>NC_044329.1:19849625-20484978 GCF_007399415.2 Gopherus evgoodei | reverse complement strand
AATGGAAAACAGTTTTTTGTCTCAGGGGCACAGGTTTGAATTTGAACATAGGGCAGTAAAACTGTTTGGATTATGAGATGAGTTTAGTGGGTTTCAATCCAGTTCTGAGAGAGAAAAAGCCACCTTCACATTTTCCCATGTGCATGTGTGGATTCTTCTTTCTCTCATTCTACACTGCTATTCCAGAAATTGATCAGGATTATAGTAATCACTAATAAAAAGAACATATAGATGTTTTCAGCGACTGGTAATGGGATGGGAAGAAGGCAAGTTCAGAATGTTTTTCTGGACTTCTTCTGTGGCATGGTATCTTCTGGCATACTGGGAAAGGATATGAGAGAAAGAGAGTGTGTGTGTGTGTGTGTGTGCACGCGTGTACATTTTTGCAGCCACCTCCGTTGTGGTCAGGTTAGAAACTGTGGCCCAAGTGTCCAAGACGACACAGGACACAATCAGTCTCCAAAAGGAGAGGTTAGCAGCTGCTTTCTACTACATGTAGAGCAAAAGCTACTGTGATCAGATGCCTATGCTGAGCAAACTCTTTTTCTGTTTAGCTCACAACAGTAGAGGGAACACAGCAGTAGGTGGGGTCAGGTGGAAAGGTTGTGTGCTGCTGTCAGCCTGTCCATAACAAGGCTCCAAGAAATTGTGAGTGACAAGTGTGAGCCCTTCCAGAGGCTCAGCTAAATATAGGACACTTTAAATAACTGCAGATCCACCTGCTCTCTGATACCTATTCTATGATGCAACTTGTGGTGCAATGGTTGTATGTGGCTCTCACTACAGTCTTTCCCTTCTACTTTTCCCCTCCCTGCAAATGTTTCTCTTTGGGGATGTCACGTCTATGTTCATAAAAGGTTGTTCTATGATAATGTGACAATCATCCCTGGCCGAAGGCAGTTTTCCAACCTCCCTGGATGCTGCTCTCCCTCCAGGCTGAGTGATGGCTATTACTTCTAGCATGCAGGGAAAGGGAGTATAGGGTCCCTGGTCTTCATTTTTTTTAAATTAGATCGGCCCAAGCCAGAATCCTGAATTCAAACCACTCAGCCGCAAAGCTTTTTGAACCTTAGGCCTCGGCTATGAATATTGGATCCAATCTCAAGAATGGGCCTGAAATGAAACTTACAATCCAAACATCCACAAACTTTGGGAAAGTTCCTCATCAAAGCCAAATCCATATACAAACTCTGCAAGTGGGGCCTATATTTTACTATGTGCAGCCATGCTCAGGCAGCTTCTTTGCATGTGTGTTTGAGACTAACACTAAGTATATGCAGCCAATATTTATGCCTTAGAGAATTGTACTGTTCTCAGTGGTGGGAGAGTGGTCTAGTAGTTAACACACAGGAACTCAAAGTCTGGAGACTAAGACTCTATTCCAAGCCCTGCCATTTACTAACTCTAACCTTTAACAAATCTTTTTGGTTCCTCTGTGCCTCAGTTTCCCCATCTGTTAAAACAGGAATAAAACTAACTTGTTAAACCTGAACAAATACTCACCTCACAGGGATGTTTCAAGTATTAACGTTTTCAAAGCTATTTAAGGTTCTCTGCTGAAAGGAATTATGCACATATTAAGTGTTAAACCATTTACAAGACATGGCTACTGTGATAAATATCTGACTCGAGGAGGTGGCTCTCATGACTAACTGTTGAGGGCAGACCCTTAAAGAAAATAGTCACATTGTACTTGTGTGGGATTTTATCTTATATTTTAAGAGAGGCAGATCCCTGGGTATTAGATACGAACAATATGCCTGACTTTATTGCCTATTCTCCAAACACAGACCTACCCAGTTTACTATTAAGGATTCTGAGTAATATATTCCAAGGAGACAATTTCCTAAATTAAGTACTACAATTAGTACTACCAGTCAGAAAATCTATGGACACATAGTACTACTTTATAAGTTATTTAATTGTTCAAAGAAGTAATTTGCAGAAGAAAGTGGGCAATAAGATTAAAGACTGCTCCTCAAAATCAGACCCAAAGAGTCAATAAATATGGGCTTCAGTGTTAATGGTGAGAATATTTGACTCTTCTGGACTGATTGGCCCATATTCTCCTCCACTGTTATAGTCAGCACTAATAGAAACCCTGGGCTAAATGTTGCCTGTAGTTACACCCATGCAATTTCACTGATTTCAGTGGGACTGTAACAGGGAGTAGAACTTGACAGCATAACTCTGGTATCACCAAGCTGGGAAAAAAAAAAGTCTAGCCAGTTGATTTTATTATGGTGTAGTTTTTTATTGGGAGACACAATTTAATAAATCTTTAATGGTCTGTTCAGAAAACTGCAAGCCAAGTCACACACTTGCTAGGTGGGTGTGGGCAGAAATATTAGCAGAACAAAGTGACTGTCTAAGTCAGCCAAGGAGCCTTGTGCAATTGTACCTAAGAATGGAGCTACTTACATAAGTGAAAAACGAAGGACATTTCTATCACTCACACATTGGTGCAGAAATCAAAGTGAGGAAGCTCACTCACCATTAAATACAAAAGCCCAAAAAGTCTGGCCAGAAGTTCAAATACGGTGTGTCCCAAGTGCTGGGAATTCAAGCAGACTTCTTAGGTGGTATGTCTGCATTGCCAAATAGACCTACCCAATTGAAAACAGGACTACTCCCTGCCACATGGAGAGGCAAATTGTCAGGAGAAGATGCAGATCTGTAATCAAGGTATTTTGGGAAAGGTTTTTAAACAGATGGATGGTGATATAAGTGCTGTTGTAAGGCTGGAGGAGATCTTGGGAAGGCAAATCCCAAGCACATGATGAAGGGATGGAGGCTAAATATAGAGGAGTGTATGTAACCTAGCCACAATCCAGTCTTGCAAAAATACACCCTAGCAAAAGGTATTGTTACCCCTCACTCATATGCACTATTTAGAATGTTCTTCCAGATCACAGCTGTTTTATAGCAGTGATGTGGCCCATAGACCCGCAAGGGTCTGAATGTATACAAGGGCACTTCACAATCAGTCTCTGTCCCTGGCACCTTACTTCAGTGAAACAATCTCCACGTTTTCATTCAGCGGCCCTTTTCTCAGGTTCATTTATTAGAACATATGCCTTTCCTTGGAGACTGTTTCCAATGAAAAAATTGAGGTTCTTGGTTGGAGTTTGGTTCCGTATGTGTTTTGGTGAAAGCCTGAAATGTTGTCTTGGCCATATCTGTGTCTGACTCTCTCCATACCTTTTCAAGGTATGATATTGAGCAAGCAAATGCCATGTAAAGTAGCACATTGAACATTATCTAAGGGCTTGTCTACACAAACATTTACACTGGTTTCATTGAAGATGTGTTTTTTTTAAAAAGATTTTGTTAAACCAGTCCAAATCCTCGTGTGGATACTTTTACTGGTTTTGAGTGGCTTATAATGATTTACCTTAATTCAGCCCTTTAGTGACCTAAACTACATTGATACAAATCACTCTTAAAATATCAGCAGTTGCACTAATTGTTCAGTTTCTAAGCCAATCTAGTTAAATCAAGGCAGTCTTTGTGTGTAGACAAGGCCTAGTGCTAGGAGAACTTCAGACAGGAACCTGAATATGTAGCAAACAGTTATGAACACTAACACATAAATCCTGTGGAACAGAGGGATGTTGCAAGGAGAGAGCAGGAGAAAGCTTTTGACTGTGAGATCTGTTTGACTGTGGAAGACTCAGAGAAGTGGTAGAATTTCTTGAGTCTCTTAAAATGAAACTGGACTAGGTGTTAGAACATACACCGTACAGAACAAACTTGAGTGGTAGAGGTGGGGAGTTGATGCCCTACAAGATACTTCTTAAAAATTTACCCTTTAGCTTAAGCCTGGAAGTTGGTTTAGCAGATCAAATAAGTTAATGATGGAAATTACATAAGTACCATTTTCAGAAATGACTAAAGACACTAAGCCTTCTTGACTCAAAGTGCCTAAATTCAATTTTCAAAAGTGCCCAAGTAATGTTTTTGAAAATGTTCCCCTAAAATCTTTCAAAAAACTCTTCTAAGAATAGTCGTGCTTGGAAACTTCAAGATGAAGCTGTTGTTTGGAGACAAAAGACCATGGTTAGCATGTAGCTGTAAGCTGAAGACGTCAACATTTTTGAAAAGTGAGCAGTGATTTTTGGATGCTGAGCACCTCTCCTGTGAAAATGATGCCCTTTTAATATGTCTCAAGTGAGTACCAAAACACTGAGGCCATCAAAATCATTAGCCACTCTTGAAAATCTTGACCTAGGAGTACTCCTGAGGATAGATTCTCTTCTCTCCACCTCCAACCAGGTTTTAGTCATTCTCTTCCTGTTGACTTTAATGGGAAGCTATGGAGCAGCCAAACCACCTTTCATGCCTCTCTGAAAATATTCCACCCTAAAGCATAAATCTCCCTTTTAGAGAATTTTGCATAGTTTAATCATTCTTTCTGCAAAAAATATTATTCTAGCAGTAACAGTTGAGCCTGTCAAAATCAGTCAGTGGAGGGCGGTGTTGAGCCATGGGAGGCCTTCTTGCCAGGGGGGCTGATTGCATTGTTCCCTTCATTCAGCATTAGTTCCTAGACCTATTTCTAAAGAAAAGCAGACAGTAGTCTTTATTCCGTATAGGTCCACCTTGCATAGCTTTAGCTTTCATCCTCAAAATTTCTCCATTGATTAGGTTATAAGTTTAAGGCCACTTGGGCCCATCACTCTCAAAAAACAAATCTTGCATCTAGATCTGAGTCTTGTGGTGTCTGGAACCAGAGCATTGTTGTGGGCCCATCTTTGTGGTAGAGTTTACAAGATGTAATTGTGTGTACACATGTGTTTGTGCATGAAGCAATGGGCATAGACCACTTCAGGCACTGTCAGGCAGCACCTTTCTTCCTCTTGGTTTGACACCTAGAAACAACCACGAATGAGTTTCAGTTTCTTGTTAACTATTTCATGACATTTTTGCCCTACCTTAGTCCTTCTAGAAATGTTGGCCTTACCATGATGAACATTTGATCTTATTGTGGCATCTTCTGTTCTGAGTAGAGGCTATTCCTCAAAATGGTTGTAAATGTTGATATGTTTAGTGGTCACTACTGCAGATAATATTTACAAGGAAACTGTTGCAAACATTAGCAAGGGGGTAGAAATCACAAGAAAAGTAACATCTGTACATATTGTACATAGGTTCCATTTGCTTTAGAGAGTTGGATGCCTCTCCCTGCGCTCCCTTGCATTGAAGGTAATGCCAATGAGAACATTATGAGACTGTTTCAATATCAAGGCATTTTAATGATCACCGCTTAGGGCCAGCACCTCTATAATCCTCTCCTAGTCAGTGCATTTGAAAGAACACCATGTCCTTCTGAATATGTGAAAATACCTGAGAGAAGGGAAAAACCTTGGCTTCCTGGAACACACAAAGCCAGTGATGACCGGTCACAGCACACAGGTTAATATGGGAGGTCAAAGACTTCCCAGCTTGTTAGTCCTACAACCCCTTCTCTCCATTTCTAAGTCTATATGTGCATGCACACACATGTACAAACATGCTATTAAATTCCAGTAAACACCAGTGGAAATCCAGTTAATCTCTGCTGAGACCACCCTGAAGTAATCCTAATCAGCAGGTTAATTTTTATGGTGCCCACTGGAACTTGGACAAAGGCTACATTAGCAGAGAGGCCATAAACAAACCGAGTAAAAGCTTGGCTAAACCAGCATGGAAGGAACTCCCTACTGAAAATGGATTAATGCCTTGAATTTGCTCTGACTCATCTTGCAGAAATAAATACAGTGTGTATCGGTTCCCTGGGGTCAGTCAAATGATGTCTTTTATCAGTCAAACTCTTTTAAAAAGTACATTTGCAGGGACAAAGACATTAAAGTAAACCCAATAAATACTGCTTCAGTTTTCAACCAGAGAAATACTTTGCTTGACCTAGTCTGGTATGTTTCCCAGAAATTATCCCTCTTTTTAAAAAAAATAAAATAAATCAGCCCAACATGCCATTGCTTCTCATGATTAGGCATTAGGGGCCAGATCCTATTGTCCTTTACACTGTTGTAAATCCTGAGAGGATGAAAACATCCACTCAAAGCGCAGTGGCAGTCAAAAAAGCGAACAGAATGTTAGGAACCATTAGAAAAGGGTAATATAATAAAACAGAAATCCATGGTGTGGCCACACTTTTAATACAGTGTGCAGTTTTAATTGCCCCATCACAAAAAAGATATATTACAATTTGAAAAGGTACAGAGAAGGGTGATGAAAATGATTAGGGTATTGTAGCAAGGCGGTGTGGCTCCCCTCCCCCTCAGGGAGGGTCGAGCCCCGTCAGTCATCCACGGGGGCGGGGCCACTGGGCGGAAGTCCCGCCCCTCAAAGGGTCAGGCGGCGACCTGGAAGAATAAAAGCCAGGCCCCAGCCTTCAGTTGCGGCTCGGCCACCGGCAGGAGCAGATGTGCCCGCCGCCACTCGTGACTGGGAGGCTGCCCAAGCCAGCGGTTGAGACCAGGAGCTGCCAGAACTGCCTCGCCCCTACTACGACGAGGAGCTGCTAGAGCTGCCTCGCCCCTACTACGGCCCCGAGGAGCCCCCAGACCAGGCGTGGCCCGAATTCCCCGAAACCCTACCGGACCTGCCGCCCAGCCCGAATTGGGAGGAACCGATGGTCCTGGACGTCTCCGGAACAGAGGCCCCGGACCAGGTAGGAATAGAGGGGGAATTAGGAAGTAGCCCAGGGGCAGCTGACTCCAGTCAGGCTGCAGAGCTACCGTTGCCCATGTCAGTGTGTTGCGGTCAGGACCCCACTGACCACCAGTAGCGGTGACAACCACTACCAGGGCCCCGGGCTGGAACGCAGAGGAGTGGGTGGGCCTGCGTTCCCCCTGCCACCCGGTGACGGGTGGCAGATTCCCCCTCTCCCCAGTCGGAGAGGCCTGTAACTGTTTAAACTGTGTTTGGTGCTCCGCCCGAACCAAGGGCTGGGCCCCCTTTGACTTTGCCACTGCTCTGCCCTGCTCCAAAGGGCCAGGGCTGTTTGAATTGTGTTTGGTGCCCCGCCCGAACGAAGGGCTGGGCCCCCTCTGACTTTGTCACTGCTCTGACGTGCCGAAAGGCCAGAGCAGACTGTAATTGCAGGGAAGACATCAAGGCCGGTGTGGCTCCCCTCCCTCTCAGGGAAAGTCGAGCCCCAGCGGAACCCGTCTACAACTGGTGCCTGACCAGGGACCTTCTGAACCCGTGTCCCTGTGAGAAGGGGCTGGTAGAAGGATGCTGGTGCATCCGGTGTCCCCAGGGCCGGGAACATGGATGTCGAACGGCTAGTCCAGCTGCTGATGGAGAGCCAGGAGCGGCAGCAGGCGGCGCAACTGCTGCAGCAGCAACAGCAGCAGGCCGCCCATCTCGAGCAGCAGCAACAGCAAGATGCCGCCCACCTCCAGCAGCAACGACAGCAACATGCCGCTCAGTTGGAGCACCAGCAACAACTCATCCAGCAACTCGGGGCCCAGCTACAGACACTTCTTGGGCCCGCTGCCCGAGTCCCCGAAGGGGCCACGGAGGAGGACCCCGCGGGACCCCGGCCACAGGCGCCCCTGTGCCTGACCAATATGGGCCCGGGGGATGACCCTGAGGCCTTCTTGGTCACCTTCGAGCGCGTGGCCCTGGTCACTGGATGGGCCTGAGCCCAATTGGCCACCCTTCTGGCCCCGTATTTAACCGGGCCCGCCCAGCTGGCCTATCACAGGTTGGCCATGGAGGACACCAAGGACTATGATCGGGTGAAGGCCGCGATCCTCGACGCCTTGGACGTCAGCCCCGAAACCTTCCGACAACGGTTCCAGGGCCAGACCTATCCGACCGGCGCTCGTCCCCACTTAATTGCACAAGGCCTGAAAGAGGCCTGCCACTGCTGGCTGCAGCCAGAAACCCGGACGGCGGAGGAAGTGACCGAGCAGGTGATCCTCGAACAATTCGTACATATCCTGCCGGTTCGAGGAAGGGCCTGGGTGCTCCGTCACCGGCCTACCACCCTGGGGGCAGCAGTCTCCCTGATGGAGGATTTCCTCGCGGCGGAGGCTCCTATGGGGCTGGCCTTCTGGCCACCCGCCCCTAGGCCCGACCAAACTCGTGGAAGCAGGAGAGGATCCGGCCCGCCGGGACAGCGGCGGCTGAGTCATGGACTGGGCCCTGAGCCGGCGCCGCGGACCCAACGTGTGGAGCCTGGCCAGCACACGGATTCGGGGACCTCCCCTGCAGGTCCGTCGGAGCCCCGCCGAAGTCCCCGAAGCCCTCAGGCCACCGGTCCCCGGTGCGGACACTCCGAAGTAGGACCTTGCTTTAGATGCGGGAGGACCGGCCACTTACAGCGGGACTGCCCGGAGATGGAGTGTGACTTCAGGCAGGTCTGCGCAGGAGAGGGCCGGGCCTGGCAGCCTCAGCCCCTGAAGCTCACAGTCCCGGTACTCGTGGGGGACCAAGCCACCATGGCCTTGGTCGACTCAGGCTGTGGTCAAACGCTGGTCCGTCAGGCTCTGGGGCCCCCGATCGATCCTAGTCTGGGGACCATTCACCTACAATGTATCCATGGGGATGTTCGGTCCTATCCCAGTGCTCGGGCCCGCCTGACTGTTAACGGCCTCACTCGGTCGCTGATCATCGGCGTGGCCCCTCGACTGGCCTATCCTGTCATCCTGGGACGTGACTGGCCCGCCTTTGACGGGCTCCTTCGGTCTATACCGGCCCTAGCGGCCAAGTCCCCAGAAACCCCAGAGGAGGCCGAAACAGACGCCGAGGTGGCCGGACTAGAAACCCCAGAGGCCGAGGAGTTAATCGAGGGAGTGCCCCCTGTACCCCGTTTTGACACGGACTTCTGCCGGGATCAGCGGGCCGACCCCACTCTCCGACGGGCCTACAAACAGCTGGCTGCAATTGATGGGTCCATTATCGACCCTGGCCGGGCTACGCAGTGGCCCCACTTTGAGCTCCGCCGGGACCGGCTTTATCGGGTGGAGCAAGACCCTCGCACACAAGAACCACGGACGCAACTCCTCGTGCCCCGATGCCATCGGCGGGCTGTCATGAGCTTGGCCCATGATGTACCAGCCGCGGGCCACCTGGGGTATGAAAAGACCCTGGCACGAATTTGGGCTCGGTTCTACTAGCCGGGGCTGGATGGAGAGGTAAAACAATACTGCAACTCCAGCCCAGAGTGTCAGTTGGCCGCACCAGCCCGAACACCCAAAGCGCCCTTGATTCCCATGCCATTGATTGACACCCCGTTTGAGCGCGTCGCAATGGACTTGGTCGGCCCGCTTCCCCGGAGCGCAGCCGGCTTTCAATACGTCCTGGTCCTGGTCGACTATGCCACCCTGTTTCCAGAGGCCATCCCCTTGCGGAGCATCACGGCCCGGACCCTCGCGGGCGAATTAGTGAAGATCTTCACCCGCATGGGGCTGCCTAAGGAGATCCTGACGGACCAGGGCACTAATTTTACATCCCGGTTGCTAAACCAAGTCTGCCGACTCCTGGGGGTAAAACAACTGCGGACCTCTTCTACCACCCCCAAACCGACGGATTGGTAGAGCGGTTCAACCAGACTCTCAAGGACATGATGAGAAGGTTCCCGCCAGACGAGCTACGCCATTGGGACCAACTCCTCCTGCCGCTGCTCTTGGCTGTCCGAGAGGTCCCCCAGGCGTCAACCAAATTCTCCCCCTTTGAGCTCCTATACGGGCGGAGGCCTCGGGGCCTGCTGGACCTGATGAAGGAGACGTGGGAGCAGTCAGCATCCCTGACCCAGGGACTCCTCCAGTACGTCCTCCGGCTACGGGAATGCCTAACTCAAGCGGGGTCCCTAGCGCGGGAAAACCTAAAAGCAGCCCAGGTGAGGCAGGAGCAAAGCTATAATCAAGGCGTGCGCACGCGGGAATTTGGCCCCGGAGACCGAGTCCTACTGCTCCTGCCCTCCAGTGAATCGAAATTGTTGGACCAATGGCAGGGCCCCTACAAGGTACTCAGGAAAGTGGGGCCTGTCAGCTGTGAGATCTGCCAGCCCGGTCGCCGGAGGGAGAAGCAAATATACCATGTTAATCTGCTGAAACTGTGGCGTGACCGAGAGGGCCTGTTAATCGACTCATGCCCGCCAGAGCTGGAACTAGGTCCAGAGGTGGCCCAGACGGAGGAGGTGATGGAACCCGCGCTGGGGAGCGCCCTGACGGTCGAGCAACAGCGACAGGCCAAATGTCTCATGCGGGCCTTCCGACAGACCTTCATGGCCCTACCGGGCTGCACGACTGTCACCTGTCATAGGATCCAGACCGAACCAGGGAAGGTCGTGCGGGAGACCGCCCGGCCGATTCCATACTGAATGTGCCAGGCGGTGGAGGAAGAGGTGCAAGCCATGCTCGCCCTGGGGGTCGTTGAACCGTCCCGGAGTGAGTGGTGCAGTCCAGTGGTCCTGGTACCCAAGCCTGACGGCTCTCGACGCTTCTGCATAGATTTCCGGAAAGTGAATGCCATATCCCGTTTCGATGCCTACTCGATGCCCCGAGTCGACGAGCTGCTCAGCCGCCTCGGGGAGGCCCGGTACATCACCACGCTGGACCTCAGCAAGGGGTACTGGCAAATCCTGCTGGAAGAGACGTCCAAAGAGAAGACCGCCTTTGCCACTCCGTCCGGACTGTACCAGTTCACCAGGATGCCTTTCGATCTCCATGGGGCCCCCGCGACCTTTCAGCGGCTCATGGATCACCTCTTGCGGCCACACCAGGAGTATGCCGCTGCCTACCTGGATGACGTGGCAATCTACAGCCGCTGCTGGGATGACCACCTAACCCAGGTCGCGACGGTTCTCCGGACCCTTCGACAGGCGGGGTTGACCGCGAACCCCAAAAAGTGCCGGATAGCCTGGGAAGAAACGACGTACCTCGGCTATACCGTCGGACAGGGACAGATGAAGCCCCTCGTGGGGAAAGTGCAGGCCCTAGCGAAGTGCCCCACCCTGACAACAAAGCGGCAGGTGCGGCGCTTCCTGGGACTTGTGGGGTATTATCGGCGGTTTATTCCCCATTTCGCGTCCACGGCAGTCCCCCTGACCAAGCTACTAAAGAAGAGCAGCCCTTGGATGGTACAATGGAACCCCGAGTGTGAGGCAGCCTTCAGGACGCTTCGTAGCTGTTTGTGTCGAGAACCAGTTCTATACAGCCCAGACTTCGACAAGCCTTTCGTCCTCCAGACAGATGCGTCTGACGTTGGCTTGGGGGCCGTCTTGTCCCAAGAAGGAGACGGAGGTGATCACCCCATGCTGTATATCAGTCGGAAACTGTTTCCCCGAGAGCGGAATTATGCCACGATTGAGAAGGAGGCCCTCACGGTCAAGTGGGCCTGCGAGGCCCTCTGGTTCTTCCTCTTGGGTGGCCCGTTCACCCTCATTACGGACCACGCCCCCCTTCAATGGCTTATGAGAATGAAGGACAACAATGCCCGCATCACGCGCTGGTATTTGGCCTTGCAGCCCTATGCGTTCACCATCCAGCATAGGGCAGGCAAGGACAATGCCAACGCGGATTTTCTGTCCCGCCTCGAGGAGATGGGACAGCCCAGCCCCGACAGGCGGGGGCCGGACTTGGGGGTGTGTGTGTAGCGAGGCGATGTGGCTCCCCTCCCCCTCAGGGAGGGTCGAGCCCCGTCAGTCATCCACGGGGGCGGGGACGCTGGGCAGAAGTCCCGCCCCTCAAAGGGTCAGGCAGCGACCCGGAAGAATAAAAACCAGGCCCCAGCCTTCAGTTGCGGCTCGGCCACCGGCAGGAGCAGATGTGCCCGCCGCCGCTCGTGACTGGGAGGCTGCCCAAGCCAGCAGTCGAGACCAGGAGCCGCCAGAACTGCCTCGCCCCTACTACGACGAGGGGCCGCCAGAACTGCCTCGCCCCTGCTATGGCCCCGAGGAGCCCCCAGACCAGGCGTGGCCCGAATTCCCCGAAACCCTACCGGACCTGCCGCCCAGCCCGAATTGGGAGGAACCGATGGTCCTGGACATCTCCGGAACAGAGGCCCCGGACCAGGTAGGAATAGAGGGGGAATTAGGAAGTAGCCCGGGGGCAGCTGACTCCAGTCAGGCTGCAGAGCTACCATTGCCCATGTCAGTGTGTTGCGGTCAGGACCCCACTGACCACCAGTAGCGGTGACAACCGCTACCAGGGCCCCGGGCTGGAACGCAGAGGAGTGGGTGGGCCTGCGTTCCCCCTGCCACCCGTCACCGGGTGGCAGATTTCCCCCTCTCCCCAGTCGGAGAGGCCTGTAACTGTTTAAACTGTGTTTGGTGCCCCGCCCGAACCAAGGGCTGGGCCCCCTTTGACTTTGCCACTGCTCTGTCCTGCTCCAAAGGGCCAGGGCTGTTTGAACTGTGTTTGGTCTCCCGCCCGAACCAAGGGCTGGGCCCCCTTTGACTTTGCCACTGCTCTGCCCTGCTCCAAAGGGCCAGGGCTGTTTGAACTGTGTTTGGTGCCCCGCCCGAACCAAGGGCTGGGCCCCCTTTGACTTTGCCACTGCTCTGCCCTGCTCCAAAGGGCCAGGGTTGTTTGAACTGTGTTTGGTGCCCCGCCCGAATGAAGGGCTGGGCCCCCTCTGACTTTGTCACTGCTCTGACCTGCCGAAAGGCCAGAGCAGACTGTAATTGCAGGGAAGACATCGAGGCCGGTGTGGCTCCCCTCCCCCTCAGGGAGGGTCGAGCCCCGGTTGAACCCGTCTATAGGTATGGAATCGCTTTCATACAAGGAGAGATTAAAAAGACTGGGACTGTTCATCTTAGAAAAGGGACGACTAAGGGGGAATATGATAGACGTCTATAAAATCATAAGTGGTCTGGAGAAAGTGAATAGGGAAGTGTTATTTATCTTCACCTAACACAAGAACGAGGAGTCACCCAAAGAAATTAATAGGCCACAGGTTTAAAACAAACATTAGGAAGTACTTCTTTGTACAATGCAGTCAACACATGGAACTCATTGCCATGGGATGTAGTGAAGGCCAAAAGCATACTGGGGTTCGAAAAAAGAATTAGGTGAGTTCACTGGGAATAGCCAAGTTATTAGCCAAGATGGTCAGGGACACAACCCTATGCTCTTGCTGTCCTTAAACTTTGAATGCCAGATGCTGTGACTGGCTGAGAGGAGATGTATTGCTCAAAATTGCCCTGTTCTGTTCATTCCCTCTGAAGCATCTGGCACTGACCAGTATAATTAAACAGGATATTCAGCTAGATGGACCATAGGTCTGACCCAATATGGTCATGTTTATTCCATCGACTCCAGTGGATTTGCTTCCCTTTTCCTCAGGTGCAAATGTGAGATCAGAATCTGACCACTAGGTTTCCAAATTGACCACTATAAAAATTTATTGGGTAAAGGTCCATTGGCCAGCTGAAGACTTGTTAATATTTTAATTTAGGATTTAGTTTAATCTATAACCCTCTTCCCCACCCAGGTTACCCTCACTAGTGATGGGGAACTTCTGTGCCTGATTTGGGAGTGTGGGGAATGGAATTCCCATCACCTCTTTCCCATTTATCATCATTCATGCATTGGTACTTTGCCATGTGTGTTTGGTACTCTGCCATGTTAAGAAGGAGCTTCTCTCAATGTTCCCAGGAGAAAAACACTGGTGAGAAAGGGGAGATTCTGACCTTTACAGAGAAACAGAAAATATGTAACGCAGCAGCCCCAGAAGAGCCAGAATGGACTGAATGTTCCTAAACCTTTATGGTAATTTGTTTCAGTAATTCACATCATAATTAAGAGCTTGACCCTGAAGCCCTTATTGCTGTGAGTCATGACTGAAGGATCAGGCCCCATTAGCACACAACTGTACATCTACATGGAGCCCACAGTCAGCAAGTTATTGCCTCAGTAATTTTCAACAAGATAATATTTACTTTAAACATGTTTATTAAATGGAAGGTGGGGAGGACCGTGTGCATACACACATTGAGGACCCAGTTCAGGGGGCAGGTTGGTACAGGACTTGCAAATGTGGCATAAAGCCTCCTGCAGACCTTTGATCTCTGGAGCTAGCCAATGGCGTCTCTAACTTATGGTTGGCTATTGAGGCTGCTGCCCTTCCCTCGGCGCAGTCTCTAACACGCTGCACAGTTTGTACTGCTGGAATGGCACAAAGCAGGTCCTTAGCATGGACCAGGATCTGACCCACTGTTTCCTTCCATCATCTCATTTGACCCTGTGCAGACCAGTCTATTTTCTTGCCACATCTAGCTCCCGTTGATTTACATGAGACTAGTGGGTGCTGAGCACCTCTGAAAAACAAGCCGTTGTACTTGGGCTCCTGAATCCAAATTTAGGCACCTATCTTTTGGACATCCAGGCAAAATTTTTGCTTTAATTTTAGGAATCTGTTCACTGTTCGTAATTTTTTGGATAGTTTATGAGAGCCAATTTCAGCCCTGGGCTTGTTCGTGAATTGTCCTCTTGACTCTTTGCTATTCACTGTTTCTACTCCAGGATAAGATGGACACTTTTTAAAAAAAAACAGGAGAATTGGAAATAGTGAAGAAAGGATACTCCAGTTCATGCATCTGTCCCCTTCTCACGAGCAAATATGGGTGTTTTGTAAGAAATATGAGAATTCCCCAGACTTATGTGTGAAACCCCCATTTGAATGAATGTTCACTAAGGGCATGAGCATGTTTGGCATTTGAGTGGTTTCCAACATTTGCAATATTTCATCAGCTCTGGATACAAAGGGCTGTTCTGATTCCTCTTCCTGGAGCCAGGTGTCTGCAAGAATCATTGTGCCAAATTTTTCCCTGGTGTAACGGGTGAGTCCCTGACCCCTTGAGGTTCGCTTTTGGCTCGGAGTGGTCACCCTCCCAATGGCATCCCTAAAAGAAGACTGAGCGGGCACCTTCCTGAAGCAGCTGCACGCAGGTTTCACGAGGTCTGTGAGTAAAAGCCTGGCATTTTGGTGAATCATTTTCTCTTCCTTTTCAAAATTCATTCTATTTTAAGAGAATCTACTGCTGGGGAAAAGCACTGAGTGACTGCCTTAAAGACTGAAATCCTCTGTCTGTCCTCAAGAGCAGGTACTGCCCAGAGAGTGCTAGATTCCCCTGCTAGTGTGACTCCTCCCTGACCCGGAGGGATCCCTTCACAGGCAGGAAGGTAATTCTGGCACCATGCCTATTCAGTGCTTATGCTAGGTCCCCATCATGAGGGTGCCTTTAAGAGGTGAAGATTCTGGGAAAGATGTTATTGTGGCTAATGCACAGGACTGGGAGTCAGGAGAGGTAGGTTCTATTTCAGGCCCTTCATTCTCGATGTGTGACCTTGGGCAAGTCTCTATGCCTTAGTTTCCGCATTGAAATGGGGAATCCATGGTACTGCTTTGCCTCCCAGGCTTAATATCTGTAAAACACCTTGAGATTCTAGGATGGGAAGCCCTACAGGAAGTATTATGTCAACAATTGTCCATTAGGAATTTGGACTTGACACCACCAGCTCATTTCAGGTATGTCAAGAAATGACTGGTAGGTACTCTTGGCTACAACCTGGACTATTAGCATCCTAGTAATGCACGAGCTACAAGCTCAGGGCTGGTTTGCATGTGAGATAGCTTTGGTAGGCTGATAGTTGTGAAAGATGTTCTTCCAACTCCTTCCTTGAGTACTGCTTGCTGCCCAGTGCTAGTCCTTGTTGGGAACATGGAACCTCTGTTGATGCTTTTCGAATAAATATCCCTTATATCCATTGTGTACATACCTTACATGGTAAGAAAACCTCTCCTATGTCCATATTTGAGTGGTGCATGTAATTGCATTCTTAGCATATGTTTATGTAAATGCTGCTCATGCAAAGAAGATTTGCAGCCCCAGTACATGCTGCCTGTGAAAGTGTTCCCTGCAGTACGCTCATCCCTTACTGGGAAATGATTCTCTTTTTGGATGGTTTGTGATGAGCAAAGAAATGTAATCATTTGCTATGAGAATAGACACAAGATCTCCTATAAAGCACTCGCTGTGTGACTTGGGCAAGAATTACAACATGCTGTCTAGGAAGAATTCTAAAGCTCTTATAACTGAGAGTTTTCCATTTTATAACTTACCCAGAAGCCAAGAGATGACCTATTGGCCTGCATTATGGTTAGAAGAACAGTCACAGGACTATGCAATGCTGCAGTTTAATATTCATCTCAAAGCCAAGCATAAATAGAAGTTAAAGATACAATCTGAATTAATGGTAACTAGACATAGCAAGAGGCAGTGTGGGAACGCTGGCTTTAGCAGTCTCAGATAAGGTTCCTGGACAAAGGAATGAATTGCAAACCCTAAAGTTTTTCCTTCTTGTTAGTTATAGAAGTCCAGCATTCAACATGTGACAGACAAAATTCTTAAATTACTGAATCATCATACAGAGCCTTCCATCCAAGAATCTTAAAGCATTTACAAACCTAACTAGCTAAGTATTTATATAGCACCTCTCCTCATAATAGATAGGCACCTCAGTATCTAATCTAAGATAGCTAATTTATCTGTCATCCTCCCTTGGAAGTAGGTCAGTGTTGTTATCCTTCTAGGTCAGGGGTTCTCAAACTGGGGGTTGGGACCCCTCTGGGGGTCATGAGGTTATTACATGGGGGGCCGCAAGCTGTCAGCCTCCACCCCAAACCCTGCTTTGCCTTCAGCATTTATAATAGTATTAAATATATTTTAAAGTGTTTTTAATTTGTAAGGGGAGGTCACTCTCAGGGGCTTGTTATGTGAAAGGGGTCACCAGTGCAAAAGTTTGAGAACCACTGTTCTAGGTCGTGTATGTCTTTTGGTGTGTGTGTGTTTTTTGTTTTTTTTTGTTTTGACTGTTGAGGATATTGCGATTCTGAGCCATTAAATGACTTGCCCAAGATCTCAAAGCATGTTACTGTCTGAGTCCAGGAGGAGTCAGGTTTCCTGACTTTCAGTCACATACCCAACACACTAGCCTATGCTGTCTTCAGTTGCACACATGCATTAAACTGTAATTTTGTACAAACTTTTGAACACACTCAAACACTGGGTCAGGCTGACCAAACTATTGATAGTGGACAATTGATACGGTCAGTTTACCTACCTGTTCTGTTCAGCCCAGGGCTTGCTCAGAAGCTATTCAAACTCCCTCCTTTATCCACCCCCCACCTTCATGAATATCTACCTAGTACACTGAAGTCAAGTCCTAGTTAACCATGTAAAACCCAGCAGTCATTTGGTAATGCTGCGTGGTACTGGGAATTTTTTTTGACCTTATATACTACAACTTTAACTCTTCTTTACCAATCTAATATGGGTCAAGTCCTCCCCACCCTTCATGTAGAGATGAGCAGGCATGGAAATAACCAACTTAGCTACGGATGGGGGTTTCTTATTTGTAGATGGGACAAAACAAAATACGTACTGCTGTTAATCTTAATTATTGGGTAGCCTTCAAAGTTGGGGCAAATCTAAGATTTGCTACCTAAATCTAATATCTCCTCCTTCCTCCTCCCCCTAAAAAGCTTCCACTGGAATAAACAAGGCTTAGGGTACATCTACAGTACGAAATTAATTCTAAATTATTCTATTCAAATTTTCGGAAGTGATTTTATATATTCGGTGTTGTGTGTCCCCACTAAAGCACATGACTTCGGCGGCGTGCGTCCACAGTACCGAGGCTAGCATCGAATGTCAGAGTAGTGCACTGTGGTAGCTATCCCACAGTTCCCGCAGTCCCCACCGCCCATTGGAATTCTGGGCCAAGCTCCCAGTGCATGATGGGGCAAAAACATTCTCGTGGGTGTTTCTGGGTGTGTTGTCACTCGCTCCTCCCTCCGTGAAAGCTACGGCAGACACCATACTGCCAGCAGATGGTGCCATACAGTGCACCGCCTGTCTCCTGGTACTATGAATCCACCTCACATGTCCTCTCATCTTTCTATCTACTCTTTTATCTAACCATTTCCCGCCTTTTTCTGGCCACCATGAACCAAGCAGCACAGCTTCCGCTGCAAGCTCTGCTCTCCTGCTCTTGCAGCACTAGGTAATTTCTCCATGTTGTCTGTTCTGGGCTCCAATGGAAGCTACAGAAGACAACAATTCTCCACCGTTTTTCAGCCATTGTGAACTGAGCTGCACAGCTTCCGCCACAAACTCTGCTTTCCTGCTTTTGCAGCTCTAGCTCCCTGCCTCCGTGAAAGCTACAGAAGACAACCATTTACCACTTTTTATCGGCCATCTTGAACCAAACAGTTCTCCTACATTTCGTGCCCTTTTTCCAGGATTACCCGTGCAGGCGCCATAGTGCGGCAAGCATGTAGCCCACTCAGATCTCTGCTGCAGTTTTGACCATTGTAAATACTTCATGCATTATCCAGCAGAATGTGCAGTACCTGCAAAACTGGGCGATTACTATACTGATGAGGATATGGACACAGACGCTCCTAGAAGCACGGCATGTGATGATTGGGAGATCATGGTGGCATTGGGCCACATTCATGTTGTAGAATGCTGATTCTGGGCCCGGGAAACAAGCACAGACTGGTGGGACCACACAGTGTTGCAGGTCTGAGATGATTCCCAGTGGCTGCGAAAGTTTCGTATGCGTAGCGCCATTTTCATGGAACTTTGTGACTTGCTGTCCCCTGCCCTGAAGCGCAAAGACACCAAAATGAGAGCAGCCCTCACCGTTGAGAAGCGAGTGGCCATAGCACTGTGGAAGCTTGCAACGCTCGACAGCTACCAGTCAGTGGGGAATCAGTTTGGAGTGGGCAAATCTACTGTAGAGGCTGCTGTTCTGCAAGTAGCCAAGGCAATCATTGACCAGCTGCTATCAAGGGTAGTTACTTTGGGAAATGTGCTGACCATTGTGGTTTAATGCTCTGGGGTTCCCTAACTGTGGTGGGGTGATAGATGGAATGCATATCCCTATCTTGGCCCCAGCACACCAGGGCAGCCAATATGTAAACCACAAGGGGTACTTTTCCATGATGCTGTGAGCACTGGTGGATCACAAGGGATGTTTCACCGACATCAATGTGGGATGGCCAGGGATGCTCGCATTTTCAGGAACTCTGGTCTGTTTGAACAGCTTTAGGAAGGGACTTACTTTCCAGACCAGAAAATTCTGTTGGGGATGTTGAAATGCCTACAGTTATCCTCGGGGACCCAGCCTACCCCTTAATGCCATGACTCATGAAGCCGTGCACAGGCACCCTGCACAGTAGTAAGGAGCAGTTCAACTATAGGCTGAGCAAGTGCAGAATGGTGGTAGAATATCCCTTTGGACATTTGAAAGCGTGCTGGCGCAGTTTACTGACTCGGTTAGATCTCAGCGCAATCAATATTCCAATTGTAATTGCTGCTTGTTGTGTGCTCCACAATATCTGTGAGAGTAAGGGGGAGACGTTTATGGCGGGGTGGGAGGTTGAGGCAACTCGCCTGGCAGCCAATTTCACACAGCCAGACTACAGGGCTATTGGAAGAGCGCAGCTGGGCGTGATGTGCATCAGAGAAGCTTTGAAGGCCAGTTTCATGACTGGCCATGGTACGGTGTGACAGTTGTGTTTGCTTCTCTTGAAGTTACCCCTCCCCTATATATATATATGAAAGGAAAAAAGTCACAATTGTTAAAAAACCCTTCTTTATTATTTGTTGCACAACACATTGAGAGAAATTAGAAGGTAGACCGGAGGAAGGGGATGGGTATTGGGTTACAGGGGTGGAGGAGGAGGGAAGGACAAGTCCAGAAACCAAATCAGAAGTTTGCGTATGCCAACTTTCTGCTGCTTGGGCGATCCTCTGGAGTTGAGTGTGTGGGTCTCTGTAAGCTCCTTTCTCGTGTTCTTGGGGTCTGGGTGAGGAGGCTATGGAACTTGGGGAGGAGCGAGGGTGGTTGAACAGGGGCTGCAGCAGCAGTCTGTGGTCTTGCTGCCTTTCTCGCATTATATCCACCATATTGCTCTGAATATTGATTGCTCTGAGATCTATCAGTGTGGGAGAACTGCATGAGCTTGGCGTACATGTTGTCCCAAGTTCATTTTTTCTGTCTTCTCATCTGGACCAGCCTCTGGGACGGAGTAGATAGGGGCCAAGTTGAAACATTTGCACCTGCTGGAGGAGAAAAAGGGAGAGTAGTATTTTAAAAGATACATTTCAGAGAACAAAGGGGACACTCTTTCTCAGTGAAACAGGCAATTCCTAGCACACCGCACATGTTCTTTCTTTACAAGTTAGCATTTTGCCTCTTATACTGAAGTGCTTGCCACTTTGGTGTGAGTAAGCCATCACACTTGGGGAACAGAATTCAACTTGCAGGCAGCCTAGGGGCACATGGGATTCTGCTTCTTCCACATTCATTTCAATGCTTTCAAATTGCTGGGCCCCCTTTCCCATAGCAAGTAGTGTCTGGTGGGTTTGCCATATAAAAGGAGGGCCTGCAGGCTCTCTGGGATGATCGCTTCACACACACACACCCTGCACCCACCGCGTGGCTCCAATGAGGCTCTGAGCAGGGATGAGCCCTTTAAACTAAATGTGAAAAGCCCAGCGCAGCTGGGTTCCCACCCCCCGCTCCCCACTGCGTGGCTCCTATCAGGCTTTCACTCACCAGAAGTACCTTCTTCAGGATCATGGTTCGGGAGCCCGCCTTGGGAGTGTGGGAAGGCTATTGGCTCCAGTGTTAAGAATAGTTCCTGGCTGGGGGGATAACGGATTCCCCACTTGCTGCCTGTGCACTGTCCTCCTCCTCCTCCTCCTCCTCCTCTTTGTCCTCCAATAATTCATCCTCCTCACTCCATGCAACTCCCCCCTTGCAGGTGTCCATGCACAGTGGTGAGGTAGTAGTGGTGTCACCTCCCATAATTGCATGCAGCTCACGGTAGGAGCGGAATGTATGGGCCTGTGACCCAGAGCACCTGTTCGCCTCCCTGGCATTTTGGTACACTTGCCTGGGCTCCTTGATTTGTGGACGACACTGCTCTGTGTCCCTGGAGTAGCCTCTTTCTGTCATGGTCTTGGAGACTTTAGCATACTTATTTGCGTTCCTTTTTTTGGAATGTAGTTCTGCCATAACAGATTCATCTCCCCAACATGCACTGAGATCAAATATCTCCCATTTGGAACATGCTAGAGCTCGTCTGCGAATCCAGGACTGCGTGATCTCTTGTGATGGTGGACTCTGCATGGTCGCCTGTGATGGTGGACCTGTGCTGATGGTGACCAAACAGGAAATGAAATTCAGAAGTTCCCAGGGCTTTTCCTCCCCACCTGGCTAGTGAATCGGAGTTGAGAGTGTTGTCCAGAGCAGTCACAAGGGAGCATTCTGGGATAGCTCCCAGAGGCCAGTAACATCGAATTGCATCCACAATACCTTTAACTTGGAACTGCGATCTTGATTTAAGCACTACTTCACTTGCCGAGGTAGAGTACAGAAATTGGATTAAAGAGCCCTTTAAATTGAAAAAAATGGTTTGGTCGTGTGGATGGAATCTTTTTTTTTCTTTTTTTTTCAGATTAACTCAGCCAATTCTGAAATAACCGACTAGTGTAGACCAGGGCCTTAGTTGTCCCAGCTAAATTACAATAACTACAGTCTGACTTCCAAAACGTCCCCTGCTTTACAGTTGGATTCAATATTCTCCTTCACCGCCTGTCCTGAAGTGTTATGTTACTTATAGTGTTTCTGTGCACCATGAAATAGCTGCTGGGTTTCACCCTAGAGGTTGCTACATTTCAGTGATGTATGAGGTAATTGCTATATACAGGTCAGATACCTTCTTCAGCTGTGTGGCACGAGAGCCAAAGAGGGGTAGAAGGACCCCATAACGAGTGGAAGGGAGGGCAGGGGCTGCACAGCATGCTACCCTGTGCCCAAGAGCCTGCAGCAGGTCTGTGTATACAGTGGGAAGAAGTAGCTGCTCTGTGCAGCATGTTCCACTCCAGTAATGGCAGAAATACAAGTAGGAAATCAGAACTCTCTTCTGTCCCACATACCATCTACCTACCCTTTGTAAGTGCAGAGCATGGCAGGGGCAGTTAATGACATTACATGTTTCTCAGGAGCTATGCTGTCAGATGAGAGGGTGAGCAGTGTGGGGCTGGGATTGGAGTCTGATTTCCCTGTAGAATTCTTGTCCATGACATGCCCTTTCCATGAGGCTGGAAATTCTCACTCTCTTAGGCTCCTTCTTCCTCTGAAGGGTGCACCACTAAATTCTTTCAGTGGAGATGCTAATACTGCTGGGTGAACTGATGTAGCCATAGAATATTAGCCTACGGTCCTTCCACTGGGCACCAGGAAGATTCCCCCTGCCTCGGCTGATTGGATTATGGTCAGTTAATGAGCATGGGGAGCACATGGAGTGGGAAGGAGAATGAACAGATAACTCTGCAGCAGTAGTTCCATTCGCAGCTGGGTTTAACCCTAGCTTATGTTCATATTAGGAGAGTTGCAGTTTACAGCAGTTTGTCCAGAATGGAGTCAAGATCAGGCAACTGAACCAATACGCGGTAGCAGACTGCGGATGTATAAAGTGCAGATTTTAATAGAACAAGACTCCCATGTTAAGAACTGTACCCAGAGCATTAACTGGCCTCTTTTTTATTTCTGTATGTATAATAGTAACATTGGCTGCAAATACTTTCTGAGAATAAATGGGGAGTGTTAGAATCTTTTGGTAAGAACATAATTAGAGGTGCTTTGAATAATATTCTGTCTTTTTATTGCTATATTGCACAAAATAAGAGAACCAAGAAATGAATGAAAGGCATGGATTCTTTGGTGCTCACATTAGTCAATGGAGGAGTGAGCAAATACACTCCGGCTCAGTGATTTCTCACTCTGCTTTATACAACTTAAAGAAGGGTTACTGGATGGAAGTAGGGAATTCTGTAGGTAAGACTTCTCTTCCCTTCTTGTGAGGGTAACATTTAAGCCACTGATTGTAAAACATTGCTGTATTTGTAAAGCACCTGAGGTCCCTCTGGATAAGTCATTACTCCAAAAGTAAGATGTCATAATTTAGAGTTTAACGTAGTGCTCACTGCTGGCAAATGCTATTCATCATGTGGTCCAGTATAGGGTCACAGAGGTGCAGATTTTGATCTCTGTAGTTTCAGTGAGAGTAGCTTCCATAGCTCTCAGGTGTTTCTATTTGGTTTTAGGTAAGCCCATTGTGGAAATAGATCCAAGCTGCAAAGCTCATTTCTGGATATAGTTCTAAACCAGGGGTCGGCAGCCTTTCAGAAGTGGTGTGCCGATTCTTCATTCATTCACTCTAATTTAAGGTTTCACATGCCAGTGATACATTTTAACGTTTTTAGAAGGTCTCTTTCTATAAGTCTATAGTATATAACTAAACTAGTGTTGTATGTAAAGTAAATAAAGTTTTTAAAATGGTTAAGAAGCTTCATTTTAAATTAAATTAAAATGCAGAGCCCCCCGGACCAGTGACCAGGACCCAGGCAGTGTGAATGCCACTGAAAATTAGCTCACATGCCCCCTTTGGCACATGTGGCATAGGTTGCCTAACCCTGTTCTAAACTTTTCTAAAGTTTGGGGGTATTGGTGACCTGGGATTTTCATCACCTGACTTGAGTCCACTTATGCCAGTGGTCAGTACAAAAGTTTTTTAATATTGCACTCAGGTTTGGCCCTGCGGACCTTCTGCCACAGTGGAGTGCCCGCGGGGCCAAAATTGTGTGAGTGGCATTATGACCCATGTGCATGGAGTATAGCGGTACTATTCAGGTATGGCCCCACTGGCTCTCTGCAATGAGAGAGGGCCAAAACTGAGTGAGTGGCTTTGTGAGCGGCCAGTGCTGATGCTCCTTGCTGCTGCCACTGGTCCACGCCATGTGTACTGTGCGTGTGGCGGTGGGTGCTGCTGTTACACACAGAGCCTGGCTATTTGGCACACGAGAAACGAGGTGTTTCCAGCATAGAAGGTGGCGTGGGAGAAGATACAATAAAAGACAAGACCCCGATGATACACTAGAAGTTAGGAGATAGCTTTAGGCAGCACAAAAGGAGACAGGAAGAAAGAAGAGCAGAGAGGCAAGCAGGAGTGAGTTGAGCATTAATAGTTTGAATTCACCTGACCCCATAAAAAAAAGTTTGACTTCGGGTTGGGTCACTGGCCAATATAAGCTCCAGATGTGTTCAGCTGTCTATGTCCAATACGCCACTGCAGAAAAGAGCAGAGCAGAATCAGCCAGAGACTCCAGCTGGTAGAAGCAGAAGTAACCAAAGCAGGGACCTCTGGACAATTCAAAGAATTTTCTACAGTTTTGACAGGACTCTTTCTGCCCTGTGCTTATAGGCTGTTTGCTCCAACCCTCTCTCTCCCCCTCACTCAGGCTCTTCACCTCAGCTTCACTCCACTTGCCCTCTTACGTTTTTCCCAACTCCCTTCCCTCAGCCCTTTTCTGTCCCTCTTCCTTTTATTCTGCTTGTGTGCTATACCCCTTCTCTCAGCCTTTGTCCATCTTGTCTATTTAGATTGTAAGCTCTTCAGGGCAGGGAACTTCTGTGCTTGTACAATACCTAGCACAATGGGGCCCCATTCCTGGTTGGTCTTTAGGCACTATCATAATAAATAATAATACTAAAAAAGCCCCATGCTATTTAATTTACTTCAGGTGAATTGGGAGACAGATCCATGAGAAATCCATACAGACTAGAAGAGCTGGCTTGGGAAGATAAAATGTGGGCAAGCTTGTGTTGTGCCCGAAGATGTCAAGAACCTGTGGTCTCAGTACTTAGTTTTCTAGCCAAACAGGGCCTGTCTGTTGTATTTGTGTAACCATATTGTGTATTTGGGTATGTTTGCTGCTGACCTGGAGTTTTGGGTGGGTTCTAGCTGGAAAAATATTTTACAGAGATTGTTTTCTTTTCTAATGGAAGGGGAGATGTAACTGTTCAACAAGCTCTACTGCCTCTGCTTAGAAGTTTTTTTTCTTTTTTGTCAAAACATTTTATCAACAAAAATGTTTCCATCCACAGTGAAAATTTTCATTTTACTTGACATTTTCCAGGTCTTTTCTTGATTCTGTATCTATTACAGCAGTATGAGGTTTGGCATTGACTTACAGGAAGCAGGAGTGGGGCCTTTGAGGAAGAAGAGGTAGTATTTTTTTACATTTACCCTCTGTTTGTTATCTAGCACCTGTTTTTTTTCATTTCAGTGTGTCTCATCTCTGCATAGGTGAAGTTTCTCCTCTGTCATCAGACATTCTTCACTGTGGTTCTTCCTAATTTAATGTGCATGGGCCTCGTGGCAGTTCCCACTGCAGGAGAGATGCACAAGTAATCAAGGAAACATTGCACCTTGACGGAATGGAGGAATAAGGGTACCGATGAATGCAGAAATGAAATAGTGAGGCAGCAGATTCTACTCAAATGATTGGTGGAACAAATATTGCCGGCAGCAGTGGGGTATTTTGTTGTTGTTTAGTAGAGTAATGAGTTGGGTCTGTACCAGACATCCAAATTTTCCCTCCGTTGGATGGTGCATTTTCACTGCTGCCAGAGCACCTGTTCACCATTGCATCAGCAAGTCTAGAATCAGTGCTCCATTGACAGAACTGCCACTCTTGGCAGCAGGTTCCCCCACTGAGCAGCAAACTGACCCAGCCAGTATTGGCAGTTCCTGTTAGTGAAGCCTGGTTCTTCATCAGCAGACCTAGAATGGGTGGTTTGGCAGCAATCTGAGCTATCAAGAGCTTTTAAAGTTCACAAAGAAATGATGTGTAATGAACATGGAGAAGAGAACAGAACAGAGAAAGAGCTAAAAGCGACCTAGATGCTTGAATATTTCACTTCCTCACAAATAAACCTGCATGATTTTCCAGGTCCTGGGAAGGATGGGGCGGCACCTTGAGTTGCATTCAGATGTAGCCAGAGTTGGCTTATCCTCTGAGTCAAAAGTGTAGGTTTCCTAATTGTCAGCTTTGTAGCCTGAACTTTGTACCAGGTCTGGAAACAAAGCCATGCCATTCCTCCTTTGTACCACTTCACCAGCATCAGTGAGGTTGGAGACTGTAAGACTTTGTCTATAATTCATGAGGTATGACCAAGGCCCTTCAGTTTTGTTATTTACCAATTTTTTTTCTCTGAAATATTCCCAGATTTTGAGAAAACTAGTATTCAGTTGTTATCTTTTTAAATTGAATTTGGACTTTTGGGGAAATTTTTTTCAGAGGAAGTGGAGGGGGCTGCGCTGAAGGGCTGAGGTCAGGAGTGAGGCCAAACATTGCCCCCCCACATCCATAACTTGCCCATTGCCCTTCGGTTTTGGTTTTTACTGATTTTTTTTTTCACCTGTTTTTAAAATTTTAGAATGAACACTGACAGATTCCTGGGAAACTTAAAAAAACAACCAAAAAACAAAGGAACTTAGATATGACTGAATGCAATTTACTCTTCCATGACTGTCAGTTCTGAAGTGCTGACAGAAAAAGGCTAGAGATGGGCCAGGGAAAGTGGTGCTGGGATCTGGACCTGAATAAGATTTGTTAGGGGTCAGGTTCAAGACTGAATCAAGTTTGGACTGAATGCTTCTGAAATCTTGCAGGTGATTCCTGTTACAATCCAGCCTAGTGTGGCAGCCTGTAAGTCCCTCAGCCTGCGCTGCTTCCTGCAGCTCCCATTAGCCTGGAGCAGCGAACCGTGGCCACTGGGAGCCGCGACTGGCCGAACCTGCGGACGCGGCAGGTAAACAAACTGTCCTGGCCCGCCGGGCACTTTCCCTGCACAAGCGGTGAAACAAGTTTGGGAACCACTGCTCTAGGCAGATCTGCTGTTTGGGAAGAATTCTCATGAGAATTCAGTCATCTCCAAAGCAGAAAATAGGCCTTTTCTAGTTTGGGATTTGATTTGCAACCACAGTGAGAGGCTGGTTTGGATATGGGTATTCAAGCTGGTCTCCCTGAACGCGTGCACACACACAAAGATTTTTGGATTGGAGGTTCTGATTTTGCATGAACAATAGAACAGGGCTTTATCAAAAGGCTGTTTTTCCTGCAGAATCACTTTTCAGCCTATAACGTATTAATGAGGCTTATTGGATTTTAGTTGTGGGGGCAGAGAACAGTTTCATTTCCCCTCCTATGCCTCCCTCCAGGTATTACCTGCACTAGACAGGACAAATCAGAAGGTTCCCATTTAAAAAACAAACAACAAATTAGATTTAATTTTGTACAAAGTGAAAATCCTTAGCTCAGGGTTCTGGATTTAACTAGGTATGCAGTTATTTAGTTTTATCACTGAAGTAGGCAATGCATTAAAAAGCCTTGTTTACATGAGCTTAAACCCTCAGAGCTGTTTCAATTTCACTCAAGGAAAATCCTCTCCGCAATACTGGGCATGCTGCACTCTTCTCAGACTGATGTTTATTAACTAATACAAAGTTACAAATGATGTACAAACACAGCTAAACAAAAGAGCCCAGTGTTGAGCCTAAATCAAGGTCCTAAATCATAAGCCGTGGTGTGACAAACTGCACAGTGTTTGCCAGTACTTTTAAAATGGGGCTTTCTTGCCAGGCTGAGAATCCATAGAGCCTCGCCAAAGAAAACAGTGGGATGGAGCCAGGGTTCTCCCAAGTCTTGGCATGGAATCCACAATAGTAGCTTTGGCGCAGATCCATAGAATTGAGCACATGCTCCATAAGGTCACTTCAGAACACCATAATTACTTGGTATTTACTTCAGTGGGTTTCACAGACAAAAATAAAAAGGACACCAGTACAATTTAGGGACTAGATTACAGTCCCCGACCTCTACTATCTTCTGCCCCAATGAGAGATAGGAGCCCTTACCATAGTTACCACATGCTTTAGCGGGAGACATCTGAGGTTCCCTTTTATCTGACCATACAGTTTAATAATAACAATAAATAATAATAATATTGATTAATAACTGGGGGGACTTAGTTGCTCATGGAACTGGGAATGGACTCCAGATCATGGGTTGTAATCTATCCCATGTTAGTAGTGAGTGAGTCATTGGTATCCGAGGGCGGTTTGCTGACTTTTATGAAGTAAGCAGGTGGTCACAGCTCATTTGTAAGAAGCACAGCAGTCTTCTTGGAGAGATCAAGGACTGAATGTCCATGGGGACCAGAGGAGACGCCGTATCCTAGATCTGAAAAACTCGGAACTTTGTGGAGGTCTTGGAAACCAAGCTCACTTCTAAATATCATGCCCTTTTCTCTATAATGGACCAAGCTACAGCCCTTCATACGAACATGCCCAAACTTCTGGTGATTGGGGCCAGGTTTCCAAAATCCGCATCCAGAGTCGCATATCACAACTTGAGCCCATCATAATGGAGAACATTGTCAGCTATTCCCCATTAGAAAAAATCCATCCAGAGCAGGGTTGAGGCATGCCAGGAGGGTGGCGCTGAGGTTGCTTGCTCTGCCTTGGCCAGGCTGTGCCTGTTTTGTGCATAAAGAAAGAACTTCAGTCTCCAGAGCCCTCAGCCTGGCACTGTCCACTCATGCCAACAATCACTTTTACTATTTAAATGTTAAGAAAGAAGTCACATCTGATTATTCAGCATTCTTGTTTTACATTTTATTGCTGTTTGCAAAACATGTCTAAGGCCCAGAGGAAACCCTGAGGCTTGACATCCTTAAAGTTTTAACACGTCATCGGATCTTCAGACATCAATGGCCAGCAAGCACATGTGTTTCTGAGGCTCCAAATACAGCTTCTGCTCTGATTCTGGCCTTGTGACGCAAAAGAGACGAAAATGAATTTGCATCAGTGCTGATTTGTTTCTTGTTGTCAGCTGTGTTTGGGGTTTGTGTGTTGACAGGAGAAAAAGAGGAAGAGCAGAGTCCTTGAAAAATAATATCACATCTTAATTTTCTTGGATTGGCAATGCACGCATTCCACATACTCTGTAATGTGTAGAACTAATGAATGCAAAAAACCTATCATCAAATCCAGTACATACCAGGCATAGCACAGCACATCCATCTGAAATCTCATGTGCTGGACACGAAATCCAAATATTTCTGGATGGTTAGGTTTTAGGCAAAGGTCTATATCCACAGTAAAGCAAAACCAGACAAGTTCTTTCTAATTTGTATTTTGTACCAAAATCTTGCAGTGGACTTTATTAGATGGTTTTTAGAGAGAGGGTCAAGTGGCTAGATTTGAGGATGTTAAGACCCAGCATGTGAAGTGGACATTTTATTATGGTGGCGGTGGTCCAGGGTCAGTCTGTTTCCTTGTCTTTTACTGCACCAATAGGTCTTCCATTATGGCCCCTTCAAGTGTTCTTTACACACACAAAATATGGGGCAAGTGGAGAGGGATTGCCACCCAGCCCTACTCTGCCCCCAACTCCACTGTGGCCCTGACCCCAGCCGCAGCTCTGACCTGGCCCCCTTCCCTGACCTTGGCTCCATTCCTGACTGTGGCTCTGGCCCCAGCCCTGGCTGCAGACTGTAGCTCCAAGGTGGGGGCATGGACAGATTTCATATGGGTAAGGGCGGGGGGAACAACAGAAAAAGTTTGGGGACCACTGGTCCAAGGAGTCAGTGGATACTGCCCAGAGGAACTGTACCTGGAGGCATGATTGGACAAGATACTGAAAATAATTGCAGAGCATGCCCCCCACACCCCATCCAGCTTCCTCCTCGTGGTGTGATGGAGGGGAATAGGAGCCATACAGGCTGTAGTGGGTAGTGGTGGATTCCTCTCAGTCTTGGAGACTGGTCTGACTAGAGACTTTGTGAGGTTTAAGTTTGAGAGCTGAACCACACTCTTACGAACTGTAAATTGTAATTGTTCCTGTCCTGAAACCCTATTAAACAGGGACATGCCCCTACGTGTTAGTGTGTGTTGGTTTCTCCTTGCCCTGGGCTGCTACAGTGAACTTGGGGCTGGCCCAGCTGGGGGAAATTAAAGTAGGATACAACAGTGCCACACTGGTCTGCAGGGGTGTTTGCAGGGACTGCCTGCCCCTTTCCAGCCTCGATGACCTAGACTCTCTACGAGCCCAGAGCAAGACAGTGCTTGCCTGCAGAGAGCTTACAGTCTAAACAGAGAAACAGTTTTGACAACTTCCCTTATATTAACCACTTACTACTGTCTAATTATTGTAACTTAGCCAGCATCTTATGTGCCTTGAGAGGAAGGATAGTCTAATCTAGGACTTGGAAGACCTGGGTTTAGGTCCCTTCTCTTTCACAGACTTCGTGTGGCCTTGTGCAACTCACTTAGCCTCTCTGGGTGGGGGCTATGAAAGTACTTAGGTGTCTAAGTCCCAAGGTTGGCTCTACGCAATCCCCAAAACTCCCACTGAACCCTGTAGGTATGTAAATCTTTTGGAGGGTGTTGAAGATAATGCAATAAAGATTGTGAGGTGCTCACTGTTACTGTAATGATAGTAGGGGGGAGACTCATAAATAGCTTAGATTCCCATGTCCTGTCCTTTAGCTTTTACTACTAGTATATTTTTACCCCTGTTGTTTCAGGTTTTTCTCTCAGCCTTCATCCATTCACGCACTGCCTCCTTCCAGTCTTTGCCTGTCTGCTGTTTAGCCCTGTCCTGTATTTCATTGCTGCAGAGATCACCAGCTCCTCTCCCGCCCTCTTCTGCAGGGGGGTTTGGAGGGCCTCCCTCACTGACAGCGTTGTCAAACCCCAATGCTCAAAAAATCGAGTCCGACCCAAAAAGTCATGAGATTTTTTTTAAAAAGAGATTACGTTTTTAGAGCTGTCTTCTGATTTTTAACTCTTTCTCTTCCTGGCCCGTGTGTGTGTGTGTGCGTGTGTGTTTGAGATTACTAGTGTTGCCAATTTATGGTAAAAAGTGTGTGTGGGGGGGGGGGGATTGTTTTGTTTTTGCCACCATACCCCTACATCACTTAATTCTATGCTCCAGCCTCCACATAAACTCAGCCCACCAGCCACACAACAGTTCTGCCTTTTGCTCCCTCCCTACCCTTACACCCCTGCTCCTCCTGCAGCTGTGGGTGTTCTTCACCTGCAGCTCCTAGTCCAAAGGGAGGGCAGCTCCACGGGAGATCACAAAATCATGTTCCCATAACTTTGTGAGAGCTGGCAATCTGGCACTGAAGGCAATGGGAGTTTTGCTTTTGACTTCAGTGGAATCAGGATCAGGCCTAGGACATCATGCCAAGCTAAAAAGAAATGCTCAGCAATTCAGTTTATCCTCCTCCCCCCCAAAGTCCTGTGGGTGACACTTTCCTGGCTCTATAATGAATACCAGAAGAGAACAGAAATGGTTAATCCAGCTTCTCTGGCCATGCTGCTCTCTGCCTATCAGTTTTACATCCCTCCCAACTGATAGGGAAACTGGGAAGTTGGTGGGAAACTGACAAAAGGATACAAATGATGAAGATAAGGAGTAGCATGAAATTGGCCTATGCTTCCATGTGACTAAGGGGAGAAATCAGCAGGTGTTTTCTGGTGGGGGTGAATGATTTGAACCAAACACCAGAAGCCCAATTTCTGTTGCTCAGGATTGTCTTTGCATAAGTCTCTTGTGTAGCCAGCTCTTGGCTCTCGCCTTCAGCTCAGTATGGCTGCTGAATGGATTCAGATATCTGCACATCTGTAAATAATGAACGATAGCAATTACATGTTCTTTCTAAAAGACAAAGCAGTACATTGAACACTGTTGGCACGGGGAGAAAAGCCCAGCAGGATTTAGCTTGGGGCTGCTGATTTGAACCCTCTGCTCAGTTAAAGGGGCATAGTTACTGGAGTGTGGTTGCTTTAAATGTGTTGTTTCTGAGCTTTATGGTTCCTTTGAACTGGCCCTATCTTATCTTGAACATGGCTCAGGCAAAACTCCCATAAAAGTAAGGATTGATTAATGTTTGGAGGGTTTGCCCTTGTATGTTTCCCAGATTATCTTTCAGTAATTCTCGTCACATATGTAGCACCTGTCATCCAGAGACCGCCAGATTGCAAATGGGGAAACCAAGGCACAGAGAAGCCAATCTTGGCTGAGACCACATGGCAGGTCAGTGACAGAGCCAAGAATAGAGCCCAGCTCTCCTGATTTCTATCCCCATACTTCAAACACAAGAGTTGGCTGCCACTTCATTTCTGGTAAAATTAATACATTCTTAGTGTGTGACCACTGGCTGTTTTCACATTCACCCACCACCTACATTTGTGGCTTGCAAGGAGCCACAGATGGTGATCTACAGTATAACAGATTTTTAGAGATGAATAGGGTGACCATATTTCCCAAAGGGAAAACAGTACACTACATGGGATTGGCCTGAGTCTTCCCCCTCCCACTCCACGGGGGCTGGCCTGAGCCACTTGCCCAATTCCCCACCCTGCAGGGCTGGCCTGAGCTACTTGCCCAAGTCTCCCTCCTCATGCGGGGGCAGGAAGAGGGAGGCAGGGCTCGGACAAGAGCAGCGATGACTAGATAGGGTGACCATATTTCCCAAAGGCTGGGACTGGCATCAGTGCTCACTCAAGTCCTGCCTCCCCCACACCCAAGCCCTGCCTCTCCCTCTCCCCGCATATGGCTGGCATCACCACTCCCTCCCCCGCATGTTCCTCCACACCCCAAAAGTTGTCTTTTGTCCCTTTTGCTCTTGCCAACTAATCAAGTTGGCAAGAACAAATGGGACAAATGCCCACTTTTGCCCAAAAAATCGGAATGTCTGGGATAGGGCTTAAAAAAGGGACTGTCCCAGTCAAAATGGGATGTGTGGTCACCCTAGAGATGAAGACTGACTTACTTCTTGCACATTTTGCATCTCTGAAGCTGCCCATCTCAGGCCTTGTTTGTATCATGCATTTAAACCCTATTGCCATGGGCAAAACTGTTTTGGTGCAATGAGGTCATACACAGAACTATGCCAAAGCTTAATGAGCAATCAGAAAGGTGAAGGAACATTCAAAGTGTTATTTGTCCCTGCCGCTGCTGCTCGTGTCCTTTAACGCTCTATGTACACCACCATCTTATGCAAGTTTTGTTTTTTGCGTTCACTAGAGCATGTAATTGTCCGCTCAATGACTTGAACTACTTGGAATGTTCAAAGAGCATTGGGGGAGGGGGAGTGGAGGGGTGAGGAGAAACCAAGTAGATAAGTGACCTATTTAGACAAGGTTCACACTGATTTCACTTTCTGTTTGGCTTGTATAACTAGTTCATTTGTGAGCATCTCTTAGTTCTGCGCCAGTCTCTAGAAATGGTCAGCAAAACATAATCGTACTGCAGTTTGTTGGTCGTAAATTCTTGCATTTTCTTCCTGGGCACAGAGGCTGCCCCAATCAGAGTTAGAGCTCCAAGTAGAAGAAAATGATACGAGGTGAAAATCAGTAGCTTTTACGTTCCCAGCCTGAAGTTATCGAGAGAGAGACTCCCAGTCCCTGGCTCTAACCTTGAGAACTCAGAATGAGAAGGTCAGGAGACTGTGTACCTGGGATCATCCAGGAAGGTGAATTGGAGAGAGTGCTCAGAGTGGGATGGCACTGAAAATATATATTCCCTCCCTTTCCATCCCTCACCCCACTTTATTAGCTGGGAACAGTAAGGTGTGTGGTGTGGCATCTTCACTGATAGCCCCCAAAATGAGCATGAGAGAACAAATCTTGCCCCTTCCTCACTGTGGCACTGCTGCTTCCACAACTGGCTTCCAAAAGGGAAATTTGCAGCTGTTGCAGGGATCATTGCAGCCCAAGGGCTGCAAAAGTGACTCTGGTTTTTACTCAGTGCACTGTGGGAGAGGATTTCCTCCCAACACTCAAAAAATCAATTGCAACTGAATATTATTCAGCTTGTGCAAGGGATCCAGGATTTACCCTTGTGTGAAGGGAATATTCAAAGCTGGATGGAGAAATATTGAACAACCAAGCAGTATCATGCAAGAGATGCTCCTGCTCTGCTTATATTAAGAAGGTCTTTGGATCCCTGGTTATTATCAGCCATGGCAAGTGGAGCAGAAACCTGGGAACTAACAAGGGTCCAAACCAGAGTGTAAATGCTGAACAGAAAAGCTTGGATCGGCAACCCAAAGAAGATCCAGTAGGAGAAGAAATGGGCGAAGAACATTTTGAAGATTATGGAGAAGCTCAAGTGGTAATCATATTAGTGGAGGTGATGGAAAAGAGACAGAACTAAACCTTGTGCCTGAATACTTCAGGGCTGAGGTATTTACAAATATGTTTCATGACAAATGGTGAACACACCAAAGGCTGGCGGGAGCAGCGGCAGGGAGGAGAGGAAGGGGGAGGTTTGTGCTGGAAGCCTCTATAGGTCTAGCTTGGACACATTTGGCCCCAGACTCGGAATATCACTGAAATCCTCAAATGCAGCTGTGGTTATAGTTATTCCTGAGGGCAACCTTTGTTAGGGATCTCTAAAGCAGATGTAATTTACACCTGCAAAAAGTGCATTCCCATTAGGGGTGATCCAAAATATTTGAAAGTCAACAGGAATATTTCCAGTGATTTCAGTGGGATTTAGATCAGGTGTATGGGGATTGGGATAAAGTGACACATCCTGTTTCTGTCCTCCCACCCTCTATATTTTCCAAAAATCCCATTAAAAGAAGACAATGGAAACTTCATTTTGAGCTGGTTCAGTTGCACTAAGCAAGAGCTCAGTATTATCATTATTGAATATCACAGGGCTCTCTACACAGGCTGGAGGTTGGATTGCTGCAAAACCAAAATGGGGAGAGGGTGTTGTGAGATTTCTCAGTAGTTAGAGCTATTTACATTGCTTGTTAAACACTGGGCCAGATTCATCCAACAGAGAAATGGAAAGAGCTTTGAAAGTGTTAACAAATTTGTCTTCAGCTGCTTTAGGATTTTAATTATGACAGTAGAATTAATCATGGCTGATTTTCTATTTATAGAAGCAGCTGACAAATCCTATGGCACTCTAGGAATCCGGATTCATCTAGTGAGTAGTTTAATACAATACTTGGGAGTTGAGAATACAGAGTATGATTCCACGTGGACAAAACATTGCGCATATATAATGGAACAGGTAATGCATCCTTAACTATATAGGCAGCACTGATAGCAAAACCTAATGTATGAAAAGATGGCCAATGTGCAAAACACAGCGTGCCTCTTTTTAATTTTTGCTAAATCAGTCTTGCTTTTGATATATGCTTTGCATATCGTTAGCCCATAATGCTGGGCAATTCCAGACAGAAGATTTTGCCTTTATTTTTAATTTTTTACATTTTGGGTTAAAGCTGACTTCACAGGACACTTAGCTGTGTACTTTCCAGCTGAAGAGAGTAGGGTATAAGACTGCAAAGGGAACATGTTGTGCTCTGAAAGAACTATTATCACTGCTCTCATTGCAATCACAGAGGTAGGCTTCTGCATGCTGCTTCACAGCTTCCAAAACCATAATTACTGGCTGCTGCCTAAACTATGAGCCTCTTTATTAAGTCTTCAGAGTCATTAAGAATTTGTAGGGGATTTATGGGAACTCAGTTCATATTGCCTGTTTATTTACATAGCCAAGATATGGCCAAAATGTAGCCTGCAGAGTTCTGCAGTGAAGCCCATTCTTGCCCACGTTCAGGATGCAGGTGAGACAGTGGAAACAGCTTTCTGCATGCAACGTGACATCTTCCGCTGAGCTCTCTGGAGTATTGCACTAGTTTCTGTGTGCCATACCTCTGATCTGAATCAAAGACGAGGTGATAATTTGGGAAAATTAAGTGTGGCCCTGGGGCTCCTAGTGGAGTCAGGGCAGGCAGGTGCTGGGCAAAATCTGAGGTTCCCTGATGGAGAAAGCAGGTTAGATCAGGCCAATCCTGGAAGCTTGAGTCATTACTCAGGGAAACATTCAGTGACTTCAGTGGGAGAATGGACTGAAATCAGACTGGGGCAGGGCTTTTGGTAGTGGTCTTGTGTGTTAATGAAATATTTTTTCCTAGTAACTTTGCTCTGGGAGCATGAGGGGTAATTCTGAAACTGTGAAATAGTAGGAGCCAGATGAGATGTTGCTTGTTTGACAAGTATGAAGATTCAGCAAGATTGCTCACAGATGCACATTTTGACCTAAATAAACACATCAAATGCTTCTGTTTTCAGAGAAAATTCACACTGTGTTATGAAAGCACATTTTGGTGTGATGACCCTACTCTCAAACTGGCTGCCTAATGTGGCTTCCATAATAAGCACACTTAATGGTGCCACAGTTGTGAACAGTTGGATCAATAAAGGCGCCTTCCTCAGTGACTGCTCCAGAACTCACTGTTTTACAGTGTGTGTGTGTGTGGGGGGGGGGGGAGACAATAAGGGACATACTACCACTGGCACCAAAGGGAGATCTCCTCTAGCTTTAGTGCTACAGACCTGTGTTTTTTAAAGCTGAAAACTAGGGTGTCACTGCTGTGAGTGTGTCTCTTTGGTCTGTAGTGGATACAGTTGTTACCACATTAGGGAGGGAGTTATTGTAAAGCAAGTTACTATTACTCTGAATACATGTTCTCTCTATAATAATGCATTACACAAATTCTAGAAATATTTTTTATTGTAACTAGCTTGATTCTTTCTATTCCCATTTAATACTATTAGCTATATTTTCAGTTATAGGCTTGATGGCTGCACCCACAAAGATGTTGTGGCTCTTAAAATCCTGCTTTTCTGCAAACAGGCTAGGCAATTATATGTCCAACTGTCTGTTTCTGGGTGCAATTACCCAGTAGGCATGTGCTAATAATAATTATATTTAGTGACCTATAGTATATAATGTTCAGCTTCATTGTGCTTTACAAACCAACACACAGGTGAGGCAGGTTAGTAAGTACTGGTAGGGGAAATGATGCTTAAGGCCACAAAGTCAGGGCCAGAGCAGGATTTAAAAATCAGGAGCTCCTGAGTCCCAGACCTTTACTCAGGCCACTAATCTTTCCCTTTCTCAAATGCCTATTTGCATGCTCCAGTTTTAGGTTGAATGGCTTTGCTAGAAGAAAAGCTGGGTCTGTCTTGGCTATTTGCCTTAAAGAGCTCTCTGGAAGGAGAAGGTGAAATATACCATGCGTGTCAATTTCCGGATTTGCAGTATGACCAGCTTTGGCCAGGTTTTTATTTTCAGAGTTGGGGGTGGAAAGAAAAAGGTAAATGTCAATGACTCTGAAGGCATATTATGTTGATTCACAGCCTGTGCAATCATAATGCATCATCCAGGTGCCTCCTCTGGCTTCTTGAACGGAACATGCCTTTAAGAACTTGATCATCCCCAAAAGAGCACCCAAGTCCTTCAGTTAGCCTGAGAGTTACCTCTGTGTGCAGACAAGGAGGGAGGCTGGGCCACAGAACGTCCTCAATTATATACTTGGGTTATACTGATACACTTGGGTTTATTCATCAGGCAAATCTAATGGAACTGGCCTGCGATGAATGGCTGGTCTGTGTGATACTCAAACCCAGTTTCTTTTCAGATGCTCATCACTTATTTACACAAAATGATGAGTAACATCTGCATTTGGGGCTTGTTGCAGCTGTGGTCATCATGTTCTGTGCCTGGCTAGAGGGTGCTTGCTGGAAACATATTTCATCATACTGAGTTGGCTTGCACTTGTGGGCCTCTCTGGGAATACTGAACCTTGTCCATACAGCTGTGAGAAAAGCAGCCAGTGTTGCCCCTTTTCTGTTGGAGGTGGCTGGGAATGCGGAGATTTTCTGGGATATGGAGTGAGTAAGGCCTTCAGGGTTTGGACCGTGAAAAGGAGGTGGTTCTTTTTAGTCTTGCTTATCTGATCTCTGCAAAGGATCAGGCCCAAGTCCTCAGCTGGTATACACTGAATGGAGATACCTTGACTGACACCAGCTAAGGATCTAGCCCTTTGTTTTTAAATGGTATTTGAAATTCCATTATGCCATGCAGATTGTGAAATCTATTTGATATCCTGGAAATATCCATCCAGATTTGAAATTCCAGTGGAAAGAATAACTCCAACAGCTACAATAAAAAAATGTTAAAGCTTCAATCTGGCAACAGCTTGAGTGGGCTTCCCCACCCCCTCCCTGCAGGGCCCCCGGGTAACATGTGGCTCAATAATACAACACAACCCCATCCTGTGAGGAAATTTACAGTTTGTACTTGACAGTGACCATCCATTATGGTTCAGTGCAGCTGTTCATGTGAGGACAGCTTTAAACTCTTCCAGAAATTGTTCACATTCATCGGCAGCCGTTCCTCTGCTGCCTTCTCACTGGAGCCTGAGAATGGGAGAGGCGCCCTCTGTGACCTGCCTTTATTCCCTTGGCAGTGTAACACACGGCCATCACTTGGGCTTTTCTTCTGGCCATGGATGCTGAAGGTTCCCCTCGCAAAATCTCCTCTTTATCCTGGTGTCAGTTATTTTGTTTATATAGGACACTAGACATCTCCTTTCTCTGGTTTCTAAATGACACAAGCTGTGCCCACAGCATACACACCTCTTGCACATATGCACACATACAACAGCCCCACCTGTGAAACACCAACCATACATGGCACACATCACTATTCTGCATTGACATCATGTTCGACCCTGGCCATCTACTGTACAATGTGCCTGCGCTATATTGTCTAACTGGCTGTGAGCTCCTTGGTCAGTGTCTATCAACTTATACTGCCAGGCACTCGGTAAATAATAATAAGCACAGGCACATGTGGATACAGACACACTTGCTCATATACTTAGATATGTACATAATCTCTCTCCCCTCTTCCTTGTAGTATGCGTCCTACTTTCCCCTTTGTTATCACACGAGAGGAATTTTCAGAAGTGCCTGAGAAACATAGGAGCACTGGTTCCATTGATTTTCAATTTCAGTGGGACTGGTGTGCCTAAGTCACATAGGTGCTTTTGAAAATGGCACCCTTAAGCTTCTGTGTAATAGAAAAAGAAACCGAATTTTCAAATTTTTCTCTCTCAACTCCTGAACTGTCACTGGTATTAAAGTGATTCCAAAATGCAGGCAACCTCTGAGAGGCCAGAATCTTGGAAACTGTACAGGGCACAATTGTCAATTGTCTACTCTAACAAGGACCTCTCATGTCAAACTGGACCTTCCTCCACTGCATATCCTCTGCAGGTAGGAAAGGGAAGGCTTTTCTTTGTTTAGCATTTAAGATCTGATTGCTGAATACTGTCTTCCCATCCGATAGGATAACTTCCTAAGGAAGTGAAGTTTGGTCTGACTTAAGTATCAATTTATTGTTAAGATATAAATTATGGAGCTCTCTTTTGACCTTGTGGCATTTCTAATTCTATCTATGACACTTGTATTGCCCCTGCCACAGTAGCATCTGAGCGCCTCTTAAACACAAATGAATTTATCCTCAGAAACCCCCTGTGAGGTAGACTAAATTTGTTATCCCTATTTTACAGACAGGGAACTCAGGCACAGAGGCAAAGTAAGTTGCCCAAGGTCACACAGAAAGTCTGTGGCAGAGCAGAAGTTTGAACCTGAGTCTCCTAAATGCCAGGCTATTGCAGTAACCATTGGGCCCTTCTTCCTCTTAGCTGAACTTTACAGGAGATAAGGGTACCCAGAGTCAGGCTCTGAATGTTCAGACATGGGATTCTTGGGGAATTTTGAAAGTATTTTTTTTTAAATATGTGCACTTGTTGCCCACTTCTTAGGCTGGCAGTGACGTCCATGGGAGAATGGACTCAATGTCAAATGAGTGTCTTGATCCCTGTAATTTGGTGCTCTGCATAAGAATTCAGGAGACAAATGCCATCCAGTCCCTTGCTCTCAAAGACTGAGTGCTTTGCATGCATCTGCTGGATTTGATCCTAGTACCGGTGTGCTCAGTGACTAGAAGGAGGACTTCATATTATGCCTAGCACCAGTCCTGTCATCTAGTTAAGGAGTTGGCCTTGATGATCCTCCTTTGCTGGTAGATGAGATGACTCTAATGCAGCCAGAGGGTGGCAAGGCCAGAGTTACTCCAGTCTCCATCAGAACCATCCAAAATCCTGGAGGGGTGAAAAACATGGACACAGTATAGCCAGAAAAATGTACTTAAAAATGTAAAGCAACTCAATTGTTTATAGCCAGAGGCTTTTGCCCAGCTGTTACTTTCCAATAGAGTATTAGGATCAGTCATTGATGTCTCTGCACAAGCTGGGAGAAGAATGACTAGGGCAATATTTGTTTCATAACTCTCTGGAAAATTGAACCCCAGCTGTGGCTAATAATTGCTTTCATTAAAACACTGAGCTTAATCCAAAACGGAGAATAATGTCCCTTCTGTGCTGCAGCTCTCCTCAGCCTTGACATGGGCTATGCTTTTTATCTTCCTTTCCTTTCTTGTTAAATAGACACTTCTCACCCTGGCGTCGTAATAGCACCAATGTTAGGACCCAGGGAGGTGAAAGTTTTGTAGATTGCACCAATGGAATGTGTTCTTGTTTTTTCCATGCGACATACCCTTTCCAGAGATGGAGATGGGGGAGTGTGGCCACTGTGCCCCTTGAAAATCCCTTCTCCTCCTCTCTCTCCTGCCCCCCTGTGCCCAGTCATAGGTGGCCTCACCCACAAGCTAATGGGGGGAAAGAAAACCAGCCTGCATGCAGCATGCATGCCAGGATGTGCATGTTGGACTGTGAGGGAGAGTCTAAACCGTTCCATCATTTCTGCACAAGGGTCCGCTTTGTCCTCCCAGCACTTCATTTTCCTCCAGCCGGGGCAGTGAAATCATTACTAATATTTTCTCATCCAGCACTCTTGACGTGGAGAGAATATTTTACAAGCCACCTGGGTTTGCCCTGTATGGTCAAAGAGGCTTTCCCCATTCTCACTCCACTCATATACAAAGAGCTCTCCCATATAGTCACCCTTCCCAGGGAATGGTGATGTAAGAAGTGGCTTTGGGGGCTAAGTTCAGTGCAAAGTCCTGGGAAGTTAAGGTGAATCACCAGAACCCAATTTCCCCCTTTGTACACGAGGTCTGGTTTAGCTTCCAAGGGCAGAGCCGAGCTTCATTCTCCTGATCAAAAACATCCTCTTACGTGTTTCACAGGGGTGGGCAAACCAGTTCTTATAAAATAAGACATAGCTGTCCCCCCACCCCCAACCCACTCTTCCCTCTGTACAAGTGTTTGGTATGAAGATGCTCATGTCACTGTTTTCTCCTTTTCTATTTTTGACTTTTGTGTTCTGCACTGCAGGGCTCTGGACAGGATTCAGAGCGGAGGGGCTGGGATACTGTGGGACGGGGAATTCCCATGGTTTTTCCAGCACAAATGAGAGCAAGAAATGCCAGCTGGAAATCTCATGAGAGTGATTTCTGGTGAGAACTTTCAGCTCCTCTTTGCAGGCCTAAGAGGTCAAGTAAAGATGAAGAAGAGAGTCCTTTGAGGATGGAATAATGTGACTCATTGCTATACTTGGCACCTGCATACTGGCGCTTCTATGTCGAGTGCACCATATACTCAAAGATGGAGCAGGGGGTAGGTAGGTTCTGATCATTTGGAAAAGGCTTGAGGAACATCAGAACTTCAGGGTGCTTCACTGAAATGAGCTAAGGTTCACTCATTAAGAGCTCTTTATCCTTTGTCTCTTGATCCCCAGCCACTGCCTGAGAGAGAACAAGCATCCCAGGTAGCAGAGCTAGGAATTCAAATTAGCAAATGTAAGACAGAGAATTTAGCAAATCTTTCTGAAAATATGTGGTCATTCCCAGTAGGCTCTTGTACCATCAGGGCAGGCCTGTAACTCCATTGTTCTTACTGAATGGCTGCTGTACTCTATATTGGTCTCTTCATTTAATCTAGGATTCCTTTCCCAGACTTCATGAACTGTCTTTCTCCCCAGTTATTCAATGAAGGGCCATGCTCTGATATCCTTACTCACACTGGGTAGCACCTTTCCACATGAATAGTTCCATTAACATCAGGGGGATAGTTCTTAGGTAAGGATGATTGGAATCTGGCACAGTTTTTTGTGATGCCCTGTATGAATAATGCAATGTAAAATCCTAGACGCTCATGCTAGAAGGCACCTTGTAGGTCACTAAATCCAATCCCCTTATACTTGGTGCCAATTCCCTCTATTCACTGGAGTGTGTTATCTAATTTTGCTCTAGGTCATGCATTAAACACATCTCTTGACACCTGTTCTGTTCTGGAATCCTTTTGTCCAATCGGAATATTAAGTTTAAGTTTATTACTTCTGACAGAACAACCTGGAATAATATTTCTTGCTTTATATTATCCTGCTTACTGGTGTTTATAGAGTTTGTATCACCTTAGTGATATGCTTACAGTGGCCTGATTCTAGGTCACATTTACACTAGGGTAAATCAGGAGTAACTCCCTTCACCAAAGTCTGAAATTACACTGAGGTAAGTGTAATTTACCATAATTGGGTCATATATAGATAATGATCAGGATTATGTTTATAACTTTGGGAAACTTGCATAAGTAGGGGCCTACCAAATTCACAGCCATGAAAAACACGTCACAGACTGTGAAAGCTGGTCTCCTCCCATGACATCTGGCTATTGTAGGAGGGTTGCGGTATTGCCATCCTTACTTCTGTGCTGCCTTCAGAGCTGGGTGGCCAGAGAGCAGTGGCTTCTGCCAGGTGCCCAGCTCTGAAGGCAGTGCCACTGCCAGCAGCAGCACAAAAGCGAGGGTGGCATAGTGTGTGTGTGGGAGTAGTCACTATTGGGGGGGCAAGGCTGGCCTTATGGGCGGGTGACTGCCCAGGGTGCCGTGGTCACAAACCGCTCCACACACAGCCAGCCCAAGGCCCCTTTAGCCCCCAAGCACTGGGCCCAGAGCTGGGGATGAGCTGGGCTGGGAAATCGCAGCTGGGTGCTCCTAACATACACCGGGATCTAGTTGATATTCCTGGCCAGACTGGGGAGAGATTGGACTTCCTCTTCCTCTGCACAGGCTACTTCCAGGGCTGGGTCAGACCCAATTCCGGGAAGCTCCACAGCTGCTGGTGCTGAAAGGAGCGCTACCAGCAGCAGCCACAGAGAAGTAAGGATGGCAGTACTGTGACCCCCTATAATGACCTTGCAAACCTCCCCCTCCTACCCCCCCACCTCTATTTGGGTCAGAACCCTCACAGTTACAGCACCATGAAATTTCAGATGTAAATAACTGAAATGGTGAAATTCAAGATTTCTAACATCCTATGACTGTGACATTTACCAAAATGGACCATGAATTTGATAGGGCCCTATGCATAAGATAATCAAACCAAGCTGACAGGTCAGAGATTTTATTACAAATCTGAAATCCAGGCTTGATTTTTAGGCCTGATTTGGGGGAACCTAGGTTGAATTGATGTGATGTGTAGTGTTTTCCTCACCCCCAAAATCAAACTACAGTTGGTTGTTTCTTCAGCTGAATTTCACATTGAGACATTTGGCTTGTTCAGACCAGAGTTCCAGAGGGATGACTCCCTAACTGAGAAAGAGGGTCATAGGATTCCTTATGAGCGGAAATGGCTGAACTCTAGACACAATGTACATTGAAGCCCATCTGTATTTCAAAGCACATGGCACCTCCAAGGGAAGTGACCCTCAGAAGATTACTTCGGCCCCTTTGTGATATGGTCTTTGTTACTATCATTCTGGCCATTGTGAACTCCATCCCAGACTGCTGCAATGTGCATTGTTTGGAGCTACCATTGAGGAGCAATCTGAAGCTTCTGCAGGCCGCAGAATGCAGCGACTTACTTGTCTTTTGAATGTGGGGAGCCTCTGGCAGTGCATAACAGTAGTACTCTGGGCTCTGCCTATCTGCTTCTACATCCAGTTCCAGGTATTGGTTATGAGCTATAAAACCAAAGCCGCTAACATCAAGGGGACCTTGTTTTAGATCATAGTTACCTTCTGTTGATATACTTCCAGCATGTGTAAGGTCTCATCAAACTTATGATTGTTTTCATTTAAATTTAAGAACTCGTGACAGATGTGTAGTCACATTGCTTAATGCATGGCTGGAAGGCATTCAGATGTTACAGTGATGAGCGCAGGATAAAAATCTCTGTAGAATAGACTAGAATTGTTCAGAGGCTACGGCTGCATTTTTTTATTCTAATTAAAAATGTATGTCTGTACACACGCGTGCTCCCGTGTTCTTGTATGTATAATTGCCCTATGAAATGGATGCTCTATAAACCTGTGTAACCGCATGCCCTTTGCTTTATAACCCTGGCCTCTCCTCTTACTACTTCCCAGCTGTTTGTGGCTCTTGCTAGTATCTTGCCTAGTATTTACATTGAAAGCTCGTTGGGGCAGGAACTGTCTTTTCTGTTTGTTTATGGAGTGCCTATAGGGTGACCAGATATCCCGATTTTATAGAGACAGTCCCAATTTTGGGGTGTTTTTCTTGTATAGGCTCTGTGATAGACCCAGGCCAGTTGGGTACAGCAGAATAGCAGAAGGCAGATATACTGGCCACTGGATTAACAGTTTTTTTTCCTTGACTGACCAGAGCAGGGGCTGCTCCAGGCTAATGAGAACACCTGACTCTAATTAACCTGCAAAGAGTCAGGTGAGGCCATTAAGTTAATGTGACCACCTGACTCTAATTAAGGCCCTGCTAATACTATAAAAAGGGCTCACTCCAGTCAGGCAGGGGAGAGCCAGGGGACAGGAAGTGCGGCTGAAGGGTTGGTTAATGAAGACACCCCCAAACTATCATTAAGGGAGCCCTAAGGTAAGGGTGAAGAAGTGAGAAGTAGAGAGCTGTGGGGAAGTGGCCCAGGGAGATGTAGCAACTCTGGCAGTGAAAGGTTGGCTGCCAACAGCTGCTATCATTATGGTCCCTGGGCCGGAACCCGGAGTAGAGAGCAGGCCCGGGTTCCTCCCAACCCACCACTACAGGAACATCTCTTGGGAGGGGAAGTCAGGCCCCTGTCAGGACAGGAGGCTAAACTGTTCTGAAATAAGCTCCCAGGGACACACAGTCTGTGGGAGTTCTCTCACCAACCTCCTTGCAGGCCTATGATGAAAAGGGCTCAGTAGACTGTGACCCTGGCCCTAGAGAGAGAAGGGCTACGTGGAGGGTCACAGTGAGCCACTGAGGCTAGCATAAACCGCCTAGAAGCACAGGACCCACGGGAGCAAGGTCAGAGCTCTGCCACAACTCCTATTACCCCCCACCTCCATCCCGATTCTTCACACTTGCTGTCTGGTCACCCTAAGTGCCTAACACATTTACGGGGTACTCTGAAATGCTAAAAAATGGTAATGCATATGGTTGTCCCAAAGGCCTGCTCAGGAGTCCAGATGGATTCTCCCCTTGATGTTCTAGAGGGAAGCACTCACTGAGCATCACTAGTGCTGCCAGATGAAATCTGTTCAGATTCCAGCCTGCTGAAGGAAGACTATCCATTCATAGAGATTGCAGTTAGCCCTTTGAAAACCGGAATGGCTGGAGGACTCCCCACTGGTTAATACGGAGCTGTTTGTTTGTGTAGATACTTGTGCTAGGAGTGGGGGTCTCTTTAGGGACCACTTTACTGCAAACCATTATGTGTGCCCTGAGGCCAGATCAAACCTGGTGCAACAAGAAGAAATAGCAACATGGAGGGGAGTTTATATATGCACTGGCTGTTTGAAGCATATCTGTGTGTCGAAGAAGACAATGCATCCCAATATGCAAGATGTCCAAATGTAAAACACGCATGGGACGCATGTGTGTTGATTTCCCTTCCCTTTTACTAAGGACATATAATTTGATTGCAATCAGGCTTCTCCATCACTGCTGCCCTTTTTCCTCTCCATTATGCTCCTTGACGCACACTTCCTGCAATGCCAGTGCCCTGAGAACTTAGCCATTGTTTCCCCCATCTAAAGCTGGTCAGGAGCCACATTCCAGAGTAGCCTGGAGGGATCAGGTATTTGCTACTAGTCCTTTCCCACAATGTAACGGCTGGTGGGGATGAGAGATTTGGACAGAGTGTCTGGCTGTTTACTGGTGTGTGGGGCCTTTTGGGTTTTGTATTACCCGCTGGACTAATCCTGTGCAGTCATCTCAGATTCCCAAGGCTTTGTTACAATTGTAACATTCATGCTCTTCCTTGCAGATGCTGTGGTCCTGAAATTTAACTTACGTTTGCTAGGAGCCTGTTTTACTGCATACATTTAACTGCTCAGATATAACATGGGAATTGTGTTTAAAAGTTCAGCTGCAGTTAGGGTCAGAAAAGTGACCTCGTGTGACTTCAGGGATATTCTGTCCACATCACGTTTGCTCATTTATAAGCCCAAAGATAAATTCTTTTCTAATGGCCACAGCTCGAGACTTAGCTGGGGCTATGAAAATTAAGCTGAGTCTTATTGCCCCTTTCATCATCTTCAGTGATAAGGTGTAACAAACTGGCAGTGTGTGAATATTGCTGTCCTGTGCTGGATAGAATCAGAACTGCTCCGCTGTTTGTCATAGGCCTATATTGTTCATAGCAAGGGGGCTAAAACTCAGATCCTCCTGCTCCAAAAATCACAGAACCCTGGCACTTAGGCAATGAAGTTCTCCCACTGTTGCTGTGAAAGTTAGCGCATCCATGGTATATGGATCTGGATCGTTCTGTAAACTGGGCTCAAACAATATGTGTTTTTAATATGGCTAAATGTAAATTTATACATTTAGGAACAAAGAATGTAGGCTGCACTTACAGGATGGAGGATGCCATCCTGGGAAGCTGTGACTCTGGAAAAAATGTGGGGGTTGTGGAGGATAATCAGCTGAACATGAACTCCCAGGGTGATGCTGTGGCCAAACAGGCTGATGCAATCCTAGGATGCATAAAAAGGGGAATCTTGAGTATCATAGGTGCTGACTTCCCCTCTGCCCAGCTGGTGCTCGGCCCCGCCCTTGCACTGCCCCCACCCCACTCCATTCCACCCCTTTCCCAAAGTCCCCACCCCACCCCACCCTGCCTTTTACCACCCCAGCCCCACCCCTTCCTGCCCCCATTCCACTCCTTCCCCAAGTCCTCTGCCCTGCCTGTTCTCTGTCTACTCCCCTGAGTGTGTCGTGTCCCCACTCCTCCTCCTCACTCCAGGAAAGTCCTAAGCGCCACCAGGCAGCTGGTAGGTGGTGGTGGGGGCGACGGGAAGTGCTCAGAGGGAGAGGGAGGAGCGGGCATGCAGCACACTGTGAGGGGGAGAGAAGGAGGTGAGGAGGGGGGAGCTTGGCTGCCGGTGAGTGCAGAGCACCTGCTAATTTTTCCCCATGGGTGCTCCAGCCCTGAAACACCCATGGAGTCAGTGGTGAGTGTGACTAGAGGTTAGTTACTTCTATGTTTGGCACTGGTGCAACCACTGTTGGAATACTGTGACCGAGTTCTGGTTGTCCGCAATTCAAGAGGATGTTGAAAATTGGAGCGGAGTTCAGAGAAGAGCATGAGAATGATTTAAAGGATTAGAAAACCTGCTTTACAGTGGTAGACTCAAGGACCTTAATCTATTTAGCTTGTTAAGGGGTGACTTGGTTATGATCCATAAGTACCTACACACGGAAACAAATATTTAACAGTGGGCTCACCAATCCATAAGAGAAAGGTATGATATAATCCAAAGGCTGGAAGTTGAAACCAGACAAATTCAGACTGTAAATAAGGTGAGATTTTTGTTTTAACTTGGAGAGTAATGAACCATCGGAACAATTTTCAAGGATCATGGTGGATTCTCCATCACTGACAATTTTAAACTCAAGATTGAATGTTTTTCTAAGATGCTAGAAATATTTTAGGGAAGTTCTATGGCCTGTGCTGTACAGGAGGTCAGACTAGATGATCATGATGGTCCTTTCTGGCCTGGGAATTTATAAATCTATGAAGACCCACAGCGAATAGGTCACTGAGTGAGGAAGAAGCAGTAATGGACCGAACCAAAGCCCCTGAACTTTGGGGTAGTTTGGATTGAGACTTGTATTTTACAATGCTGACCCACCTCTAGTTTAAGTGTAGATTCTCTGTTTCACATGAAACACCCAGTGTTTTCTTTTTGTACAAGAAGCTGGCATGATATGTACAAATCAGGCTGGATGGCTGGCAGCTGTCCCAGCTGTAGAGGAATCCTGTAATCCCTTACTGCTCCAGAGAACTGGAAATGAAAGGGTGACTGACTGCACTGGCAGCTCATACAGCTCCGCAGGCCCAGTTGTCAGGCCATCGCAACTGGTTCTTTTCCTGGATGTTGAGAACTGCTGTCCTTTGGGAAAATCAGGTCGGTGCCAAATTCTACTCTGTTACATCAGGGACTGAAGAGGGTCATTTCACAGGCTGATCTATCCCAGATGAGAGGCGTCTCCTCTGTTGATGTGCGAAGAGATGATCTGTCTCTGTCCAGCTTTCTTTTCTCTGTACGATCTCTCTTCCCTTTTCAAGGCAGGTGGTCTGGTGGCTAGATTTCCAGATAAAGGGGAAATATAATGATGAGGGAGGAGCTCAAAATAATCAGAGATCTGTTTTGCATAAGCATGTAAAGGTTTGGATGCCTATTGGAACCTGCCAGTTTTCCAAACATGGGTTGGAAATCTTATAAGTCTGTCTCTCCAGATGTTTTCTGTCCATGTTATGGCTATGTTAGCCTTTCTAATCATGTTGCTTGCATATGTGTTCAGTGTGTTTGGTGACCCTGGTCTCTGTCTATGTGTATGGTAAGTTGGTGAACTGTGTATTTCTGTGGCTTAGGTCTAATTGTTCCATCATGAGATAATGTTTTGTCTTTTCCATCATAAAATGGTGATGCTTCTTCCTAGTGAAAATCCAGATTTCACAAAATTTAAACCCATTTGACCAGAGGGAGAAAGGCAGAAATAACATTTTCTACATGAAAAGTTAGTGAAATGCTGACCTTTCTGCCTAGGAACCAATATATGAGAGAGTCCATTTTCACACATTAAGTGAACCGATGTGCTTGGTCTTCTGGCTCAAGGATGTGCCTGGGAGATAGGTGATCTGGGTGCTGTAGTAAGTTCTGTCGCAGGCTTTCTGGGTGCCTTTAGGCAACTCATTTCACCTTTGTGGGCCTCAGTTTCTTAAGCTGTAATAATAGTTTTCTACCCGAATGGGGTGCTGTGAGGCTTAAGCCACTAATGCTTTTTAAAATGCTTTGAGACCCTGGGGTGGAGTGTGTTCTGGGAGTGCAAAGCATTCCTAATAAGAGTCATGTAGTGCTCATGTCTCCATCATTTAGGTTGACCAGACAGCAAGTGTGAAAAATCGGGACAGGGGGTAGGGAGTAATAGGACCCTATATAAGAAAGACCCAAAAATCGGGACTGTCCCTATAAAATTGGGACATCTGGTCACCCTACCATCATTCATCCTTGTCCCTAGATTACTTGTCCACTGATACGTTCAAGGACACTAAACATCTTCATGGCTTCATGTTTTGTTTAAGGTTGGTTTGCTTCCTCTTTTGCTTCCCACTAGAGAAACAGAGTGTAACCTTCACTATCTAGATTAAGAAAAGGATGAGTCTACAGTCAAACTTGACTAGCTAAATGAGGGAAAAGGTGTTAACCTGTGTCCACCCTGTGTGGAAAAGTTCATGGTTGCAGTTACCTGTAAGATAGCCCTGACCTCTCTTCCTAGTTTATGAAAACAGCCACCTTTTAAGCAGAGGTTCCCTGTCAGCTGAATGGCAGTTGTCTGCATCTTGCAATACTTTGAAACTCTCACAATGGACCCAAGCCTCAATCTACAGCTGCACTGTATCCCAACATCTCAAAGTTCAGGCTGCTTGGATCAGAAGCTTAGCTTTAGGCCTAACTCTAACTGAAACAATTTGGGCAATGTTCCTTCTGATTCACCCCAGTTGCAGCTTCATCCTGCTTGCTGTCCTGTGAATAGGCTCTGCTAGCTGTCCTATGCTGTTGGATTTAGACTTTTGTCAGGATTCATGGTAGTCAAGGAGAGTGGGAGATTCTGGAGGGATATTTTCCACTTTCCTAGGTACAATACAGAGGATGCATTTTTCCAGTGAGGAGACAGCACAGGCAGAAGAGAACAGTGGGGTGGTTAGAAACATGCCCCTCATGAAGTTGCTGCACTAGTTTGCTGAAGTGATTGGTCTGGTTTTGGGCAGGGTGCAGCATTCCAACAGATGTTGCTGAAACGACTGAGCAAACAGCTCACCTGGAGGGTAGTAGTGAAAGCCTTTAACCAAAAGGTCTGTCTTTTCCATGAGATCTGTTCCTCAAAAGATGCCGTCTCGCTTTAGTGGCTGTGGTGCGATATCCAGCAACGATGAGCTGGTTTTCAGTGTTTACTTTATTTGTCATGTTGAGCTGGCGCGGTTGAGTGCTGTAATTGACTGAGCAGCCGAGTTGGCAGCGGGAATATCCAGACAGTTCCTGAACAGCAGCATTAATATATGTGTAGCACAGTATGCATTCATATTTGAATGTATGGTCTGTGTGAGTGCATGTGTTCCTGGGAAAGTTGTCTGGGTGAGTGACTGTTGCATCTTAATTACACCCAGGTCCTGCAGAATAGCCTTGCTGAAGAACTTAAAATCTAAAGAATCCACAGAAGTTAAAAACACCAATTGATTTCCTTTGCGTGAGGAACGCTCATCAGTCTCTTTTGTTAATATCATACAGTTAACACCCTGATGATAACTTCGGCCTCCAGATGTAGGCAAAGCTTTTAGTGTAACATGATTTCTTTGCCATTGGGTTAATGCCCCAATTTTCCTGACACCGCAAGCTTCTTAAAAGCAACGAAAGAAATTTGGGCAAAGGTTGTGTGTTTGGTTTTGTTTTCCTACAAATGAATTGGATGCTGTTTCACTTCCATGGGGATGAGTGTAATCTGAATTTGCTCCTTGTTTGTGGTAGGATTAGCACTTTGGTCCTGTGAGGTGAGAGGATGGTGCTTTAATACTAACACTTTTGTCCTTTTGTAGCACTTTCCTTCCATATATCACAAAGTGCTTTGCAAACCTGGTCAAGCATCATTTTATAGCTGGAGGAATTGAGGCACAGAGGGAAGTGACAGGCCTAAGCCAGTCAGCCAGTCTCACAGCTTGGAATAGAATTAAGAAGTCTTAACCCCTGGGCTCTAACCAGTAGCCACACTTCCTCCTAGAACTGGAAAGAGAATCCAGGAGTCCTGACTCCATTATTTGTTCTAACCAACAGAAGAGACCCTTTTCCTGGCATCAGCAGTAGAATACAGTTTTCTTGATTGCCACTTCAGAGCCCTTTCCACTGGTCCATACTGTCTCTGTGTAGATTAAATGACTTGCCCAAGTTTACTCAGCAAGTCTTTAGCTCCACATGGAGCAAATAAATTGCTTCTGATTCTGTGGCTGTTATATTCCCCTTTATGCTGCTAGGCATTTCCTCTGCTACTTTTCAATTAATTAGCATGCTGCTATTTACCAAAAGTCTTCAGCAGCTGCTTCCACCAGAGCTGCAGCAGTGGTTGTACAGTACGGAAATGGACACCTGTTCAGTGCAGACCCCCTGTTCCTCAGGGGCTTTGTGACTCAACAGAAGTCATCTGCTCTGAGCTGAAACCTGGTGCTAGAAGATTTTGGCCCAGAAGTTAATGTATTTACTTTGTGCTGAGTACAAAAGAAGCTTAGGATAGAGCAGCCCAACAGTTTTAGTCTAATATCCTGTCTCTAACAGTGACCCATGTTAGTGCTTCAGAAGAAGGTGAAAAAAAATCCCTATAATGCACCTGGCCACTTTATAACAGTATCCCATGGAGGTGTTTGTGTATGCGCAGGGGTGGTGGGGGAGGGCAGGAAGATACCTTGTTGCTCCTAGCCGGTGATTGTCTTTTCCCTAAAGCAGCAGTACCACCAGTGTAATTTTGTGGATGACTTAGCAATATTTTCCAGGTAGGTGGGAGAACAATTCATATTCCCATTCAATGGGAGCCATAATGTGTTTCATCTAGTTGTGGAAAAATGCTCAGACTCCACAATGGCTTCTACTCTTCCCAAGCAGATCATCTGCTAAAAAGCTTTGCTTGCTGTTCTGCTGCTTTTTGCTGGTCTGCAGCAGTTCAGTCTTGACTAGTGTGTGTAGCCTGTCACAGGCCGTTCCGTTCAGTGGCTGACTTCTGGCCAAGCAGTTAAGAGGACAGCACAGAGGCTGCCCTGTTTGGGTCAGATGTGAAGGGTAAAAGCGTGTGTGTGTGCCCTTCTGATGGAAGCTGGAGCAGAGGAGCTGTGACCGCTGCATGATGGAACATAACAATACAAACATGCATGTGCTTGGCCCTTGGGTCCTGAGCTGGAACCAAAATAGAGGTCTGTGTGATGTCAGATCGAACTTTAGCAGGTCAGGCCACAGCTACATCTCTGGAGAGCAAGCTTAGCCCAAGTCTTGTCACCGGAAAGTACAATGCAAGAATCCTCCTCTTTTCATGAATCTTCTCCAAGCTGGTGCAATGATCCTGCCTTTGAGCTCTAGAAATGCCCAACTTGTTTTTCATCTTTTTAAGAGGCTTAAGTTTGGCTGGGAAGCAGGGGTAGGAAGATCTTGTCTCCCTCTTCTGAGGGAATTGATACTATTAGATGCATGTAACTAAGGGCCAGATACCCCGATGAATGACTTAAAAACACTCTCACTAGTAATATAATATGGCAAGAATGGGGAGGGCTTAAGTGGAATTTCTGCGCTGCTTCTGAATATCCATCCAGCCCCAGCGTCACAGTTCTATCCAAGAGCTTTAAACCTTCCACTGAGTTTGTAAAACGGCGATAACAACACTTACCTACTGGGTGTGAGGATTAATAGTTTTTAAAATGCTTGTAGATCATTGGATAAAAGGTACTGCAGGACGTTATCACACTCACGCACAGCAACGCGGTCCAGGTTCTGCTCTAGAAGCATACATACTTGTATCTGATTGTTGACTATATCACAGATCACCCAAAGCTACCAGTCCTGGAAGAAATGCCTGTCACCTCTGAAGAATCAGATTTCAAATCCTGGGTTGAGCTACATTTGAAAGCAAGATTGGGTGTATGCCTAATTTCTGTGTTGTGTGTATCATAAATTCTTACATAATATAGCAAGGGGGGGCTATTTCTGCTTAAAATTGGGCCAAGGGAGGAATCGCAGGGGGTTCTGTCAGTCGAGGTTGTGGTGTACTGGCAGGGATATGTGCGGACTCCAGGATGGGAATAACGGGGTGCTTCAGGTATGAAATGAGGTGTACTGATAGAGTTATAAGTATGTGTGGGATCCAGGACAAATAGCAGGAAGGTGCTCGGGGTCAGAGTAGTGGCAGAACTGGGTGTGGTAGTTAAGACTGGAATCACAGGAAGTGCTACAGGCAGGATTATGATGCACTCAGACTGCATAGGAATGGGCCGTGTCTGCCCACATTAGATTTGGCTCTGGTCTGTGCTGTCAGCTCCTCACTTTCAAAAAAGTGAAAAATGTGTTCATAACATGATGATAAAAATAGGACTCAAAATACCAAGCAAACACACACCGTAGAACAGCACCTTGTGTTTTGTATTTCCATGCTTCCCTCTCAGAGTGCCACTGCCACTTAAAAAAAAAATCACAAAAAGCCCACACTGGTCCATATAAGCCTCCCATTGCTTACACTGGGGTGTCTTTAAAGTATGATTAATTGATAATTAATTGATAACCAGTATCCCTTAGTACATACTGATCAATCTCTAAAATTCAAAAGGGCACAAGGCTATTAGCATTGCTTCTCACTTAATGCCAGGTTGCTAAAAAGGTTTATTCTCAAATGGTAAGAGCCAATGTTTTTAATTTCCTTGCCTAGGGGATGAACATATTGCTGCCAGGGAAGATCCTGGGGAGGGGAAACAGGATAGGGAGTTATGGGTCTGCTGCATGGCAGAATGGAATTTTACAAGTAGGCTACTTAGCAGGCATCCCCCACCCACTGCGACATGACTCTGGATGTAGGGATATAACCCATGAGGTTTCCAGGTTCTTGTGTGACAGATTTTGCACACTAGATTCATCTGAGTGCAAATGTGAGATTTGCTCTGTCCTCTTTACCTTGGACTTGTATTTTCCCACTACCTTCAGTTCTGATCCATACATGGGTGGGTAGGAAGGTGACTGGCCTCTTCATAGAATCACGTCATGGCCACTAGTATAGGGGATCTCCAGAATATTACAATCAGTTCTGCTTCTCCTTGTTCCCTTTTTTGGAGAGACAGAACCATAGGATTGGAAAGGACTTCCTGGGTCACAGAATCCAGTTTGATGCCATCATAGGCAACCCTGTCATATAATCTTGTTCATAAACTTAGCAAGTTGCATCTTAAAACTAGTTTGGTGGTTTTGCCCCCCTCCACAACTCCAACTGGGAGGCTGTTCCAGAGCCTCACACCTCTGATGGTTAGAAACCTTCTTGTAATTTCTAGACTAAATTTATTCGTGGACAATTTCTACTCATTTGTTCCTGATCCAACATTTTCCTTTAGCTTAAATAGGTCTTCCTTCTCTTTGCAGTTTACCTCCCCCTTCCCCCCCCCCCCCCCCCCCCCGATTTATAGAAAGCAGTCAGATCCCTTCTGAGCCTTCATTTTGCTAGGCTAAACAAGCCACACTTTTTTAGTCTTTTCTGTTAAGATAGGCTCCCCATTCCCCTGACCACACTAGCAGCCCTTCTCTGTATCTGTTCCAGTTTGAATTCATCTTTTTTTGAACATGGGTGACCAGAATTGCACACAGTATTCTAACTGAAGTCTTACCAGTGCCTTGGCATTAATACTTCCCTGGTCCACATGATGCATCCTAGGATCACATCTACCTTTTTCACTGCTGCAAAGTTTCACTGGCTCAAAGTTATCCTGTGATCAACTAATACACCAAGGTCTTTCTTCTCTTCTACCATTTTCAAGTGAGAAGCACCCAACTTAGAGCAGAAATTCTTGTTATTAGTCCCTAAGTGCATGATCTTGCACTTAATGCTATTAAATTTCATCCCATTTCTATTATTCCAGTCCTCAAGGTCATCCTGTTCTTCCTGTATAATATTGCAATACGCCTCTGTATTGACAATGCTTCCCAAGTTTGTGTCATCAGCAAATTTCATTAGCACATGCCTACTTTGATAAGTTCTCCACTAGTGACCTCCCTCCAGCCTGATAGCTCTCCTATCAGTACTCTCTGGTAGCATCTCCCTCTAGCCAGTTCCTTACCCACCTAACAATTCCTGTACTAAGCCCCTCCTTCTCCAGCTTAATGATTACATTTCCCCTGTGGTACCAAGTCAAATGCTTTAGGGAAGCCCAGATAAAGTAGATCTACTGCATTTTCTTTAACCTGATAACTGAGCTCTCTGACAGTCTGATACATCCAACCTCTGCTGGCCCAGAAAAATTATAGCACCCATCTCTGTTGTCACTGCCTCCCTCCCCCCGAGGGCTTCCTTTCTATGACAGGCCTTACTGCTGCGAGCCAAGCCAAAAGCCATGGCTTTACACCCAAGGATCTGGTGCTTTCTCTGCCAAAGAGTGTGGAAGGGGCATTTCAGTGCCACACTGGGGGCTTTATGGGTTTAGATCAAAGCCTTTTCTTGGCATCTTCGTATGCCAACTGGAATATAAAACTGTAATGGGAACTGAGCTTGAGAAAGGAAATATCTGAAACACCCAGAGACAGGCTGCATTTCTTTAAATTGGCCTCCTCTCCTTTCCTGATAGGTCCACAGGCAAATGAAACCACTTTGAAGACTGAGCCCTGAGGTCCTCCCCTTTTCAAATGTTTGCTCTCCTTTGAGCACTTGCTACAGAGCTGGAAGGCCATATATCTGAAAGCAGAGCACTTTGATGAGTTAGGGTGTTGGGGTCATTTGTCTAAGGAAAGGGACCCCTTGTAGGGTGACCAGACAGCAAGTGTGAAAAATCAGGACGGGGTGGGGGTAATAGGAGCCTATATAAGAAAAAGACCCAAAAATCGGGACTGTTCTTATAAAATCAGGACATCTGGTCACCCTAACTTCTTGTAACTGAAGGGGCTAAGAGGGAGTTTTGTTACTGCCAACAGAGACCCCTTGTTGTAGAGCCAGGGGATCTAGTTACAGAGAAAACATCCCTGACTTTGCTGGGGATTGTGTTACTGATTTCTGCTGGCCCAGGTTCTCAACTGTCCCAGATCAACCTCCTTCAGGAATTCCAACACCTCAGAACAGCAGCCCAGGATCACAGTTGTTAGAGGCTGAAAAGACTTCTTAGGTTCTTGGATCTGTCTATCTGCAAGGGCAGGACTTAATTCTCTCTCCGGAGGGCTCATATGATATTAAACTGATGGGAAGCTTGATCTTATTCCACTTTGCAGTGCTGCCTATTTACACATAGCTTTCTGAACTACACGGCATTGTAGGTAAGAACTGCAGAGCAGCATCTAAACGTTAGCCTGCCACAACTTTTCAGGGCTTGCTTGCGCTCTCATTGGTGGAGATACTGGACAGAATTCTTGGGGAGATAACATTGATGATTTTACCCCCATTCCAGTTCCCATCCCTCTCTCACCCAGTACCTGGTACAACGAAACATGGCTGTCACACTAAGGAGATTTAAGGATTATATTTTGGGTTTTAGGACTGGAAAAAGTCACAATGAATGTGCCTTGAACTCCAGCACACATAATACACTCTGAGGGTAGCTACTGTACAGTATATCCAGTACTCAGAGTCAGCAAGGGGACCGAGGAGTTCACAGAGTTTTACAAGAGTTCACAGGAGTTTAAAGGGGCCCAGAGGGATTGATCTTGAATAATTTTTACCCAGCAGGAACTGAACATCAGCAACTTCTCTGCAATTAAAAATATCTATACACTTTCACTTGAATAGGGACAAAATGGCACAAAGATTATAAGAGGGACAGGGAGGAGGTCAAGGAAGGAAGGGAAAAGGGGGAGAAAGCAGGAAGGGGGACAGTTAATTAATAGGTGCTACTCTGAGAGCCTTTGTGCTCATTTCCCCATCTCTCTCCTGTTCTCTGCTCCCTGGCTCAGTAATTTACAAGCTCTTTGGCATCTTTCTTGTTAGTCTGAGTACAACTGCATACCATCCTGGAGCCTGATCCTTCCCCCCAGATGGTACAAGGTACTCACATTCACTTCAGTGGGAGTAGCTCATATCCTGTGGGATGAGTGGAAGCAACTGGGCCTCTGAAGCCTTAAAATTCTACATGCCCTCTTAGGGATTTTTGTCCTGCAGGCTGAACCCCATTGTCTTTTATAGGAGCTCTGTTACACAGGGGTTGAAGGCCCTATGAGTCTCTACCTACATTCATATGTAACAGTGTGCAGTATTGAAAAGGTGTTTCCAGTCACAGTACAGTTTAGGCCAATAAATATGCCATCTATCTATCGCGCTACGGGATGTTAATGACAAAGGATGCATTTAGATTCGGTCTCCCAAACACTTACCTAATCAATCTACCTTCTCATATGCTCAGCACTGTCATATCTAGGCATCTGTACAATAATCACTCTTGCCTGGATGTGCACCATCTTTTCTGTTCCTCTCAGGTTAGGTTGGAGTTCTTTGGAGTAGGTCTGGTTGGAGAACAAACATTCCATTTGCTGAAAACATTTCAAAGTTTCTACATTTATGTATGTTCTTCATTGGGACAAAACAGACTTTTTTTCCCCCAAAATGGGGGTGGAAAGGAGGGTGGAGTGGAGTGGAGAGGAGAGAGAGATTCACTCACTCCAAAATAGCCAATAGCCCAGAGATTAGGTTACTCATGTGGGATGTGCAGCACTAGGTTGAAGACCCTGCTCTGCCTGATTCACAGGACACAGACTTTCTCTGATTTTGACCAGAAATTCCATCTTGAACCAGAATAACCTTCCGGACTAAAGTTTTGTCAAAACATATTTTTCTGCAAGAAGTTTTGGTTCTGACGAATCATCAGGATTTCGTTGAAAAATTTTTTACCAGCTCTATTTTGGAGCATTTTTGGAGGAAAATATCAGAGGGAAGGAAAAGTTTTGCCAACTGTTTTGTAGCCTTATTTACTGGAGGAAAATCTATGCATAGACTGCATCTTGCATCACGTTCTAAACTGCATGAGACATGTAACCCCTTTCTTCTTTCCCAGGTAAGGGACAGCGTATTTCAGACAGTAAGACAAAAGCTCAAGTCCAGCAGCATGATCCAGCATTTTATACAGGATATGCTCTTTGAATGTTCAGTACCAGTGGTCATAAGGAGGGGTGGGGACAAAGAATTTGGCCCTGGGTGATTAATGGGGCTCCAGAGAAGTTCAGGTGGTTGTTATTCCTCTACAAGTTCTCTGGCTTCAAAAATATTCTAAAGCTTACATCCACAATGTTTTTTCCAAAAAAGAAAAGGTATCTTCCCTTTAAGATCTTGAAGGCTTCTAGAGCCGGTGAAGTACCAGTGAATTCTAAACTGTAGGATTTAGGTTCTCCTATCTCTATTTGCTCAGCCTTGCAAAATTTTATTCTATTCCTGGTTGAAAGGACAGTCCTAAGAAGACAGCTGCCCACTATAAGTAAGATGAGGGGTAGCAAAGGAAATCTGTGCTGGTAAAGTATAGGTGAAAGCTTGTAAACAGCCATGTGGATGATCACTAAACACACTAGTCAGGCATGAACCCTGAATGGGATGGAGAAAGAATTTCGAATCCAATATCTGTGTTGCCAGATTCAAATGAATGGAATGATACAGACGTATGGAACATCCCCTCTCTGACAGTGAATACTGAGAGATACATGGTCACTTTGACAAATTCCCAGGCTCACTGGAATCATTTATTGAATAACGGGCACAATTTATTCTGTACTTCACTGTCTTCAAACCAACCTACTTCAGGCTATAAGGATTGATACTGTTTACTCTTATTTCACCCCTTCCATCTAAAGGTCTCAAAATGATTAACCAACAATTGATGAAGCCTCTCATCACCCCAGGGAAGTAACTATTATGATCCTTCCCTTGCTTTGAAACATGGTGAGAAAAAAGCCAGCACTTTCACCATGGAACTAATGGCTGTTTGACTGATTCCATCCTAGAAGTCATGACCAGCCCAACTATGGAACAGGATGAACAGTCAATGGTCTATTGGGTAAATGTATGGAGTTCTCCTGCATTCTTTATCCTCCATGGTGGTGAATGCTTGTGTTTTGCTTTCTTTTTAAAGGAATACTCCAGACGTGCCATTGAGTACATACTATATCTGCAAAATTTGGCGGTGTCAACAACCTGTAAAATATCCATGCTAATTTATTAGCAGCTGCTCCCCATGTAAAATACAAAAACATTGAGCTCCATTGCACAGCACTTTATTACACAGGTTGCTTGAGCTGTGTTCCTGCATTTGCAAAACAGGGCAAAGCTGGGTTTCCTCAGCTCAAACACAAAACCTCCTTCTAAGGCAGGGGTTCTCAAACTGGGGGTCGGAACCCCTCGGGGTCACGAGGTTATTACATGGGGGGGGTCGCGAGCTGTCAGCCTCCACCCCAAACGCTGCTTTGCCTCCAGCATTTATAATGATGTTAAATATATTTTAAAGTTTTTTTAATTTATAAGGGGGGGGGTCACACTCAGAGGCTTGCTATGTGAAAGGGGTCACCAGTACAAAAGTTTGAGAATTACTGTTCTAAGGGACTTTTCCAAGCATTTTTCATCATCATCCTATAATCAGGACTTAACTCTTTTTTCCTTTGTACAGTATGTATTTCAAGTTAAACAGTCTACAGAGCTCCAGGAGTTTGGGGCTGCCTCGTTTTCATGGGATCAGGTTCTACACTCCTTAACTGAGCTAAATTCCCATGGGCTTCAAGAAGAACTTGGTCCCAATTTTTCACCTACTGTAAGATAAGCCCCTTGTGCTGGATTTCCTGAGCACTGCAGAGCTGCAGTGATGGAAGGAAAGGAGCAGAGCCAGCTCTGCAGTGCAGGTGGTTACCTAGAGTAGTTAAGTATTGAGCAAGAGGACTGGCAAAATATTCAGACCTTTTTTTTTGTATCGATGGCTATGTGCGGGTAGGGGTGGCTGTTTTTCTGGTTTGCCTGCAACCTAGACACTATGCTATGGGGGGTAACAGGATCTTGAGATATGATTCTGGCAAAGATTCATAGTCACCTACTTACACCGGTTCTGGGTGCTGACAACGGAGCAGACGAATATTTGATTTAGAAGCTGGCTGAAGGCTTCGGAGCCATTACCTGTGCAGTGCCTGAGCCAAACTCTCCCCTTGCTTTACCCTCTGTTAGCCCTTCATCATCTAAACTTCAAAACTAAGATGTTCAGTGGGAGGGACTAATTTAGAAAGCAGTAAAGATGAAGGGGACTTAGGGTGATATCAGACAGATCTGTACTTGGGGGTGGGGGAAAACAGACCCTGATTTTGGCTGAATACATAAAGATCAAGGTATCGATGAGGAGATAATGGGCTTTGGGCCAGATCCTCAGGTGGTGTAAATCAGCTTAGCTCTGCAATGGATCTGTGCCAGTTAACACCAGCTGAAGAGCTGACCCCCTTTCTATAAAGCGCTAGAGCAAACATGCAGGAGAATATTGCACTAATCTCAGCATCTTGGTAGGACAAAGACCTTGGCAAACTGGACAAAATTCAAAGGAGAACAACTAAAATTAAGATTGAGGAAATTGCATTAGAAGGAAAGCTCGAAAGAACAAAACCTAATTTCTCTATCTGAACTCAAACACACACATCTTGGGGTATCTGGACTCTTCTTTCTCTGCTAACTATACAGGATAAACATCTATAAGTACTTAAAGGGTATAACCAAAAATCAAGGAGGGAGAGGAATTTTTTAAGGTTGCATGAAGGTGGTGTAATGAAATGAAATGGCATGGAACTCAACAAAGGGAAATACAGGCTGAATATCAGGAAATGTTTCCTAGTAGTGAGCTGAATGAGCTGTAGTAAATGTGGAATTGTGTTCAAGGAAAATGATGGAAACTCCACTGCTTGGGACACTAGAACTAGTCTGGACAAAACACTAGGTAACTTGCTGTAGGGAACAATCCTGCACGGCTGGGGCATAGGCTAGGGAAACTAATTGAGCTGTAGAAGTTAGAGGGCCAAAGACTTCTCATTCTGTGACAATCACCTGGGCTGGTGTATCCATTTTCAGGCACCGTAAATCTGGCAATAAGTGTTTCTGTTGTTGGTTCTGATTTACATATGATAATCTCTTGCTCCGTCTAGCTCTTATCGTGCTCCAGGTCATTGTTTTGAAGCTTTTCCCCTTCTCAGGAGCCCAACAATAAATTGGAAAGACCTATTTGGCCTGGGAAATGCCTGAATTATTTGCAAAAATACGTTGCCAACTGCGCATGGGAGCAACTTCCTCAATAGCCGGCCTCTCTGCAGTAGTGGTAGATGTGGGTGCCCTCTAGTGGCCAAAAGAAGCCAGTTACAGATAGAAAGCCACCCATTAAAGTTATGACTTAAATTAACACAATTAAGGTTATCTGTACACCCCAAATCCTGAGCACCTGCAAGAATCATTAAGTAGACATATTTATTTCTAAGGCCTAGATTTCAGGAAATAGGTGGGATGTAACAATGTCTTGAAAATATATTGTCTGTCCTCCAACACATAAAAAAATCCTCCTCTGTGATCAAAGAGTGAATTGAATATTCTGGTAGATGGATTTCCTACCTAGCAGATCTAACTTCTGGGTGTAGCTGATACTCTGTTTCTTGGTATTTTAGACTAGGCAAATGCCAGGTATTTCACATCTGTAAAACTTTATATAAGATCATGACTGGACTAAAAATATCTTTAAAGGGTCAGTTAAGGCCCAAAGTTAAGGTCTTAAGAAAAAAAGAGAAACAAAAATCCATTGAAGACCTTGTGACCAGATTCTTTCCTGGTGTAAATGAACATTGCTCCACTGACTTCAGTGGTGCTGTGCTGGATCGTACCATATAGAATCTGGCCCTGATTTTTTCAAGGTGTGTGTTTTGTGTTTGGATTTAAACATTGGGCTGCAAAAAGTGCAGGTGAGGCATGACAGTGTTCTGCTATAGTATGAGAACTGAAAATGTAAGTGACTAGTCTGTTTAACTGTCTAAACGCAGTGCGTTATTATCAATGATCTGTATTGCTGTAGTTCCCAAAGGCCCTAGTCAGGGACGACTCCAGGCACCAACGCAGGAAGCAAGTGCTTGGAGCGGCTAATTGAAAGGGGCAGCATGTCCAGGTCTTTGGTGGCAATTTGGCAGGGGTCCCTCTCAGAGGGGAGGACCGGCCACTGAAGAATGAAGCAGCTTTATCTTTTTTCCCCTTCACCGCTTGGGGCAGCAAAAAAGCTGGAGCCAGCCCTGGCCTGAATCAGATTAGGGGCCCCCCTTCTGCTGTACAGATTTTAGGAAGGCATGGTCCTTGCCCCAAAGAACTTGCAAAAACGTAGATTTTAATAAGTGACAGTATAGAAAGTCAAGGTAACACAGGAGAAGTTTGGGCCCAGTTTCTGAGCTTCACTTGCCATAGCTCAGGAGGGGATTGGAAAGGAAGATTTAAGGGATTTATGTGATCCTTTGATCTTGAGGCTGTTCTGGAGCTGGTCCAACCCCTGGCATAAACTACAACAGCTAAAGCACTGCTGTAAATTACTCCCGTTGCCAGTGGCCTTGGAGTGTTTTGGCAGTGGAGAATTGCTGGGGTGCAGGTACAACTGGCCACATTCTCTTTTTCCTAGCCATATCCTCTGCACCAATGGCTGCGAGGAGGGTGCAGTAAGAACCTCACTGGCAGTGCTACGCTGCTCAGGAACTCTTTTACACAGGGGGAGTTTGGTTAAGCCAAATTCAGGGCTGCTTTGCACTATCGGAGTGGCACAAAACAGATTTAATATCTGCCCCATTATTTTCAACCTGTCAGTCCTTCATTTCCCTGAAGTTCAGCCATCCATTCCATCTTGTTTTGCATTAACTTTGTAAGCTCTTTGGAGCAGGAACTGTCTTCTGTTACATGTCTGTACACAGCCTAGCACAACGAGGCCCCTGGCTGGGGTTTATAGGTGTATTGTTATAATAATAATAATAATAATAATAATTAATAATAAAAATAATATTGTGCCAAACTTAGACATGATAACTAAGACATTTTAGAAAACCTTATAAAAGTTCTACACTGGTTTCTTTTCTCTACATAATAATATTGTAATTAGAGCTACAAGTTTTCAATTTTTTTTTGTCAAAACTTGAACTTGTGATTGAAAAAATGACCACAAATCTTGCTGAATTTGCACCCTGCGCCGAAGCTAATAAACTTGTGCTCAGGTAGGCTTCTGAGAGAGCGATTTCCATACCAGGGATTGTCCACCAAGAATGCCCTAAAAATGCAGACCTAGGGCTTTACTGTGCTGTAGGTGGAATATTTTCACACCGCTTCAATTCATTTATAGGAAAATCTAGGTACTGCTACTGTTTTCATCTGTCACAGGCATTCACAGCGTCACTGGCTTGGCTACTTATTAATGCACAAAGAAATGCATGAATGCGTTCTTCAAAACATAGCAACTCCATTACATCCTCAGAAGTACACATCTGCACGAAAAACACTCTGCAAGAATTGCCACTTGTGCGTCAGGAACTGAATGAATAATTAATTTCAGGAACTTTCAGAATGTTTCTTCTGAGCTATTAGAAAACTTGTTCCTTTAAAGACAGCTTAGTCTGGTGACATGGCAGGGCACAGCTGAATTCTTTTGAATGGCATTGTATGGCATAAGGAAGAAACCTATCAGAGAAGTTAGTTGTCGTATTTTGATCTGGAGTTCGCACCAAAACAAAGCCTGTAAACAAGTGAAGAACACATTTGGCGCTCTCTCCTTCTGTGTGTGACTTCCTCTGTCACAATAGTTGGTCTGATCTACAGCTTGTTAGTATTACTATTGCTTGATAGGCTTTCACTTTTACAGCATTTGCAACACGCCCAATGCCCACTGAAGTCAATGTGAGTCCTTCCATTTACTTTAGTAGGCTTGGATCAGGCCTTATAGAAAGATGAAACATTTTGGGCTTGGGAGTTTTGATTGTTCAAGGCTTGGACCCTTTGGAGAGGCCAGACAGTAAATCTTTTAATTGCTGCTGCTGTTGTTTGTCTCAGTGCTGGGCAGAATGTAGGCGATGCAGTTCCAGTCCTAAAGGGCTTATTGTGTCTGGCTCTCTATAGTAGTGACCCTTCTGGCACATGTCCCTGGAGTCAGCATGCTGTTTGCCACTTCTGCTAGGGCAGATAACCTCTCACCTCCACCACATCATGGTGGTTGCTAACAAAGCCCCAACAGAGTCTTAAATTAACTGGTGACAGAGCACCTCCACCTTGATCTTCAGGTATTTAAACAAAGCAAAAAGTCACATAAAATGTCTCATTGATGGAGCTCAGCAAGTGACCTACAATGTGCCCTGAGTCTCCATTCTTGGGCTTCTACACAGCTCTGCTGGTGCACCTCAGTGCTGTCCTGCAGAATCCCTTGCTGCTCCAGTACCCTTGCACAGCTCTGCTGAGGCACCTCAGTTCTGATCAAAATATTTAAATGATTTAATCTGTCTATTTTAGGATTTTATGCTGTTGTCCATCAAAGTCACATCTGAGTGCCTTCCTTGTAAAATCTTTAGCACTTGTGAAGATCCTTGCAGACTTCGTGGAATCTCTGGCTTGCCTCCTTTTTTAGGTAAAAACTTGGTGGAGAATGAGGGAGTTTTCTACATGTTTTTATGAATAGTGTATGCACGTCAATTCACCTACTTAATATTATGCTGCCTGAATGCCTGGGGTAAATCAAGAGGCTGTTAGCAATATTACACAGGAAAGAAAACAATGGTAGAGATAATGCATCTGGGGCTGCTAATGTCAAGGAAATTAAGATAACCATGACTAGACCATTAATTCGAAAGATGCATTTTCTGGGCATCAGCAACATTATACAGGTGTCTTGCAAAGGCCAGACCCTAGATATTAAAAAGGGCCATAAACAGTTAAGAGCCCTGGCCTCCACATGAACAGTGGGTGGGTGGGAGCAGTGGCTGGAGAACCCTTTGAGAAAGAGTCACTGAGAGAATGCTGTAGTGGCTGCTTCTCCCAGCCTAGGAGAAAGGAACTTAGGCTGAGTGAAATTTACCCAGCACTTGCAAAGAAAGAATAAAGTTTAGGTAACCAGGTGTATGGACTTTGGTTATTTTATCCCTTTGCTCTGCGTGCTGTGCACCATTGAGTGAATAAATTGTGCTTTATTTTGAAAAAGCTGGTTTTGAGTCACTGTAATCAGCAGCTGGTCACAGGAATCCTGAGGAAAAGGGCTTAGAAAGGCCAACATAGTTGGGCCTGTCATGTTACCACAGCTGGCATACCTGGGGGAGTTGGGCTAGGGGTGGGGTGGGGTGCTGCAGCCCAATCTGAGAGAGGACTAGAGAAGGGGGAAGGTAGTGAAACCTGCCCCAGAGGGGTGCAATTGAGAGGGATACAAAGGAGTCCAAACTGCAGCTCACCCTGTGACTATGACACTTTCCTTGTAGTATTTTTGTTTGTTTGTTTGTGCTGATTTGTTTCAGGATTTTATTTTATTTTTATTTTGTAAAAAATGTTTGAAGGGTATTTGGGAAAGATGGGATGTCAGGGTTTTGAGTGTCCTCCATGGAAAGGTTTTTTCAAAGAGGAAGGTTTGACAGCATCTCAAAGTCAGTCAGACTCTGGATTTTAAAATGTACAGGCAACTGAGTTGGAAAACCGAAAACTCACAGAGATGGAACTGGGAGGCTCTCACCTTTTGTGGTTTCTGGCATCAGGAATAATCTCATTATTTCACACTTAAATCTTTGCAGTCCCACCAGACTGCAAATTAAACTGGGACAGGCTTGGCTGGGACTCAACCAAGAGACCTGCAAGGAAAACTCATGGTGCTGAAAGAAGTGATGTTAGTAACTCGGTAGGTGGTGCTCTTCCCTTTTTACAATGGTGAATGACTTTGCATGTGGCTTATGAGAAGTGAATAATTTCCAGTTTGCAGAGGCCAACAAAGTTCCTAGAGCCAGTCTGTGCCACCTCTGAGTCTGTTTTGAACCACTGCCCTAGCACAGTGTTGGGGGACAGCGTGCTGCTGGAAGTTCTGCCTTTCTGATGAGAGACACATCTGGGGTACTGAGTAATTATGATGATTAAAAATTCCACAGCACATTTTGCTTTTGTTATCTAGCCTCTGTCTTGGCCAAATTCCAAATGGGGCAATTCCATTCTGCTTCTCTAAATTTTCCTTTGTCATTTTCATTAAATACGCTGTTCTTTTTCACTTACTGACCTAACGCAGTGTGTATTGTTGCTGTTAAACAACTGCCATGACTGACTCCAAAGGTGGCTGCATTTGAGTGCTGGCTGAAGTAAAATCTGCAATTACAGGGTCTGATTCTGCAAGATGCAGAAGGTCCTATACTCACATTGACCTCAGTGAAAATAAGGGACATCTTGGCACCCTGCAAGTTTGGCACCCTAAAATGCCTGGGGATCTTTGGCATGGATGGCACTGTGTGAAAAGTAAAATATTATCAGATACAGTATGACTGTTTGCAAAAATGCAGCTTATCATAATCCACAAGGCCCTACTGTATGTGAAGAAAAAGAAGAGAAGGCAAATTGATCTGAAGGTGGTCCCCTCTACTTAAGAGCCAGTCCTTCCCTGATCGTTTCACATAGGATGGGGACAGCTGAAAATTCTCTCGCTTTCCTGTTGCTGGATCAGATTCCACCGAAGGAGGGAGGCCAGGGTGTCCTGGTGAGATATCTCAATAGGCTCAGACCCCTCCTGACAACAGGTCAAATATTCTGGGTCACATAGCTGAGGTCCTCGTGATGAAACTCAATATTATGATGGATCAAGTGCTCCCTGCCACATGCAGCTAACATGGTCCTGCACTGACAGGCTTGGTACGCTCAACAGATGGTTGGGGAGAGCTGAGCTTTTAACCATGACTATTCCATAAGACCCAGACAGTGGTGATGGAGGAGGCTGGTCAATAAACCTCGGCTACACTTAGAAATTTACCATTAACCACAGATTGCAAGCTAAAGGGCTGTGATGGGGAAGTGGGAGAGGGAAAGGGAATACAGAGCTGGGGACAGCTATATTTCTTCCAAGAGGAGGGAGGATAGGGAAAGGGAATACAGAGCTGGGGACAGCTAGATTTCTTCCAAGAGGAGGAGGATAGGGAAAGGAATTTTTTTCTTTAGGAAAATAGCTGGGTGTTCCTGTGCATTCTGAGGATTAGCTCACACAGAGCTGAGAAAATGGCTTTAAAAATGCTTAACCTGATGTGTCCAAGATGAGAAAATGCAGTTGTGGCACTTTCATCTTGACCAGTGCCAGAGTCTGAAATTAAAACTTATTAAATGGCTAAGTTAGGATAGTGAAAAGATTAAATATACATATATTTAAAAGCAACTGACAAAAATCTCAGTCAAGAGGACTGATCCTGCACCAAGAATGTGAAATGGTCTGTCCCTTCTTCCAGAAAAAAAGCCTCCCACTCAGTCACCTCCTATCCCAAGTTCCATTTTCAAAGCTGTAATAGTTTAAATTGCTTTCTGCTGCAGAGACCCAACTAAGCCCCAAATTCCATCATTTTTCAATAAAAATAGCTTATCCTTTGACGTCCGTGAAAGGTGAAAGTGTTGCCAAGTACCAAACCATCATAATTTGCCTCCTGATTGTTTTGAAATCCCATTAGCTGGACTTTGTTCTCCCGTTGTGCTTAATATCCTCATCTGCTCAAAATGAGATGACTTGGCAGGTTGGAAGACTCTTCTGTTCTGTGGAAGTGGCATTAAAACTTTACAAACGTAGTCTCTACTTCCCGATGAGAAGCACATTGCAGCCTGAATTCTTTAACATCTTGAAAGCTCAAAGTAATGTGGAAAAATGAGATTTAACAGTGAAACCCAATGCTATTTTTACTGCAGAATTGCTATTTCACCTAATAAAATGTTTAGAATTCCTAGAACTTCTAAGGCCTCATGAAACTTTATGGCCTCTTTTATTTTAGTAGGAATAATGTGATATAATTCCAATCTTGATGATGATTGATGATATGGCAAATGCTAGCATTGTTAATAATACTTGTTTTTTTTGCCAAGTGAATCTAGTGCTGATGAAGGGTGCTTGAAGCTGGACTGATTGCACTGAAGAATTATGTGCTCTACTTAATCAGATAATAGTTTCTGCAACAGCACAGGCAGGGTGAGAATTCCCCATTCATTCCCAAGTGTGTATCATACTTGACCCAGAAGGGGCAGGTTTAGGGCTAAGTGTCTGAGGCTCATTGAAACCTTGGTGTCTCTGCTGAGACTACAGACAAGAGTGGCCATTAATGGCAGTTGTGATGGTGGGAGTTTTTAGTGGCCTGTCCATTAGGAAATGAACTGAAATCAACAAATCAGATAAAACACATCACTAAAGAGCCACCTGCTGAAGATGACTTTTAATCACCATCACCCTGCCTCATGTCACAGTCCTCAGATAGGCTGTGCCTTTTGAGCCCCTTTTCCAATTTCCCCAGTGCATTCCTTTCAAGCATTCAGAGAATCATAGATTATTAGGGTTGGAAGGGACCTCAGGAGATCATTTAGTCCAACCCCCTGCTCAAAGTAGGACCAATCCCCAAATCCCTAAATGGCCCCCTCAGGGATTGAATTCACAACCCTGGGTTTAGCAGGCCAATGCTCAAACCACTGACCTATCCCTCCCCTCTTCGTTGGGACCCCATGATCCAACCACTCTTTGACTGGGTCTTTGGGTCACAAACCCCTGGTTACCACCCATGTTACCCTGACAGTCCACATTTGGGTTTGGCTCTGCTGTAGATTTTCCTCCAGAAGCCTGTGACAAAATGAGTTTGCAGTGGCACAGAAATAGCATCTTCAAAACAAAGTATTTATTTGCCAAAAGTGACACAGCATTGTTAATGGGTTAAAACAATGAGTCCCATGTTCATATTTTCTTATCTAAGATTAATCTCTCTATCCCTAACTCAAGTAAGTCTAGTTTATTCACATCTGTAGCTGAAAGAAGCAGACTGTCCTGTTCACAGCATTGTCTCTGTCTCTCTCTGCCTATGGGTATGTCTACACTACAGCTGGAAGGTGTAATTTCCAGCTCAGATAGACATACCCACACTATCTCTGGTTGAGCTAGTGTGCTAAAAATAGAAGTGGAGCCGTGGTGGCAGGACAGGCTAGCCACCCAGAGTACAATACTGTCTAAAACCCTAGGTACGTACTTGCGGGGCTAGCTTGTCATGCCACCATGGCTACACTTCTGTGTTCAGTGCACTAGATTGAGCAGAGCTACCATGGCTATATGTACCTAAGCTGGAAATTATACTTTCCAGCTCTGGTGTAGACATACCCTTAGGGTTAGCCTCAGCCCTTTCTATTCCTTTTCTGCCTAGCTGAGCATCTTTATGGTTTTAACATTCTCTCTGATCCTAGATTTAGTCCTGGAAAAGTAAACCTTGCTGGTCCGGTTGGAGGCCATCTGAGTACATTGCCCAATTAATAGCTCTGCCATTGTTTCCTGAAGGACCCCAGGTGTTCTCTGGAATGGTATCTTATCTTTGCCATGGTTTTGTTTCTTCTTGGTTTCTCTAGCCACACTTTTGATTTAACTCTACGCAGTCAAGCAGGTACATTGAAGTGCATCTGATTGATATTACACACACATATACACACACACACAGCCCCCTCATTCTCCACAACTAGATTCAAAGCAGTGACCAGAAAGAAAAGGTTCCGTAGCCCTTTTTGCTACTAATCCCCAGAGCTATCCTGCCTTCCAAAGCATGTTGGTTTTGAATCCTGAGCTCAGTCTCCAGACTAAAACTGAGATTGGTCTGGATGATGGAAATGCTGCAGCTGAGCATCATAATACGTAATAATTAGTTTATTTGCTGTCTGTTCTTGAGGCAGCAAGATAACTGATCCAAAGGGACCAATCATCTCCTAGGTATGCCTAAGGCTCAGGTGACTGATTCAGTGAAGCAGAAGTCAGACTTGTAGTGATCACCCTGCCCAGGGAATCACCACAGGTCCCTGAGTTTTGGTTGTCAAGCACTATTCTAAAATGGATTGCCACTAATGACAGATGTACCTCAAAAGGTTTGAAGGTTCTTTTCTACTCAAAGCTTTGGATGCTTCCCTAAACCTCTTATGTCTGCAGAATTGACCAGGAAATCTCATGAGAACAGGTTCTTTTTGTGATATTTTGGGGAATTCTTATTTCCAGTAAGAACTTTGAGGAGCATCTGAAACTGGAATAGCAGAGCAGGGGATGCTGCGGGACAGGATTGAGATATGGGGGCCCAGGACTGTGCTAGCAGGAGGTGATGCAGGGCTGGATTGGGGAACATTCATAGAACTGTGTAGGATTCAGGACTGGAATAGCAGATGGTGCTGCAGGTCCATTGGTAGAACTCTGTGCATGTGTTTGTTAAGCTGTCACAGCACCTGTCTGTACCTGTCTCAGGCGAGTGCTATCAGTCTCTCCCTTAATGAGCAGCAGTTTCATAAAGCAATGTTCTGTATTCTACCAAATATTGTCAACAGCAAGAAAGCAGGTTAATTTTATATGGCTTTAAATATGGTGTATATTTTGTGATGTATATTCAAAATTCCTTTAGGGTATAGCTATAGTGTAAAAATGGCTTTTCCTTGCTCAGCAGATCTGCTGCTCCCTGTGTACATTCACAATCATAGCTGCTTACTTTTCTCACACAATTTTCACTATTTTTACTCCTGTAGCCCAGCTCAGCTTTGAGTCTGTTCTGTCTAGTGTATTTCCAGTAGCACTGTTATTCAAGTACCAGTTGCAGAATCTTTAATACTGCTGACAATGCACAAGCCATAAAGAACCCAGAAGGAGTGGCTGGGGAAAGGATGCTGTTTTACCTTGCAAGTGAACAAAATTGGTCTGAGATTCTTAGAAACTCAAAGAAAATTCTGTGCTTTACAAAGCAAAATCAACTCCAGCTCTCCAGCATGCTGCAGCTCAACAGAAACTAGCCCAGGTAATCAGCCCCAGAATTCATGAGCAACACTACTTCAGCAAACCTTCTGTGTGCAGTCCCAGTGCATATGAGTAAACCCTACAATAACAAAACAGAGAACGTGCATACCAACAGGAAAACAAATGTTTGGGGGAAGATTTTGATTTTAGTCTCTAGAGGAATTAATATAAATGAATTTAGAAAAAACACTCTAAGATTATGAAGAATAGCCTTAGTTGTGTCCTTCTTATAAAGTGTTTTTCACCTTATTTTCCCTCCCTTTGCTGGAGGAATCTATGTGGTACGGAGGTCATAAGAAAGACGATGGTATTTCATGCCCGGGAGCCCTGCTTTCCAAAATAGCTCATTTGTGAGCAGCTGTCAGGAGCAGACAGTTGGGGACTTCCCATAAATCCAGCTTATGAGAAACCCTAATAAAAAGTTCTACCTCGACTCATGCATGTCTGCAGTCACAGGAGGTGGGAGAGGCAGCAGGAGGTGATGGTGGTGGGGGGGGTTACATAATGCATGCTGTTGCCAGAGCAACCCACCTCCCAGGTCACTGCTGCTCAAGGAGAGCTAGTGTCTGAGTGTCCCAGCCCCTGAATGTTGGAATCTCTCTCAGACAGTCTCTCTTCAGGAGGCACTCCCAAGTTTGTCTGGGGGAAATGACAGGCAACAACTACACTGTGCCATACTTGCTTGCTTTTCATGAAAGGCCACTGATTCAAAGTGGTTGCCCCCCTGAACCAGAGGAGGTAATGGCAATGGTGTGACCAAGTGTGTGGTGGTGCAGGCAGATGCTACACAAAGATTGGGAAGCTTCGGTTAGAGACAGCTTTCAGTTACACTACAGTAAACCCTAACTAATTCTGTCGAAGTCATTGGAGTCATTCCAGATTTACACTAGTATGATGGAGATCAGAATGTGGCCCAAGTGAATTTCTCCAGATTTACACCAGTGACATTGGGATCAGAATGTGGACCCCTGTGCTTGCCACTGCATTCTAAATTGCATGTTGTTCTAAAATGTCCTTTAGAGAAGGTCGGGAGACTGTAAATGGACTCTAGAGCATGCCACCTCTAGATTGCTGGCACAGTGTGAACCCAGCTGAAGTTGGTAATGACTAGGGAACTGTCAATTACCATGTATGAAAATTTGCCCAGTTCCTTTCTGCATGCTCCAAAGTCTGCTTTTCCATGTAATTACATGCAAAGGCGGCTTATGCATCAAAATGTGAGCATTCAGGGTTTCATGTGATGAAAATCAGTCTTTTTGTCTGAATTTCAGTAATTTCAACGTGTAAAACTTCAGAAATACTGGATTTTTTGTTCAAAAGTAACTTTTTGTTTTGTTTCCCCTCAGTATTTTTTAGTGAAAGAGGGATGATTTTTGTTTTCGTAGAAATATGTGAAAATGTCAAACCAGATTTTTTGTGTGTGCAAAATTGCAATGAAAGGTGAAATTCTGATTTTATGGTTTTCTAGTTTCATTGAAAATCTTTCCTATAGCCTGAAAATTTGTTACTCTTTGATGGCAGTTTGGTAGACTGTACAAAGTAAGGCTCCGATGCTGCAAGGAAAGTTGCTTGGAGAGACCTCTGCATTTTCATGGATACTTAATAGATGCGGGGCCTGAGTTTGTTGCTCTTGGGCAGTTCCCAGTGGACAAGTGTCTCCATCACAAAAAACACTGACACAAATGGGATGCATTGGTTCGGGAGAAGATCAACAAGATGCTTGTTTGGGGTGCATCTCTTTCCCCTGTATGCAGGGGCGGCTCCAGGCATCAGCACGCCAAGCGCATGCTTGGGGCAGCAAACTGTGGGGGGTGCTCTGCCGGTCGCCGCGAGGGCGGCAGGCAGGTTGCCTTTGGGGGCATGCCTGCAGAGGGTCCGCTGGTTCTGCAGCTTCAGCGGACCTCCCGCAGGCTGCCACCGAATCCGCGCGACTGGGACCTTCTTGCAGGCAAGCCACCGAAGGCAGCCTGCCTGCCGTGCCTGGTGGTGGCAAAATGCCTAGAGCCGCCCCTGCCTGTATGTGGAATCTTCATGCTTCCCCTCCAGCTGGTGTGATGCTGGTTTACATCAGGTGATTGTTTTAAAACTTACCTTTGTAAGGAATAGGGATAAAATGAAAGCAAAGATTATTTTAGAGATCCCAAAGGCCAGGTCTGTGTGAGCCTCTCTGATCTCTGTTCAGCTTATCAGTGATTTGCACTGGCGTAGCTCCCTGCTTAACAGAAATCAAAGAGAGTAAAAACAAAATGTGCCTAACGTTGCACAGTAACAGTGGGGGGGGGGGGGGGGGAATGCTGTGCTGGCGAAAGATGCTCGACTGACATTCCTGTAAACCACACAGACCAGTAATAGTGAGAGTTTCCCCTGTACTGCTCTCCAACATGTCCTCTGTTTGATTTATGAGTGAGGGTACGTCTACACTACGGGATTATTCCGATTTTACATAAACCGGTTTTGGAAAACAGATTGTATAAAGTCGAGTGCACGCGGCCACACTAAGCACATTAATTTGGTGGTGTGCGTCCATGGTCCCGAGGCTAGCGTCAATTTCCAGAGCATTGCACGTGGGGGGTAGCTATTCTGTAGCTATCCCATAGTTCCCTCAGTCTCCCCTGCCCCTTGGAATTCGGGGTTGAGATCCCAGTGCCTGATGGGGCAAAAATCATTGTCGCGGGTGGTTCTGGGTAAATGTCGTTACTCATTCCTTCCTCCCGGGAAAACAACGGCAGACAATCATTTCGCACCCTTTTGTCCCTGGATTGCCCTGCAGACGCCATAGCACAGCAACCATGGAGCCCGTTCAGCCTTTTTTTTTAACTGTCACCGTATGTGTACTGGATGCCGCTAACAGAGGTGTTATACTGCAGTGCTACGCAGCAGCACTCGTTTGCTTTAGCATGATAGCAGAGCCGTTATCAGTCGTTCTGCACCGTCTGCCTGCCATTGTAAATTGGCAGTAAGATGTGGTTATCATGTCGTTCTATACTGTCTGCTGCTATCATGGGTGCCCCTGGCTGAGGTCGGCCGTGGGCGCAAAGGCCAAAACTGGGAAATGACTCCCGGAAGTCAATTACCGTCCTTTAGGGTTTCGAAAAATAGAGAGATGTCCTGCCTAGAATCTGGGGCAAGTGTAGTATGAAGAACCAGTGTATCAGAGAGCACAGCTGCTCTGTGTCAGATCCCACAGACATTATGAGCTACATGCCATTCCACGTGGGGTGCCCCTGCAACACCCCACCCGTTGCTTTCCTCCTCTCCCAACCTTCCGGTGTAGTACCGTGGCAGTGTCCCCCATTTGTGTCATGAAGGTAGTAAAGAATGCAGGCATAAGAACAGCTGACTTGTTAGTGAGATAAATGAGGGGAGGCTAGCCTCCCGGTGCTATGACAGTCCAGGCGAAACATTAAGCGGTGTGGGGGAGAGGCGGCCCAGCCTCACGCTGCTATGACGTCCAGGCATGACATAAGCAGTGTGGGAGAGAGGAGCCCAGCATCCCCGCTACTATGACAGTCTGGGCAGTACAGAATCTTTTCTTTACACAGGAAAGGGAGGGGGGTGATGGAGTTCAGCCCACAGTTGCTATGATGAGGACGATTATCAGCCATTCCGTACCATCTACTGGGAATGACCGGGAATCATTCCTATTTTACCCAGGCGCCCCCGGCCAGCCTCACCTGAGGCCAGCCAGGAGCACTCATGGGCTCATGACAAGGACGGCTAGCAGTCCTACTGACACCATCTGCCACCAGGGAGGGGAGAGGAGTGGATACTGCTCTTCACTGCCACAGCACTCGCATCTACCAGCATCGTTCAGTAAACATAGAGTGACATTAAAAGAAATCAAGAAACTATTTCTTTCCCTTTTCTTTCAACGGGGGCGGGGGAAGGAGTAATTTCGAGCTATACCCTGAAACCATGCCGGACAATGGTTTGAACCTACAGGCATTGGGAGCTCCAGCCAAGAATGTAAACATTTTTCAGAGACTGCTGTGGACTGTGGGATAGCTGGAGTCCTCAGTACCCCCTCCCTCCCTCCATGAGCGTCCATTTGATTCTTTGGCTTTCCATTACGCTTGTCACGCAGCACTGTGTAGCCTGGAGATTTTTTTCAAACGCTTTTTGGCATTTCGTCTTCTGTAACAGAGCTCTGATAGAACAGATTTGTCTCCCCATACAGCGATCAGATCCAGTATCTCCCGTACGGTCCATGCTGGAGCTCTTTTGGATTTGGGACTGCATCGCCACCCGTGCTGATCAGAGCTCCACGCTGGCAAACAGAAATGAATTCAAAAGTTCGCGGGCTTTTCCTGTTTACCTGGCCACTGCATCCGAGTTCAGATTGGCTGTCCAGAGCGGTCCCAGTGGTGCACTGTGGGATACCGCCCGGAGGCCAATACCGTTGATTTGCGGCCACACTAACCCTAATCCGATATTGTAATACCGATTTTAGCACTACTCTCTCATGGGGAGAAGTACAGAAACCGATTTAAAGAGCCCTTTATATCGATATAAAGGGCCTCGTAGTGTGGACGGGTACAGCGTTAAATCGGTTTAAACACTGCTAAAATCGGTTTAAACGCCTAGTGTAGACCAGGCCTGAGAGAATATACCAGTCTCCATAATTCATACAGTCTTTGGTCTTTCTGCTAAGAGAGCCATTTAGTGCCTTGAAATGTCTCTTTATTGTGGTATTGCCTTGCAGTGCTTTGGAACAATATGTGACCATTTATATGAGTCATGGATATTTTGTCCAGGAAGAAAGGAACTGAGACCACGCAGGCCTCCTCCCATGGCAATAATGAGGTTCTCTAAAATGCATATGGTAGATTTGGCAGGCCATTGAACAGCCCCCCCGACGAGGCCCACCTCTTCATTGGGGTACTCATGGCTCCACCCCTTGTAACCCTGACCCTGCACTCTGATCCACCATCTATTTTGTATGTTGGTGGCAGGGGCTCTTTCCTCTTCCAGAGAGGTAGGGCAGTGTAAGGGGGTTAGTTGTACTCTCAGGAATGGTAGTTAGTTAGTATGGCCTCTATTGCACAAGTGAGCAGAAAGGGTCCCAGCTTTCATGCAGAGAGGCAGATGTCATAGCCTTGGGACCCAATACGTTATAACCAGCGCAGTGTATCTTCTTGGTGGGGTGGGCTGGAATTGCTGCTCTCATTCTTCTGCTACTCAGAGGTACTCTTGTGTGGGGACCCTGGCCTCCAGAGACAGAGAGTCCTTGGAACTACTTCCCTGAGATGCTTTCGGGGCAGCTCACCTCTCTGAGCTATGGTTTCAGGCTGGTTCAGGTAATTGTCACTGCATGGGTTACACTCAGATCACATTTTTAAGGCTAGAAATAAATGTTTAAATAAAATAAACCTCAGATGCCAATATGATTCACATGACTCAGGATCTGGGGCTCCTAGAATGACCTATAGTCTTTATTTTAATCTGCTTTGCCAGACCAAACAGATCAGTACCGAATGGGATAGTTTTAAATCCAAGCAATGTAAGGAGATAATCTGTCTAGTTTTCCCATCCCTGATCCCCTGGACTGTTCACTTCCCATCACCCAGCATTAACGTAACACTTGCCTTTATTTCCTATGATCAGATCTGTTGAGAAACAAATTGCTCCTTTTTTTTTTTAAACTTGGGCCCTATACACCTTCAGGATTTAAACAAATTTCTCATGAGAGCTTACTCCTGCCTCCCAGAGCAGATTCACCTAGGGAAAATGCACAGGTGTCCGGCTATCTTACAAAAGCCACCAGAAGGCAGGTAACGTCAGAGCTGAAAAATCACACAGTAGCATATGCAGCAAAGAATCCTGTGGCACCTTATAGACTAACAGACGTTTTGGAGCATGAGCTTTCGTGGGTGAATACCCACTTCGTCAGATGCATGTAGTGGAAATTTCCAGGGGCAGGTATATATATGCAGGCAAGCTAGAGATAATGAGGTAGTTGCAGTCAGGGAGGATGAGGCCCTGTTCTAGCAGTTGAGATGTGAAAACCAAGGGAGGAGAAACTGGTTTTGTAGTTGGCAAGCCATTCACAGTCTTTGTTTAATCCTGAGCTGATGGTGTCAAATTTGCAGATGAACTGAAGCTCAGTAGTTTCTCTCTGAAGTCTGGTCCTGAAGTTTTTTGCTGCAGGATGGCCACCTAAGGTCTGCTATAGTGTGGGCCAGGGAGGTTGAAGTGTTCTCCTACAGGTTTTGTATATTGCCATTCCTAATGTCTGATTTGTGTCCGTTTATTCTTTTCGTAGAGGACTGTCCAGTTTGGCCGATGTACAGTAGCAGAGGGGGCATTGCTGGCATATGATGGCATATATACATTGGTGGGTGTGCAAGTGAATGAATCGGTGATGGGTGTGGCTGATTTGGTTAGGTCCTGTGATGGGGTCGCTGGTGTAGATATGGTGGGCAGAGTTGGCATCGAGGTTTGTTCATGCGGATTGGTTCCTGAGCTAGAGTTACTATGATGCGGTGGTGCAGTTACTGGTGAGAATATGTTTCAGGGTGGCAGGTTGCCTGTGGGCGAGGACTGGCCTGCCACCTCAAAACGTCTGTAGTCTATAAGGCGCCACAGGATTCTTGCTGCTTTACAGATCTAGACTAACACGGCTACCCCTCTGATACGCATAGCATATCTCCTCTTATGGCTGGAGCTAGTATGACTGCTTTCTACTAAAGCTATTCTCAAGGCTCCACAAATTGCTGGAAGTTATTGATGCTTAGTTACTGAAATAAGGTGGGTTGAGTTGGGGGGGGTGGGGTGGGAGAGAGTGAGAGCCGAGAGGGGGAGGCAGCTGAGTGACCACAACAAATCACTTCCAAATGTTACTAAGAAAAATAAGGAAAACTTTTCAGCTTCAGAGCTCTTCACTAACTGACTGAAGTGCTGGTGAGGTAAAAAGGTCAGTATTTCCCCTAGTGTAGAGATGGGGAAAACTGAGGAACACGGAGGCTAAGTGAGCTGTCTAATATGAAATAATTTGGTGTCAAGGATGGAGTTAGAATTTAGGAGTTCCTGGCTTCTTGGCCTGTATTCAGACCATCACCTCTGACGACCTTTCCTTTGTTCTGCTGGTGATGGCAGCAGGGTTACCAACTATCAAGATATTTTCCCAGCTCTCAAGGATTTCCATCCTTTGTAGCGGCGGCTCGTGATCTGCCAGCTCAGCGTCTTGTCTGAGCTGCTCGTGAGGGCTGCAGTTCTGGAGGCTGCTGTTGGCACCCTGAGCTGCTGGCACTGGGGCACAGTTCTCCCTGCCACTACTAGAGGAGCTGCCATTCCAGGCGCCTTCCTCTGAAGGGCCTCCTCTCTGCAGAGTGGGGTGCTCCAGGGTCGGGGTGGCAGCAATAGCTTCCAAGCCCTCCCTTTTAGTGGCTGCACTGAGTGAGTAAACACAGTAATGAACAACCACCAGGGGGGCTGAGGTGGAAGGGAAGGAGGCCTCGCTGTCTGCAGGGAAGGGTCTCCCTGCCAGACCCAGCTACTTGCTACTGGCTGGGGAGCAGAAGCCAAGGGGGCAGAGTTTGGTGAAGCAGGGGGACAATGGGAGCAGAAACAGGATTGTCAGCTGAGGTGGAAAATGGATAATGCCCAGGAGGCACAGGAATAGTGATCATTAGAGGACAGTATGAGAGAGGAAGGTGTGGTGGGGGGAGTGCCTAAGTGGTGCCAGGGGGATTGGCAGAGGAGGGTGTTGGCTGAGAGGACACTTTCCCCACAGTCAGGAGGAAGGAGAGGGAACCCCTCCCATTGAGTGCCCTGACTGTAGATTTAAGATTACATGCCCAATCTGAAATTATTCACACGCCATCCAGTGGGGATGTGGGCACCTTCATTCTCAGAGATCAAGAAACCTGAAGGCAGATCAAAAAAGAAGGGAGACAAGGGTGGGGTGAGGTAATATATTTATTGGGCCAACTCCATTGGTGAGAGAGAGAGACAAGCTTTCTCTCTCACCAACAAAAATTGGTCCAATAACAGATTTTACTCATCCACCTTGTTTCTCAAATATCCTGGAACTGACACATCTACAACTACACTGCATGGAAGGAAAAAAAAAAAAAGAGGCAAGCTACACCTTATTTCCAAATCTTACCATTTTTGAACTCACAGAGTAGGCTGGACCACCGTGTGCTGCCTTGTACGGAAGGAGGCTGCTGTCACTGTGCCACAATTGCCTGCCCATTTTAGGCAGTAAAATGACTGTAGTAACAACAGTTTGGGCTGAATGGTGGGTTCCCTTTGTGTGTGACAGTGGTAAGCTGCTCCAGCCTCTCATGGGGAGGGATTGAAAGCCAGTCACACAGCATAGCTGACAACACATGCAGGGCACCCATACTGTTCATAGAGAAAATAATGATCTCCAAAGGGTGGGGACCTGACAAAATATCTGAGGGGCTTATGGGTCCCAAATGGAAAGATCTGATTGATCGTGGCTGAATCCACCACTTGCTGAGGAGAGATTGTGTCTCAATAGAGCACAGGATGTCATGGCTTGAGAGCAGCAGAGTGATTTAGTGGCATGCCAGAAGCAGATGGCAAATGTGCACCGTTCTGACATGATGCCTCCCTATTCCTTGCGTGGGATGCTGAAAAGGAAGCGAATGGCTGTGTCCATTAACTGCTGCATCTACGTTTTTTGTTGTCTTTGTGCTGAACTAACCCAAAAGTTCTTGCTAGGTAGAGGGTGTCTTTCTCCTGCTGGGATCAAAACAGTGCACTGTGGAATCTCCCTTCCTGGCATTCTGGCTTTCTTTATATAAGGCCAGTTGTGTTCATCTTCCGGATCCTAAAGGAGGGAGCAGAAGCAAGAGAGAGAAAGGGAATCTGAAAATAGTACCGTTGGGCTCGAGCCCCAAAGGTCCAATCCATATCTGGATGTCAAGCACCCCAAAGGGTGGGGTGTTGGTCCAGTTTTTTGTTTGGTCCAGTATAATTTAAAAAGATGGAAACAATTTGGGTTTCATGCCAAAGATCAGGAATGTGGTTTGGACTCATCTGTAAACAATCCTGACCATCCTCTCTTCCACGTTATGCTTTACTAAAAGGCCTGGAGATGCAGTATAGTGTTGTCCCGAACGTTCATTCCAAAACCCCAAACAGGGCTGGATTTTGTTACAAACCCAATATTTGGGCGAGAATCACAATAAGAGCATTTCAGTGAACTTGAGCCAAGAGCTGTCGCTTCTCAGAGCTTGTCTACACAAGAAAGTTGCATCACTTAAGGTGTGATTTTTAAATCGATTTAGCTAAACTAATGCAAAAGGCTGTGTAGGCTTTGACTTTGGTTTGAATCAAAATAAGCCTGGTTTGGGTTAAATCAATTAGTAATCTGTTTAAATGGGAATAAGCTATCTTGAGTAAGAGTGTCTTACAGGGGCATGATTTAACTGATTTAAGTTTAAACCAGTGTAACATTTTTGTGTAGATGAGGCCTAAATTACTGGTCCAAGTGGTTCCAATCCAGCAAGGTAAAGAGTAAAAGTTGATACCATCTGACAGCTGTTTGGTGGACGATGTGAAATAATGGTCTCAAATAAGCTGCCTATGGACAAATGTCTCAACACCCCCAAATCAGCCACACTGTTGTTGGCATTCTCCGTGGAGCTGCCAAGGGCTGTGAATGCCTTTGCATAAGGATTCAGGCCAAATGAGGGGGAGGTGTGTGGAGGAGAATTGTGCTGGTGTTGCCTATGTTCCAGGGACAAAATGGACTTTGATTACCAGTAATTCATTCCTGTCCCTTTCACCAGAAAGAAAGTGATACTTGGAGAATGCAAAGGAAATGGTACATTTCAAACCACTGTGAGCTAAGGGAGCCAGGTGAACGGGATGAATGTCCAAAGAATGTCTCCCCCATGTATGAATACGCGTGAAGAGCCTCACAGTCCGAGTCTGAGAAGCTCTGCATTCATTGAATGCCATTTCCCTCAGCCCCTGAAAAGACTGCTCAGACATTAGCAAATTACCAGCTGGTAGCCTGACAGCTTTCCTAGGCTGCCATAAGGAAAAGCCAGATTTGTGAACCGGGGCCAAATTCTTGGTTTCAGGAGGGAACAGGAAGAGAAAAGATGCATGGGCCCAAAGTAATCAATGCAATAATGATAATAATAAACTATAATAAAAACAGGCAAGGTCCCATCCAGTGATGCTTTATAAACATCCCTGCCAACTCATCAGGTTATTTTATAGACTGGGTAATCAGGACACATAGAAATTAAGTACCGTGCAGGTCACACATGACCTGTTTCCTGTCATGACCACTAGACCACACATCCTTCCATTTACAATATTTTCTAGAGATAACTGTGTTTTTTTTTTTTTTTGCCTTGCTAAACTCTGAACTGAGCCCTTTTGGTCACCCAGGCTAAAATATTTTGGAGGATTCCTTCTAGGCTTGCTATTTGGACTTCTCCCCATGGAATTAAATGTTGAATGTCCTCCTTATGTTCCTGCACAGCTCTCTTCATCTCTCCACCCAACTAACATGGTATCTGGTGCTGACAGGAAAAAAACCTCTGGGAAAATGTCTGAACGGGGCATTGGAGACTGCTAGTGAAGGGTTACTTTGCAGGACACTTTCTGAGGGATTGGACAAAGTACTGGGTAAAGAATGACCAGTGGTTATTAAATACATTTTACATTTTATAAGCAGCTACTTTTTGGTCCTTCAGCTAGAGAGTAAATGTGATGGCATTTCTACTGCAGGTGAACACACTTTCAAGCCACTAGTAGTGTGAGCACAACTGGGACCCATGAGTGCCTGATATCCAATCCGATTTCTATACTCCTTCTGTGGGCAGGTTATTTAACCTCTCTGACAGTTCCCCTAACTGTAAGGAGGGGAATGAAAGCACTGAATTTCCTACCTCAGAGGGACATTAGGGGATCACTCAGTTAATATTTGCAGACCATTCTGAAAATGAAAAGCCTTCATACGTGTTGTGTCATTATTAAGCCTTTAATAATACTTGGCACTTATGTAGGACTTTCCATCTTCAAAGTGCTGTACAAATATCAACTAATTAACTTTGCACTTGGCTGTCAGGAAAGCCTGGCAAATAGCAAATGAAATGGCAATTGCTAGGATTAGGGCATTTTCCTTCCTGTTTCAGAACAATTCCCCTCCCTTTTCCTGCACCCACATTGCTCAACTCGATGGAAGAAAAAAAAATGTTCTTATAAAAAGGAACTTTCATATGAGGTGCCAAAGAGAATATGTTTTTCTATGTGATCTTGGCTCTTCATCTTCCTACTACTAATGACATGGACCTGAACCAGAACGACCCAAATATCCCCTAGTGCTGGCTGAGTTAAATCCAGACGGGGGTTTTGCAGCTTGGGCCCATTCCCAGCGCATCCTGGAGCTTTAAAATTCCCTATTATGCAGGAAGGTTTCCTTTACAGAAACTCACGGTTGTTCAATAGAATGGAGCTTACAGGGTAGCACATCTCTGACTGGTTGAATTTGAAGACTCGAGGACTGTTTCTGTTTGGGGGACAGCTGCCCAGCTTCTCCTTCAGCAGGGTCCTGCTTGGGGAAGGTGATGATATTTGTGACATTAGTTTGTTGCCATTGGGTGGAATTAATCTGTGTGAAAAGGGCTGGTGCAAGATCTATATCTCATGTAAATTCTACTTAAGCCCTAATTTGAGAGTTTACTTGGGATTTAAGTAGTGCATGGACATTTTGCTGGCCCACTGCACAATGGTGAATTTCACTTATAAAGAGGAATTTACTATCACAAGTTCAGCTTGACAACTTTTGAAATGTCTCAGTGTGGGAGTGAGGAAGGAAGGAAGATTCTGTTTAAATGCAAGAGGTCAAATTCTGTCTCTGGCTCCACTTGCGACTCAGCACAGGGCGGGGACCTGCCCCAATGCACCTAGGGGTGGGATTTAGCCCACCCATCTGAAATTAGCAAATGATATGAAATGCATAAGTATCCCAAGACCCTAACACCAATTCAGCAACTGCGAACAGATGCATATCCTTCCTTTGAAAGGGTAGTCATGTCCCAATAATGTTTCATTTTTGTATAATGCCTTTCACCCTGAAAGATCTCAAAGCATTGCACAAAATAATAGTTATTATAGACTGGAATTGCCACCTACAAATGAAATGCAGCCACCACTGTAAATGCTTTAGTGTCTGGAAATACTCTGGCATATTTCCACTAGGAACCATCAGTCCTCCCAATATCCAACCCAACAACAACACAATCAATCCACTGCAGGTTCCTCTGGAGACAATTTTTAATCTCCTGAAGATTGCTTAGAATAGATATGAGTCTATTTAAGCTACACTGGGGAAATAGTTCGGGCACATTTGGTGGAATTCCCTAATAATAAAGGGTTTTGGTCTGATGTTCAGCATCCCGAATGACTCTGGAATAGGAAAACAGATCTTTGTCTTAGTGGATTTATTTGTAGGTCTGATTGGTTGATCTCACTGTATTGCTGGCAGTTATCCGTGGATCCCTTCTCTATCACTGGATCCTGTTGGTTCAGCTGGTGAATGGTTCAGCATTATCTTGTTGGCTCTTCTGATGGACCCTGTTGTCTTAGTCACTGGAGCAGAGGGGAACCAGGTAAATGCTGACAGCTATCCACCCTGCTTTACTATCCTCTGGAATGACCTGCCTCTTCTTTCTCCTCCTTGTATTGTTTTTAAAACCAGAGTTATAGTGTTGTGGAAAAGGTTACTTTGAGAAGATACACATTTGTCACACAGGTTAACATCTGCTCCTTATTATTTTACACTGAGCAACCAGATACCACATTCACATCTGTACTTTTATCCTCTTTACAGCTGCACTGAAGACAATATCTGGGCAAGGCCTGCAAATTGACTGTTTTGGTTTTCAGATGTGTCAGTCAGATTTCTAACCTTCCCAGCAGGAAGGAGACAGCTGATGCCCAACAGATTCAGTTTAAGGATTTAGTTCTAACTTGATTTTTTATTAAATGTATCATTTTAGATACATAAGCACATTTTAAAAAATAGTCTATGTGTTAAAAGATCTGTGTCTGCATGAAGTGACTAAAGAACTGTTTATTTGATAGCTATAACATGATGACAGCCACTTCAGGTGCATTCGCTTATTTGAAGGGAAGACAGCTCTTGTAAAGAATGGGTCATTATGCTAGTTCATGGAACCACCTCAGTTCACTCCATTATTCATGGATCCTTGAGTGAATGTTGTAGAACAATAAGCATGATGCACTATGAATATTGTAGGTAGCATCTACAGCAGGGGTTGGCAACCTCTGGCACACACAGCTAGCCAGGGTAAGCACCCTGGCAGACTGGGCCAGCTTGTTTACCTGCAGCGTTTGCTCACCCCTCACCTGCGCCGCTTCTCGCCTCCCCCATTAGCCTGGGACGGCGATTGCGGCTCCCACTGTTTACCTGTTATAAGACTGCAGTGCAGGTCTGGAGATTGGAGCAAAGCATAGGAGAAGATGGGGAAGCAAGGGAGCTTCTATAATGGTGCAGGGCATGGTTGAGCTGATGTGTGCGTAGGGAGTAAAAAAGGGAGCTCCTGTCATGACCTAGAAGGCCCTTTTTCCAATTCCATGACTGTAGAACTGGTCTGATTTGATCCTCTGCTTAAATCTTTTCTTTCTGTTAATTTCTATTTTCTTTAAAGCCTGTGTTCCTTTCTTTGCATTGCTTTATTTCTCCTTGTAAGAAATAAGATTTTGAAGTTTATTTTGGTTAACCCAGGAAAAGCTGCTTGCACTTGACTCCTGCGCATGGAAAAGAGTGTCTGAATTCAGCTTCTGTGAAATGACTTTGAACAGTGCATGTACTGCAGGCAATAGAGCAATGCTGCAGGGGAAAAGAAAGCAGTGGAATTCTGGATTAGCCTAAGCCCCGAATGGTGGAATTTATTGTAACGCTGGGACTCAAAGATGTGTGGATTATAAAACTTCCAACTTCTGGATGCCCAACTCAGGAGGAAAGCCACAAAAATGTGGCTCAAACACTTGGCATCCAAATAAATAATTTCTCAAGTCTACTCTTGCCAGGAGAGTCAGCTGGAGAAAGTTAATTAATGTAACCCACTTGGTATCACTCTGATACTCCTGGCTAAGTGGTGACCACAGCGTGACCCACCCATGCTCAATATGGCCCGTTACACTGCAGGGCATAGCAGCTGAGCCAACATTGCAGCTGAGCATGCCAGCACCTGCTCTCATTTTTGTCACTGTTGTAGTCCTGTTAACACCTCCCTTCCCCCCATGCAACCCAGTGACCTTCCTTTGGCTGAAGGGAGCTGGATAGGATTCTTTCAGAGCTCATAAATGACCCTTCTAGACTGGGGCATCTTTTGCTTTCTGCACTTTATTCATGAGGGACGTGTGGTAATTCCTTTAACAGGGAGCCAGTGGTTAGGGTTTCAGGCAACACTTGATAGTCTGTTTGGCTGGGGCTGATAACTGCAAAGCCTGTTGAAACTGGTACACAGTAATACAATCCTTTGACAAGTTTATTCCTTTATCAGGGTTGTATAACTGGGTTTCATTGTTCAATTTTATTATCTGCTTCTCATTCTGGAGCCATAAGCTGGCACTGAATGGCATTGTAATTGAAGCTGCCAACCCAGCTTACAGGGACATGTACATTTAAAGATGATTGCACAGGGCTTGGGACAGCCAAAAGGATTAAGCCTTTAAATCTGCTGGGTCCAGAACTATTTAATGATGTAAACATATACTGGGTCCCACCAATGGATATTAGCAAAGATACATACGCACCAGTATGTGAGGCATAGTACTGTACATATTTCTATAACATCTTCCTTCTGAGGATGCCAAGGTGCTTCAAATACTAATGTATGAAGTGTCCCAGTACCCCTGGCAAGTACAATGGTATTATTTACCCCATTTTACAGATGGCAAACAGACACAGAGCAGTGAAGTAACCTGGTCAAGGTCTCAAGAAATTTGGCCAGCGCTAATAATACAGTAGAACCAAGTTCTCCTTAGCCTCACCTCAGACCAAATGGCAATTCTAATTCTCATAGTCTTGTCCCTGCATTTGCAGGATTCCCAAATGAGACATATGGAAGAAGAACAGGATACTGGAATAGAGATGTGCTGACTGGCTCTGAGAGAATTCAGCCTTTAGCTTTGCAGGGTTAGATACAAAGCTTAGAGTAGGGCTACTCAAGAGCTGGAAGATGTAATTACCAGCCTGCGTGGACATACCCGCACTACCACCAATCAAGCTAGCATGCTAACAACAGTAACAGAACCGCTGCAGCCACGTGAGGGGCAAGCTGCCAAAGTACATACCTAGGGTCTTGGACAGAATTGTATTCAGTCTGGCTAGTCCATCCCGCTGCATGAGCTGCTTCTCTTTTTTAGTTTCCTAGTTCAGAGCTAGTGTTGTGGGTATGCCGGCTCCAACTCCCGTGTAAATATACCCTTCAGCATGGTCTACACTTAAAACTTAGATTGACTTAGCTATGTCACTCTGGGGTGTGGAAAAAATCACCCCCTTGAGCACTGTAGTCAAGCCAATCTAATGCCCAAGGTAGATGCAGCTAGGTCGACGGAATAATTCTTCCATCAACCTAGCTACCACCACTCAGAGAGGAGGATTAACTGCAGCAATGGAAAAAAACCCTTTCCATCACTTCAGGAAGCCTCTACGCTATGGTGCTACAGCAACACAACTGCAGCGCTGTAACTGTGCTGTTGGAATGCCCAGGGTGTAGACATGACCTTAGTGTTCTCATCAGTTGCTCACCATTTTTCTTCCCACCAGCGGGGAAGGTTTTCTTGTTTCTTATTGTTTACTCAAGACAGTGAAAATCTTTTTTAAAGGTGAGCTGCAAAGCAAAATTGAAAGGTGAGTTAGGCCCAAATTCCCATGTTGAATGTCCTCACAAACCAGGCAACAGTGGGCATTCAGCACAGAAACATGTTTTAACTGGAAATGGGCCCAAGCTGCAATGTTTAGATCAGGATCCACATCTGAATTTTGTCAAAACGTGTTTGGACCAGGGTTTTGGTTTGGCCCATATAGAGCCTAGCTGGAACCAGCTATCAAGTGCACGGGTGTTCCGACCTGGGGACTTGTTCTGGACTTATTTCTAAGGTTCTTCTCCCTCTACTAAATCCTCTTGGTACCTCTTGGCTCACTGCAGGTATCCAGATACTATGGGTTGCAGCAGAATGCCTATTTGTTATAACTCCTCCTGGGCTAGCATGAGTCAATCAAAGTACCAGAAGGGTTTTAGGAAGGTGAGGATGAATTTAAAAAACATGAGTCCAAACTGCTTTATGCATAGACTGGTTAGCGGGACCATTCTACACAGCAGTCAGGACTTCTCAGTTTTATTTTCTCTGCTGTTCACCTTACGCAACTCCTTCTATCTATTGCTAGTAGCAGTTCTGTGGCTAGCCAAATCCCTTGAACCTAGAGAGCACTTTTCATCCAAAGGAGATAAGTATCATCATCATCACCACTGGTGAAGGGGCTTTCTGAGGTGTCCAACTGGACCAGAAGAGCCAGGAATAAAACCTCCTATCCCCTGGTTCCAAGGCTAGGGCTCTACTCACTGAGTCACACTGGCTCTCAGGGGCTTTAGAGCCCGTCTGACATTCCTGCATGGCAGAGCAACAAGGCTGACTTTTCCAAGAATGCAATTCAAGCTCCCTGCAATTTTTTTTATTGTTTTTATTAAATTGCAGCTGGTCTCTTGTGACTCGGCAGAAGCGAATACATGTGGCCAGGACAGGGGAAAGCTGAGAAGGCAGAAAATCTTTTAAGCCCCTTCACATTATTAATGTATCAGATGAAGAAATGCAGCAATTTCCTGAGACCTATTAAAGGCATTAACGTATTCATTGGAGAAAGCAAATTCAAGGTATCAAATGACTGCCCAAGAAACAGGAACATTATCAATCAGAACCTGAGAAGTTACTGTGGGAAGGAAAAGGACCATTTGATCCACTGAGGCTCATCCTCTTAATACACAGTCCAGCCCCACGAAAGCATCTAATTGCTTCTCGAATTACATCAGCATCTTAGATTCCTCAACCTTGCCAGGCAGTTCACTGCTGACGTTACTTGCTCTCTGAGCAAATTCAACAGCATGTCAGGTCTTTGGTAAAAGCCAGACAACACAATGGCTGACCCTAGATCAGCAGACCAGAAAATTATGGCACAGCTAGCTCCACTTCTGATTGTGAAACACAGAGAGGGGAATAGCGCAAAACTCATCACCTCTGAAATAAATGGGGGAAGATTTCCTTAACGTTAACTGTATTTACTGGCAGTGTAGCACTGAACCTATGTTTTGTCTGGCTTGCATTGGTTAATGGCAATGTAAACTGAATTATAAGTCATTTTACTGGGATGCACTAACTAGTCTCCATTTCAGATGGAAAGTGCTCCCTTTTTAATGTAAGTACTATCTCTTTGACGGGGAACTTAGGGGCCAGTTAAGAATATAGGACTTACCATGCCACTGGTCCATCAAGGCTGTAATCCTGTTTCCAACACTTGCCAAGGACAAATGCATAAATCAAAGGGCATTAATCCCCTGTAATGCACTGTATCATGGTGGGGATTCCTTATTAACTTTTCTAAGGGTTGTATCAGAGGCTTCATTTACCACTTCAAATATTCTGCTGAACCCTTTATGCTCTTCTAGGTGTTGCAGAACAGTTGTTTCTATTGTTTAGTTTTTCCTGCTACAGTAAGAAGCTGAACTACATTTAAAAAGTTTTATAAGTGAATGAGGCCTGATATAGACAAGCAAGGATGTACCCATTTAAGTAAATCAGTTTTAAAATAAATGTAGTTAAATTGATGCAAACCTTTGCTTTAATTAATTTAATTTGCATTTCAATTGCATGATTACATCTCTACATAGGGGTGTTACTAGGTCAATTTAAAATCAATTTGGTTAAACTAGTGCAACTTTGCTCATACAGAGAAGGCCTGAAAAAAATCACTTCTGAACATGCTCAAGGAGACAGACGCCAAGATTTTTGTAGCCTTAGGAAGGGAACTTTACCCACTCCAAACCCACCCTTAACTCACTAAGGCTGAGTTATCATGGCCTGGCACAGGGCCTGTAGCTGGGGCAGTTTACATGAGGATGACTGGGAAGGTCTCTGCTGAAAGCCCCTCCCTCCCATCATAGCCTTATGGTGCATGGTTCAGTTTATTATTTATTTAAACACTGACAGTGTGCTTGGTTTTCCATGAGACACAATCTCTAATTCAAGGAGTTTGTGGTCTAAAGCAAAAGATGCCACCAGTCAGACTCAAACCTACTGGGAAAAGCTAGCACATACTCATTTCTTCTTCGTCCTTGTTTTAATCCCATCAACTAGGGTCCATTCTACAAATTCTCTTCCTCTAAAGTTGCTCTATTCAATGCTATATCTTCTATCACACCACATGCCAACATGTTTTCCTTTGTGACATCATACCACTTCTTGGGTTGGCCTGTCTTTTTCCTTCAGTCTTGATCTGTGGGACACGCTTATCCACATTGTCTTGAACTGTGCTTTACATGACCAAACCTGCACTTCCTCATCTTTTGGTTTATGGGTGTTCCTTTGAGCATGTCTCTAGTTCGTGGGCTCAGAAGCACCATTTTATAGACTTTACCTTTTAAACTTACTGGTGTCTTTCTATCACCTTCTACACCACTTATCTCACTCATTTCAGCCAGGCATTTATTATCCTAGCTCTAATTTCATTCTTCATTTTCCCCATTTCCCTGGATTCTGGAACCCAAACATGTGACACCTTGTATTTCCTCTATTGTCCATTCATCTAGTTTCACAGATAATTCTTGAGTGTTTACATTATTGAAATTACATACCATATACTCCATTTTTCCTCTGATAATTCTGAGCCCATGTTCTCCAACCCCTCTCAATTTATCATGATTAAGGCTACAATTACGTCACAGAATCCGTGACTTCCATTGACCTCCATGACCTTTCTGCCCTGGGACTGGAGCTCACTGCCAGCCCCACCCTTGCAGCTCACAGCCCCCAACCTGGCAGGGGACCCCACCCAGCTGCCCAGCCACAGCCAGTGGCTGGAGGACACTGGAGCTACCAGCTGCCTGGGGCGAAGGGACCCCGCAGCAGCCCAGCCCCAGGGGCCGGGGGTGACCCCAGAGCTCCCACATACTGCATCAGTGGGGGGGACCCAGGAGCCCCAGCAGCAGTGGGTGCTGAACCCACCTACCCTTTTGTCAGGGATATTTTTAGTAAAAGTCATGGACAGGTCATGGGTTGCTGTGAATTTTTGTTTATTGTCCATGACCTGTCCATGACTTTTACTAAAAATACCTGTGACAAAAACTTAGCTTTAATCATGATCTTCTTCTAGACTGTCTTTCTCCTCACTGCATAGAATATCATCTGCTAAAAACATGCACCAAGGGACCTCCTTCTGTATCTTCTTTGTGAGGGTATCCAGAAGGAAGATAAACAACACTGGACTTAGTGCTGATCCCTGCTGCACTTCCAACTTTACCAGTAGTTCATCTGTTTTACTACCAGAAGTTCCGATTTGTCACTGAACAAGCCACACACAAAGCTCTGGTACCATTTTCTCCCTCATACACCACCAGATGCCTTTTCTAGGAACTAAGTCAAAGGCCTTTTTCAGATTAATGAGCACCTGGTGAGTATTTTTCCTTTTCTCTCTAAATTTTTCCACTAGCTGCCTCACTGCAAAAATAGCATCTATTATTGACCTTCCTGGCATGAAGCCATGATAGTTTTCACTAGTATCTACATCACTTCCTAGTCTATCAATGCCTCTCTCCCAAGCTTTCCTTGTATGACTCATCAGCTTTATACTTCTATAATTTGTGGAGTTGTCGGTGTCACCTTTTCCCTTGTGTATTGGCCCCGAGATGCTTTTCCTCCACAGGGTTGGGATTGAACTGAACAGGGATACTAGACCATGAATACCTTCTAATCTAAGCTTTTTCCATGCCTCACTAGGGATTCCATCTGGGCCAAGGGCCTTATTATTTTTCATTTCTTTTACAGCATTTGCCGCTTCATCTGGCACAGTACGTTCCACTACATCATTTCGGTGTTGCATTCCTTCTTGAGTTTTCTTCATTTAAGGCCATTCAGAATACCTTTTCCATCAATCCTCTACATGACCATCATCAGTCAACACCATATCAGTTTAATCTTTGATTAACCTCACTTCCTCCGTATCTTTGGTACTTCTGTCCCACAGTTTCACCACTCTGTAGGCTTCTTTTTCCCCATTCCTTTTGTTCAAAACGTCTTAAGTAAAGTTCCTTGAAGACCTTTGGCTTTCATTTTTGCATCCATATTACTGGCCAATTTCTTGTATTCCTCCAGGTCTCCTTTGCTTCTGTACCTAGCACATATTCACTTATTTCATCATTCAATTTATGGTTTTGAGTGGTGATCTTTTCAGTTTTTTAATAAGCTTATGTGACTGACTATTCACTTCATGGAAGGAGTGAGTTCTGAAAGATAAGCAGGGTATATTCCTCAGCAAGGTGCCTGCAGGCCTCCCTGAATACTGCTAGGGATTTGAACTTGGGGTTCTAGAATGCAACAGACAAGGATCACGTTTTGCTGCACTGTGACCTTTGGGGGGGAGGGGGGGAAGAGCAACACCTGAATTAATAGTTCAGGGAAGATCACCTCAGAGCCAGGGGATCTAGTGTAGGGGTACATTAGCCCTACCCACTTCCTGCTGTCAGCACAGAGGTGAGTGTGGTCAGAATGCAACTCTGGTATACCAGTCCAAAGACTGGTAGCTATTAGAGGCTGACCTAACTTAAGTCATATGATTTTAAGAGCATTATGATCACCTAGTCTGACCACCTGCAGAACATAACCCCTTAAACTTCAGTAATTTCTGCAGCAAGGCCCAGATCCTCAAAGATTTCAATGGGACTTAGGATCTAAATATCTTTTGAGGATCTGGACCCAAGCCTGTAACTTCTGTCTGAGCTATAGACTTAATCCTTTAGGAAGATATCTAGTCAAGACTTAAAAATTTCAGGTGCTGGTGCATCTATTATTATTCAGAGGTAAATTGTTCCAGTGGTTTATTACCTTAATTTAATGCAGCCCTCAGGTTGGTGTACTGTAGAGTGGTGGCAGAAGTCATGCACATGAGTGCAGTGCAAGTGGGAATCTTATGCCCAACTTTGCACAGCATGGAACTCAGGGTAGTGTCTTTTGGCCCCATCTACCTCATTAAGCCTTTCCCTGTGGTGTACAGCTGGCCCCAAGTTCCTGCCAAATATATACCTAAAGAATGAGGTGGTATTTTGCCCCTAGGGGCACCCACAAAACTAAAAAGTCAACTCATCAGGCACTTTTTGGGACCTCCTAAATATTAATGTGTTAAAAAAACCCTCAGTTTATCCTGCTACAGGCTCCACCAAGCAGCTGGCTCAGCAAGCCTCAGCCAGCAGGTATTTAATCTTTGGCTCCTATTTACACAGGTACTGATAAGAAGCCCATGCATTTCTACAAAGAAGGCTGCACATATGTGTGACCTCACCTCTTCTACATCTGAAAGGCTACCTAGTGACAAGCCATGTGATGGGAGAGGAAGAGTTCAGTTTTGCAAAAGCCTGAAGTAGTGCAGCATATGCAACAAGTGAAAGCACGTACATTCTTGCATGTCCTAGTGCTATGTTCACAACAATCAGAAGCCTTTCTGAAAGAGCCTAAGCCCATGTCCAGACTAACCCCGGCATCGGCGGGTTAAAAATCAATTGCTCGGGGATCGATATATCGCGTCTAGACTGGACGCGATGTATCGATCCCCGAGCGCGCTTACATCGATTCCGGAACTCCATCAGCACGAACGGAGTTCCGGAATCGACATGGAGACCGCGGACATCGATGCCGCGCCGTCTGGACGGGTGAGTACCTCGGTTTTAGAAATTCGACTTCAGCTACGTTATTCACGTAGCTGAAGTTGCGTATCTAAAATCGATTTTAATACCCTAGTCTGGACGTGGCCTCTGCTATTGTGTTTGGTGGCAATAATATCCCTGAAGCGTGGAAGGCTTGCGGTGGACACAAACCTCTATAAACAAAACAAAGTCCCTCCCTCTCCCCATCCTGTTTCCAGTAACTGTCAAACCGGTTTCACATCTCCTTTCTGAAAAGATGGACAAACAAGCTATCCTGTGAGGCTCTCTCAAATATACAGCCCCTTGTTTGCATAACAGGAAATGGACAAAAGATTGTATTGGTTTGGGGAATTAATTCTCCTCTCCTCTCCTCCCCGCCTGCTGGATCCCTCTAGATGAGGACTGAGGAACAGTCCCAGGGAGAAGCTTGTCCAGCTGTCACCCACCTGACATGGACAGATTTTGCTTTGGATAATTCAGCAGCTTTCCCCAGCTCACCATAAACAGGAAGCACACAGAGAACAGCACAGAACTCTAGTTTCTGTTATATATCAATGTATTCCCAGTGACTGACTCAGAACACCAAGTTTTCTACTGAATGTAGTTTTAAGTTAGATAAGGTCTTCTCCCTTCAAGCATCAAGCAGCTTATTTAATGGAGGGGGGAAAAAAGGTTTAGGGGCTGTTGCTTATGGAAGGAGGTAGCTGATGTCAGAAGCCCTAGATGAGCTAATTTTCCCCATCAAAACAAGGAGGAAACTAACCAGACTATTTAACAAGAGTATTAAAATGACTGACGGCACAAGTTTTCTCCATCACACAGAACTTAAGAACTCCTGCTCCAAACAGTATCCTAGTCTATGCCGTGCCAGACAAACTTCAACTCAAGTATTAAATTTCTTCCAGTTGTATAACAGCAGGATTTCACACATGCATTTGCTGCCCATAGAAAAGCTTTTTACACTAGACCTATTTCAGATATTCTGAATAGTTTTTTTTCCTGAAAAAGGAGTTCAGTTAGAGCCCAGCAGTTTTAACCACTCTTAATGAGCTGAGTGACTGAGTTTGAGAGGCAACCTTGTCAAATAGCTAGAGTACTGACTGGGGCTCAGAAGACCTGGATGTGAGTCCTAGTTTGGCTAATGAGCTGCTGTGTGACCTTGGGCAAATCACTTTGCGTCTTTCTCCTTGCAGTCACGGTCTGTGATGGGGCCCTGTTCAGTACCTCTGAGAGGTACCTGAAAACATTGGTTGAATGTAATGCCCCTACTTCTCAATTGTGGAAAACAGAATACTTCAACTTTTATGGCAGTGGGGATGCTAATAATGCAACAATTGTAAGACTTCAGATACTCAAACAGTGAAAAGCCTAAAAATGCACCAGAGCTGATGAACAACTCTGCAGCAAACTAAATATAGAAACAGCTTTTCATAAGATGACAATGAAACCTCTCTCATGCTCTCATTGGTAAGCCGTAGTCTCTAAAAAGGTGAAATATTTTGATTAAAATCTAACCAAACTTATAAACTAGACCCACTAGGTCTGCTTTCCTTCAGTGGAAATTCAGTGAATGTCTTCGCACTGCATAATACTATACAACAGAAAGAGATGCCTATGGAACACACAGGGTTAAAGATGGTTTTAACATGCTTTAGGGTTTTCTTGGTGAAAGTGCTTCATGTTTTGTACTCTACACAACCCAAGTATGGTCTGTAGTTTTTATTCCCAGCTGTTGTATTATGACTAAGATGGCAGCTCTGTTGTTCACAGTATGCCTAAGTCCTCAATTTCCCCATAGAGAAGTCAGTGACCCCAGCCCTGGAAAGTAGAGCCCTTTAAGCTTTAGTGTTCATCAATATTAAATGATTACTAAGCCAACACACAGGAAAAAGGTTTTTCCCTTTCCCCGCATCCATCAACAATAACAGGGCATTCTTTTCACATGCTGACAGCTCCTAACACAGAAAGAAGTGAGCGTTTACAGTGGCAGGAAGAGGTGAGCAGGAGTGTTCCTACTTCAAAAGTTACAGAAAGGAACCAGCTCCACTCAGGCTGTCATTTTCATGAGTGCTGACCACTCACTTCCTACTGGTTTCAGGTAACACTTCAACTGCTAAGCACTTGTGGGGGGTGGGGTGGGGTGGGGTGGAGAAATCAAGCTTCACCTGTATTTTTTTCATATTAAGACAACAACTTAAGTAGATCTTTGTCACCACCATTCATACTCTTTCCATAGCACCCAAATGCCTCTTCAACTCTGTGTTGAAAGCCTGGCTTTGACCACACTCAGAACTAGATCAGGGAATCTGAGGTCACTCACTCACTCATGCCTGTCACCACAATCGGGGTATGGGCCGCCAACCACAGATCTCCAGAGTCCTCTATCCTGGGCCATTCGCTCTAGCTGGTTCCAGGTATAGCCAATTTTTTTGCTATCAGCCTGAAGGTCACGTCGGCAGGTGTTTCTTGGACGGCCTCTTTTCCGCTTGCCTTGGGGATTCCACCGCAGTGCCTGTCTGGTGATGTTAGTTGGCTGCTGGTCAGTCTACATTTATTACCTATACAAGCATCTGTCCTGCCAGAGTGTGCCTGTGGAAGGGCCCCCTTTGGAATAGGAATAAGGGGGGAGAAGGGTTGTTTCGTAATAAAGGTGTATAGCTCCTGACTGGGGGTAAAGTTGTACAACAGAGGGCCCACATAAGTTTTCCCACCCCAGTAAGGGCTTGTAAAGGCCCAGGTCTAGAACATAGTTCAGATGTTCTGCCTTACGTTCGGGGAGGGCACAAGGTACCAAGTACTAATACAAACGAAGGACAATGCTTCCTGCAATAACCACAGAAGAGAAGTATTTGCAAAGTTTAGACTCTAGCACCAATTTCCTTTTTCACCCCAACTGAGTTTAAGTTTCCATTTTGGATAGGACACTGAACTGGTTGCGAGGAGTCCTATTCTCTGTGAGAGGCTCTGTAGGCCATTGTATTACAATTACATGCGCTATACAAAGCCCATCCACTCTGAAGAATTTGGACACCTGAAGTCTTCTAAAGTTCATTCACAGGCATTTTTTTTCTCTCAAACATGACCATGTTGTTCAGAAAATGAAAAGCTCCATTTCACAATTATTCAAGATGCATTTTTAGAGGTTGCCAACAGCACTAGTTTGATTCTCTGGTGAATTTTATCTTCAGAAGCCCCCCAGCTGGTGTGCAACACAACGAAGCACAGAAAGAGATTAAAAGAAACCTCAGGTTTCTCCCAGCAATTTGTAAGTGGCGTTTTACAGTAAGGAAAGGAATAACTCAGATCAAGATCTCCTTCAGTGTATCCCATTTCATGGTAGATTCTGGAATGTTATGTTGTAAATGGGAGAAATGATTGTTAGAAGTGTAGTCTAATGGTTAGAGCACGGTACTGGAGTAAAGACTCGGATTTCGATACAACTTCTCTGAGCAGGTTCCTAAAAAAAAATATGAAGTCACCAAAATAGGCTTTTTCAACTTTTTATTATAAAAGATCAAGACGTGCTAGCAGAATACTTAATCACATTCCCTACCTGATGGCCTTCCCAGAGACCTTCTGCCCTTTTAAGCATGAAAACTAGGTAGCTACTAACAGTCACATGAACAAAATTGTGGTTGAGAACTTTTTCAAGTTAAAACACAAGTATCAGATTTTTCACCCACTCATAGCCCCTGCTTCTAAAGTCTCCCTGGGAAATAAGAACTATGACTAAACTGGATATTATTCACATAGCTAAATTTAAACACTAGTTTCCAGAAATCTACTAGAAGTTGGTCTCCAAGTACTCCTGGATAACTGACACGGAAGAGTTCTTTCCAGTTGTTTTAAACCAGGAACATCCTCTTTTCAAGACAGGCACTGATATAGTCACAAATTCGATTTGGCATCCAATGCTCAATTCTTTATGCAGTAAACAAGCATGAAGTTATAAAACTTACTGACTGTCTCCCCTTTGATCCAAATCAAACTTTTTAAAGTAAATCTCATGATTGGCTGCCTTCCAGGAACTATACAAAAATTAAGTTCACAGGCCCACATACATCTTACATACTTTTCTTCCTCCTTAGCAAGTCATACTAATATCACATCCAAACCCTTTTCTTAGCTCCTCCATGCAAGAGAGATATTTGATACCCTCCACCCCACTGCATGATCAGCAAGGACATGTGCTTCTTTCTGGATTTCTATCAATAGCAAAACAAGCTTCGTGTTTAGCCTATCCGCTCTGGGTGCATGTGAATTCTACTAATGCTTTCCTCAGTTCTGGTATCATAATCAATCTTCATTAGCAGATTGTAGTCTCATGTCAAATGGAATAAATAGTCCATTGCCAGTCTAACCAAATTTGTATTTTGCAACTGCAGCTGTTTTTAGTACCAGGAACACACTGTAAAAGAAAAAAAGTTTACAGGATTCTATCTTTCAAAGTAAATGCAGTTGAATACAAAGTCATATCAAGTTAAACAGCAGCGCTTGGATAGTTCAAGATTAATAAATTCACACTTAAGCCAGAAACACGATAGGGTGCATTGGTGAGGCAGCGTACTACATACAGCTGAGCTAACCCAAGCTGGACAGTGGACATTAAGCTTGTGTGTCACAAGTTTAATCCATTCTTTTGTTGAATGATGGTGGCAGTAGCTTCCTGGATAACAGCAGTATTTAGAGAAATTGACCAATCTGAATTCATGATGAATACAGGAGATCATGTTATTTGTTGGCCCTTATGAATATAACATTTACTGTAGGACCAAGATAATTTTCTCTTTTGAAAAGCATTAGTAGAGAGCAATTAAAATCCATTTTAATTTCCTTCTGCATAATGCTGCTATGAATTTGCCTACGCTCCAAGTCTCAGAATGAAACTTTTTGCTCCAAAAAAGTACCTCAGCCACCTATAATGTGAGCTTTCAGAGGACCTGAACAGTCAGTTCAGACATGTTAAAAGGCAGGTCCTTTGACAGAGATGGGGTGAACAGTTGTGTGCGTTAAGATGCAGAAGTTTTTTGGTTTTGTTTTTTTCAATAGCCCTATGAAGAGCATCACTTGAAAGTTTTATTTTAATCCCTAAAGCCAGAGCAAACTCATATCCAACACAGAACTTCCTCAGTTTCTAGCTGGAAAAATATACAGACGCCCTCCTGGTTACGCAAACCCAGCTTACGCAAATCTGCACTTACGGAAAAAGTTCCATGAGCTAGAAATAGGAGGGTTTTTTTTTTGGCATAATGGTCGGGTATATGTTTCCGACTTACGCAAAATTTGAGTTATGCAAGGTGTTTGGGAACAGAACGCTTGCGTAAATTGGGGAGCATCTGTAAGTTGTTCAGCTGTAAATCAGTCCATGCTGTCAAGTTTTGAAGAAGCCATTATTCACGTCACAGAACACTAACCTGTGCATTAGTTTGCTAGTACTAGAAAAAGATTGTTATAGAAAAACTCAAACTTTGGTTTCTTCAGTGGAACCGATCATCTACAACTTTAATGCCAAATCTCCATAATTTGTCCTTAGCTCAATTTTTGGTTGTATTTCGGCACTTCTTAATTTTTAATCCACTTGAAATTTATTCACTCAGTCAAATTTTTGCAGTTGTCTCAACCTGCTTTTAAAGAACCAAAATTCTTTTGGATCACTGTTCCAAAACCAGACCTGAAAGCATAGTTGCTGGCCAGAGTGTTCCTCCCTAGTCCTTGATAATCATTTTGCATCATCCTTATCTCCGATTCTGATATGCTTTTAGCAGTCACTTAGTATAGCTGCTAGATGTTCTAGTAAAAAGCTGATGATCAGAAAGAAAACCTCTACTCCCTGTAAAGCCAGGTAGAATACCACAACCAGTTTTCCAGGGGTACAAGGCCTGCATTTCTGACTCTGAAGGTTTGTAAACTGTAGGACTACAGAACTGTCTCTGGTTATTTCCTCTAGTAATGTTATTGGTACCAAACCAGGCAGAATATCAGGGTCGTGGTCTGCTGGCCAATGTAGTTTATGTTACCTAATTTAATGCTGTGCAAGTGAATTAAGTGAGAGGGTTTGCTAACTAGGAGCAAGTGGGAAGGTGCAATGATACAAGACCTTACGAGGCATCTTGGGATGGAGCAGGAGGATCCTGATTCTCAGGCTCTGGTGGAAGAGCTGGCATAGTTTCCTCTTTCTTTTGCGCAGCCAGGAACTCATGAATCGCTTTCTCTATCTGCGGCCTGAAGATGTGGTTTAGTTTTGGATCCACCACCTGAGAAATAATTCTGTCCACTCCAGCTTCCAGCATCCCTGACCTTGGGCAAAGACAAAGGAGTCATTCAGCTACTCTGAGCAACTTCCCTTCTACCCTCACTGGGAACTCTCCAGAGCCCTCATGTCAGCTGCAATTAGCATTAATATGGTGAGAGCTGCAACCCACTTGGTAGCTCCTTCAGGAGGGAGGCATTCCAGTCACCACACAGAAACCAGAACATTTGCACCTATCAACTTTTCTATTCCCCCCTGCAGTGTTCACAACTGACATCTGGTCTCCCAGGTACTGAAATGAAATACTGGATGGGAGCCACTTTGGGAGTGCTCTTTCTGAAATGAGGTCAGAAGGAGCAAACAAAACATGCTTTGGCACAAACAAGGGAAACAGAACGTATGAGGAGGACAGAAGGTGAGAGGTTGATTTTTTTTTCTTGGGCTAACACTCCAAATTGAGAAGAGGCCTTCACCCCAGTGTCGTTACCATCACCTGCTCCTTGCAACAGCCGGTAGGGAGTACCTATGCAGGTACTTTTGTAAGAAAAAAACATACAAATGCACACAGCACCAAAATACAGAGTTTTTTGGAACTGAGGGCTGGTAACTGAAGTGACTTATTGCTTTAGCGGCTGTGTCAGAATCTTGGACTGTTGGACACGGGCAGTCTGGCGGGTTTAAGTCATGTCTGCAAGAGACCAGGGGAGGGGAAAACGGAGACATTGCCTAGCATTTGGAAAACCAGCCACCAGACTAACACGGCAGTGAATGTTCATGAGAGAATATTCATGTTCATGACGACATCCACTGCTTTTTCAGGTCATGGGGACATCAAATAAAGTCTAATATAGTTAGATGAATGTTTGTACTTGTATCCAATGATGGATGGGTACACGTAGACATCTTGGCACATTTCAACTCTATCTTATTCTTGCAGCCTTCACAGTAACTTAAGTGAGTACTCTAAACCAGTGCTTCTCAGTGGTGGTCCGTGGACCGGTGCCGTTCTGTGAGCCATCGACTGCCGGTCTGTGGCGAGTTTCCTCATAAGAGCGTCAAATAGGATAATAATATGGCACCGGTCCCTGGCACATTGGGAAAAAAAATTGCCAGTCCTCCACATCAGATAGCTTGAGAAGCACTGCTCTAAACCCTTAATCCTTGTGTAGTCATTGCCTATACTAGTAGTTCATCTAACTGTGTTTAAAAGGGAGCAAAGCTTCCTGGTGTGTAACACAGTACAAATGCCATTTTACTCTAGTGAAAAGAATAGTAAGGCTTACTCTAGTACTCAGGGCTGGCTTTATGAACTGCGTGGCCCAATTCAATAACCCGGCGGCGGTCCGGGCTTTGGCGGCACCAAAGGACCCCTGCTGCCAAAATGCCGCTGAATAAAAAATTAAAAAGGCGCCTAAGGTGCGGGGCCCTCTTAGGTGTGGGGCCTAAAGCTGGCCTTGCTAGTACTATTAAGCCATTACTGTCAGTTTCTGATTGTTGGCCACACTTGTTGCTGTATTTTGCACTGTCATAAACAGATAGCTATGGGTTAATGTCTCTTTCACCTATAAAAGGGTTAACAAACAGTGACCTGAAACACCTGACCAGAGGACCAATCAGGAGACAAAATACTTTCAAAACTGGGTGGAGGGAAGTTTGGGTGCGAGTTCTTTGTTCTCTCAGAGGGTCTGAGAGAGACCAGACATTACTACAGGCTCTCTAAGTTTCTTTTCATAGAGTAAGTAAAACAGGCGGTTTAGACTTTTTAATTGTTTTAACTCTATTTGCAATTGTGGATCTGGCTGGTTAACTTTATATGTGTAGTTGCTGGGAATATTTTGATTTGTATTGGTACTGGTGGGAAAGTCTCCTTCTGGTGTCTGTAAGCTATAAGACCCTGTAATATTTACATCTTGAAGTTACAGAGATAATTCTTTACTTTTTCCTCTCTTTTATTAAAAGATTTCTTTTTAGACCTGATTGATTGTTTCCCTTGTTTTATCCCAGGGGATTGGGATAACTCACCAGGACGGGTGGGAGAAGATAGGGAGTGATAAAATCTCTCTGTTTTCCTTGAATCTGTTTGCCTCTTTGAGGAAGGGAAGGGAGATACATCACCATACAGAGAAGTAAGAGGTTAGATCAGTATCTCAGAATAGCCCAGGGAGGGAAATTCTGGGAGGGAGGGAAGTGGGGGAATGGTTTATTTCTCCTTGTTTTAAGAACCCAAGGGATCTGGGTTCTTGGGGTCCCCAGGGAAGGTGGGGAGGTCAGAGTGCCCCAAAACACTATATTTTTGGGTGGTGGCAGCCTATCAAATCTAAGCTGGTAATTAAGCTTAGGGAAATTCATGCTAGTATCTCATTATCTGGACTCTAAGGTTCAGATTTGGGAAAGATTGCTAGGACATGGTGTGCAGCATGTGGGAAAGATAAGAATCCAAAAGCCAGTAAAATTAAGTTTCTTTCCTCTGCTAGCTGCTTGTAAGCAGAGAGAAGGGGTTTGTTTTTTGTTTTTAAACTGCAGCTAGAGAATTTTTTTCTTGCTCTGTCTAGCTGTGCATAGGGAGGGCTATAAAGATTTAACGAGGGTCGTTTTGTTTAACAAAGCAGCCGTAAGTGGTCAGCAATGCACTCCAGCCAGAACATATTGTAAATGAAAGACAGGTTTCTTTTGCTTTTTAACTCTTTCAGGAGAGGCTAGGAAGTTAAAGGACTCTGTTGCTAAGCAACCCCAGGAAGCCAACAGAGAACCTGCTATTCAGGCAGTAAACACCAGAGGGCACCCCAACACAAGAAAACAGGAACCATAACTTCCAAGGCAAAAAGGGATGCAGAGAAACAAATCAATGAAGCAGACCACAGGCGACAAATGGAAAAAAGAGAAAAGAGGTGGAGCTGAAAGAAAGGAAGAAAACATCAAATGGCAGCCTACAAAGAGAGAAAGCAGCCAAAGATGCAGCCCACCAACGAGAGAGGGAGAAACACCAACAAGAAATGGAAAAAACAAAACAGAGTGAAGAGAGGGAAAAAGAGAGAAAGCATAAAATGGACTTGGCGCGGGCCAGGCAACAAGCCCTTTCAAGCAATACTGTAAATGCAACAATCAGTACATCTAGTTAACTTCTACCCTGAGATCAGGGTAATTAGGGCAATCCTCACTGATTAGGCCAAGCAGTTTGTATGTGAATAGACATCTGCAGTTTCTGCTACTTGCACTGAAATTTCTAATCTTGCTTCCTGCAAGACACTTACTGCTATATGTTTAGTTATTTTCCTTTTGAAGTTAAAAGCCCCTGTCTCCAGTTCCGATTCTTCCCTACTCATGCCCTTGTCCTACTACCTATTTCCACCTCCACGAGGTGCTACCTAGGCATCAGTTTCAGGAGAAATCCACAGCTTCAAGCTTTTTCCCCAGACTACGTGTGCATGTTTCTATGAAACTGAACATGGCCTCTCTGAACACTGGAGTTTATTCAACAAGTTTGACAGTAGCACAAGTTACAGAGTAAACTGGAGTAGCAGTAGGAGTTAGTAAGCCTAGTACTCCATGGACGTGTTTGTTTTGTTTGCATTTAACACACAAAAAACAAAAGGAAAAACACCTGACACCAAAAACCCCTATGGCTTTAATGTCCTGTCTACTTGTGCCAACAGTGCCATCTGCTGGATGGAATCAGAGGAGCCTGAATTTGATTACTGCCCACTAGTGGCTGGAGGTTTTTGCAAAAAACAGAAGAGACCTAATAGAGATCCTTCTTCTGCTTAAGTGGTAAATGCCTGTTTTTGAAGCAGAAGACCACAAGTTCGGTTCCAAACCTCATATGCAGCTTAGTTAGCAACCATGGTGTTAACTGTATGATGCAATGCTTTGATAGAGAATGCTACACTTCAACAGCATATTCAATACTTCAACGGATGTGCCCTGTATTATCCTACTCTGGGAAACTGCCTATTCATCCTCAAGGAACACTGCTGTGATGTGAGTTTAACTCAAACTGCATTCACCTGCTATAGTGAAATCTGGGAGGGCACAAATGACAAAGCAGGAATTCAACCCTTAAAACTGTCCAAATGCACTTAGCCTTTTAGGGCAATGATATGTGACTATTACAGTTTTCATCTATCAAAAAACATTCCTATCAATTTACAGAATGCTGCTTACTTACGAATCACCACTCTGTCTCAGACCATTTCGTAACTGGTTTTGTTCATTGTTGGGTTCCACTCCTGTTTGTCCAGATGGGTAGATACAAAGTTGTCCACTTTCTGCCTCGATTTTGGTAGGCTGGCTTAAAAAAAAAATCCGGCTTAACTAAAAGATCTTGAAACAATTCCCTGCAAGAATCCTTCATAATACATCTTGTGTGGTCTATTACTGTTTTGTTTATTGTCTTTTCTCCTTTTATAGAGACAAGGTTGGTGAGGTAGTATCTTTTATTGGACTAACTTCTGTTGGTGAGAGAGACAAGCTTTTCAAGCTACACAGAGCTTTTCTTCAGGTCCTGGAAAGTACTCAGGGCTTGGCTACACTCGAAACTCCCAAAACGCTGCTGCGGCAGCACTTTGAAGTGCGAGTTGTAGGTCGCAGCGCCAGCACTGGGAGAGAGCTTCTCCCAGCGCTGCAGGTACTCCACCTCCCCGAGGGGATTAGTTTTACAGCACTGGGAGCCGCACTCCCAGTGGGGCACTGTCTACACTGGTGCTTTACAGCACTGTAACTTGCTGCGCTCATGAGGGTATTTTTTCACACCCCTGAGCAAGAAAGTTGTAGCGCTGTAAAGTGCTAGTGTAGTCAAGGCCTCAGTGTCACAGCTAAATACAATGTAGCACAGATGGTTTAGTATAAGTAAACACACACTGTAAGGGACCATTCAAGGTGAAGTGGCCTGTTCACACCTCTACAGTCAAGGACAAAAAAGAGGCGTTAATAGATAGATTGTTGTAATAAGCCATAAATTCTGTGTCTTCATTAAGAAGATGATTTTTAGTGTCTAGCAAACTTATGAATTTAAGCTCACAGGCTTGTCTTTGAAGGTGTCGGGCAGGTTGCCTTTACTGTATTTTTTTCTGAACAAAAGTAAGTTTATTTTACTCAAGAATACAAAATGGTGATTGCAAAGAGCAGTTTCTAGATGGTACTATCAATACACTATAATTGCAACAGCTGTACACCTGTTTTGCTACTGTCTGCTTCCGAGTCACTGAATGGAATGCAGATTGCCTGCGCATGCAAGGGTTAGATTTAAGCAGATTTCTTGTATGATTTCCAACCAGCATAAAATTCCTACTAGACATTTTAACCAAATAAAATGAACACTAGTATAAAGAAAGAGATGTGCTTGCTGTAACACTACCCTGGAACATGAGAGCGGGAAAGTGGGTGGGTGAGGGTGTGGCTGTGTTAAATGCTCTGTAATTTTACCTTTTCCGTCCTCAGACATTAGAAGATGGTCATGTTATTGTGTAGGGAAAACGCCAGTTACTAGTGTGGTGCAAGGAGAGGGCAAAAAGGTGGCAAAATGTCTTATAACAAGACAAGAATCACCATAACAAAAGACAGCATCAAAAATTACAATTTTCAGAGTAGCAGCCAGATCGAATTCCATTTACACTTGTTGTGACTGAAAGCTGTTCTGATCAGATAAGTGGCTGTTCCACAGTCTAATGCAGAATGTTGTGGTGGTTTCAGACCAGGAGCAGATAGGTTATCAATACTGATGCTCTTGGTGGAATTAGATGGGAAATGAAAACCTCTATTCAAGACTTTCCCACTCCAAGCTTGGTCCCTCTGGATCAAGAAAGCTTGCACTGTTGCTGTACTTGTTCTGTCAGCTTTAAATTCTATTCTCCCTTTAAGAGCGTTAATTCTAGTACACTTTTTAATAAGTAGAAAAGGGATCTGTGTTCTTAAATAGGATACCTTAGGCAGTACATTTGTCAGGAAGGCTACAACTTAACATTTCAGCAAGAAGAATAGTAGCAATTGCCAAATAAACAAATGACATAATTGCTAAAGTAGATACACCTCTATCCCGATATAATGAGACCTGATATAATACGGGTTCGCATATAGCACGGTAACCCCGAGGCTTGGGCGGCACTTTATAGGGCCCAGGGCACTGGCTGCTGTGGGGAGCCCCAGGCCCTATAAATCACTGCTGGAGCCCTGCCACTACTACCCCAGAGCTGTGGCAGTCAGGCTCGGCTGGCAATTTAAAGGCCCTGGGCTCACCACAGCAGCCAGAGCCCGGGGCTCTTTAAATCACTGCTGGAGCCCTGCCGCCACTACCCCAGGGCTGCAGCAGCGGGGCTCGGCCGGCGATTTAAAGGGCCCAGGGTCCCCGCAGCGGCTGGAGACCAGAGCTCTTTAAATCACTGCTGGAACCCTGCCGCCACTACCCAGATATAACGGGGTTTCACTTATAACACGGTAGGATTTTTGGCTCCCAAGGACCGTGTTATATCAGGGTAGAGGTGTAGTTGGTTTACAACGCTTTAAAGATATTGTTCATTTTAAGCAGCACTTTACGTTAAAAAATCCTGAATTGTTTTACAAGCTATGCACATTCAGGAGTCACTTCCCCACTGGCAAAGTGCAGCTGCCTATAAGGTGGAACAAGACAGTTGTTTAGAAATGCTGCAATGATTTAGGACAGGAAGGGAAGCCACATTCTGTGGAAGCGTCAGGCAAAGCTTAGGAAGGCAGAAGTTATCAATCACCCTGTGAGGTTGATAAGACAGTGGGGATTGCACCCAGTTCCTGCAAGAGGACTTTGACTGATGGAAGTCCTGACCAGTGGCAGTTTTCATCGAAGTGAAGACCAGCCCTGCAGCTTGGTGTTTCCCTACTCCTGTACCACAGTCAGAAATGACTTAGAGAATAGTGGCTTTTACTGAATTACCAATATTGCTTTCTATGCTCTATCAGGAAGGCCCTGGCCACAGAAATTGGAAAGGCATATGCAGGGGTCAGAAAAACACAAAAGGGCTGAAACCTTGTGCCCTCACAGGATAGGACAAAGGTACAATAATTGAAAACTGAAAAGCCACATATTCTCCTCTGTATCATCTTTCTGGACTCCATGAACCACTCATATTTATAGTTTAGGTCACTCTTCTTGGCTGCAGCAGCTGGGGCCCACAGGACCATGTCTGCAGCCACCAAGACACGAGAATGCCCACAAATCCAGAGGCAAGGCAGGCCTGTGCCCTGGTTAGTGCTGTGCATGCTTCCTCCTCCCACAAATGGAACCAGGTTAGAGATGGAACCAGGCTCCCCAAAATAAAAAGTGAGAACCTATAATGAAGTGGGTGGCTGAAGCAGAACCCCTTTCAGGATGGCATCTGGAAACTAGGGGACAGGGTCAGACAAGAGACCGGAACTTGGGGATTGCTGTTGAGAGAGGAAGGTGAGGAGATACACAGTTCCTGCTACCCATGTCAGCAAGCAGCCCAGGCCAAAGCTGGGGCAATCAAGTATGAGACCAGGGGTCTTGGGAGGGAGAGCCCCTACCATCCTGTTGCCCATGTTAGCAAGGCAGTCCCAGCAGAGCCGCTGGAGCTTGAGCAAGGGCCAGACCTAATCTCCCGGTTGCGACAGAGGCTTAGCAGGGTCAGGGCGCCCAGGTGACTAGGTTCCGAGAAGAAGGAGGATACCCGGCTGAGCTTGGCCCGGTGCTCCCTTGGTGCCAGAGTAGGGGAGAACCAGACCCAGTGCCCAGGTGTCCCCCGTCGGAAGACCCCTCCCCGGTAAGCAGCCGGGGCGATGCGCTGGGGGGGCCGGGCCCCTGCCAGCGGTACCTTGGTGTCCACGTCGGCCAGGCAGTCCCGGCGGAACCGTCGAAGAGGCCGCGGCTCTTGAGCTGCTCCACGATGAGCGCGATGAGCTGCGCGTCCCCGGGAGGGCAGCGAGGCCGGGTCGGTGGCGCCAGGCCCCGCCCCAGCAGCCGCGCCCCCCAGACCCCGCCGCGCCCCCAGCTCCGGTGACGCCGCCTCCCCCGCCTGGGGCAGCTCCGCCGGCGCCGCCGCTCTCCGACATGCCCCACACCTGGTACCCGGCGCATGCCGGGACCCCCGCAGCCGCCGCTCCCAGCGCCACCGGCACAGCTGCCAGTCGCCGACGGCGCGCCACGTTCTGCGTAGATCCGTTCCACTGCATTGTGGAAAGGAAGTCCTTCCACAGGCGCGCCTCTTATAGGACTTGAGCCATGAGCTGCGTAAAGAAACTACGACTCCCAGCGTGCACCGCGGCGCTAGCCCGGAATGCCGTGGGCTTGCAGGCTGGGCACTGCATCTGGGAATTGTCGTTTTTTTATGACTCCATGTGCGCGGGGGGTTCATCAGCTCCCGGCTCCTGCCTGCGCCCGCGGGGGGAAGGGAAGGGCCCGCGTGCGCGGGCCGGGCTCAGCTCCGAGGAGCTGCCTGGGTTCTGCTCCTGGAGACCCGGCTCAGGTATTTATACGGCCCCTGTCACGGCAGCGCTCGAGCAGCTCACCGGAGCCCCGTGCTGCTCCAGGGAGCTCCCCCGGCTCCCGCAAGTCACTAGAGCAGCCTTCCTTCCACTGTGCCGCCGGGCCAGCCCCACCTCTGCGGGCTTCGGGAAAACTCCAGTCCCACGTGCACGCTGTCCTGGCGGATGTTACGAGCTGCCCCGATGACCCCCGTGCAATGTGCCCGACACATTCTGAGAGTTGTGGTGAGTCAGGCTGAGTGCTAGCAACACCAGAAGCTTTACAAGGTCATCGCCCAGTACCGTCCACTAATAAACTAGGATGGAGTGTATTGTAATACACGTATGTGGCCTACTGGGGGAGGCTGTGTCCTTGGCAATCACCTTCTGTGAATTGCTTCAAAGTTGACAAGAAGGCAGCTGGATTGCAGTGTTGAGATTATTTTTGATCATGCAGTAAAATATTTGGGATAAAGATAATTTTCGTTAAGAATCTATTGTTGTTTCACTGGCCTTAAATTAAACATGCAGATCCTTTGATCACTGGATGTCCATCCAGTTTCCCTGTTTCCTGACAGTATCCCAGAATTCTCTGGAGAAACATGCTGATTTGTAATTTATTGTAGTACATTCCTCAGTGACTCAAAGAGGTAAGCCCCTGCCTCCTAACAGCAATAACACAGTCTACTCTTCCTCCAAGACATCTATCTAATAGGGAAGACATCTATCTAAAAGTGGAAGACTACTCCATCACTAAGTGCTATAGTCATTGATATCATCTACATGAAGATCTAATAGTTCCTGCATTTAAGGTGCAGCCCTAATATCAAAACTATTTTTATAGGTTTAGTTTTAGGGGTAAATTTTGTTCTAAAGAACATTAACGTAAATCCAGAGTAAATTAATTAACTTTAATGGAGTTATTTTGGATTTACATTAGGGCTGTCTAGCAATAAAAAAAAAAATCTGTGCAATAAAAAATGAATAGTGCAATTAATCACACTGTTAATAATAGAATATCATTATTTAAATATTTTTGGATCTTTTCTACATTTTCAAATGTATTGATCTTAAATTACAACTCAGAATACAGAGTGTGTGGTCCTCACTTTATATTTTGTGATTACAAATATTTGCACTGTAAAAAGCAAAAGAATAATATATTTCAGTTCACCTAGTATAAGTACTGTAGTGCAGTTTCGTTATCATGAAAGTTGAATTTACAAATGTATAATAGGTACAAAAATAACTGCATTAAAAAATATAACAATGTAAAATATTAGAGCCTACAAGTCTGCTTGGTCCTACTTCAGCCAGCGCCCAGACAAACAAGTTTGGTTACGATTTGCAGGAGATAATGCCGCCTGCTTCTTGTTTTACAATGTCACCTGAAAGTTGAGAACGACGTTCACATAACACTGTTGTAGTCAGCGTCACAAGATATTTACAGCCAGATGTGCTAAAGTAGGGGTAGGCAACCTATGGCACGTGTGCCGAAAGTGGCACATGAGCTGATTTTCAGTTGCACTCACACTGCCCTGGTCCTGGCCACCAGTTCGGGGGGCTCTGCATTTAATTTAGTTTTAAATGAACTTAAACATTAAAAAACCTTATTTACTTTGCATACAACTATAGTTTAGTTATATATGATAGACTTATAGAAAGACATCTCCTAAAAAGGTTAAAATGTATTTACTGGCACGCAAAGCCTTAAATTAGAGTGAATAAATTAGAATGAATAAATGAAGACTTGGCACACCACTTCTGAAAGGTTGACAACCCCAGCACTAAAGATTCATGTGTCCCTTCATGCTTAAACCGCCATTCCAGAGCACATGCATCCATGCTGATGACGGGTTCTGCTCGATAATGATCCAAAGCAGAGCAGACCATGCATGTTCATTTTCGTCATCTGAGCCACAGCAGAAGGTTGATTTTTCATTTTTTGTTGGTTCGGGTTCTGTAGTTTCCACATTTTGAGTGTTGCTCTTTTAAGACATCTGAAAGCATGCTCCATACCCTCATCCCTCTCAGATTTCGGAAGGCATTTCAGATTCTTAAAGCTTGGGTTGAGTGCTATATCTATACTTAGAATCTCGCATTAGTACCTTCAGGGGACACACAGGTCTCCCCCCATGAGTTCAATCAGAAATTAATTAACACTTTTTTTTTAAGAAGCATTATCAGCATGGGAGCATGTCCTCTGGATGGTAGCCGAAGCATGAATGTTTAGCATACTGGACCCATAAATACATTGCAACATCGCGCTACAAAAGTGCCATGCGAATGCCTGTTCTCACTTTCAGGTGACATTGTAAATAAGAAGCATGCAGCAGTATCTCCCATAAATGTAAACAAACTTGTTTGTCTTAGCCATTGGCTGAACAAGAAGTAGGACTGAGTGGACTTGTAGGCTCTAAAGTTTACATTGTTTTGTTCTTGACTGCAGTTATGTAACAAAAAAATCTACATTTGTAAGTTACACTTTCACAGTAAAGAGATTTCACTACAGTACTTGTATGAGGTGGAATGGAAAAATACTATTTCTTTTATCATTTTTAGTGCAAATATTTATAAACAAAATAAGTGAGCACTGTACACTTCGTATTCTGTGTTGTAATAGAAATCAATATATTTGAAATGTAGACAAACCATCCAAAATATTTAATACGTTTCAATTGGTATTCTATTGTTTAACAGTGCAATTAATCACGATTACTTTTTTTAATCGCAGTTAATATTTTTAGTTAATCATGTGAGTTAACTGCAGTTAATCGACAGCCCTAATTTACATTAGTGTAAATAACCACAGAATTTGGTTCACTTACCTCTATTGGCAAGAGGAAGTTCAGTGGGCCATTCATTCCTATGGCTTATAGACTCATAGACTTTAAGGTCTGAAGGGACCATTATGATCATCTAGTCTGACCTCCTGCACAAGGCAGGCCACAGAATCTCACCTGTCCATTTCTATAACAAACCCCTAACCTATATCTGAGTTATTGAAGTCCTCAAATTGTGGTTTGAAGACCTCAAGCTGCAGAGAATCCTCAGCAAGTGACCCATGCCCCATGCTGCAGAGGAAGGCGAAAAACCTCCAGGGCCTCTGCCAATCTGCCCTGGAGGAAAATTCCTTGCCAACCTCAACTATGGCGATCAGTTAAACCCTGAGCATGTGGAGAGACTCAACAGCTAGCACCCAGGAAAGAATTCTCTGTAGTAACTCAGATCCCAACCCTTCTAACATCCCATCACAGACCACTGGGCATACTTACCTGCTGATAATCAAGATTAATTGCCAAAATTAGGTGATCCCATCATACCATCCCCCTTCATAAACTTATCACGCTTAGTCTTAAAGCCAGATATGTCTTTTGCCCCCGCTATTCCCCTTGGAAGGCTGTTCCAGAACTTCACTTCTCTAATGGTTAGAAACCTCGTCTAATTTCAAGTCTAAACTTCTTAGTGTCCCGTTTAATCCATTTGTTCTTGTGTCCATGTTGGTACTAAGCTTAAATAATTTCTCTCCCTCCCTAATATTAATCCCTCTGATATATTTATAAAGAGCAGTCATATCCCCCCTCAACCTTCTTTTGGTTAGGCTAAACAAGCCAAGCTTTTTGAGTCTCCTTTCATAAGACAGGTTTTCCATTCCTCGGATCATCCTAGTAGCCCGTCTCTGAACCTATTCCAGTTTGAATTCATCCTTCTTAAACATGGGAGACCAGAACTGCACACAGTATTCCAGATGAGGTCTCAACAGTGCCTTTTATAACGGTACTGACACCTCTTATCTTTGCTGGAAATACCTCGCTGATGCATCCTAAAACAGCATTAGCTTTTTTAACAACCATATCACATTGGCACGCTCATAGTCATCCTGTGATCAACCAATACTCCTAGGTCCTTCTCCTCCTCTGTTACTTCCAACTGATGAATCCCCAGCTTATAACATAGTTCTTTTTATTAATCCCTAAATTCATGACCTTGCACCTTTCACTATTATATTTCATCCTATTATTATTACTCCAGTTTACAAGTCATCCAGATCTTCCTGTATGATATCCCGGTCCTTCTTTGTATTAGCAATAACTCCCAGCTTTGTATCATCCAAAAACTTTATTCGCAGATTCCCACTTTTTGTGCCAAGGTCAGTAATAAAAAGGTTAAATAAGATTGGTCCCAAAACTGATCCCTGAGGAACTCCACTAGTAACCTCCTTCCAGCCTGACAGTTCACCTTTTGGTATGACCCATTGTTGTCTCCCTTTTAACCAGTTCCTTATCCACTTTTCAATTTTCTCTGCTTAGAGTGTAAATAAGGGCTGATGTGGACATTTGTCTGCTGGGAACTGGACCGAAACCACCGCCAGCATTTATCATACCTGTCTACCTACCAATATTTTTCTTTGTCATCCACTTCTGTGTTGTGCTGTCTTTCAGGATGATTTATTCATCCTGCTGCTTGCCATGTTGTATGGAAGATATGTTAAGAATTACTCTGTTACCTCTGGATCACAAAGGGTTTGTTCCAAGTCAGCCCTGCATTAACATACAGGACATACACATGCACAGTGAGTCTGACTACTTGATTGTCTGACCATTCTAAATTCTGCTTTACTGCCAGCGCACCAAACTTGGGGACTAGCATAGCTCAGTTGACAGGACTGTTGAACCATTGTCTCTCCTGAACCTGGTCAGGACTTCTGCTACCTAAAAGACTTAAAGAGAAGGTGTTTGTGAATGACCCCCCTGCATGCATACACCTCAGAAGAGAACATACCTGTCCAGTGTGTCTCTTTCATATAAGTACTTTCCTAAAGCTACAGCAAAACAAGGGAGCAAATTCAGGGGAGACAAATTCATCTCTTTCTTAGCTCCTTTGACTTCTGTAGTTACATTAGGGCTGAATTTGACTTAGTGGTATATTCCCATCTCAAAAATGGGATGGCTAGATGAGTATGATTCTTACAATGATGCCCTCCCCCCAAGTACGCTGTAGGGGAGTAGCCCCTCATCCATGTCTTTCTGTGTGTTGCAGCAGGTGTTGGGGAAGGGGGAGGAATTCTGCATGCAATGCATTGTCCTTTTCACCTGATTAAAATTCAGCCGCTCTGACAAGCAGCATAAGCTGTCCCACGCCATCTGGCAGCTATAGGGCTAGTGTTTATAGCACTGAGATGTACATTGGAAAGTGTGTGCATTGCAGCGTATTGCATAGTATACAATGTTCCGTATTACAAGCAGGGAATCTGTGACACATGAGAACTGTCCTACCTGAGCAGAAAAGTGATCCATCTAATCTGGTATCTTGTCTCTGACATTGGTCAAGGCTGGGTGTTTCAAACTGAGGTGTAAAATTCCCCACAAGGCATTTAATCATGCAGAATGATCCGTTAGGGTGACATTTCTTCCTGACCACCACTAGCAATCCGTTTCCCACCGCCACTAGTGATCAGCTTGTGCTTTGAAGCAGGAGGTTTGAGATCCCTTGTAATTTTGTTCCAGCTCCTACATCTGTAGGCACTATCCTTATTCATAGAAACATATCAACCTCCTTTTTAAAAGTTACTAAGCTGTTAGCCATAATATCCTGTCGCAGTGAGTTCCACAGGCATAGGTTAAGGTTATACCAGCCTTGAGGCAGTGCACTATAAACACCACCATCTTCACCACATATGGCAGTAATAAAGCATACTTCGTTGTTCAGTATCAAAGGACTGCCTATTTCTGCCAATGAATATCGCTGTACCTGTGCTATGTGTTCATTTGGACACATGCATATATGGGTATGTGACTTTAGTTCTGTGTTCTGGGGTGTGTGTGGTTTTTCTTTGGCTTGTTTCCTCCAGTAATCTTTTCACTTCACTGCTGGAGTTGATTTCAGACCACTGGATCTCAGTGTCATACGATATCCAGCCAGGCTGGCGGATGTAGAAGTTCACTCCTCCAGCCTCTAAAAGGTTCTGTGCTGCTAGAGGCATCAACTCTCAGGGTCAGGAAAAACCCAGGTTACTGCCATTCATGATCATTTAAGGAAAACGTGATGTCTTTGCAAGGAGGGTAGGGAATCAGATGTGAATCTTGGGGTCCAACTCCTGGACAAATTTGAGTTTGGGGAACTTACGTTCTGCCTTCCTAAATTCTTCCTATATTTTCATTTAGGTAAAATGTTCTTTTTCACTCCCTGTCCCACACTGCGGAGTAGTGTTACTGAGTGTTGTTAAACAATATTCCTCCCAAGAATCGACTGATTGCTGTGGTTGTTGAAGTGATCTCTGTGTATGGGACAAATTCTGAGTCCCTCGTGCAGTGGGAGTAGACTCCAGGCACAGCTGTATGGCCTGGCTGGGCTCTGCTCCAACAGAACACTAGTGGCATCCTGAGGTAGGAGGCCTTGTTCTTAGGGACTGCTGCATTTCCCTGCAGTCACCCAGTTTGTCCCCTCACCCACACCCCCCAGCTGCCATATATACAATGGAGGATGGAGGAGTGACTGTGAGGCAGGGCAGAATATCTCCAGTGTTCCTGGGCAGGGATCTTCCTAAGATGTCAGCCAAGGAAGGATCTGGCTGAACTTGATAATGGGCAGTGACTGAAAGGGAGGAAGAGCCCTTTGACTTCCTCAATATTCCCCGTACCCAACTAAGTTTTGGAGATGGGGGTTCCTAACAGCTCCTGCCCAACCTGAGGGTACTGCTGGCCCGAGGCAGCAGGAACACCTGCGGTCCTTGTGTGAGTGAAAGAGAGTGATGGATCCAAGGGGGCCTAGTTAGGGGCTGAGGAGCAATGTAAATGGCTTCATGGGATCCACCTGGACCAGACTGACTATGCCCAGGATTAGACAGGAGGATGCAGAGTTCCTTTCCCTAGCTCCTAGGGCTTGTCTTGTCCTTGGTACATTATGTCAGGGTCCCTTAAGGTGGATGGCGTTGCTTAGAATAAATGTAAGACTATGATGATTGTCTCACTAGAGGGCACCACAGTGATGTACTCGGTTATTTGAGGATGGAGTTTCCACTAAGCAAACCAAAGCTTCCTGATTTTGCTTGCGACAAGTTGCCAGTGGGAGCAGTACATCCTGTCATCACCCATCATGCTGTGAGACAGTGATGTTATTAATCGATTAACGTCAGTAGTAAACAAGCAAAGGAAGCCAGAGGGGTCATCTCTGAGCCTGCATAAAACGTGGCTATTTAGGCAGCATCAGGCAGGGAACTCAGTGAAAGTCCCCCGCTCCTTTCTGCTCTGGGGAGGGCCTGATCTGTGCTCCTGGCTGGGGTGCTGTGAGTCAGCACGCGAGGCCAACCCCTGAAGGTGAGGGCAGAGCAGCAACAAGGGTCCATTGAGCAGAGCAGGAGAGTCCACTCTGGGATTTACTTGGGATTGTCGCAAGTGAAAATTCTTCCAGATTAACAAATGACTCAGAAGGCTGTGGGAGGCCATTGTGTCCTTCCGACCAGAGAGCAGGTCCCTGGGACATCTCCCACCTCCATCTCCCACTGTAGTTTTTTGCCTGTGCTAAAAGTCCTCTCACTTCTCTCATCAGGATACCACGTGTAGAGCCGACCTGCTAATGGCAATGGCATGGGCAGGCAGTGCAAATGCTAGCTTGTTAATGAAGGGTTATATGACACAGAGGTCCATCTCATCGGTGCCAACTGGAAAAGAGTTACTGTTCTTTACAAGCAACTCCTGTCTCGGACCTCACAACTCACTACGGCTAATACACCACTTTCATGGTATTGATCCATAAAGGGTAGCATATGTGGCCTCTGCTGAAAGTTTGTAACTTATTAATACTCATAATCATTGTGAGATGTGTGTATGGGTAATATTTAAGGAATAATATAACTATACTGAAAATTATGCCTTATGGACTTGGAGGAAAAGTTAGTCACCAGGGAATTATGTGTCTTGGTGATTGTCACCCCTTCTTGATTAGCTGGCGATGCAAGGCTCAGTTGTTTACCTTTGCTGCAGCCTAAACAGTCAATGGAAAACTGTCAAAGACAAATGTAAACAATCAAAACAAGTTGGAGGTAAAAACGGAACATTATAACAGATGGGGGATCAATCACTCTGCCTGGAATAAGGACAAATGATTGATGCAGTATAGCACAGGGTGGAGAAAGACACTCTGCATCCATTCACTGAGGAGACATAGATTCATAAGAGTTTAAGGGTAGAAGGTACCATCATGAGCATCTAGTCTGTCATCCTGCACATTACAGGCCATAGAACCTTGCTCACCCACTCCTGTAATACAGTGGTCTCCAAAGTGGGGTGCGTGCACCCCGGGGGTGTGCAATATGATCCATTGGGGGACGTGGCAGGAGGAGCACTGCTGGAGGGGGGGTTAGGGGGCGGCTGGAGGAGGGAGGGAGTGGAGAAACTGTTCCCCCCCTCCCTCCTGCAGGCAGGGCCACCCGGAACACAGGGGCTTTAGGGGCTGCAAGGCCTTGGGCTAAGGGGGCCCCGGGGCCCTGGCCTGCAGCTCTAAAGCGCCTTTCAGAATGCAGCCCTGAGTTCTCCGGCCTGTGGAAGAGGAGGAGCAGCCGCACAGCCAGTGGCTGGAAAGAAGCAGCGCTTTCCCCTTCAAAGCCGGCTGGAGAGAAGTGCCTGCTTCTCTCTGGCCGCTGGCTGTGCGGCTACCCCTGCTGCTCCTCAGTCCTCCAGCCTGTGCTCGCAGGGCCACATTCCAAAAAAGGCTTTAGAGTTGCAGGCCAGGGCCCTAGAGCCCCCTTAGCCCAGGGCCCTGCAGCCTTTAAAGCCCCTGTGTTCTGGGTGGCCCTGCCCGGGGTGGGGGTGAGGGGGGGTGGGACAGCTCCCAGAATTGTGGCTCCCGGAATCGTGGCCATGGGGGTGGTGCCATGCTGTGCAGAGCCACCTGCACATCCCCTGCACCAAACAGGAGCTGCCCCAGGTAAGTGCTCTGCACCTCCTGCCTGCCCCAGCCCTGAGTCTCCTCCCGTACCCTAACTCCCTTCCAGACCCCACACCCACCCTGAGCGCCCTCCCACACCCTAACTCCCTCCCAGACCCTGCACCTCAGCCTGAGCACTCTCCCCACCCTAACTCCCTCTCAGACCCCGCACCTCACCTCGTGCCCCCTCCCGCACCCTAACCCTAATCCAGACCTTTGAATTGCTGTGTCACAAAGTATTAAACCAAGATTTTCAGAAATAATGAAGCATATTCAATCACATTGCTCTCACAAAAAAAATTATTAATTTTTTTAGTGAGAGCAAAAAGGTTTTTTGTACCGTTAATAAAATACAATACAAAATTATTTTCAAAATATTGCTTATTTCATCTTTCTCATCCTTTTTTAAATTTTTTTTGTATGTTTTATAATGTACATAATAGTATAGTAGTACATGTATATAATTTATACATAAATAAATATACATATTTGGGGGGCGGTGTGCTCAAAATTTTTTTACTGATGGGGTGTGTGATCAAGAAAGTTTGGAGACCACTGCTGTAATAGACCCTAACCTCTGGCTGAGTTACTAAAGTTCTCAAATCATGATTTAAAGACTTCAAGTTACAGAGAATCCACCATGTACGCTAGTTTAAAGCTCCAAGTGAGACATGCAATGTTGCAGAGGAAGGTGAAAAACCCCCAGGGTCTCTGCCAATCTGACCTGGGGGGAAATTCCTTCATAACTCCAATATGACAGTCTGTTGGACCCTGAGCATTTCGGCAGGGCCTAACAGCCAGATTCTGGGAAAGAATTCTCTGTAGTAACTCAAAGACCTTCCCATCTTGTGTCCCATCACTGGTTATTGGGAATATTTGCTACTAGCAGTCACAGATCGGCTACATCCAATTGTAGACAGTTTCATTATATTATCTCGTCCATAAACTTACCAAGTTCAGTCTTAAAGTCAGTTAGGTGTTTTAGCTCCAGAACTCCCCTTGGAAGGCTGTTCCAGAACTTCACTCCTCTGATGGTTAGAAACCTTCCTCTAATTTCAAGCTTAAACTTGTTGATGGCCAGTTTATAACCACTTGTTCTTGTGTAAGCATTGACACCTAACTAAATAACTCCTCTCCCTCCCTGGTATTTATTCCTCTGAACTATTTATAGACAGCAATCATATCGCCCCTCAGCCATTGTTTGGTTAGGCTAAACAAGCCAAGCTCTTTGAGTTTCTTCTCATAAGGTAGGTTTTCCACTCCTCTGATCATCCTAGTAGCCCTCTTCTGCACCTGTTGCAGTTTGAATTCATCTTTCTCAAACATGGGAGACCAGAACTGCACACAGTATTCCAGATGAGGTCTCACCAGTGCCTTGTGTAATGGCAATAACACTTCCCTATCTCTGTTGGAATTACCTTGCCTGATGCATCCTAGGACTACATTCGCCTTTTTACAGCCGCATCACATTGGCAGCTTATATTCATCTTGTAATCAACCAATATATTTCTCCTTCTCTTTTGCTTCCAGCTGATACATTGAGTATGAGTGTTTCATAAAGATTGGATCTTGGCTGGTTTCTGGGGAACCAGCCAGCTTTGCAATGGACTGAACTCTGGGGGGAGAAAAAACCTGCTTGTTAGATAGGAAAGATAACTATTAATAAGTGTAGACCTGAGTTTGCATTTTATGACTTTGTTTTATATTGCAGCTGTTTGTTTTGATCACTTTCTTGTTTCTCATGGAATCTCCAAACCATACTGTGTTTCGTTATAAGTGATCAGAAGTGCTGGAATGGTGATTTAAGGTAAATGTGGGGTCCCCTTTTCCATTGGGAACAGAGGATCTGGGATTTCTGTGAGTAGCCAGTGTAAGGGCCTAGATATCACAGGGAAACTCATCAAGGGAACTGAGGTGCACCTCTTGTTAACCTGCCAGGTGAAGAGAGGGCTGACATAGCCTGGAGGAGAGTGCTTGAGTGGCTGATAGGCTGGTAATGAGATGACTCATGGTCTTGGGTACCCCAAGAACTGTTACAGGTTGCCAGCATCATCACTGGACCATGCAAACAGGTTTGTTATTTGTAGACTTGTGGTGCTAGACGCTGTGGCTTATGTCTAAATATGGGACAATAAAGTGATGTTTAGTGTTGCAGAACAGCAATGAGCTGTGAGGAAGGTGCGCATTCTAGTTGTTAGTTCAGCAGATTAGGAGTCTTGGGTTCTCTTCCTGAGTCTGTGATTGACTTGCTGTGTGATCCCTAGTCAAGACATCCAGCATCTCTGTTCCTCAAAAATTTCATCTGTAAAATGGGTATAATAATAATACCTGCTTCACTGAGTTCTTGTTAATTAACTAGCAAACCTGTAGCTGAAAGGCACTGTAGAAAGGGCTTTCAGCCATAAAGAGTTTTATCAAATCTAGCTGGACACATTATCCATTGCCATAGTACGTAGGCAGACACGTTAAATTGTGGTAAACAACCCCTGGAATAGGTTTACATAAAACAATGTAGGCTTCACCTCTTCTATCAGGCTCAAGCTGCAGAAGGCACCAGCATTGTGAATTCTGTCCCTCATGCATTCGTGCCCCAGAAGGAACAATATTCATATTTTGTCCAGTTCATCTCCGTCAGGAAAGTTGAAAAAGAGAGCATTTTATATATACATATATATAATCTTGTATATTGCTACTGTTCAGACTCAGGTCCTATGATAATCAGCCTGGGGATGGGACTGTCAGTCAGAAAAAAAAAGGGTTATTTCAGGGCAAGCAAATGAGCAAAGAGGCATGCTTAGAAAATCACATGAAATATAGAGTAAAGTAACAAAGTCACTGCTTTTAGTCTATTAATTGTAAGCAGAAACCCACTCACTCCAGTTCCCTGTATCAGCCCCTGTGGTAGTCACCATGAAACCTGCGTTTCGTATCATCCAGTGGAAGGCACTGCGGTACTCAGTCATCACTCCTGCCCACCCTTGGGGGTATTAAGCACCGCCCATTCTAGTTTCGTACTCCCTGCCTTTTTTATTAACCTGTTAATTTACAGCAGGGATTGGCAACCTTTGGCATGCGGCCCAGGCTGGTTTGTTTAACTGCTGCGTCCGCAGGTTTGGCCGATCGTGTCTCCCACTGGCCGCGGTTTGCCGCATTAAACAAACCGGCGTGGCCCACCAGGGTGCTTACCCTGGTGGGCCGTGTGCCAAAGGTTGCCGACCCCTGATTTACAGCATCTCCCCCTTCTTTCACGTGTCCTGCCCTTTAAACCTTTCTCCCCATTGAGGAGCTTAGCCAGACACAACAGCTGTTAACTAGCGTTTCTTTCAAAGAAAATTCTAATGTAATAGGAAAAGGCTACTCTCCACTACAGCTACATGCAAAGAAGAGTCCATTGCTGTTCAATTTTTATTTTTTTTTAAAGACGTCTCCTGAACAGAAGGGTTTGGGGCCTGGGGGTTGGGGTAAGAGGTCCTGTCTCCCATCCTCCTGGGGGCTCTGAGGAAGTGAATTATTGCCCTTTCCTTTCCCTGTCACTAAGAGCCAAGCTATCAGTGGCCAAGCAACACCCTCCTTCTGCCTTAAACACCCTCTCAGTGAGATGCTTGCAGGCACAGAACTTCAGTTAATACTGCTTCAGTGCTTATATCCATTTACTCAGCAAATTTGAGCTCTCTGTGGTAATAAGTCATCACTGCAGCTTTCCTTTAGCAAAGAGCCCTATGACAATGAGAGGAGGAAGAGAGCGTCACCTCCTTCTGTATGCAGGGATGGGTAGGATTTCCTTTTCCATCACTTTTGCCCTTTCCTGGGTTACCTCTTCTAATCAGATCCCAGAGGCAGGAGCAGTCTCTGCATGCTTGGCTATGATATTTCTTCAGGGGACGGTGTGCTTATTTTAATAAAGAATGATTTCAAATGAAAGGCCCTGATCTTCAGAATTCTCTGGGGGAAACTTTCTCACTGAGGGTGGTGGAGTGGGGTGGAGGGGACAGAGAGGAAAAAACCCTTCTGGGTTTGCCCCACTGCTTCCCATGACAATGATAAAAGAGCCTAGATTTGCATGGAAGGGAAATAGTTGGCAGATTTCTCTTACTGTCCTGACAACCTTTGGCCATGAAATTAAAAAGCCAGTTATTGAGTTTAGTTTCTAATAGCTTTGTTCTTGCCAGTGATTAGACAGAGAAATCTGGAATAGGTGGCTTAGCCAGGCATGGTATGTGCTGAAATGCAGGCTGAATTACAATAGGGAGCCATTGCAGAGGAAGGAGGGGTGTGTGCGCGCGTGTGCGTGCACACACACACACAATCTGCATGAACAAAATGATTGAACTCTGGCAATTTCAACCGAAACATTCCAGCAGTGTAGCAGCAATGCTGATTTCTCTGATAGAAGCATTACACAGAGGTTATTTCCCATTCCCTGTGCACTTTGGTTTGGAAGGGGGAGTTGGACATGGATGTATTTGGAAAAATCAGATGACAACAGTGTAACAGTAAATCACATTCTGTGTCAGTAATTTGGGGGTAATGGTGGGGAGCAGAGATTGCCTGGGACAGTTCTGGAATTGCAGACATTCCCAGCACACTGGCACAGATGCTCCTGCATCCATCGAAATTTAAAGAAAATGAATTCAGACTTGAGCTCCAGATGCTTCAGGAGGTCTCTGATCTCCACTTCTACAAAGCTGTGTCTCGGGGAGGGGTTTGGTGGAGAGATTATTGGGGAATTCGGGTTACAAAACAGAAGATATTTTATTTAAAGAGACACTATCAGGTCAGGTTTGCCTCCACACAGGTTTTGTGAAACACACTAGGTTAGGTCTGTATTGCCATTTCTGAACATGAATTTTGTAACTGCAACCTAGTTTATTCAGACTAGAATTGGGCCCCACTTTTCTGGGTTTTAGGATGATTCAGGAGATCAGTTAAAACACTATCCTGTTCCTTTTATACAGCAAGACAGAGCTGTTTTTTAACAGTGCTGTGGGACAGCTGTTTTGTAACCCTGTCCTCCTTCAGCTCTTGGTAGCAATTGCAGTGTAGAGCAGAAACCTGCAGAGCTGAGCAAATTTGTGTGTGTGTGATGGTTTTGTCTATCAGATAGCGTTCCCAATGTGTGATCGCTGTTTAATCCTACGCGTCCAAACTCATATATCTGACTGGTCAATGCAGCATCCATTGTGTGTTTGGATGGATGTGGGGGTGAGGGTAGGAGGGGTGGGGTGGTCAGTGCTGTAGTCAGCTTTCTTTGGCAGCCAGGGGAAGTGCTGGAGTTTTTACTTCCTGTAGATTTACAGAATGAACAGCTTGGCTGCACAGGTGGCAAATTATCGCAACAGTTGAGAAGTACAAGGAATGTTTGCCCAGCCCATAATTCTCTTCTGAAGAATGTACAGTGTGTACTAAACCTGCCAGCCTTTCAAAAAGATCCTAAACCCAGGGAGAAAATGTATATTCCCTGTTCATTTGTCATTCATGTTGTGCAACATATTATCCATGCAGCATATGCTATGTGTACATGACACCTTCTGAATTGGCCTCAATTCATAATACAAACACTTATGCATGTGTGTAACTTTACTTGTGTGAATTATCCCATAGATTTCAGTGGGCCTGCTCATGTGAGTAAATTTAAACGTATGTTTCAGTGTTTGCAAGAGTGGCCCCCTCTATCTTTAAATATTATTTTTGATACTAATGCATACAAATGCCTGGGTGTTGCCATAATAAAGACTTTACATATATCTTAGGTAGATATTTGAATAGTGTACTCATCCTGATAATCATGTTGTATTCTATAACTGTTGTGTGGTGTGTGTTGCTGGCAACTGGAACGAGTTTGGTTCTATGGACCGCGTCTTTAAGTGTCTGTGGAGACTATATTTGTGAGGCAGGACTGATGTGGAATGTTACAAAGGAGACTTGCTGTGCTCTCAAACTGAAATTTCACTTTTGTTTTTTCTTGTTTCGTTGTTTCCCTTTTTCATAAAAGTCAATCACATTGAAAGTATTCAGAAAAATATAACATCTTCTCTATGAGATAGATTATTACTTATATGAAACATAAGAACAGCCATATTGAGTCAGATCAAAGGTCCATCTAGCCCAGTATCCTGTCATCCAACAGTGGCCAATGCCGTGTGGCCCAGAGGGAATGAACAGAACAGGTCATCATCAAGTGGTCCATCACCTGTCGCCTATTCCCAGCTTCTAGCAAACAGAGACTAGGAACACCATCCCTGCCCATCCTGGCTAATAGCCATTGATGATCCTATTCTCCATGAACATATCTAGGTCTTTTTCTAACCCTATTACAGTCTTGGCCTTCATAACATCCTCTGGCAAGGAGTTCCACAGGTTGAAGTGCATTGTGTGAAAAAAATACTTCCTCTTGTTTATTTTAAACCTGCTTCTTATTAATTTCATTTGGTGACCCCTTACTTCTGTTATGAGAAGGAGTAAATAACACTTCCTTATTTACTTTCTCCACACCAGTCATGATTTTATAGACCTCTATCATATCCCCCCTTAGTCTCTTCCAAGCTGAAAAGTCCCAGTCTTATTAAACTCTGCTCATATAGGAGCCGTTCCATACCCCTAATAATTTTTGTGGCCCTTGTCTGAACCTTTTCAATTCCAATATATCTTTTTTGAGATGTGGTAACCACATCTGCACGCAGTATTCAAGATGTGGGCATACCATGGATTTATATAGAGGCAATGTGATATTTTCTGTCTTATTGTCTATCCCTTTATTAATGATTCCCAACATTCTGTTAGCTTATCGACTGTTGCTGCACATTAAGTGGATGTTTTCAGAGAACTATCCACAATGACTCCAAGATCTCTTTCTTGAGTGGTAACAGCTAATTTAGACCTCATCATTTTATATGTATATTTGGGATGATGTTTTCCAATGTGCATTACTTTGCATTTATCAACACTGAATTTCATCTGCCATTTTGTTGCCGTCACCCAATTTTGTAAGATCCTTTTGTAGCTCTTTGCAGTTTGCTTGGGCCTTAACTATCTTGAGTACTTTTGAGTCATCTGCAAATTTTGCCACCTCACTGTTTACCCCCTTTTCCAATTCATTTATGAATATGTTGAATAGGACTGGTTCTAGTACAGACCTCTGGGGGACACCATTATTTACCTCCTCTCCATTCTTAAAACTGACTGTTTATTCCTACCCTGTCCCTGTGTCTTTTAACCAGTTACCAATCTGTGAGAGGACCTTCCCTCTTATCCCATGACAGTTTACTTTGCTTAAGAGCCTTTGGTGACAGACCTCATCAAAGGCGTTCTGAAAACCTAAGTACACTATATTCACTGTATCCCCCTTGTTCATCTGCTTGTGGACCCCCTCAAAGAATTTTAGTAGATTGGTGAGGCATGATTTCCCTTTACAAAAACCACATTGACTCTTCCCTAACAAATTATGTTCATCTGTGTGTCTGACAATTTTGTTCTTTACGATAGTTTCAACCCGTTTGCCCAGTACTGAAGTCAGGCTTACCGGCTGGGATCACCTTTGGAGCCCTTTTTAAAAATTAGCCTCACATTAGCTATCCAATCATTTAGTACAGAAGCTGATTTAAATGATAGGTTACAAACTACAGTTTGTAGTTCTGCAATTGCACATTTGAGTTCCTTCAGAACTCTTGGGTGAATATCATCTGGTGCTGGTGACTTATTACTGTTTAGTTTATCAATTTGTTGACTCCTCAATCTGGGACAGTTCCCCGGTTTTGTCACCTAAAAAGAATGGCTTAGCTTTGGGAATCTTCTTCACATTCTCAGATGTGAAGACCAATGCAAATCATTCATTTAGGTTCTCTGCAATGGCCTTATCGTCCTTAAATGCTCCTTTAGCACCTCAATCGCCCAGTGGCCCCACTGACTGTTTAGCACACTTCCTGCTTCTGATGTACTTAAAAATTTTTTTGCTATTGTTTGAGTCTTTGATTAGCCGTTCTTCATATTCTTTTTTGGCCTTCCTAATTATATGTTTACACTTCGTTTGCCAGAGTTTCTGCTCCTTTCTATTTTCCTCACATGGATTTAACTTCCACTTTTTAAAAATGCCTTTTTGCCTCTCACTGCTTCTGTTTTGTTGTTTAGCCACGGTGGCACTTTTTTGTTTCTCTTACATTTTTTTTTTTTTAAATTTGGGATATACATTTAAGTTGAGCTTCTATTATGGTGTCTTTAAAAAGTTTCCATGCAGCTTGAAGGGGTTTCCCTTTTGGCATTGTACCTTTTAATTTGTTTAACTAACGTCCTCATTTTTGTGTAGTCCCCTTTCTGAAATGAAATGCCACTGTGCTGGGCTGTTGTGGTGTTTTCCCCACCACTGGGATGTTAAATTTAATTATATTATGGTGGCTCTTAGCAAGTGGTCCAGCTGTATTCACCTCTTGGACCAAATACTGTGCTCCACTTAGGACTAAATGAAGAATTGCCTCTCCTCTTGTGGGTTCCAGGACTAGCTGCTCCAAGAAGCAGTCATTTAAGGTGTCAGGAAACTTTATCTCTGCATCTTATCCTGAGGTGATAGGTACCCAGTCAATATGGGGATAGTTGAAATCCCCCATTTATTATTGAGTTTTTTATTTTTTTAGCCTCTCTAATCTCCCTGAGCATTTCACAGTCACTATCACCATCCTGGTCAGGTCAGTAATATATCCCTACTGCTAGATTCTTATTATTAGAGCATGGAATTACTATCCATAGAGATTCTATGGTACAATTTAGTTCATTTAAGATTTTTACTTCATTTGATTCTACACTTTCTTTCACATATAGTACCACTCCCCCACCAGCACAATCTGCTCTGTCATTTCGGTATATTTTGTACCCTAGTATTATTGTGTCCTTTTCTGTAATAGTTACCTGACACGCTATAATGTATCTCTGTAATCCATTGCCTTTCACTTAAGGATCTCAAAGTGCTTTATAAACATTTACAGTGTTCACTAATGAAGCCTGTGAGTTCAGTAAGTATCACTATCTTCTCTTAATATTCAGGTAAGTAGAGGAACTGAGAGGTGAAATTAGTTGCCCACGGTCACTCAGGGCTTGTACACACTACCACTTACATCAGCGTAAGTTGTGGCACTCAGGGATGTGAATAAGTCGCTCCCTGAGCGATATAAGTTACACCGACCTAAGCACGGGTGTGGACAGGGCTATGTCGGTGGCAGAGCTTCTCCCACTGACATTGCTACTGCTGCTCACAGAGGTGGTTTTATAATGGCAGTGAGAGAGCTGTCTCCTGTTGGCATAGAGTGTCTTCACCAGCTACACTACAGTGGCGCAGCTGCATTGATGTAGTGCTTCAAGTGTAGATTAGCCCTTCGGTGAGTCTGGTAGAGTCAGGAATAACAGCCAGGATAACTGAGTCCTCTTCAAACTGCCGGACAACACTTACATGTCCAACAGAACGGGCAGCATTAAAGTTTTATCATGCTCTGATATAATACCACAGAATCTGAAGCCCTTCTGTACATAGAATGGGAAATGCCTCAAAAGCCATGCAGTAAATTTAACAGCTGTGGGAAGTAAATATAGTTTTAAATCTCACCATCTGTCTATAGAGAAGTATATATTGGAAAGGGCATGTTTGTCTCAAGTAGGCGGCTACTTATTTCTGATCCTTTGATTTCAACATCAGTGTCAGGAAAATATATCATCACTGTTACTGGGAGACACCCCTTCCCCCCCCTCCAGTGAGTCCACCCCTTTCTCAAGAACTCCATTCTCAGAACGTCTTGCCCTGGAACTGAATGGAACTGGGATGGAAAGACCTTTGATTCTGCTCTGCTCCCACTCCCCCCTCCACACACACTAGATGGGGAAGCAGACCCCATAGTTATAGTCACTGAAGTGCAGGAAAGTATCACATGCTCAGCATGTAGGGACTCAGTGCTCCTTTACAACTGCTGAGCGGAGATACTCTAACGTCAGAGAAAAAAACCAGCTGTTCACCTACCTGCTAATGAGAGGAAAAAGGCCGGGCTTTCTCTGCCACAGACAGAAGTGGGGGAGCAGAGGGTGGGAGAATGAAAAGCAGTATTTGAAAATAATTTCCACTGCCCCTCTCACTCCCTCGTGCACCCATCTTCACAACATCTAGGCACCATACATCTAACTGGAAAAGCTTAATTTCTGTCCAAAAGGGGCATTCTGTGTAGCAGCCCCTTGAACTCTAGAAGACATGCTGAAGATAGCATGGAGGGGAGCTGTCTCTCTTCCTTCATGTGTTGGTTTTAGAGCAGGACTTTAATCTCCTTTTCACAAATATTGATATATAAATGTGCAAGTATGTGTGTGGAAGCTAATAACATGGATTTACATTGCCCCATATAATTTTCAATTGTCCCTTATCTACAGACCCTGGCTGTCCTTCCTTCCCTGCAGACCTGCTGTTCTTGACATGTTAGCATGGTAAATTATTTACATGTGAAACAATGAATCAGGAGGATCAGTTTTGAGAAGATGCTGCGTGTTCTCAAGGAAAGAAGCTCACATTTGTTCATGAATCAGGCTTTCTTATGTCCTTCGTTTAAAGCCTGTGTGCTACCCTCTCCTATTATGTGGCAGAGCTTCCTTTTACACATGGCTGTTTCATTTATAAATGGAAAGTTATTCTTGCTTTGTATTTTATGAAGCTTGATCAATGTATGGTGTGCAAGGGTTGGTTTAGTTTGGTTTCCTTCTTGACTGTGGAGAGGGATTGAAATGGGGAAGATTTCTTGGGGGGTGGGCAAATTCTCATCCCTGCCCCACTCTGCAGCAGAGATTCCATTCTGGTCCCCGCTCATCCCCTACCCCCACCGGGACCCCAGATCTCCCTCAGCTGAGGAGTCTCCCCTCTCTTTTACTCACACGGTACACGAGTAGATGCTGCCAGGAGTTGAGTTCTTGGCAGATTCCCCTGTGCTCCACCATTCAGGAACAGATTCCCCATGTGCCAGGTTGCAACACTCACTGCACAGAGGGGCAGCTGGGTCAGATTTCAGTGGTGTTGCAACCACATAGATGAAGCAATGCTCCATACTGCAACGGCAGCAGCAGTACTAATTTAGTATGGAACCACTGCTTAAAAGCCATGGTTCTCCTGGCTCTGCAGCCTTTGGAGCTTTGAGCAAATGCAAAAACCTGAATGGGGGGAGAAATGAGAGAAGAGGTGTGTGGTAGAGCTGCTGTTCAAGGAATCAAGCTAGGGGGCGCCATTAGAATTATCATCAGAGGGGTAGCCGTGTTAGTCTGGATCTGTAAAAAGCGACAAAGAGTTCTGTGGCACCTTATAGACTAATAGAAGTATTGGAGCATAAGCTTTTGTGGGTGAATACCCACTTCGTTAGATGCATTAGAATTATAAGAGCCTAAAATTCTAGCTGGTCTGGGGCTGCTGTTTGGTCAAAGATTGACCCTGCTGCATGAAAACATTGCCTAACATAGAGATTTGTCAACTTCTTTCAGTTTTGTCAGACTCTGGATATTGGGTTTGGAGAATGGGGCCCTGTCTGTGCTATGATGCAGTAGATAGAGCACTGAACTGTGAGTAAGGAGTCCTAGGAACTATTTCTGGCTCTGCTACTGTCTCGCTATGAACCCTTGGCAAGTGACAAAAGCCAAACTTTCCAGAGCGGCCTCTGACTTTTGGGTGACTTGCTCAACTTCAGATGCTTTGGGTCTAAATTCTGAGTTGTTGAGTCCCCACAGCATCAGCTGAAGTCAATGGAATCTGTTGGTGCTCAGCATTTCTGAAGGTTGGGCCCAAGGTGTCTCAGGTTGGGCCCTCAGAAATCTAGGTACCCAAAATCAGAGGATGCTTAGCTCCCCTTGTTCTTTTTGTAACACAGTTATAACAACACAGGTCTGAGAAAACAAAATCCTTTTCCAGACTGATGGGGGCAATAGCACTAGAATACCAGTTTCAACAGTATGCAGGGCCTAGAAAGAAAACAAACACCTGCAAATACTCCCCACAGGGGGACAAGGAAGGCTTTGAAGCAGGAGGTTATTAACATCACATGTTTCCTTGTCTCAGAATTTCAACTTGGAGATATGTGAAAAATTCCATCTGAAATTTGAAAAGTTTGAAAACCAAAGGTTTGATTTGGAGTGTTCCAAAATAGTCCAATTTTTTTTAAATACAGCTATATTTTCCTTATATTTTTATTGAAAAAATAGGCTCATTTTGAGTGAAAATGTCTTTTGCTTGGAAAACATCCTGGTTTTGAGCAAAAGAAGCAAATTTGTTTTGAAATTTGAGATTATGAAACTCAAAATTCCTTGTGGATGATAATCAGATGTGTTTCCTCAGGAGCATGGGAAATTTCCCATGTCACATATTTTGGTGAGAAAATAGCCATTTTATAGATATAGCATGAAAAATGAAATTTCTGTTATTGAATGGCCAGAAAAGTAAATGAAAGGGATCACTTAGAATTTGTGAGACAGAATTTTAATTCCTTTGGTGTAGCTTTAGAAACTATACAGTGGATGGATCATCCTACCACTAGATGCAACTAACTGCTATTTATTGCAACCTGAGTTACTCCTATCATGTAGAGAGAGACAGGCCCCAGAAGTTAAGGAAGAGACACACTCTTGTATAAAGAGATGGGATTAGACTTTCCTCAGCAGGATTCTAAAAGGAGTGTCACATTTGTAAATGGCTCTTATTGATTTTATATTTGCGATCTAAAAAAATTGGGTTTGATCATGAAATCCTTGGAGTGAAAAATATTTCCTCCCCCTTCTTCTGAGCTTTATGCAATGCTCACAGCTTATCATTTAACCAATGCAAAGTAACCAAAAACAGTGTAGCTGGTGTTTGAGATGCTTTTAGCCAGTTCCTGTAAAAAAAATTCCTTCAGGCAGTCTAGAGCCCTGGGAGAGTGTCAGTTTCTTTGATTGCTTATTGTAGCTATAGCACCGAAGATAAAAGTTTAATGCATTTTTATTTTCTCAGAGCTTTTAAGTATTCATCTGTCCTGAGCAATGCATCTTCCTCCATATTATTATATGGAGATATACCAATCTCATAGAGCTGGAAGACATCTTGAAAGGTCATCGAGTCCAGTCCCTTGCCTTCTTCACAGCAGGACCAAGTACCATCTCTGACAGATTTTTGCCCCAGATTCCTAAATGGCCCCCTCAAGGATTGAACTCACAATCCTGGGTTTAGTAGGCTAATGCTCAAACCACTGAGCTATCCCTCTGGAATGTGGTGGGTTAAGATTAACAGATACAGGATCAAGTGTTTGGTGGCTGGGAAGTGTAGTGGACATGTATAAAACCACCAATAAATAGAGGCAATAGTAGTCATTCACAAAAAAGAAGTTAATAGAACAGATGGTAGGCAAATTAGTTTGAATAAAATCAGGATTGCCTCAAAGTTCATCACTGGAAGTTTGTTATTGTGGTCTACATGTACTAGTTCTTATGAGTGCTGGGAGGCATGCACTGTTTTGGTACTCTAGGATTGCTCCTTAATGCTGGACTAACTGCTGGAACTAATTTATTTTCTGTCCCTACCGCTGCCTGTTTTTTGTTTTTGTTTTTAACTAAAACAAGAAAGAGGGTAGGTCAAGTTTGGGGATCTCCTAACTTTAAACAGCTACATAAAGATTGCTCTAGTGTCTTTTGCTGTAACATTGTGAATTTCCCTTGTAGCTCCTAGGAAGATGCTTATTATGCTAATTTTCTTATTCCTGTCCCACCCTCCCAACCCCAGTTCAGTTTAGTTGCTCAAGAGAGGTCAGGAGAGCGATGCCCTCTTGCTGACACACGAGTAATCCAATCTTCCACCCTGTTGGGCTGCCAGGTTGAATTCGAACTCATTTGATTGTAGTGCTGGGCTATTGTACCGACTCTGCCATCGGAGCTGGGAAGCTGATACACTTGAAGAGATGTTAATGAGGAAGAAAGTTAATTAGTTAATGTAGGAGGAAAAAAATAATCCCCAAAATTTTGCAATCAGCTTTCTCTGTTTCTTCTGCAGCTTCCTGCAATAGTTAGCACAGGGTCTGCTCTGAGCTGTGCACGCACCTTCCCGCCAAATAGAAACATGTGAGCAAATGCCAGCAGTAACTGAGAGGCTTAAGATGAGCACTCAGATCTGGAGTGGCAGGGACAGGTTGGGGACACGTAGGGGATTAACAGTGTGGTCCCCACCAGCCACATGGAAAATGCTAAAGAAAGTCCATACTGTCTTTTGGAACACCCTCTGCATTGGGACCTTCCTTTAAAAGGGGTTGGACTGGGGCAACTGTTGGCTGATGAGTCCAGGAAGCCAGAGCAGAGCTGCTGGGGGCGAGGAGCCAGTGCGGAGGTACAGGATCTCTATGAATGTCAAAGGGCCTCCAGCAACACCACTTAAATCTGCGCCGATCTGGGGAGATTTGCATAGTTTGGGGGATAAACCCTTTGTTCTTTTGTGGGGGATGGAGGAGAACTCCACCTCTGTGGGAAGAATTTACCCTGCTGCAGGGTGGTGTGATGGAGCCCAGTGTTATTAATGGAACTGTCTGTATTTGTTATGTACCCGTCACTGAGGTATCCAGGTGCTGCTAAACCATGTTTCATTTGTTTGGACATGCAGGGACTGAATTTCCCAAAACAATCAAACCTCCAGTGAGATATTGGATCTGATTCTGATCTCACTTAGAAGCAGTGTAAATTAGGGCCACTCATACTGGTGTAAATCAGGTCCACTGTATCTTGAGACATCGAGTGCATAACTCTCCACCAGCACCTATTCATCCCTGAGTAGGAAGCATTTGTGTTCTAGAAAATCCCAAAAGAAACTAAAGGGGTGGGGAGTAAACCATCAAGCCTCAGGAATGAATCATATACTGATGTATGCATTGCCGGTATAGAACATGTCTGCCAAGTTCTGGGTGCTTTACAAAGACTATAATGCAACATTTAATCCTTAAAATAAATCACATTTACCCCTCTGACTTGACAGATGAACATGGAGGAGGAGGACAGAGTTAACAGCTGCTTCAAGACCTTCCCAGGGGGTGGCATATACCTTTCATTCAGCTCCTTGCTTTAATGACTCCTCACTCATACACTCTAGCTGAATGGAGACCATTTGTATTTTATATTCTTATGGTTTGGGGGGAGGGAGAGGGAGTGGGAGTGAGGTGAAGAAGAAAGGATCCAAAGTCTATGGCAATCGATGGAAGATCCCTATTAACTTCAGGAGGTGCTGGATTAGGCCTTAAGAAAAGAAAAGGCAGTGATGAAGGAGTGAGGGAAAGGGGAGGAGAAGAAATAGCAAGGGAAGACAGTGAGACACACGAAGAGATAAATAATAACGTGCATGGGTGATATTTGTTCAGCATCATTCCCCTTCCCATAGTTGCCAGCAGATCTGCGGTCTTGCTGCAGAAATCAAGCCCCTGCCCCTGTTTCCCCCACAAACACCACCTGTTTTAGTGCAGTGAGTTGTCAGATGGGCTGGGGAGGGACCAAACACTAGGAACAGCTGGGATAAGGACTGTCAAGGTCAGAAGGCAATAAGAGCTTATCAATTATTTGAGAGGACAAGAGTCAATAAAAGGATCTTTTCAATATAAATATCAGCTGTATTGGCTGTGATGGGACTCAGAGGAGTGAGTTGTTCACACCAGACTAAACTCCAGTAGCCCTGGAAGATAAATTTTGTTTGAAAGAAGCCTTCACAGTATTACTTCGGTAGCAGCTACCTTTTCCTTGCTTGCCCCAGCCCAGTGATGGTTCTGTGGTCTGAACTGCCACCCTGCCGTAGGCACCATCACACCCACATAATTTCTTGTGCACCCAAACACTTGTCCTCACATGCATGCAGTCACACAGGGTCACTCTTACATCCTCTGGCACATTCCACTGCAAGTGTTCTTGCACAAGTGTACATGCATCCACATGCACTCACCTCATACAGAAATATTCAGTTGCACACATATGCTCTTGTATGCTGGCACAACGCTACTCCATACAAATGCTCACTAACATACATTCAAAGTGAATCCACATTCATGTACAGGCACGTTCGTACCCACATCTTCCCAAGGTTGCTGACACTGGTTTAGCTGCAAGTCTGTTATTAACCGTGGGAAAATGTCCCCCAAATTCCCTACTGTAGAAGAAGCTTGAGAATAGAGAAGGCAGCTGGATACTAGCTCTTGGCACGTTTTAGAGATCTGTAAGGTGGCCATTAACAAGTGGCCTGCTTAGGAATTTGAGTTTCTCAAAGGTTTTCTGTTTGCCTTTGCACTCTGGAACTTGGCACTTTAATGGTAGCTGTGTCATTTAAAAAACAACACCCTGATGTGAATATTCATCTCATCAGGTTTCTGACCACCAGCTCCTAGATTTTTTTAAATTAAATAGTCTATGTCAGAAGGCTCAGGATGAATTAAAGAGACAGTACTGAGATTGTTTGGGATTTAATTTGATTATTTGCCCCTTTATCTGTTTGCAAAGTCCAGGTATTTCTTTATATGTGTGTATTTTTAATAAATGCTTCAATGCCTTTAAAAAAAAATCAGTGGCAGTCGCCCAGTACTCGAACAACCCTACAAAATGAACCAGTGCACACACCTTAATGTTCATGAGCAGCCCCACAATCAGAAAACTGTGTGTCGAGCTTCGTGCTCATGAGTCAGCCTATCTGTTTCAGAAAGGAAGCAGATTTCAGTTTCAGGATTCCAGGGAGTTACTAAAGAGCTATTGCTCAAGGAAGCTGGCTTGAGCTTTGTGAGTTCTGAGGCCCAATAATACATTCTTTGTGCACTGAAGTTAATAGAAGAATTAGGTGCACAGGGAATGCAGGACTGGGCATGTGGTAAGTTGGAGAACTGATTGACACCTAGAAGCAGGGAATCAAATGCATGGATATGATGTAGCTGTAAGACTCAACATTATTCTGCTTCCTTCCATGGTGAAAATGTTTCTTTATTCTGTATTTGTCTGTGTGATGCAGAAACCACGGACATTAGATGTACTATTACAGTAAAGTAAATACTTGCTGTGTAATAATTGCCATGTTCATGGCTAACAGATGCTATAATTAGGGTTCAGTAAAGGATTCCTTTATTACCTCTGTTTTTACCTGATCACGTCTTTCTCAAAATCCTCTTTTTAGTCTGAAATGTTTTTGCTTAGTCTTTACCAAAAGATGGATTTATCATTTCAGCAAAATAGGTTCAGCCATGCAAGAAGGTGAAGTTTGATGGAGAACTGCATGCAATATGCTTAGGAGGAAGCGTACTTGCCCAGATTCTGAGCTAAATCTGAATTGTGTTCAGTGAGACATGGATTGCAAGGGAGAACAAAGGCATTTGAACACCACCTAACAGATCTTGGGTTCTCGGGCTGGCTGCAGACTAGAACCAAAATGGAACCAGATTGCAGGCATTTACAATTAAAAAGGTTGTAGAGGAGTTTTTAAACTAAGGGCTGGGGAAAGGCTGACAGATGCAGCGAAGCACATGGTTTGGACAGACAGATCCCTTATGGGAGGATTTATTAAAGGGGATACTCTATATCAGGGTTCAGTAACCTTTGGCATGCAGCCTGCCAGGGTAAGCACCCTGGCAGCCCTGGCCAGTTTGTTTACCTGCTGTGTCCGCAGGTTCGCCCGATCGTGGCTCCTGCTGGCCATGGTTTGCTGTTTCCCACTGGCTGGGAAGTGGCGCAGGCTGAGCAATGTACTGGCTGCCGCTTCCCACTGCCCCGATTGGCCTGGAGCGGTGGGTGAACAGTGGCCAGTGGGAGCCGTGATCAGCTGAACCTGCGGATGCGGCAGGTAAACAAACTGGCCTGGCCTGCAAGGGTGCTTACCCTGGGGAGCCGCATGCCAAAGGTTGCCGATCCCTGCTCTGTATCCTAGTAAAGAGGAGAGGATAGACTTTCATAAAGTACAGGTAGGAACTGAAGAGACACAGTCAAATGAAAAAAAGTAGCAGAGTACGTCATGCTGGTGAGGGACAGGCACTATATGTGAAAGCATAGAGTCATATAGTAAAATATTAAATGAATCAAACAGTACTGTAGAATCTCTATGGATAGAAATTCCATGATTGAATAATAAGAGTATTTGTAGGAATATTCTAGTGACCAGGATGGTGATGGTGACTGTGAAGTGCCCAGGGAAATTAGAGAGGCTACAAAAATGGAAAACTCAATAATAATAATAATAGGGGATTTCAACTATCCCTATATTGACTGGGCACATATCACCTCAGATGAGATGCAGAGATAAAAATTCTAAACCCTTAATGTCTGCTTCTTGGAGCAGCTAGTCATGGAACCCACAAGGGGAGTGGCAATTCTTAGTGTAGTCCTAAGTGGAGCACAGAACCTGGTCCAAAAGGTGAACCAGTCAGTAACAGCAACCATAAAGTAATTAAATTTAACATCCTTGTAGGGAGGGAAATATCAAAGAAACCCACCACAGTAGCATTTAACTTCAAAAAGCGGAATTTCACAAAAATGAGGAGGCTAGTTAAACAGAAATTAAAAGAAACAATGACAAGAGTGAAATGCCTGCAGGGTACTTGGAAACTTTTAAAAAAACACTGTAATAGAAGCTCAAACTATACATGTACCCCAAATAAAAAAAAACCAACAATAAAAGGACCAAAAAAAATGCCTCCATGGATAAACAACATAGAAAAAGAAGCAGTCAGAGGCAAAAAGGCATCTTTTAAAAATTGGAAGTTAAATTCTACTGAGGAAAATAGAAAGGAACGTAAACTCTGGCAAGTCATTAATAAAAGTGTAGGCCAAAAAAGAATTTGAAGAGCAACTACCAAAAGACAAATACCAACAGCAATTTTTTTTAAAGTACATCAGATGCTGGAAGCCTACCAAACAGTCAGTGGGGCCACTGGGCAATCAAAGTGCTATTGGACTACTTAAGGAAGCTAAGATCGTTGCAGAGAAGCTGACTGAATTCTTTGCATCAGTCTTCGCCTCAGTGGATGTGAGGGAGATTCCCACATGGAGCCGTTCTTTTCAGATGGCAGATCTGAGGAACTGTCCCAGACTGAGGTGTCCATGAATGAGGTTTTGGAACAAACTGATAAACTGAACGGTAATAAGTCACCAGGATCAGATGGTATTCACCCAAGAGTGCTGAAGGAACTCAGATATGAAACTGCAGAACTACTAACTGTGGTAAGTAACCTGTTGCTTAAATCAGCTTCTGTACCAGATGACTGGTGGATAACTAATGTAGCGCTGATTTTTAAAAAAGGCTCCAGAGGTGATCCTGGCAATTACAAGCCAGTGTGCCTAACTCTAGCACCAGGCAAATTGGTTGAAACTATTGTAAAGTACAGAATTATCAGACACACAGATGAACATGATATTGAGGAAGAGCCAACATGGCTTTTGTAAAGGGAAATCTTGCTTTACCAATCTATTAGGTTTGAGATGGTCAGCAAACATGGACAATGGTGATCCAGTGGTTATAGTATACCTGGACTTTCAGAAATCCTTTGAGAAGATCGCTCACCAAAGGCTTCTAAGCAAAGTAGTCAGTCATGGGATGAGCAGGAAGGTCCTCTCATGGGTCAGTAACTGGTAAAATGATAGGAAACAAAGGGTCTGAAGAAATGGTCAGTTTTCTCAGTGGAGAGGGGTAATTAGTGGGGTCCCTCGTGAGACCAGAGGTATTCAACATATTCATAAATGATTTGGAAAAAGAGGTAAACAGTGAGGTGGCAAAGTTTGCAGATGATATCGAAATACTCAAGATAGTTAAGTCCAAAGCTGACAGTGAAGAGTTACAGAGGGATCTCAAAAACTGGGTGACTGGGCAACAAAATGGCAGATGAAATTCAGCATTGCTAAATACAAAGTAATGCACATTGAGAAATATAATCCCAACTATACGTACAAAATGAAGGGGTCTAAATTAGGTGTTACCGCTCAAGAAAGAAATGTTCAAGTCACTGTGGATAATTCTCTGCTAACATTTGCTCAGCAGCAGACAAAAAAAGCCAACAGAATGTTAAGAACCAACGGCAAATGTCGGAAGACAGGATACTGGGCTAAATAGACCATTGGTCTGACCCAGTATCGCCGTTCCTATCTCAGCTCTTGTCCCCAGCCTGAGTGAGAACAACCCAAAGCCCAAATTAATTTACACCTGGTTATCCAAGGTTTAATTTACACTACAGCCTTTCAAGCATTTGGGAATAACCAGGGCGCATAAGTGCTTTGGCCATGTCCTCTTTTCTCTGGTCACACCCCTATCTGGCTGTGACGTAAGCCAGCTCTTTGGCACCTGTGAATGCTGTCTGTGTAGGGGAATCTCCTGGGTAGCTGAATAGGTTGACTTTCCAGCTCTTTTGGTGGACCAGAGTGGAAGGAGGGGAGGGTGGAATCTGTCCCATTGTCTTTATGGCTGTTCTTGTTGGAGGAAGTAGCCCTCTCTATCCCATCCCTCAGACATGATGACATCTTTGGTATAAACCCACCTCGTATTTTTTGTATCCTGGAGTCTGTGTGTAGTCTGTCCTAGGTATCATGTAGTAAGGTTGCTGCCAGAAATCTGTGCAGCAATCTACCTTCCTTTTTCTCCAGCCCTCAGACCACAACAGATTGCTTCAGAGGAATTGCTTATCCTTTTCCAAAAAACAGCTTTATGGCCCAGATTCTTAAAGGTATTTAGGCACCTAACTTCCATTGATTTCAATGGGAGTTAGGTGCCTAAGTAACTTTAACAATCTGGGCCTTACTTAGCTTTTAGATCTTTTCTGGAGAGACAAAAACCATGTGTGCAGCACCTCCAAGAGTCAAAGCAACAGGAACTCCAGCGTGGGACACATCCCTCACCCACAGTACAAGGGTTCTGCAAAAAAACTGAGTCTGGATTTCGCCCAGCCCACCTCTCACAGGGAATCTCTGAACACTTAGTGAAAGGTAGAGATTTTAAAACGCCACCACGTGGTTATCAAACAAGTGTTCCGCCTTTACTGCTACAGGAAATGTAACATATTCAGTTCATGTCTGATTCTGTTCTGCCTGGCACTTTATGTTGTCATTTATATCTGTGCAACATGTATATAAATACACTAACAAATACAAATGGCAGGGTTTGATGCCTACCTTGCTCTCACTGGGGCCAATGGAGGGCAGGTAGCTTGCATTTCCCCTGTTCAGGGGCTGCAGGACCTGATGCAGCATAAGACTAGGGCAACCCTGAGGATTGTCCTGCATTGTACCTCTGATTCACTGGTCCCTGTGGGCACAGGTCTGCCTCAGCCATAACCCTTCTGCACCTTCTCTGCCTCCTTTCTCCTCCACCCTCTTGATCCCAAGCCCCGGGAAGAAAACACACGCTGCTTTTATATACTGCTTATGCACACTCCACATAGACATACTGCATGAACACATGCTGCATACAAACACTGCTCATGTGCACTATGCTCATACACACTGCACAGGCACACTGCACACACACACCCCCAGTGCACATTGATGAGACACACTGTATTGTGGAAAAGTTCCATAATATTCTTTAGCCTTTCCAGTGAACCCATAATCATTGTATGGGTCTGGGTCAGTGTTGCCTGAGATTTGATTTGAGTTTGTTTGCACCCTAGACTCAAAGCCCAGTTCAGGGGAGTTTTGAGAGCGGGGCAGATCACTGAACAATGCCTGGATTGGAACCAACTGAACTGTTGGCCTGATCCCTTGCAAAGGGAAGCCGCTGAATTTCACACAATCTGAGTTGCCACTTAGTAGCCCAACTTGTGGGATGTGAAGGGCCCCAGTATTCGCCAAACAATATTGTGTCCAACTGCATCAGTGCTATTTAAGGAAGCTGCGCCATATCACATTGCCACACAGGCATTTGCAGAGTTGCCACTTGTGACCTTGTCCCAGCAGAGGAGCTCCAAAGAAGTGGAAACCCCCAGAATAGCATCCAAAAAAAGGCTGCCAGGAACAGAGAGTTCAATGCAGGCTTATATTGCCTGAAAGTTCTGCTGCAGTGTCCTTGAGTGCCCTCCCTCTGCCCTCAGTCTTTGCTTCTAATGTTTTATGCTCCTCTAGCTTAATCCATTTTACAAAACATTCCATCCCTGTATCTCTCCGCCTCATCAACTCTCTCGGTCTTTTGAAATCTCATTTCAAAGCATCTCCTTTCTCCCTTGCCTCTGCCTCTTATTTTCTCTCTCTCCTTTATTAGCCCGAGAGTTGGAAGCTTTCAGTTATTCCATATACTGACTTTGCATCACTGTTTTCTCTCATTTCGACACCTTTTACGGGCTTGACCTGTAAAGCGCTCAGGACACCACGTGTTTGAAAGATGCTCTAGAAATGAAGGGTCCAGGCCTGCAAGGCACATTGTGCTCTTGACTCCCATTAAAGTCTGTGGGAGTTGAGGGTGCTGAGCACTTTGTGGGATGGGCCAGAAGGCTGCATTAAGTTGTATTGTAGAGCTGGGGAACCCAGTCTTCATTTTAAAGTATACTTGTGAAATTTTCTATAATAGCTGGTTAATAGCAGGATTCCTATTAAGGATTTTTTTTCCTAACATCTTCCTCTTTGGATGTACACATGCTACTTTCTGTAGTAGTCGTATTGCTCCTTGTAGCGTCCATCAAATTCAGCACTAAACAAATACTCACTAGAGCAAGGTCTTCTGAAAGTGTGAATTTCTAGTCTTGCCTACTTTTTGGTTTTGTCTGTGTCTTGCCATCATAGACTGAGCTGGAAACTGGGTCTGAAGCAAGCTTGAGACTAAGGTAGGAGCAGAATAGAGTCAGTTTTTATCAAAGTTTGGAGCAAAATGGACAGTAGCAGATATAGCGGGACACTGCTTAATGCTGTGTTTTAAGTCAGGCAAGAGGGTGGTTAGCAATGCTACAGTGTGGGGGGGTTCCAGACATACTATTAGCATAGAGAAGACTTACAGGAAGAAGTCTTTCGGCTCATGGTCAGATGGATCTAAAGTACTGTACATTAGGAAGAGAAAAGGGGGACGAAAGTCTGCAATAGTCCAGTGTTCCCCCAACACAGTGGGGGACTGGGGTTGTTTTTCTACTGTATTGGTCTGGAGCTAGCCAAATATATTGTAATAATGATAATAGAATAATTGTTGTATGTTTAGTATTAGAGCTAGCAAAGCTGACTGAAATCCAGAGGTGGAGTGGGCTAGGGGAGGGACTTTGAAGTAGGGACAGTATGTGGAAGGCACTGAAGAAGAGGGACTTGAAAACAAAACCATACACAGCATAACAGGGAGGGTGAGGGAAGAGAGAATGATAAAGAGATCCCCCAAGCGTTCAATCAGAAGCTAAGGGTATATATCTGAAAGGGAGTATCCAGCCGAGTGAGTTATAAATCTGTTTTGTGTTTTTGTGTGGCACAAGCTATACATTAATCAGTCCCGAGAAGCGTTCATTGCATTACATTTTGACTAGCATCCCTTCAAAACTCCGACAATCCCTGTTAGGAAGGTTCAGAGCATGTGTGTCTCCTAAAAGCCATAGATGTGCCAATCTCCTTTCATTTCCTATGAAATAAACTAAAAACTTTGGGCCAGGTTCAGATCTCAGTTGTAGTTTATTGCTGTAAATCAAGAGCATCGTTATTTTTAAATACTTGGGAACTATTCTAATTTCAAGGTGATGGGCATCAGGTAGATTTGTAAGTAGGTAGCTAGTATAGCAACTCCATTGATTTCAGTGAAGTTATTCCATTGGCATGAATGAGACAGGATCTGGCCCATACTAAGGAAACACTGTTGACCTCACACTATTTAAATACTAAGGAGAGATTCTCTTGAGCAGATCAGGCATATTCTACTGCCTGGTTTCCTCAGGAAGGGTGGGATTTTGCACGTGTTCATATATTACTAAACCTGAAGTGGGGCCCCTTGGGATGAATGGTGGTGAGGGAGGAGAGAGGAAGAAACATTAGGCTAGTATCATACAAACCAGACACCCTCTTTTATTGCTTCTAAAGGATAGGGTCAACAGCAACCATCTGGGAATGAAAAAATCTCTGAGGGGCTATAATGTAGGTTGTGTGGACTGTGTAACAATTAGGCCTTGTTGCATGATCTGGAGAAAGTGCCTCCTTCCAGAACCCTCCTCACCTCCTCCCCAGATTGCCATTGCTCGAACCAAAAAGTATTGTGGTTGTATCAGGAAGAATTCCAAAGAAACCGTCTACAATCTGGAGAGTTGATCCTGGGACCTTTGGCTCCATGCCATAGGCCAAGATATGCTCATCTTGGAAAGTAAACACCCACGCCATTAGCACTGCCACATCTGTGAAAGATACAGGTCAATCAGACTTGCATGCTGCTGAAGCTGCCAAACTGTCACCCCATTACAGTGTCGTGGGAATCTTAGCCATTTCATTCCAGCCCTGGCTGATGCCTCCCCAGCCTTGATAATGAGATGCAAGCTCTTTGATTTGCACGCCTGCAGCAGAAAGGCCTTTCCCAGTGGAGCGACCATATGTGCAAACTTCAGGTGTCCTAGCAGTGACTGCATATGCTTTAGTGTGATTTATTTTTAGGGACTCTGTTTCCTTTACTGCCAGGCTACGTAATGTCTTTCTAACTTGTCCCCTGGCAACCTAGATGCCATTTTAATGGAGTTTATCTCATTGCCCTCTAAAATGGGATGTCAGTGGATAGCTCTTCTGTTTCATTAAGAGCTAATGGAACAGACAGCAAACCCCCTAACCAGTTTGCAAAATGGTCTGGCAAGGCCGCCTCTGGATTCCTGGTGTGGTGCATGAGGCTCTGCATCAAACAATCATTCTGGTTGGCTTAGATTGAGGAAACCTCCCAGTCATATCAGACTTGGTACCTACCTGAAATCCATTTCATAACCTGCTGAGACAGTTTTCAAAAGCTGTGCTAGATGCCATCTGGCTCTGTCTGGGCCAGGGCTGAGATTGAGTTGCTTGTAGTTGGTACTGTCTATAACAGCCCTTCTGTGATGGCCACGTCAGTTACTGCGGAATGTAAGCTTTCATGTAATACGCCCAGTCCCTTGCTCCCAGAGTACTAGTCCTTATGGCTTGTGATGATCTCCTTTGGAACATGACATGATGCAGGGCTAAGTCTCCTGACAATCAACAACTCGGAGGACGAATGCCTCTGCTGGAATTGAAGGCCATAAATGCAGCAGAACTGGACTGGTGCCGCTGAACATCATGTATGTGTGCGTGCAGTTGGGGGCATGGGGTGACGAACAGACTAGGACTCTATATGGAAGTGTTTGGTAGCATGTTAGGGGTAGATGATTAATAGATTTATCACTACATAGATTTGCAGATGTAACTCACCCAAGTAATGGGTGCTCAAGAGATTGAAGAAGAGGGAGTGGAGTGGCTATGTATCACTCCACACCAAGATACTAGGCTGGGGTAAAGAATTTTCCTCAGTTCTTCTTAGATTCTCTGTGCAATGCCCATTTCATTTGTTCCTGATAGGTCTGGAGGGATGGCTTCAGTAACACGATTTCACTGCCACGACTGCAAGGCCAAAATCCAGGTAAGGTCACGCAACTCTTTATCTTTTTAGGCAGGGATGTGTGTCTTGTGAATGAGCTCCTAAAAATCATGTTCTCTGACACTTTTTTGGAAGAGTAGAATTTGTTCACTAGTGTGCTTGGCCAAAATTTCAGCTACTGCCTTCACTGTTGGGCACATTTCTGTGTTCTCCACCTAGAAATGTCTGCATTTCCAAGGTGTTTGAAGGGCTCTGGGGTTTTTCAGGATGAAATGTGCTATATAAATGTAAAACAGTACTACACAGACATGCACATATATTAGCATTATATACTGTATAAATATAATCTCTTCTGCCATCAGCCCTCATAGTATGACTCATATGTTATGCTTACCCACAAACTCTCTGAGAAATATTACAATCTCAAAGGCACTGAGCAGTTATTTGAAAGGACTTGTAGTATGAAAAAAAACCCAGAGCATCTACCATAAAAATTCAACTCTCCTGACTTTGGTTTTCCCCAGGTAGAGAGAAAAAGTCAAAGCCAATATAGCAAAAATTGATATGTATATTTATATCTGGTATGTCTATACTAAGTGAGGTTATTCTTCTCTTGATACCTATGAATAAAACCCACTGATGCTAAGGTGGGGGTTGTGTGTGCACATTAAGGGGACAGTATATCCTCACATATATATATATATATATATATATATATATATATATATATATATATATATATATATATATATATATATATATATATATATATATATATATATATACACCTCTACCCCGATATAACATAAATTCAGATATAATGCAGTAAAGCAGCACTCCGGGAGGGAAGGTGGGTTGTGCACTCTAGCGAATCAAAGCAAGTTTGATATAACGCAGTTTCACCTATAATGCAGTAAGATTTTTTGGCTCCTGAGGACAATGTTATATCGGGGTAGAGGTGCGTGCGTGTGTGTGTGTATATATGTATATATTTACAGTGTATATACACACACATATTATGTATGTATTGTACCATTAGTCTCCATTTGTCATATTCACTCACAGTAATGGCAGGTGATGTGCACGTCACATTCTCAGACATGCAACATGTAGCCAGATACTTACTGGGCCTATTTAATTCCCTCTGTTCTGGGATTCTGACCAACTGTTTTGTACACCCCTTTGTTATGAAGGGGTCAAGCATATACCACTATCCAGTCAATTTAACTATATTAGCACCAGGGCTCTGGCCTAGGGTATGGGAAACAGTCTCTCCCTGTAGTGCTGTGCTGCACACACATTGTACATAGATAATAGAGATTCAGAGATCCAAATGCCAGAGGACACATTGGCTGATCAAGGTTTTGGACAATCATAGGAACTTTCAACGACACTGACCGATTGTAGAGGACACGACCCTGTTTCAGGTAACTGATGTTTGAATAAACAGGTTTGTACTATGTTCACAAATCTACAAATGATTTCAATATACTGTGTGAATAAACAGGTACAAGCCTCTGCTTTGACTTCCAGTGATGTTTTACTGAATTTCTGAGCCACGTAGTTTTCATCCTGGTTGTTCAGTCATGCAGAGTCAAACTAGTTTGTGAAAATCCAGCTGCATATTAAACAACTCCACCATCATACATCCTGCTGCCGTCTGAAACTGTGGACACTAATCCCTCTGGAATTAGGAGGGCTGGTTCTCTACTATCTGCACTAGCTGCTGTTGACAGCAGTAATGTCTGAAACAGGGAGTAGCATACAATTTGATTTTCAGGAAATTGGGTTACTATGGCTGGAAGATTGAACACACAGACAGTAAGATCTACAAAGACATGTGACAGGTCAGGCAGAAATCTATTTTTTCCTGCAGTTTATAAGAGGCATCCGTACAGAGGAGGCTTATAGGATCAAATTCACTGACTTGGGTCAAGTTACCACAGGGATGAATTTGGCCCACAGAGAAAGCAATAAGGTTTTTAAAGCAATGAGGAACAGCACGGAGGTGGAAGTGAGAGCAGTTAAAAAATATGAACCTGCTTGACCCTAATTTGCAGACCTCTAACTGTAAATGAATATTTCTTGTTTTGAAGTTCAAGCACAATAACTTATGGAACCATTAGGGCTCTGATTAAATGGTTCCCCCAGCTCTTGACTCCTTTGTGTCTGGGTGTGTATATTTTCTTATGTAATCTTTCATTTCTAGTTTGTTTTCTTGTTTTAACCTTCCGGTTCACTAGCAGTGCTGAAAAACAGGCCTTTTCCCCCTTTTATCCCCACAAAAAAGATTGCATCCAGTGTCTGAAATGTGCTAATCTCAGCTGTCTACCCCACACCCGCATCTTTCTCTTTTTTATTTTTATTTTTTTTTTGCGCCTTTGGAGACTGGAGTCACTACTGCAGTCAGGCAATTATGTTTCAAAGCCAGAGAACTCCACTGAACTTTACCAGAAACTGCTGAAGCAAGCAGGCAAGTGCACTGGTTTTGAATGCATGGCACGGATGTGCAATCACATTCCAATCAGGTGCTCTCAGGGCAGGAACAGAGCAGTTAGATTTGGAACAAGAAGCTAATTTCAGTGCTGGATTGTTGGGAAGCTTTAAGTTAATGCTGTGATTTAAGGGAAGCCTTCCTGATGCAAAAAGTCTTTTGTGTTCCAGTGGAAGGTCTGAGGCGGGGGGAGGAGGGGATATCTGTTTTATCTTTAAAGGAATATTTTTAAGCCCAAAATTTGTCCTGTGGTGTTTGTTTTCTTTCTTAACCCTTCTTACTAAGATCATGCTATTTTTTGATACGTTGTCAGAAGAAATACTGGAATGCTCTGTTTATAATAAGAATAAGAATAATCATCTCCAGCAGCCCAGTCCTCATAAGGAATCAGATGAAACCTTGCAGTAACAAATCAATGTGCACAGCCCATCAAGAAGCAACCCTTTAACAACAAGCCAATACAATAACTCCTCACTTAAAGTCGCCCCAGTTAACGTTGTTTCATTGTTAGGTTGCTGATCAATTAGAGAACATGCTAGTTTAAAGTTGTGCAGTGTTCCCCGATAATGTTGTTTGGCAGCCACCTGCTTTGTCCACTGCTTGCAGAAAGAGCAGCCCGTTGGAGCTAGTTGGTGGGAGGCTTGGAACCAGGGTGGATCAGCAACCCCCCATCAGCTCCCCGCTCCCCTAAGTTCCCTGTGTTGCAGCCACCCAGCAGGCTATCAATTGCTGGCAGTTCAGCTGTCCCTCCCCCTACTACCATGTGCTGCTCCTGCCCTCTGCCTTGGAGCTGCTCCCGGGAGCCTCCTGCATGCTGTGTGGAGGGGGCTAATGTCAGGGTGTCCTCCTCCCCCCTGCTCCTGTCCGCTGCTTACCTCATCTCCAGAGAGCTTGGGGTGGGGAGGGGGACATGACAGGGCTCATGATGGAGGGAGCTTGCTGGCAGCAGCTGCTGTCTCAACTTGCTGATCTACTTAAAAAGGCAATGTACTTAGAGTGGGGTCATCGTACTTAAAGGGGCAATATGCATCTCTCTCACACACAGGGTGTGTGTCTCTGTCTGCCATGCTGTCTCCCCTCCCGCCATTTGTGCTGCCTTGTAGAGTGTGAGGCTACATTAACAACGTGTTAACCCTTGAGGGCTCAGCCCAGTGCTAGTTCATCATTTAGCAGTAAGGCATTCCCTGGGAAATATCCCTCCCTCTTCCATCCTCTGACTTCACCACCTCAACCAAGCTTCACAATCATCATTGCTGTGTACAGTTTTAAATTGTTTGTTTAAAACTTATGCTGTGTGTGTGTGTGTGTGTGTGTGTGTGTGTGTGTGTGTGTGTGTGTGTGTGTGTGTGTGTGTGTGTGTGTGTGTGTGTATAATACAGTCTTTTGTCTGGTGAGAAAAATTTCCCTGAAACCTAACCCCCCTCTCCCCATTTACATTAATTCTTATGGGGAAATTGGATTCGCTTAACATCGTTTTGCTTAAAGTTGCATTTTTCAGGAACATAACTACAACGTTAAGTGAGGAGTTACTGTTTGTGGAGCCCTCATAGTCAGAAGCATCCCTACAATAACAATGCCGTATGCACAGCCTAGCACTCACTTGCTACAAACAACTTTTCTACAGCAAATCCATGTGTGAAGCCAAGCAGCAAGCCTACTGGTAGGAACTGATATCTGCGGCCAAGCGCTCATGAGCAACCCTACAATAATAAACCAGTTTGTGTACACGTGTAATGGAGCGGACAGACAAAAAGCCCTGCTGGCAACCACTGGTAAAGAAATATATTTCTAAGGGGTTATAATATAAACAGCGGTAAGGGAAAAGGCTGATATGGAGAAATAGCTTGCAGCATTGTCCGGACTGTATGCTAAATAATGCAGGAAGGAAAAGAAAACTCTTAATGGATGTTCTGGAAGGTCTTGCCAGCACCTGAGATGTCTTTGGAGACATTCCAGCTGCAGGAAAACAAAACACAGACGCTGTCAGCCTTTCCAGAAACCCATTGGCCTCCCTGGCGCAGGAAGGTTGCTCAGAGACGCTGGTCTCCCAGAGTGTTTGTATTTATGAAGGAGATAGGATCAACGTTGTGAGAGGGGGAGGGGTATGCTGAGATTCATACTTATTCAGCCCTCCATTCACAAACCAATGAAAAATCCAGATCTGCTCCTACTGAAAACAGTGGGGCTGCATGCTGGTGACTGATGGCAGAATTCAGTCATTGCAAGTTTTTTAAATTTGTGCAAAAGCGATGAGAGGGAAATCCAGATAGCTTTGATCTGTTAATGCAGACTGACCCAGCTTGTTGATCCCTTTAACTTCCCTTATATCTCTGTTAACAGTATCTGTTCCATGTAGTGTAGAGTGTATGCTCCTTGGGGTTGGGACTCTCTAAACACTGGGCAAAATCATGCCCTGTGTTGCACAGGTTCACTACTGGGGCAAAGGGAGTGAGGACTCTCTTCTCCGCCAACCCATGGGGTGCAACTCATAGGCAGGATTCTACCCTCCTGCCCCATTGAGCTGAAGAATCAAATAGTGTACTGCTGACACATCCTGGCCCCAAGGTGGTATAGTCTGCTAACATAGCTGATTGGACCTTCATCCACAGGTTGCCTAATGACAGCAGATAATGAGCACTCCAACGCACTTTCTCATTGTGAGGCATGTTCTTTTTCATCTCTAATTTCTTGGCTTCTTTTCTTTTTTCCACGATAATATTAAAAACTTGTATTTTCATCAGCACAACATATTCTTTTTTTGAACCTGAGCTCAAATTGGGCGGGAGATAGAAAATCAGAGGCTGAATGTTTTGCCTGATGTCACACAATAAGTCAATAGCAGAGTTAGAATCTGAACCCAGATTTCCTGTTTCTTTGATATATCCTCTGGTCCACACTACCTGTTGCTAGTGTAAAATCAGCACTTCATTCAAAATGGTGAGAGGACAGAACCCTTTTAAAATATTTACTTTCAAGACCTACACTCTAGAGGATGGGATTAAACAAATGGCCGTGGGACCTGTAAATTGTCCATTATATAGTGTTGCTTCCTACTAACCACCGGGAAGAACTTTTTCACTCATCACAGAAATGCACCATAGACTTTTTTTTTTTTACACATTCAAACTTGTGTCTGAAACAGACGACTTCCTTCTTAATGCAGCCAAAATTGCACTTGCAAATTTGTCTCCAGTTAGACGCTAATGTGTGTGTACAAGTAGCAGTGGTTACATGATTAATTGTGCACGTGGCCTGGGTTAATTAGACAGTCTGATAATGCTTTGTCTGCTGGTCTGCATGTGCAATCACTTGCCTCAAACCTCATTAATTTTACTGTCTGCCCCTCCTGTTGGAGTTCACAAATCTAGCTGAGCCTGCCCACATATCCTTTTGAGCAGGTTTCCCTAATAAAGCAAATCAGGCATCGTGGAATCTCAAATCTCAAAGAATATCAAAAAGAACAAAGCCACAAGGACTGCGATGATGATTTGGCAAGGAGGCTTTGTGCTGTCAAATGAGAGCTGCTGGGCACTGCAGCTTCATAGGCCAGTGGCTAGCAGGACTGTTGCTGAGGTGATGTAATAGTATCTTGTGATTACACACACACACACACACACACACACACACACACACGTACATTCTCTCTCTCTCTCTCCCCCCCTCTCTCTGCGTTCTTTGCATACATATGGTATCAAGCAAAAACAATGGGATTCAGACCTGAGACCTCTGCCTGCAAAGAATAGCATCCCTTGGCAATTGACCAAAAAGAATTGGCGGATTTCACATGTCTTAGGCCTGGTCTACGCTACAGAGTTAGGTTGATGCAAGGCAGCTTATGTTGACCTATCTATCTAAGTGGCTACACTAAAACTTTGCTTCTGCCGACATAACTGCCCCGTGATGGCAACTTAACTCCCCTTCCATGAGTGGTGCAATGTCATTGTCAACGTAGTTAGACTGACACAGTGTCAGTGTAGACACAGTGGTGCTTACGTCGACTGTTACTGGCTTTCAAAAGCTATTCCACAGTGCCCTGCACCGATAGTACAAGCGACGCAAATGCTCCTGATGAGGGCACGCATCACCGACACAAGGAGCAAAGTGTAGACACAAACAAGCAATATAATTACTGTGGCATCTGTATGTAGGTTGACTTAATTTTGTAGTGTAGACATGCCCTCAGTCAGTGGACAGAACTCTTACAAATGAACCAGCTCATCATACTCCAGTAGAGGTGACCTTTGTACATATGTAAGCCAGCTTGTTGAGTGTGGAGGATGATAGTTGCACCCATCCACCCTTTCTCAGAAGATCCAAAGTGGCCAGTCTTGACAGTGGATTTGGAGAATGCCATATCACCTGCTGTTTGAGCCTATGGTAGAAGGCAGTGATAATGCTTATGGAAGGAAAATGGTGGCTGTGTTGTTTGCCAGGGCCAGTGACTCCTGATTATGCATCCTGATTATGAATGCATTAGGCAGAATGGCAAGGGGTTTTTATTCCCTTTTCTCTTTGAATTTTCTGAGCCATAAGGTAGGTAGCATTCCCCAAACACAGGCCAGAACTGAATTCCCATTGATGTCAGTGGGGCCAGCATTTCACCCATTCTGCCTTTGGACTCAGCTGCGTTTAACTGTCATACCAAGTGCCCTTTATGGTAAACGGAAACTAGACAGGGCTCAGAGAAGAAGTGCAAGTATCTCCGTTTTCCTACTTGCAAGTGTGGGTGATGCTTCTGTGAGCCCCTCCTTCCCCTATATTATACACATCTATCAGTGGAGATACAGTACTGGTTGTGACTATGCTTTTTTCATCTGCACTGCAGTCCCTATTATGGACGCAGTGCCGAGGAGCTTATTTTACAACTGACTGAAGGCAAAGACATAAGCACAAGCTGCACATGACGGTATTTCTTTGTACAAGCCAACATTCTTCAGAGATCATTTTTTAGTGTGTGTTGGTACAAATAAAGGGAAGCTGCTTACTTAAATATTCTCTGGAAAAAAAGGGGGGAGAGAGGCCTACCACTTTAAGGAACCCAAGTACAGCACAGATTCTAACATAGCTAAAATATGGGTTAGCTCCGCATTATTGAAAGGACTGAACTATGCCTCTACTCCTATATAACACTACCAGATATAACACGAATTTGGATAGGGGTAAAGCAGTGTTCCGGGAGCGGGGCTGTGCACTCCGGCGGATCAAAGCAAGTTCGATATAATACGGTTTCACCTATAACACAGTAAGATTTTTTGGCTCCCGAGGACAGCGTTATATTGGGGTAGAGGTGTATGTTTTAACCCTGCCCCTAAATTGCACTTACAGTACTTACATCTCTCCTTCATCACCATAGTATGTGAGTACAGCCCTGCCAAAGTCCAAACACTTACACAGAAACATAAATGGGACTGAGCCATGTTATATTCATCCTGCAAATTGAATTATGTTAGAACTGTGTCAAAGGACAACTGTGACATGCCAGGGTTGAAATTACAGTGGAATTGGGACCTTAGAAAAGAGGAAGGTTTTCTGCAGTTTTTTTCCAGCTCTTTTCATGAAAACTCGTAGGCATTCAAATTACGGTAACTCCTCACTTAACATTGTAGTTATGTTCCTGAAAAATGCAACTTTAAGTGAAACGATCCTAAGCGAATCCAATTTTCCCATACGAACGAATGAATGTAAATGGGAGGGTTAGGTTCCAGGGAAATACTTTTTTGCCATACACTACAGTACAATAGTTGGGAGATGCCCCCGCGTTACCCCACACAGGCACAGTCCACTGGAGACAATGAGGCAGGCAAGGAGGCTGAAGGTGCTGTAGACTAGGAGAAGCATGTTGTGCAGCACCTTCCCCTACTCTGCAAGCACCAGGGGCAGGGGGCTCAACCCTCGTCTCGCCAATGCCACCCTTTGCCCCAAGCCTTGGCCCTTAAACCACCTCTTCTCCCCCACCCTTTACTCCACATGCCACGTCCTCGCTCCTGCCTCCTGCCTCTGGCAATCAGCTGGCTTTCAGTGTTCAGGGGGCAGGAGGGTGAGAGGAGGAGTGAGGACTTGGAGTGCAGCCTTCCCCCTCCCTCTCCTGCCTGCAGCAATCAGCTGGTTTGCTGGGTTCAGGAGGGAGAGGGACCCTGCTGGACGAGTCCTTGCTCCTCCCCCTCCCTCCTGAGCACCGCAAGCCAGCTGATTGCCGGCAGGCAGGAGGAGGAGGGGGAAGGCCCTGATCCGCAAGATCTGCTGGTGGGCGGGAGGTGCTGTGGGTGGGGTCATAGGGCAGCTGATGGGGGCTGCCAGCTGAGGACAAAGCAGGCAGCCGAACAACGTTATAGCGAAGCATTGCACAACTTTAAATGGAACATATTCTGTAATTGAGCAGGGACGTAAGATCGAAACATTAAGCGAGAGGACATTAAGTGGGGAGTTAATGTACCTTGAAAAATTAGCTATGATTGTTGTAAAATAAATGGTTAAATCTAGAGGATAGAGGCTGCCTGGATAAGAGAGAGAGGTTGCCTTAAAAGAGAGACATGATGTGCCTTTAACAGCCTTGAAACTGCTCCAAAAGTAATGTTTAATCAAAGCAAGCTGACATTTGCCTGTTGAATTGTTATCAGAATTGCTTAGTCATTCATGTGCCATTGTGTTTCAGGATTGAGAGCAAAGGATTTATTCAGTCTGACAGGAGCTGCTCCCAGTCATTAGCATTTCCCTGACACTTGATTGGTAAACAAGTCACCTTAAAGCCAAGGTGGCACTGACCTCCTGACACCCAGGAAAAACCTGTGAGAGACTTTTTTCTTTTATTTTCATTAAGAGACTAAGCTGCTTGCCTAACCTGCAGGGGTGGGCGTTGTGCTATTTGTACTCTCCATTGGTTTCATGCCACTGTAAACAATAATAAAGAGCCCCAGTAAACTCTACCAGATCCATCTTTGCTATAAATAGGGCTGAGGGCCCAAGAGACTAGCAATGGGATTGCTGACATTTGAAAACAACTCCAGCCCAAAGCTTCTTCCCAACCCCCCCCCCTTCTTGTGATAGGTCCCAGGAAAGGAAACCTCCTTTGTATTAGGCTGTTTGTGGGAGGAGAGTGTTATTTGGGAACGGACAGGACTAGGTGAGAATGGATGTTTAGTCTATGTGAGAGAGAGGAGGGGGGCATGTTGCTGCTTGGAACTGCATGAGAAAGTGGGTTGGTGCAGAGACGTGTATAGTTGTAGAAACTCTAATATATTTGGTAGTAATGGTTCAGGACACCACAGCACATGTTCCTGAAGCCACAGGGCAATTACGGCAAAGTACTGCAGTCTTTCTGTAACATATGGGTCTGTCCATGGCTGTGTATGTGTATCAGTGGGGGGCTGGGTGCACAGATATGGAAAGATATTGGTTTGAATGGCTATAGGTAGATCTCGCTAGGTGCATGAGTGTAGATGGCTGAGTGTGTGCTTGTATGGTTGGGGGGTAGGGGTAGGGTAACCAGACAGTAAATGTGAAAAATTGGGACGGGGATGGGGGTAATAGGAGCCTATATAATAAAAAGACCCCAAAATTGGGACTGTCCGTATAAAATCGGGACATCTGGTCACCCTAGGCGTGGGGGAGGGTGGTGTTCTAGGGTAGAGTGCACCAAGTGAGAGGTAAGAGCCAAAAACCTATCTGAGGACTGAGGAGAAGGGGCAACCGGCAGACTACTAGCAAGGGGGAAACTTGAGCGGACTGCACAGAGAGGGAAGTAGAGGTTCCTGCATCTGACTAGTTAAACCCTAAGAGCATGTCTGGTTCACTTAGGGGATAGGGCTGATGTACTGGTGCAATGATGCGCCCATTGGAATTATGTCCTCTTTACCTTATGTGATGGGGTATAGAGACCCCACAGTGGCTGGGAAGAGGTTAATAAGAGTCTGTGGGCTTGCTCATTATATCTGTGAGAGGTGTCTAGCCTGGCGGGACGAGTTAAGAGTGTATTGAGTGTATGCATTGGGTCACAAGATTGGATTCGTACATATGTATTAGCAATAAGCAAACCCTGCCATGAGTTTGGGAATTTGCTTCATATGAGAAGCCACAAACTTGAGATGCTTCTCTGCCCCTCAACCAAACTGCCTAGATCTCCTGGGTCTGTGAGACTAGAGCTGGATGCCTCATGAGAAGAGGCCTTTTAAAAAAATTTCCTGTGCATTTGCTTCAAGTCAAGCCAGGAATAGCATCAGAACAGTCTTTTATGGTATTTGGCACTTCCAGTTCAAGGTGACAGAGGCTGATGGAGCAGTGAAATATAATGAAGAAAGTAGTCTGGACTCTTACAAACCTCAAAAGGTTTGAGGTTTGTTTTGTCAATATTTATCCATCCCTGCTATAGTACGTAAGAGTTTCCAACTTGGACATGTAATTCAATGAGAAATTGATATAATAGGTGTCTGTGAACCAAAACTCTGGATCCAAATATCCCCCAGATCTGTGCAGAAGTTTGGATCAAGATCTCAATGTGACTTTTGGGGTTGGACCTCCTTTGACTCTAATGAGCTGAACCCAACTCCCCAGTACTAAACTGTTTCCAAACTTTGCAGAAACCTAGGCCCAGGCTTTGCAGTTGCAGCCAATGTCTGATCCACGCCCTCAGCCAGTTTTAACAGCAACCCCTCTTCTTGTACATAAATATCAGGAGGGAACACAGAAAAATGGTGACAATCTTGCAGCTTACAAGCCAGCTCTTTCCCTTCAGACTTCCCTTTCACATCTGACATCAGCAACATGGCCAGCTAGTAAAAATGTCCCAGGCTGGCTCATGCTGAGGATAGGGAAGAGTCCTGGTAGCGCTAGCTAATAAGAATATTTGACCAAGATCTGCCAAACTTTCCAGAGAGAGAAGGAAGTTTCCTATTTAAAATACAACTGAATAAATTAAAAAAAAAAAACCACAGACTTTTTATATGGTGATCTGACAAGATGCCCATTTATCACACACTTGCCAACTTTTCTTATATATCAGTGTAGGAGTTAACAGGAATCCCCTGTGTGGACACCTGGTATCTTCCCATCCTTCTTGGGGGTATCCCTCATATTTATGGTACATGTCTGGAAGCAGGAGAAGGAATTCCCACTGAGGGTTTGTTTTAAGTTAATTGAGTGCTGGCAAAAGGTACCTGGAGCTTGCAGTCCTAGTCTATGTCCACAGAACTGGTGCAGCATGGGAAGCCATCATGAAAGCTTCCCTCTTCCTGCCCCAAAGATACCCTTATCCCCGAACTGAAAAGTCCACCTGTAAGTGGTCCCAGGCCGGGGTTCAAGAGACCTTGGTTTGTCATTGATTGTGTACCTGAGCAGGTCCCTAGATCTCATTGTGTTTCAAGTTCCTCATCTGTAAAATGGAATAATACTGACCTGCCTTTGTAAAGCACTTTGAGGTCCTTGAATGAAAAGAGGTGTAAGTGCTAAGCGTCATCATTATCCCCAGCCTCTCTACTGAGAGGGCTGATGAGGTAGCTAATTAGTGTGATCGGTCCATGAAGAAGTAAACCAAAATTCCCCAGTATTTCTCACAGAGACCACTGTATCCCACTGAGTTATTACAGAAATGGGTGGCAGGGAATATGTCTGTAAATGCTGTAGACTGCTGGCAAAATTGGTACGTGGGATAATGACAACATTTTAATACCCTAGGTCAGTGGTTCTCAAACTAGGGCCGCCGCTTGTTCACCTGCTGCGTCCACAGGTTCGGCCAGTCGTCGCTGCTCCAGGCCAATGGGAGCTGCAGGAAGTGGTGCAGGCTGAGGAACATACTGGCCGTCGCTTCCCGCAGCCCCCATTGGCCTGGAGCAGCGAACCGCAGCCACTGGGAGCTGCGATCAGCCAAACCTGCAGATGTGGGAGGTAAACAAACCAGCCCGGCCCACCAGGGGCTTTCCCTGGACAAGCGGCGGCCCTAGTTTGAAAACCACTGGTCTAGGTATTATGTCACCTAGTAAACATGGGGCTCTGTATAACTGAAATGCTTAGGAGAACTAAACACACAAATAATGGCTATAAACAGGGCCATAAAAATGCATTGCAAACCAGGCAATGTATCTGAGTTGGGATTTCCTGTGTGACGTGGGTGGAGGAGGAAAAAGTGAGTATCTGATAGGTCAGAAATTATAAATAAATTCCCCCACGAAAAAAGGGCAACTAAAAAGCAAACAAACCCTAGTGAACCAGGAAGGTTCTGAAACTGCTGCAAAAGCTCTCTGTAAAGGAAAGAACTACACCCAATATTTTTTGGGTGTCTTTATCTGTTAGGCCTTTATTAGACTAGTCTCAAAAGCTGTGTTAGCACGTTAGCTAACGTGCTAACTGGCATGTCTTAAGAGTATGTCTACCCTGCAAGTGAAGATGTGATTGCTGCACGGGTACCAATAGCACTGAGGATGTGGTGGCATGGGCTAGCTGTCAGAGTACAAGCCTGCTGGGGAGCCTGGGTATGGACCTGGGTTGCCAACACGTGCTTCCACATCTTCAGTACTGTTATGTATTCTACCTAGATTAAAGCTCGCATGGGTGGACCTACCCATGCTGCAATCACACCTCCACCTGCACTAGGCATACCCTAAAAGTCTAGTGTAGACTTTACATGATCTGAGCTCCTTACTACACTGTTGAGTTAAAGCCTACGCTCTTCCCACTGCCCAAGCTTTAACTCAACCAGTTCAGCACACGTTAAAGACAGCGGGTAAGATTTTCAGAAGTGCCTGAGTGACTTTAGATCTTAAATACCATTTTCAAAAGTGACCTATGCTCCTAAGGGTTAGATTTTCATAGGTATTTAGGCACGTAAAGATACGGATGGGTGCTTAGTGAGGTTTTCAGAAGATGCTAAAGAGATTAGGTGCTCTTGAAAATCCTGCTAGGTACCTATTTCTATCTTTCAGCATATAAATACCATTGAAAATCTGGCCCATGGGAGCCTAAGTCTTTATTGATTTTTCAGTGTTCATAAGTGTCTAAATAGCTCTGGAAAATGGGATGCAGGCAATTTTGAAAACTGTGCCCAATGTGCCTTTTCTACCCTAGACTTTTAAAATATCTTAGCTAACCTGTGGCAATGACACACCTTTAAATCCTAGTCTAGTCAAGGCTTTGGAGTTTGATTTTACTCCATAATTCAAATGAGGATAAAGGATGAAGAAAACTAACCTGGATGTTCCATCTGTTGTAGGGACAGTTCTTTGCTTTGAGTAAACTAGAGATGTCATCCTAGCTACAGCTTCCAAATGAAATGAATATTTGGGTCTATAGAACTCACGCTTATGCACCTGCAATGTGTGTTTCACTGAAACAGCTTTCTGGCCATCCTTTCTCCCTCCGCCCCCCTTTATTACATCATCACAGAACCCTCCCTCCAAGTGTGGTGGATGCTTGATACCTTCCAGTGTTTTTTTAGTAGGAGACAGGAAATCTTTTTAGTGGGATAGCGGCCTGTCAAAAGTCTGCAATGCCAAGACAATCTTGGTTGGTCTTTCTTCCATGTCTTCCTCAAATATATCTGGTTTGGGCCAGACTTATGCTGGCACGTGTAGGGAGGTACATATTATATTTCATTTTCCTGAGGCAAGAGAGACTCTGCACCTTGGAAAGTCTTCCTAGGGAAAAGGCTGGCTCTGTTTTCAGCATCCTGCTCCCTTGAGGCTTCTGCTGGGGGCTTCGTAGGATGTCCCTTCCACCCTGGCCATGCCTCCATCCAACCATCTCCAGCTGCTCAGTGGCCAGTTGCAAGACCCCGAGCAAAGGGGTGGTTAAGCCTTGTACTACCATAACCTCTCCCTTTGTCAGCCTTTCTGCTGCTGGGGCCCCTGCACTGTGGCTCAGGCTGGCAGAAGCTAGTCGAGTGAATTTAGCCCATCATGTGTGTTCCTTGCAAATTTCACCCCAGCCAATTATGTTCACGGATGCGGATGGTTCATTATCAAAACACAAAAAGAAAATCTGCTGCAGGTGCATGGAAAATGCTAGGGGAATTACACTGGGAAAGCTACAGCGGCACAGACATCCTGCCATGTGGGACAGCCATGTGTGCATGTATTTGGAAGGCAACAGGCACTGAGAGATGCACCCACCTCCTCTACAATCTAAATAAGTCTCGATACGTTTATTTGTCTGGGACATGCGCGTTAGCTGCGTTGTCGTGATAACTGCATCTGCTGTTTCAGGCTCATCATAATCAGAGTCCGCCCCCTCCCCCCCCCCAAGCTGCCAGGCAGCAGACTGATGGCTGCACCGCCCATTGGGAACCCATTATTCAAGACATTGTATGGATAGTATTATTTGCATTCTGCCTCTGATATTTACAGTCACAGCTGCTGGAACACTGTTTGCAAATTTGTGCTGATTTGATTAGCTTCTAAGAGCAGGATCTGGCCATAAAACTATGTTCTGCTGCATATGACTCTATTTGTGGTGCGTCACTTGAGAATGCAGAGTATAGGAATATTGCAACGGCCAGGAAGAGACCATATGCTGTATTCAAAGTCCTCCCGCCACCTTACAATCCTAGGCAATATTATACCCTTTGCAACCCCACTGAAGTCAAAGGAATATCAGCTCTCTCTAATCATATGATCTTTCATCCATGCTGACCATATGTCGGCAAGTTAACAGTTTTGTCCATAACATTGTCCCCAAATCATCCTTGCCACTGAACCCATATAAGTCTCTAACTTTCTGGATCCTTTTTCTTCCTAAGGGGAATGACAGTTAATGCTTATTCCTTGGGCAGTCTTTCCAAGTGGCCAGAGTGAACTATCAGAAGTCACTGCCAAAGACCATTCTGTGCTTCCCAGAATTCCTTCAGATTTAATTCCTTCCTCCTAGGGTAGAACAATTACTAACCTTAAGCAAGCAGTTTTCTAGTCACTTTTAATCAGAAGCCTTTTAAAATTTCTCTTCCCTCTCAGCCACCTAATTCCCCCTGGAAAATGGGGGTGTGACCCTCATAAAGACCATTGACCTGATTTGTAGCAATTTCACTCCTTTGCTTGGGGAGGGATCGAGTGAGTATGGTGGTGGGGCAAAGACGGCTTTAAGCCAGCTGTCTGTTTACCATATTCTAATACAGATAGGGTCTTGCCTGGCTCCCAGTGTAAGTCAGTGAACCATTGGGGATGCTCCAATTTACATACTGTTTCCCATGAACCCTTCTAGTGCAGTGCATCCTGTCTGCCCCTGTGCTGGGGCCTGGCAGCAGGAATAGCGTAGAGCCCTTAAACCAGCGCTTCTCTTCCCTCAGGGTTAGAGAGGCCCTTTGCATAGATGAATCATCAGGGGGATGCTTCTGCTGCCTTTAATGTTTCTCTCTGCTGCCAGAGAAGTATAAAAGGGGCCTTGGTATAACCAAGGATTGGGCCCCTTGTCTAATTAAAAACTAAGGCAAAGGCAAACAAAAACACTCCCAACTATGGCATCCCTGTGAATGTCCAGTTTTATCCCCTTGCCAGACCTGCTGCCTTCTGCTTTGGCTGTTTACTTCTTACAAGATCAAGAATGTTTGGGGTGGAATGGAGTCACCAATAATCTCAGAGTTTATCCCCCTGAAAATTCAGAACACAACAAGCCAGCGTCTGCTTTTGGTCCATGCACACACCTTTCACTGGAGACACGCTGGCATCTCTTCTTTCATGGAGTCCATGAGAGTTGTTTGTGCATGGATCCAAGAGAAGAACAAGGCCAGTGTATTTTAATTTGTACCTGAGCCATATTGTCCCCCCTGCTTGTAATGTGTACTCTGTACATCCCATGGACTAACAGATTCCCTATTGTGTAGTTCTGTGTTTGTGTCTGTTCCCCTCCTTTTTAGATTTCACTGCAGTCTTATTCTCAAATGTCATGAAATTCTGCTCAGAATTTCCCTTGTCCCCCTGCACGTTGCTTTAATTTATGATTAATAACTTGAACATTATGCCCCGGATTCATTCAGCCCACACCTTGTGCTGGCTGACATGTGTGCTGTATTGGAATGCAGTCCTGTGGCAGGTCTGCAGGCACATCCTCTGGGCTTATTGCCTCCTTTTTAATGGCATCCACTCTATGGTAAGCCAGTGTGAATGTCATGAATCTCGCCATTTCTGAAGTTATTTTCATAGCCTGCATCCTCTTTCTGCTTATGTGGCCTTTTCTGGACACTCTCATCCCTCTCCAACCAGTACTGAGAATTCACTTGCCCACTCGTGTCTGCTCCCCTTGCTTTTCTTCCTGAGGTGGTTTCTTTGAGGTTCCCCTTTTCTTTCTTCCACCCTTTAACAGTCCTCTTCCCCCTGTGAACTTGGACTCCTGTGTGAGAAGTGCTGCACATGGCACCTCCTGAAGCCTGCCAGCCTATCTTGCAGGCTGGGTTAAATCGGAAAGTAGCAAAGAATCCTGTGGCACCTTATAGACTAACAGACATTTTGGAGCATGAGCTTTCGTGGGTGAATACCCACTTCTTCAAATGCATGTGGTGGAAATTTCCAGGGGCAGGTATATATATGCTAGCAAGCAAGCTAGAGATAACGAGGTCAGTTCAATCAGGGAGGATGAGGCCCTGTTCTAGCAGTTGAGGTGTGAAAACCAAGAGAGGAGAAACTGGTTCTGTAGTTGGCAAGCCATTCACAGTCTTTGTTCAATCCTGAGCTGATGGTGTCAAATTTGCAGATGAACTGAAGCTCAGCAGTTTCTCTTTGAAGTCTGGTTCTGAAGTTTTTTTGCTGCAGGATGGCCACCTTAATGTCTGCAATAGTGTGGCCAGGGAGGTTGAAGTGCTCTCCTACAGGTTTTTGTATATTGCCATTCCTAATATCTGATTTGTGTCCATTTATCCTTTTCCATAGAGACTGTCCAGTTTGGCCGATGTACATAGCAGAGGGGCATTGCTGGCATATGATGGCCAGACGTGTACCCAGAAGCCTCCTACTGCAAGACAAACCCAAGAAAGAAACCAACATGACTCCACTGGCCATCACATACAGCCCCCAGCTAAAACCCCTCCAACGCATCATCAAGGATCTACAACCCATCCTGGACAATGATCCCACACTTTCACAGGCCTTGGGTGGCAGGCCAGTCCTTGCCCACAGACAACCTGCCAACCTGAAACATATTCTCACCAGTAACTGCACACCGCACCATAATAACTCCAGCTCAGGAACCAATCCATGCAACAAACCTCGATGCCAACCCTGCCCACATATCTACACCAGCGACACCATCACAGGACCTAACCAGATCAGCCACACCATCACTGGTTCATTCACCTGCACATCCACCAATGTAATATACGCCATCATATGCCAGCAATGCCCCTCTGCTATGTACATCGGCCAAACTGGACAGTCTCTACGGAAAAGGATAAATGGACACAAATCAGACATTAGGAATGGCAATATACAAAAACCTGTAGGAGAGCACTTCAACCTTCCTGGCCACACTATTGCAGACATTACGGTGGCCATCCTGCAGCAAAAAAACTTCAGAACCAGACTTCAAAGAGAAACTGCTGAGCTTCAGTTCATCTGCAAATTTGACACCATCAGCTCAGGATTGAACAAAGACTGTGAATGGCTTGCCAACTACAGAACCAGTTTCTTCTCTCTTGGTTTTCACACCTCAACTGCTAGAACAGGGCCTCATCCTCCCTGATTGAACTGACCTCGTTATCTCTAGCTTGCTTGCTAGCATGTATATACCTGCCCCTGGAAATTTCCACCACATGCATCTGAAGAAGTGGGTATTCACCCACGAAAGCTCATGCTCCAAAACGTCTGTTAGTCTATAAGGTGCCACAGGATTCTTTGCTGCTTTTACAGATCCAGACTAACACGGCTACCCCCCTGATACTTAAATTGGAAATTATTCCATCCCTTGTCCTCTTCCACTTGAAAATATAATGGGGTGATCCTCTTCTCCTTCAAATTCCCAGGTGATGACTGTGCTGCCCCCATAGAGCTCCCAGCTTCTGCTGGCCGTAGGAAAGATGAACTGAGGCTTTAACTAAATGGGAGATTTGCCACAATTTCTGTCGTCAGTGTAACTGTGCTGGTGCAAACTCCTAATGTAGACAAGGTAAACTCCTATCAGCTGCAGTTTGCACTGGTGTTGCTTATCCTGGTTTCATAGTAAGTGGCACCAATGTTAATATTAGCGTTGTTTGTCTACACTGAGTGAGTCAAGTACGTCAGTTGCGTGTATGTGAACCACTGGCCCCTCCTAAATATAATCAGAATTGCTCAACCATGTATCATAGACCCTGTGCCAGTGGTGCTAAGTAGAGATTCTCCTTCTCCGCAAATGGTAAGGATCTGTGTTTCTAGAGCAGGAGAATCTGGGTTTTATTCCCCAGTTTGGCTGTGAGCTTCTGAAAAGCATAGTGTCAAATGTGAAGTTTCCCGATGACCAGAAACTTGTTCCGATTCATTCACAGACAGGTTTTGATTATTTCTTTGTAGTGAAGCATATGGTGTATCCAAATAGACAGGTGAAACTAACAGACAATGTCCTGGCTAGCACCCTGGGTGCTGAAATGGGGCCTCTAAAGCTAAAAGCATGAGCTGCTACAACTCAAGTTAAAAACTTATTTGTAGAATGGCCAGAGAGGAGACATGTAACACACCTGAGTTACAAAGCCACTGTTCTTTGAAACCAAAGAATCTGCATTGTATGAAGTAGAGAGGCCTGTAACCAGTTGTAGGGGATATACTACATGCATTTCTATAGTTAGGGCATTTAGGGTTGCATTCTGAAAGCATCTTCTGGACAGTGTATTAGAGAAAGGAGAGGAACCGAATGAGTGGAGACTGCCAGGTGGCTTTCTCACATGCTTACCAAGAAATGCCCAGATGGTGAGTCTTTTATATTCAGATCTAGCTCTCCACATGACCCATTTATTGATAGTGGCAATATTAGTTTGTCCTGCTGCACCTTCATCTGAGGATCTCAGAGCACTTTACCAGGGTGAGTGAGGAGTGACCATCATTGTCACCAATGGGAAAACTCAGGCACAGATCAGGTAGGTGACTTGCCCTGTGTGAGAGTGTCAGTGCCAGGACAGATCCCCTGAGTCATTAGATTCTGCAACCTCCTCTTTCGGCGTTGTCCTTTTCCTAGATTCCAAGCCAGAAGGGACCATTGTGATCATCTAATCTGACTGCTTATAAAACACAAGCTTGAGAACTTTCCCCAAATACTTCCTAGAGCAGATCTTTTAGAAAAACATCCCATCTTGATTTTAAAAAATGTCAGTGATAGAGAATCTGCCACAGCCCATGGTAAGTTGCTCCAATGGTTAATTACTCTCAGCATTAAAAATTTACCCTTTATTTTCAGTCTGAATTTGTCTAGCTTCAACTTCCAGCCAGTGGATCATGTTATACTTTTCTCTGCTAGACTGAAAAGTCCAATATTAAATATTTGTTCCCCATCGGTACTTACAGACTGTAATCAAGTCACCCCTTAAGCTTCTTTTCATAACAAGGGAACAGTTTATTAGTTACCTGGTTCTACAGAATCTGAGGCAACTACGAACTGTGGTCAACACAAGTTACGTTGGAATAATGTTTTTGCCAGAATCCAGTTTATACTGAGCCCAATGTTAACCTGGTGTAAATCAGTATAGTTCCATTGATTTCAAACTGACATAAGAAAAAAGATACTTCTCGTGCCTCCAAGGTAAGGTAGGCTACTAGGAAACTAGGAGTGGCAGGACTGCACATTGCACTGAGGGCAACCACAACCTCTACCTTCTTTTGCTATGTGAATAAGAATGAAAACAGGTTCTTAACTATAAGGGTGGCTGGAGTGGGGTGAGTAGCACAGACCTTCCCTACTGAGCAACAGTTTGCATTTCGCTAGGGCATCTCAGTGTCAGTTCTGTGAATGGCCTTTCCTGTGGCTTCACACAAGATACAGACTCTCCTGGGAACTGAATTGGAGCAATCCCTCAGGAGCGCTTTGATCACAGTCACCCGCCCTGCTTTTAAATGGGAACACAAACCTGAAGGGATAAATTCGGACCTGGTGTTAAGGGGATGCAGTGCCACTGATCTGAATGGAATTGCACCCGCTTATACTAGATCTGGATTTGACTCCCCTCTTGTAAGTGATGCTGCCTCTTCAATAAATCTCTTCTCCCTTTCCCCGGTAAATATTTCACAGTTCACCAGAGAATTCCAGGTCTGTTGGCTCAGGACAGATGAGGCCCTGGGGATTCTAGTACCTGCAGAATCTAAAATGATCTGGGCCCCATAGGGCCTGATTTCTAGGGGGAGGGCTAAGTGCTGACAACTCCAAATGAAATAAATGACAGTTGTGAGTGCTCAGCACATCTGAAAAATCAGGCCTATAGGTGCTAATTGTCTTCATTTTTAACTGTAACCATTTGTTATGTGATTGGCTTGACTGTTTTGGTCGAAGTGTCAGATGCTGGAAGTGGCTGCTAGACCAGAGGAGAAAAATCAAAGAGGGGTGGTGGGAGAACAAACTGGGGAGCAAATAGAAAAAAACCCTAATCAGAGCATGTTGCTGTTGAAGTTTAAACTCCATTTCACCTTCTGTTCCCCCCCCCCCCCCCCCGCTGGTAAAATCACTGTGATTCCCACAGTGTCTAAAGGGGAGACTAGGGGAAGTCTGTGAAATGGATTCAGCTCTCCAAATGACCCTGCAAAGAGGAAGCAGTGATGTAACTGCAAAGGGGAAAATGACCCATGCTTAGCTCTCTCCACAAGCACTGTGTTAGATCAGAGGCTAAATGAGCCAGGCCCCAGTAATCTGTTCAGAAGAACACGCCAGGCAATGGGGAGTGAGAAGGGAAGGGCAAGTGCTCTGGGAGAACAAGCACATGTATAAAGTTCTGGAGAAGCTGGTAGATAAAAAGGGACGCCAGTGTTTGTAGTGGAGATGAGTTCATTAGCGGATGACATTTAGGTTTTAGGGAGACTACTGTGGAGAGAAATAAATTGTTATAATGAGCCTGGATTTATTAAAATTCTTATTTTTTATTTTTTAAAAGCCTAACATGTAGGGATGAATTTAGAACTCATGAAAATGAGCATCTCACAGCATTGTTAGCAAATGTTTATCTTGATTTTTCATGTTTTCACACCAAAAATAGGCCTAGAGCACACATATTGGTCAAACTTCACTTACTCAGCACTGCCAGTGTCCCTCATACCTGATTTGCAGCATCTTCTGCTGTTCCACGCTAGGTCCTCCCACACAGCTCTGCTAAACATCACAATCCTGACCTGCAAAATACCCTCTTGTTACAGGCCTGGGCCCCTTTATGGCTCAACTGGTGCACCTCAGTTCTCTGAATAGTAACATGACTGAAACAGGTGGCTTAGTTTGTCATACAGAGTTTGAAGAATGGACTGAAAGAATAAGACTGAACAATTGGGAGAAATGAGTCTAAGCAGAAAGTGTGAGAGTCCTGGATAGGAAGAATGCAGTTACCCAGTCCATCCTGCTCCCGTGAAAAGTGCCACTGAGTTCTTTAATGACCAAAAAGGGCCAAGATCTTGCTATCTGAAAAGCAGCTCCTCGAGAAATTCAGCACATTAGTTCAATATTGACTAAGAGACTCAGTAGCGAATAACCAACACCTTTCACTGCAACTTCCTAGGATTCCATTGGTGGTTTCCCATCTTTCCTAGCATAAGAGATCTAACAAAAGGACAGCCACAGTGGCAGCTCACCTTTGACTAGTGGTTGAAAGTACTTCTTGCTGCTTTTTGCAATTCAGAAGATTTTTTTCCAGAGGTGGTTGCTCTTTGGCACTGGGGTCTGAGACCTTTCCCTGGGCCTGCATTTTCTAGCCCAGTGCAGCAGGCTCAGAGAGAAGGCTGGATTTCTGATAAACCTACCCAGATTTGTACCAGGTTTTGGTACTGCTTATCCGCTCTGCACAGATTGTTTGCCCATATGAAGCAATTTCCCATCTCGCCCACATTAACATTTCCTGATGAGCCAGTGTGTTAATTTTGTGCTCCACGGTTCTCTGCTCACGGGCATCTGCTGGCAAAACGGCTGCCTTCCCTTCTGTTAAACAGTCCCATGTTGTGCACCCTCAGCTCTCATTCTGCGCTGTTCGGTTAGCACATCCTCCTGTCTCGCTTGGTGTAGGGGGCATGCCTCCCCATCCTTATCTTAGTTAAAGGGGAGCCTTTGTGTACTGTCTCTTCAATTAAAATAAAAAATATTGACTTAATCGAAACATAAAAGACATCTTAAAGCAGCCTCCTGGCACTCCATCAAGCAGCTTCCCTATTCTGACTGATAAGCTCAAAGAGAAGCTGCCCCTTTAAGCCTATGGAAGACTAAATACCAAGCCATGATACTGTAAGGCCATGATAAAAGGGGACTAAATTGCAAATGCTGATTGCATGGGAGAAGTAGAAAGATGAAGCCATATGTTATAGTTGCATCAGCTATGCCTGCAGTGTAGCTTTATATACTCTTCCAGGTCAGGTAGAAGCAAATTGTGTTTCTGCACCTGAGAAGAAGCTTTCTGAGATCTGCACTGTAGTAGAAGGGATTTGGGGGTTTAGAAGAGGTGGTCAGGTACAGGGAAATGCCAGGGAAAGAGATCCTTATGATAGGGGGAAAAAGCCTTTCATACTGTTTTGTCAGGCACAGCCTAGAGCCACTGGGTGTTGCGAGGGTTCCTTCTTTTGAGGATGTGCTTTGCCATTTGCCATCTTTGCATGGACCCAGGGTCCTTGCACACAAAGTATTGAATAGAAATCAATCAATCAAGGTGGTTTCGACTACAAAGATACGTTTTGTTTAAACAACAGAAAAGCTTTTTACAAAATCTTAAAATAAAAACAAATGTTTTCATGATTTATTTCAAAATGTAAATACTGTTTTAATTTCAAACATTCTCTTGCATTGTTTATGACCCAAACATTACAGTCATTGGAAACAGAAAATGAAACTGTCTTTGACTTGCTGATCATCAAGCAAAATCATGAGATTGTCTTAGAAATTGTGAGTCAAAAAAAACAGCAACTCAAAACAAAACCAGAACATCCCCGCACCCCAGCAAACCTTTGTTGTCTGATTCCTGAGTCTTTGGGTCACACTCAGGTTACTTTTCAGGCTTGTCTCTGCAGCCAGGAAACGTATATGTATAATGTATAAATGAAAGCTGTGATTCTCATGCAATCTCTTGATTCCAATAGCTGGGACTTTAAGAAAAACACCAAATGCTGCAAGATCTCTGATAAAACTGCAGGAGTTGGCAACACTGCTGACTAGAAACAGCACTTTGATACCATGGTGATGAGTGCTATTGAAAACCCTAAGCTAGATGGAAACAAATGGGGAAGTGAGTCTGCTTTCATTGGCTGAGCTGAGTGATTGTAGACAGTGAACAGCAGAAGTGGTGAAAGGTAAATCATATTTTCCTTTTTTCAGTTTTAAGGGTGTAAGTTACATCTACTCCAATGGCTTTCATCTAACTGTTTTCGCCAGAGGGCCAAACATATTATTGTAAGTCAGGGAGCCATGATGAATACTTCTAATCCTTTGCTCTCTCCTGCTCAGGTAGAGTCAAGGGAGCAGAAACCATCCACCAATGCCCCCAGTTTAGGGTAAGTAGCCAGCTCTCATGTCTCTTTCCCTGCACTCTGTAGCATGAGATGTAGTGAGGCAGAGAAGGGGTGTGGCTGCTGAATGCTGTGCTCTGGCTATCCCTGGCTGGCATACGACTTCTTGGGGACCAGGGCCAGCTGGCAAAAATAGGGAAGAGCCCACAGCTGCTCTGAGCACTCTTGGGGCAGCAGGGGAAGTTGTGGGAGTCAGTTGGGGATGCAACACATGTAGTTATAGGGCTGATTCAAATACTTCCATTTAAAAATTACAGGGCCTGGCTCAGGGATCACATATTCAATTCGTAGCCAAATATACATTTTCTTAACATAGATGCTCATGGTGGCCACATTTTAGTGCCTCAAGGGTCACAAGCGACCCTAGGGCCACAGGTTGGGTACCTCTGATCAATCAGTTTAGCTATGGTATTTTTTTACTGTGCCTGTTACATTAGTATCTAAGCACCAAAAATAAGCAAAAATATTTTTGATTTTTAACTCAAAAATTTCCCTTTAATTTATATTATTATTTTTATACAACAATCCAGTGACTTTAACTTCGATAACACTTGGATCCTTCCATCTAATCTGCTTCTTCCATGCACCTGTGTGCAAATGATGCCTGTTCTGTCTGGACAGTGACAAGTTTTCTGTGAGAGTCTTTTATACAGAAGTTTATCAGTTATATATCCTGTCAGATGTATCAATACCTCTTATTACAGTAGCTTTGCTTCTTGTTAGCAATTTGTTGTGTGACTCTGAACCACATCATGTGATGAGAGATGGGGGGGGCAGGTACTGCGATCAAAGTGCACATCAGTTGCAATGAATAACTGGCATTTGGGAAGGAGAAGGCTTAAAGAAAATGTCAATTCTTCCTCTGCAGACGCGTCAGAGCTATGCAGTGTGTGACTTTCCCCGCACTCCTCATTGGATCAACCCAGCTCAGACACAAAGATGGGGGTGGCTCACAGCTCTGCTCGGCCCTGAAGGCAAGTCACCAAATGAGATTGCCCCTCCCTCCCCAACCCCGAAGATAACTGCAGGATGAGGCTAATAAATCAGCTGTGAGAACAACTGCTGCACTCCACCTCTAAGCCACTGGAGGGTGTGAGAGTGGGAGGCACAGAGAGCCAGCTCTGTGCAGGCTGGCGTTGTCAGCACTCAGCTGACATTAAAACAAACACCCTCTATACAAAGGGCAGGCTGAGCACTCGGTATTTGTAATTAAAGCTTCTGGGCAGCTCACATGAGTCACGCAGTGCTGCTGTGCTACATGCCAACCCAGCATAACCACCTGGCCTGCTTGGAGGAGAAAGCCTTTTGCCCCACTTATCACCCTAGATAGCATTACAGGCTTTATTTGGTGGCTGCTCCTCCCCTGGAGATTCCTGTTTTTCTCCCACAGAAAAACCTCTTCCTCTTAAATGTCTCCATATCAAGACTTGTTTGAGACCCATTTGGGAGGGGTGTGGAGTAGGTAGGCTGTTAGTCCAGTTTTAAAATGGCCCTGCTTTTAAATGGTTTGTCCCCTGTCCGATACTGAGACAAAACCTCACATGGTTTTGTCCAGTATCACGGACGGTGGACCCAATTTTGAAGAGTGTGCCACTCTGCCTCTGCCAGCATGACCTGGCACGCATGGTGCTTGTGAGGTCATGCCACATGGAGAATGCCATTTTGAAAAGGGTGCTGCCCCTCCCCTACTGGTGAGACTGTACATGTGCAGGCATTCAAGGTCACGCTGGGGAGGTTGAGCAGTGTGCTCTCCGAAACGGTGTCCTCCGGGAGTGAGAGGACATGCCAGTGGGGACAGGGTTATGCAGATGGCGGCGAGCCCACACTGTTCCCAGAAATACTGGCATGTCTGGTATTTTGGGGAATGCATGAATAGACACCCTAATATGGAGGTGTGTTTGAAGGTCAATAGAACATTAAGTGGTGCCTACCTGCATCATGTTGATAGTGCTGTACAAACATTCCATTACTGTCTACCACCTCTTTGCAGTAATACCATCATTCCCATTTTACGCATGGGAAAACTGAGGTACAGAACTGCATTGATAGTGAAAGATTACAGTGCAAATAAGTAGCAGACACATGAAGGTCAGGTGCGTGACTCTGAGCTTTATTGAACATGACAGCATAACATGAGTAATCAGTTGTACAGCACTGGCTGATCTCCAAGGGTGAGATCTTCAACCCTGCTTAGCCCTTTTGCAGCAGGTAAAAGGGCCCAAGGGCAATAAAAGGGCTGTAAAAACCTTGGTTCGCCTATGGGAAAATTCCCTCAACGTAGGCACTGAAAAACATCCATAATCTGCCATAGCTTGGACAGGTCCTCATGGACTGTCTACATTACACCAGGGACCTCTCCAACTCCTTGAGCAGCCCAAGATCAGGAGGGCACAAAGGTGGCTTTCTTTCTCACCCTATCTCTCACCCTTTGGTTGGCCAGTCCGGGGCTACACAGCTTAAAGTCCAGTCCCTGCTGTAGCGTAGATGTTCTCTATGGCGATGGAAGGAGTTCTTCTGTCACAGTAGAAACACCACCTTCTTGAGTGACAGTAGCTGAGTTGCTGGAAGCGTTCTTCCACTGACCTCGTTGCATCTACACCAGGGGTTAGGCTAGCGTAGCGGCGGCTGTCAGGGTTTGGATTTTTTATACCCTTGAGCGCTGTAGCTATGTCAGCCTAATTTAAGTGTAGACCACTAAGTATTGGTTGAGAGTGAAAGGTCCCAGAGGTAGAAATTTGAGTAAGTCCTGCTGCACGGGGAAGCTGTTCATCTTAGGAGCTGTGGGTCCCATTACCCCCTCCCCCCACATCTATTGAATTTAGAGATGGGCCTGAAGCAAAAGGCCAGATCCAAAAGGCCAAGCTCCATTCAGTCAGTTTCAAGCTGGGCTCCCCTGCAGTTACATTGATAGCGTGACCAGGTGATGCACTTCCCTGTTGGTGTTGCTGCATGTTCTGAGGAGGGATATGTGGGGTTTCTATTTCATACGTTTATCTGTATTTATATTTGCTTTTAAAATACTGCAGGGGAGCCAATTAGGAGTCTAGCATGATGTGTGTTCTGGTCTCCTCACATCCACCCAGTCCCTGGATAGTAAATATACTCGTAACACAAGATCTTGTGTTTTTTCAGCTCCATAAATGGCTTCCCAAGTCAAAATTAAGCCATTTTAAGCACATGTACAATTTCTAAGATATGTCAGTTTCATTCATCTGGGCTCTTGCACATGGGTCATACACACTGCCCTGCTTCTTCCCTGGACTGTAACTGCTAAAGCACATGCTCCTGATATTAGCTTCATAACGAAAAGCCCAGGTATCCTCTCCCTGATCGATAAGATATTACACATAATAGGAGATGGGAATCACAGTTGTAAAATTCCAGACTAGAAATATACAGCATGTGTGTATGCCACTGACTGTGCTATCTGAGGCTCTGAAAACCAAATTCTGTAAGTAACTGAATACACCTCAGCATAATTAGTGATTACAGCTTTGTGAATCTATAACAGATGATGTGTCTGTGCGTGATTTATGCAGCATGGCACTGGCTTTGTATGTGGCTGGGATGTGACGTTGGTGGCTCTTTATGTGCTTTTGTAGCACAAGGCAGGAGCTTAATGAAGGGGTTATTCATATTCTGGCTGTGCTGCTGATTCCGCTGTTACAGGTGTATGCCTAGCTGCATGCTCATTGATATGCCTTTCAAACAGAACACAAAGCCCTTCCTCAGAAAGATGGTCTCCTTGACAAGGGAGCCAGCATGGCCCAACTGGCTGACACTGCTGATCCAAGCTGTGAGTGACACATCCAAGTAGCAAGTGATGTGAGCACTTCCTGCAGCCCTTACTGGAGAGTGGGAGGGAGAGGAGGAAGTTGAGACTGGTGCAGCCTCTGCACCACATCCTGGCATTTCCAGGAAACCTCATTTTTCCTTCCCTTTTGGAGGTCTGCGTGCTCTGGATCATGCCTCGTTTAGTGTTGCGTTTGATGCGTGGGGGCGCTTCTTCTCACCTCCAGTTTTCCTCTCTTTGCCCCATCTCCCTGAATTAGGTGACCAGATAGCAAATGTGAAAAATCAGGACGGGGGTGTGGGGTAATAGGAGTCCATGTATAAAAAAGCCCCAAATATTGGGACTGTCCCTATAAAATTGGGACATCTGGTCACCCTACCCTGAATTTGGGGAAATGCTCTAGCAAATGCAGTTAATTTTCATTTACACTAAGGCCCCTTTGCAGTGTGCTAGTCATGTAAAGGGGCCTTAAAGTGGATGTAAATTCGCTCACATGCACAATAAAGGGGCCTTCATGCAAGCGTATGTCTGCCCTGAAGTAAAAGTACCTATGTCAGTTGACTTGGGTTTGTAGGGCTTGGGCTGCAGGGCTATAAAATTGCAGTGTAGACGTCTGGGCTCGGGCTGGAGTCCAGGTTCTGGGACCCTCCCCCTCGCTGAATTCCAAGTGAAGAAGGCAATGGAAGCCAAAAGAAGTTACTTTGAATTCACACCAGTGTAAGTGACAGCCAAATCTGGCCCAGTACATACATATCTTCTGATATTTGTGAGTGAATATGGTGCTTATGAAAGGGTGAAATAGCCCAGGCCTGAGCCAGGTGTTGTGTATGAACATATTGGACTAGCTGCTCCCCTGACAAATCTCTTCCCCTTACTCCTCATCCGCTGGAACAGTCCCCCAGTCGTGGGCCTCTCTCACAGCTTTGACAGTGCTCCTTAATCCTGCCCTACATCATACACTCACACTGTGTTAAGAAGAGTGTTGTAAAAGCCTGGACAAATAGATAATACAGACCAGCCTTCCAGGCCTGAGCCTTGTTGAAGAGTTATGCTGAGGTTTTGTAATATGGACAAATGGAGATTAAGGTAAGTTCCAACAAAGCTCATTTTAATTCATGATGGGGGGAGGGAGGGGGGTAGCAGGAGAGTGAGGTCCTTGGCTGGCATTGATGTGGCAGATGAGCCTTACAGAATTTCCTTGAAAATCTTTAAGACTTCTGTCTACAAGGGGACAGGGATCAGCGGTACTAAAGTATCAGTCATTGCAGCACATAGCATCAAGAGAATAGACCCCATTGTGTGCTGCCAGAGCATACCCTTGCCAGAGACTGCTTAGAGAAACACTGGGTATCAGATCACATCACAGACTCTCCTTCCTGCTCCACCTCCCAACTCTCACCAGACTTGGGATACTTCTCTGTACATTGGCTCCTTAGTGGACTCTTCCCTCCCTCTTTCCCCTTTTTGCTGGTCTTTGACATAGCTCTTCCCAGGAGTTAGGTCTTCACTGATTTCCCAGCTAGGGAATGTGTTTTCCACCTCTCTCCGCTTTCCTGTAGTTTGCACAGTCGTTTCGTGAGCATATTAAAACATGTTGTGTACCTCCCCTTGCAGCTCTGAGATCTTTGAGTGGCCTTCTCCTCATCCCTCCTGTAGGAATTTCACAAATAAACCCCTGGGGGTTGTGCCTGAGGTGTTAGCAACATGTAACAGTGAGAGCTCCTAGTTTGCTGGGCTTGCTGTTTCTGGATGTTGACTCCATTCCTTATTTTTTGTTTTGAACATGGGTAATGCCTGAAAATAAACCCAAATCTGTAAAAGATTTGGCATGTCATTCCCACAAGCTGGGAGCCGACATGTCCGTATAGGAGTCTTGGAATTTAGGAATCTGGGATGTGGGAGGAAGGACTTAAGCAAGCATGAACATTTTAATTTGTGGAGCTTTAGATATGTGGCCTTATTCAGACAGTACACCTGGTGAACTGCTCTGTTAAGACAATGGGAAAGCATATGGAGCTGGAAAACCCATTGTCTTATGCTGCAGAGTTTAGGGTTAACGGTGCTGGCAGGTTTCTTTGTGATACAGATGTTACTTTTTGAAATGAGCAGGAATCCAAAACCTGGCCCCCAACCTTTCTAGAAGTGTGGAACCAGAGCTTAATTCTTCTGAACCCCCTCCACCAGGTCATCAGTAGGAATAGAACCTGGGACTTCTAGCCCCAAAAGCACTAGTTTCTACCGTCAGAGCTAAAGGAACAGCTCTCTAATGTGGGATCAGGCACTAAAAGGGACACAAAAGCAGGCTGTTGCACAGATGCACTTTTCCTAATTTTGACTCTGTCTTTCTTGAAGAGGTATGTTTTTTACTCTACCCTCCTTACTCCTCTCAAGTAACCCCCCCATACTCTGCTTCTGGCAACTGGCCAAAGCACACAGTACACTGCCTGAAAACCCTGAGCATTCGTCGCTTTATTTGAACTGCAGGGGCTTGCTTTGTACTGTGTATCTCTGTTGCACATGCATTGAAGCTCCCAGTTGGAAATCGTTTCTCTCTCTGTGGAACAAAAGCAAAATCTATCTCAGATGAGATCATCTCCTTGGGACAGAGCAAACAGTTAATCTCCTTGCTGCTTAACCATTGTATCAACAAAATGAGTTGACCTGTTACGTGAAATGAATGTGACTTTGGCAATGTGACCTTTGGCCCTTTATTATCCAAATGAATGTAAAGTTATTAGAACTGCAATCTCCATCTTCTATGGCATGTACAGTTGGGGGAGTATTAAAGACATTTTGAGGGGTGTGTGTATTATGCCCAGTGAATCCATCACTTTGGGAACCTGAGGAACACCAGAGCAATTGAGAGAGAGTCTCAGCTCGTTAGCTGTTTGAAACTAGTGTTGTCATAGCTGTCCTGAGTGCACAGGGAGCATAACGCTCCTTGCCATAATGTTGTTATGCCTGATTTTGTGTGCGCGCACACTCAATTCGATGTGGAGGGAGAGAAATTCAGAAGCTTACCAAATGGTTGACTCTAAAATAGCATAGAGTGCATGAGCTCAGGGGGTGAAATAAGAAGTCTTCAAAACAGACACATTGCAAAGAAGGAAATTACTGAATCATCACATACCAAATGCAGCATTATGAAGAATTATAGTGTAGGCTTTGGGAATAAGCACCATGCATGAGGAAGAGTCCTGATTTTGATCTATTAGGGTGTGTGTGCATAGATGTGCTGCCGCACCCCCTGGCTTGAAGTGGTTTCCATCATATACAGGGTTTACAGTTTAGTTCAGTGGCTCTCAGCATCCCCATTATAAATATTGTTCCATCGTGTGTGTATGTGCGTGTGTGTGTGTGAGAGAGAGAGAGAAATGTGAACTCAGTATTGGTGAAATACCAGCTTATCAGCCCTGGAAAATAAAATAATATATATACTACAGTTTCAATACAGACAAGCAATTAACGCTTCCTCCATGCTGACCTACCAGAGGGCCTCAGCTCTGACCTAGAAGTGAAAGGAAAGTCTAGTCTTCTGATGCATTTCATACTTGGCTTCTGCTAACATGCCAGCAAAAGGATAAGTGCCAAATGTGGTGTTTTTGTGACATGGACACATGTCCAGTAGCAAATACATTGGAACAGCCATTAATTAATTTTAATCCTAGACAGATGCATCATGAATACTTCCAGAGGGGCTGGAGTTCGGCTAAATGTAAGGTTCGCATCCACTCACCTCCACGATAATCATGAATGTTTCTCACATATGCTGTAGAAAACCCATCAAACTAATAAGTACAGTAGAATATCTGAAAGAATTCTTTGGCAAATATCTTTGTGTTGCACTTAATTGTATCCTGAGGTCATTGCTGTTGAATGGGAAATAGCGTGAAAGTGATAATACCTTGCACTCCTATAGTGCCGTGCATTTGAGGATCTCAAGATGATTTACAAACATGAACAAACCCTCCCAATGTGTCTCTCACAGATGAGGGACCTGAGGCAGAAGAGTGAAGCCTCTTGTCCAAGGTCACACAGTAGAGCCAAGAACAGACCCAACCTAGACATGAGTTTTAACCATAAGACTATCCTTCCTGCTAAATGTATCAGCTGGCATTGTCAGTGAATGCAGCACTATAATTCTGTACTCTTATATATATGTACAGTATTTATGTATCGTACATGTGCAAGTTGTAAAATCAATATTAGCAATTTGCAGATATAAATTAATATTATTACTTCACATTGTTATTTATCTTAGTAATTTTTCACATTTTTTATGCCCAGAACCCTTCCTCTTAAGCGTTCAGCGATCTATGTGGATGGTAAGTTGGTGCCTGCACTCAGACTGTCTGTCAGCTTTAACAAGCAATACCAAGTGGAGTTGGAATAGGGCTTGGATGGGAGACTGCCAAAGACACTTCCAGTAGCAAGTTAGAGGACGTTGTTACTCTCTTTGCCAGAATAATGGGAATCAAGCTGTGTGTATCCATACGCATAAGGGTATTAACACTGATTGTGTTAATAGAAAATGTCGGTCATTGGCAGTGGTGATCCTGCCATCTCCTAATACAGGGGTAGGCAACCTATGGCACACGTGCCGAAGGTGGCACGCGAGCTGATTTTCAGTGGCACTCACACTGTCTGAGTCCTAGCCACACTGCCCGAGTCCTGGCCACGGGGGGCTCTGCAGTTTAATTTAATTTTAAATGAAGCTTCTTAAACATTTTTAAAACCTTATTTACTTTAATATATAACTAAATTACTGTTGTATGTATAGACTTATGGAAAGAGACCTTCTAAAATGTATGACTGGCACACAAAACCTTAAATTAGAGTGAATAAATGAAGACTCGGCACACCACTTCTGAAAGGTTGCCAGCCCCTGTCCTAATATTTATTTATTTGTATTGCAGTAGCTCCTAGGAGACCCAGTCATTGACCAGGGCCCCATTGCAGGGGTGCTCCAGGCGGACCTGGGGGTCATGGCCCCATCACTTTTAGAAGTGGGAGAGTTATGCCCTCTCACTTTTTACCAGCCATAAGAGTGAGTGATGGGGCAGTGGGGGCGGGGAAGAGCGAGCGAGGTGCGGGATTTTGAGGGGAAGAGGGGGCACGGGAGCAGGGCCTCAATGGAAGGGGCGGCGCGGAGGGGGGGTGGCACTTGAGGAGAAGGGGTAATGCGAGGATGGGGCTTTGGGGGGAAAGGGTGGCGTGGGGAAGGGGCAGCATGGGGGTTGGGGCACGGTTCGGGCGCCGGTGGCACCCTCCCACACTTTTAAGGAGCTTGTACCGCTCCTGCCTCAAGGTGCTGGGTGCTGTACAAACACAGAACCCTGCTCAAGAGAGCTTACAAAAATATAAGGCCAGAGACAACAGGTGCATACAGACAATCAGATGGTGTACAAGAAAACACGGATATGTATCTCAGGACGTGGCAGGGAAATTTATGTTGCTCTTTATCAGAATTTAGCCTGAATTCTTAAGTTCACATCTGAATTTTATCAAGTTTGGCAGAGTTCGGATCCAGGGTTTGGAGAGAGAGAGTCAGTGCTGTCATGCCCCTCCCCCAGAGCTTAGACACCTGCTCCTGGGCTGGAAGCCAGGCACACTTGGAAAATAAAAGAGAAGGAAACCACAGCAATGACTGCCCAGAGACAAAGTTTCTGAATCAGCAGCAGACTAAACAGCATACAGCAATTGCTAGAGAAGAAGGGGGTATGTCAACAGCACATCCTCGATGTTAACCAGGGGAAATTGAAGCTCCATTTCCACTGGACGTGGAGTCTGATGACTGGAAAAATGTTTCTCTGTTTACAGGAATCCGAAACCTTGTAATTCTTTTCTGCTTCCTCCTCCTCCCTGTCTCCCCGGAGCCAGCCAATCGCTAGCAGACACATTTGCAAAGGAAGGCTTATTCTGATCCTGAACCTCTGTAATTTAATACAAAAAAAAAAAATACAGGAACAATAGTAACCACAGCAGCAAGATAAAAAATATAAGTAAAAAAGAACAAATCCAAGCTTACATGTGAACACAGATAGAAAAGTTTGGACAAAGTGTCTTGAAATGGGAGGTGTTCCCTTCTCTGTGGATCAGTAAGTTACAGTAACAGAAGGGCATCCACTTGGTAGCACTGCTGTCGGCTCAAGGGTTAACCAGCAATCCCATCATTTGGAGGGCGGATCTGGGATTTAACAAGTTGTTTTAGGAACATATGAATTACCAGACTGGCTCAGACCTGAGGTCCATCTAGTCCAGTATCCTTTCTCCGACTAGCCATCACCATATGCTTCAGAGGAAGGAGTAAGAAACCCCCCAATAGACACATATGGGGTAATCTACCCCCGTGAAGGTCTCACCTAACGGTTGGCTAATAAACTTTGAACCATGAGGTTTAATATCCCTGTCCCTGAGCCTGACGGGCCATGTGGTGGGATATTTAAAAGGAGCTACAGTTTGTGCTTGCAAGGTGCAGAGCAGTGGCTGGGGTACATTTACTCCTAGGGATGGATTTGGATGTTGTCAGGAGAGGATTCACATTACATTGGGCCTGGATCCAGTAAATTCCTGCCCCCACCAAAAAGTATCAGGGCTCTCTCTCTTTTCCAGACTATTTTTACAGTTCACCATAGGCTCCCCTCGGGTAGACTCTTTCCTCCTTGATTTTTCTCAAGTGAGGCAGTGCAGCTGCCCACTTTGGAGCTATCAGCTGTACACTGTGTTTGTACTTGCTACTCTGCCTCTACTTCACGCCTCTCTCCAGGCCTCCTATGTCCTTGGGGTCTGGACCCCAAGAGTCATACCTTAATCTGACCCGTCGAAAACAAGCTGAATTTTCCTGGTCTCTTGGATCTTCAAAGCCAGGTTGAGCACACGCTATGAGATTGCTCTACCAGCTGTAGAAACAGCTTCTTTCACTGTATTTTGGTAGTTGCACATCCAGCAGGATTCAGGACATGCAGAGGAGCAGGAAAATGAAGAATAATTGGGATAGGCGGCACCTAGTCTACTGGACTGAGGTTGAGGAGAGCTAGATTTGATTCCCAGAAACGAAGCTCTGCCGTTAGCCTACTGGGTGACAATGGGCGAGTCACTTCACCTCTCTGTGCGTCATTTTCCCTGTCTAAAATGAGGATAATGATACTGCACTCCTTTGTAAAATACTTTGAGATCTAGTGAGGAAAAGTGTGGTAGATATTATTTTATTTATTTATTAATTATTAGGGCTGTTTGAAGGAGTTCTCCACAACATATTGGGCCTCAAAGAGATTGGCGTTTCAGGTTCAGTTTCAGTGCTGAGTGAAGGTTCAGGTCAGTTATTAATTTGATCTGGAAATGGGCAGAACAGGGAGTGCTGGGGCAATTTTGCAAAACCAAAAGCAGAGGTGGTTTGGATCCAGCATTATTTTCCCTAAACCAACAAAGGTCAGGCTTCTGGATGAATGGGTCCATTTTTGTCCCTTTTTTATATCTTATGTGGTTTACCCATCCCTTATTATTTTCTGCACAGCTTTCATTTTATATCTCATCAGTATCAAATCAATCAAAGCAAATATGGCCATTTATCACCCGACTATATCTTTTAATTCTCTGATTTCCTGGGCAGCCTTTCCTTTGCTCTTGTCTTTCATCAGCTGAGCAGACATCGAAGGACAGAAGTTCACTGTGATGTTAAGCCTAGAACTATGCAGTAAGTCATATTCAAGTTTTAACTATGACTTCAAATCTATTTCCAGTCTTTCCCCTCTGTCTGAAGCAACAGGAGACCCACTCACTGAGAGTAGTTAATATGCTTACAGGAACTTGGAGATCTATATGTAACAGCTGTAAAAGGCTTGAGCAACTAGGTTCATGAATTCTGAGATGTCAGTGCCTGCATGCTAGGGTTTAGCAGTGGATAACTGAGCTGATTTCTCTTTGACACTGACTGCCATTCCTGTAAAGTCAGCTGCCCAAGGTACCCAGCTTTTTCCATAATTATACTTGCAATGGAAGACTTAGCAGACAAAACACAGTGCAGGAAAGAAAGATTCGAATACTGGAGTTTGATCTATCTTTCCTGGTATTTTTTATTCTGCCACTGAAAACCTACTGTAGACTATTTCCTGAGCTTTCTCCAGAAGAGTAATGCCAAATTAACTGGCTATCATAGATTCATAAAGCAGGAGACTAACTGAGAGGTTGGCAGTTTTAGGGCATTTCTGAAGGTAAGGATGAGCCACTTGAAAATTGCAGAGACAGAAGGCCCAGGCAGATCAATGGAGGAATTTATCTTTCTCGGATTTCCTCTCTTCACCTCCTCTGACTGGCCTTTGCCTGCCTCAGTGCTGTTAAATCTTTAGTATTATTTGGGGATTGTGTGAGTTTAAATACCGCAACTGCATTATTTATCAGCAGAAAATCCTGGCAGGTTTGAAAATACCACAAGACATGGAGTGAAGCAGAGGCCTGTTGAATTATTCATGAGCTGGAATAGAATGCAATCGTTATTGCTGCTGTAACAAGTTTATTATTTTAAATTATTATTTTGTCGTCCCCCCCCTTCTTTTTTTCTGTTTAAGCTCTGTAATGTCTTACATGATTATACAGACACATGAGCTGTTGGAGCCCCTGTCTCTCTTCAGACTGCTCATCTGAAGTAATAACTGGTTAAAATTTTCTAATACTTATGCATATACTGTTGACATCTGACTCAGGACATACGTATTTGGTGTGTGTAGTTGTTTTCCCACACTAGCCAATCATGTTGGGCCTTACACAGGGCAGAGGATTGAACTCTTCCATTCAATTCCAAATATGGACCTCTGTGAGTCATCAGCTTTCTCTAAGAGCAGCTCTATCCCTGTCCATGCTATTTCCTTTCCCATCTTTTGAATGGGCTGTCTCTACCTCCCTGGATAATTATGCTGCTTTTTGAACTAGTGAATTCATACTGAGGTTACATGCTATTTATTATGAAGGGCAAAGATACCTGCAAAGAAATAGCTGCATCCTGAATGCCTGAAGATTGCATGATACAGCCTGGTGCACAGTGTTGAAATGCTCCACTTTAGTCCAAGCAGAGGCTATGTGTGTGTGCACAGATGGCAAAGATCTAAGCATGGTGCTCTGCACTGGACAGAAGTAAGTCTCATGCTCCTTGCATCCCCAAAATGCAAAGCTCATTGATGTCCAACAGAAGCTTTTCCATTGACTTGAGTTGACTTTGGACCTTAGTCATGAGAATGCAGGCTAAAAAGCAATGGGGTGTGATCAGAGAATGAGGGTGCCTGAGGAGCCATGGGCTTAATTGTGACCTTCCTCACAGTGGCTACGTTTTCCCTTCTTAAGGTTAGACTCAGTCACCTGTACTTACGTTGGAGTAATACCTCGATTTTAGTAAGGTACTATGTCACATAAAGAAGTGTAGCAGAATCTGGCCCTTAGGACACACTTCTGCTATTGGGCAGGAGGAACTTGGCAGCCATGTAGCCGCGCTCCCAGCAGTGCAGGATTGGATTCCCGTGGGTGTCAAGTCTCACATCACTTTCTACTTTGCACTTATGTATGTGAAACCCTGTGCAGCACTGTGCAGGATCAAGCAGTAATGGAAAGCTGTGTGAATGTGATAGCCTGGGTTTGAGATGCAGTATATCTCCTGAACTTGGGCGGGAGAAAGCAGAGTGGGATATTCCACTCATCCCTTTGTTCTTTCCCAAGAACTGGGATAACTGCTTCACCCCACTCCCCCTAACCCTGTTCCTCCACTTCCATTATAGAAAAAAACTTAGGTTGCTCCCAGTTTTTGTGTGGAAAGATCCCTTCATCATCTCTTCTCTCTTTTATTCTTTGCTTTTGAAGTGAATTTGTGAGGGGAGTGGGAGCCGCTGTTTTGACAGCCCTGGAGACTGATTTCTTTTTTTTTTTTTAAATCTATATTGTTATTAGAGATTAATTGAAGAGGCAATGTTTGGATTGAGAACCCGAGCGGGATCAGACTGGGCAATGCAGGGTTCAGGATTAAAGGCTGAAGCAGGGCTGGCGTTCAGGTTTTGTAACACCAAAATCCCATGAGCTATTCTCATGAGACATCAACCCCCAATAGCAGAGATCTGGTGAGAATCGCTGATCTCATGAGAACACTTCCATTTTAAGTTGAAATCTCGTGAGGTTGGCAGTTCTTCCAAGGCATCCCCTGCATCTGAATTTGTACCAGCAAATGGGCCTCTTCTCATTTTGGTTTGACCTGGAATCAATTATTCGTATCTCAGGATTCCAATGTACATTGCCCCTCCCACTTCCATCCACCTATATTTGAAAGGGTTCAGATTAGAGGCTTCAGTTTAGGTGCACCCCTCTCCCTTGCGTATGCACATGCGCACCCCCCTCCCCCAACTTGTAATAGTTTTTTCCTTCTCCACTAGCTGAGGTTGCAGGTGGGAATGGTTTCAGAGAGGCTGGGAAAAGAAACAGTGTTCGTTTACTGGTGACGCTGCCTCTTGCTAGTCTTAGGGGAGGCAGGTGCAGTTGTGTGGGTTCTGGCTACATTTAAAGTCTGTTGGAGGCTTTTGGCAACCTGGTCTCACCTATTCTTTCAGATACCCCCAGTGTTACTGTAAATAAATATGCAGAAACAGGGATCTGCAAAGGGACTCCAGAGTAAGTAGAATTCCTTGAACAACTTCCTTAGTATTTTCCATGGTGAATAGATTAAAATTAAACAATATCCCAGAGAATCATTGAAGCTTTCTGTGTATTCCTAGGAAGCAACTTTCCCACCATACCCATGTGAATCCACTTTGACCTGGAGGTATGTCTATATCACTCATGGGAGCGAGCCTGCCAGCACAGGTCAGTAGACTCTGGCTAGTGGGCTTGCACCAGTGCTAAAAGAATTGCTGTGTAGACAGAGCTTTGAAGTTGCGGCTTGGGCTGGAGTTCAGCTCCGAAGCCTAAGAAGGTGGAGTGGGCTTCAGAGAAAAAAAAAGTAGCATAATGTAGCACATTGCACTGTTGTCAAATGCTTATAACATGGTCGGTTTATTTTACCCACCATCTCATCTTGGGTGGGGCTTTTCCCTTTTATACAATAACAGGAGTAATCTAGACCATTGCTGGTACCAAAGGATCCCTGTGTCTCCTTGATGGTTTTATTTTCAAGGCAGGCCAAGATCTATTCCAGGAAAGCAGCTTCCCACATCTGGTTGAGCCAGCAGCCTAAACTTAGCTTGTCTTCCCCCTGAGTTTTCAAAAAAGGTGTGGTGGTGTTTGTGGCCTTTTTAGATTATAATTTCATTATATTTCAAGGAAGTCTCTCCAGACATGTCAGAGGGGCTACCCCTCAGTGAGGTCTAAGTCCCTGGCAAGTTTATAGTTCAGAAAGAATCCATTTTTTAAAAGGATATGACTTCAAATAAACAATTTGCAAACGTTGTGGATTGGTGTTTGGATATTTCAATAATGGGCAAAAATGGAACTGATCAGATTTTTCCAAATGATTCACCTCTGGGCTTAAAAATAACCAGGAGGCATTTCAGGCCAAATGGTGATTTTAAAACAGGGGATTAGATCCAAAGTATCTTCTCACACACAGTGCTGGATTGTCACAAGGGCAACACCATGATAATTTTGTGTAAATAGCTTGAGGCAGGAGAGATAGGGGAGTGGAAAAAACAACTAGAAGTGACGTCTGTCAGATTCAGAAGAGTTACTCTGGATTTCAGGTGCTATAGCTGAGGGTAAGAAAGTGCCCACCAGTATTTTAAATATTCAGTAAGCATTAAAAAACCCAACAACAAAAAAAGAGAAAGAACGGGAAAAGAATGCCTCTTGAGTGATGCAAAAAATGGTGCTGTCGTCTTCAGGCTAAATTTATCAGAACAGAGCATCATAAATCAAAGATTCATTGCTCCCTCTGCTCATTAGCTGTGAGAAACTGTGACTAAGCTTGAAGGTTAGTTAGTATAGTTCAGTTTTACTGTTCTTGCTGCCTTATTCTGAATCAGGAGTGTCGGCAGGCGGCCATGACTCACTCTCTCTCTCGCGCGCACACACACGCACACACACACAGAGCCTGCCCCTGCTAGCTGCCAGATTTCCAGTATTTTTTTCCCATAAGGGGGAAGATTATGGGGCCTTGTATGTCTTCTGGCTTCATTAATTTTCGCCTGAACAAAGGCTAAATTATTCAAGTGGATCCCTTATTTATTAAAGGAATTGAATTTGTACACTAGTCTAGACCTGGAATGTAATAAACAGCAATATAAAGCATTAAGGATACAAGCCCAGGGAACATTTTTACTTTAACAATAAAAATATGCAGTCTGTCTCAGCAAACTACAGCTGCTGAGCAAATTAATTTACATTAGATGTTTTTTGGGACCCACAGTTCATTCCTTTGTTCTTCCCTTACAGTAAATGTGTTTTTCTGACTAACATAATAAGAGGTTTCAGCTCCATAAAGCCTTTCATCACATGATCTCAAAGCACTTTGTGAACATTAGTGATTTGCTTGGGAGAGATGAAACCTTACAACACATCCTGTGAAGTCAGTAAGGATCCTTCAGTGGGTGGCAACTAGCTAACCTTGTGATGATACATCATAAATACTAGAGCAAGAGAAAGACTAAAGTAAAGTGTTATACTCATGTGACTATTAAGTGTAAGGCAAAATTTCCCAGACCAAAAACTTTAAGATGAGTTAAAGTTGAGACGATTTAGCTTCATATACATACGCACACAATATCATGTGATTTAAAAAAATTCAATAATAAAATAGGAAAATTCAAAGTTAAGGTGCAAACATCTCCCTAACTCTCTATCTTCTGGATTAACCCTGCTCCTGATTCTGGGCTGCATTCTAGCCCCTTTATGCTGGTCCTGTGTAAAGTAGCCCTTCCCCAACCTGGGAATTCCCCTGACAGGCTGGGATTCCCTGAGTAATGTAAGATCGGCATAATAGTCCTGTGCTGCATCCCCCCAAAGGCCTCCACATAGGGGTGTGCTGAAAGTGTGACTGGGCTATGCCATAATTGAGAGAGGCTATAGCTTGGCCTCTCTGTGCTCTGGTTATTCTGGGTTTCTGGAGTAGTCATAGGCATACTGCCTAGGCAGTTGAGGAAACTGTCATAGATTAGAGAAGGCCAAGGGATTGTGCTTACTTGAGGTGGGGGCTAGGCAGGTACCCAGCCATGCTCAGAATTTGGGATTCAGCCAGCTTTGCTTGGGCTGCGCCTGCTGAGCTGAACTTCTTATGAGTCACTAAATCAGGCCTACTAATTCTGCATCTGTATAAGATGCCCATCCTCCACCTGTAGTCTCTAGGGTCCTGTTACTGCTGCCCTGTCCTGCTCAGCGCCATACAAAGCTAAATTTACATAATTTCAACATGAAACCAAACATGTGAATCTGAGCATGGTTCTGAGTTTTTCAACAAAACTATAGGTAGAACTTTAAATCTGAACTCCCTTCCCTGTACACCGGCATTTGCGGAGGGAAAGATTTCAGCCTCTGGATTCACAGTTGCCCACACAATTCCCAGTCTGAGACAGCAGCAAAGAATTCTGTGGCATCTTATAGACTAACAGACGTTTTGGAGCATGAGCTTTCGTGGGTGAATACCCACTTCGTCAGATGCATGTAGTGGAAATTTCCAGGGGCAGGTATATATATGCAGGCAAGCTAGAGATAATGAGGTAGTTCAATCAGGGAGGATGAGGCCCTGTTCTAGCAGTTGAGGTGTGAAAACCAAGGGAGGAGAAACTGGTTTTGTAATTGGCAAGCCATTCACAGTCTTTGTTTAATCCTGAGCTGATGGTGTCAAATTTGCAGATGAACTGAAGCTCAGCAGTTTCTCTTTGAAGTCTGGTCCTGAAGTTTTTTTGCTGCAGGATGGCCACCTTCAGGTCTGCTATAGTGTGGCCAGGGAGGTTGAAGTGTTCTCCTACAGGTTTTTGTATATTGCCATTCCTAATATCTGATTTGTGTCCGTTTATCCTTTTCTGTAGCGACTGTCCAGTTTGGCCGATGTACATAGCAGAGGGGCATTGCTGGCATATGATGACGTATATTACATTGGTGGACGTGCAGGTGAATGAACCGGTGATGGTGTGGCTCATCTGGTTAGGTCCTGTGATGGTGTCGCTGGTGTAGATATGTAGGCAGAGTTGGCATCGAGGTTTGTTGCATGGGTTGGTTCCTGAGCTAGAGTTACTATGGTGCGGTGTGCAGTTACTGGTGAGAATATGTTTCAGGTTGGCAGGTTGCCTGTGGGCGAGGACTGGCCTGTCACCGAAGGCCTGTGAAAGTGTGGGATCATTGTCCAGGATGGGTTGTAGATCCCTGATGATGCATTGGAGAGGTTTTAGCTGGGGACTGTATGTGATGGCCAGTGGAGTCCTGTTGGTTTCTTTCTTGGGTTTGTCTTGCAGTAGGAGGCTTCTGGATACACGTCTGGCCCGGTTGATCTGTTTCCTTATTTCCTCGTGCGGGTATTGTAGTTTTGAGAATGCTTGGTGGAGATTTTGTAGGTGTTGGTCTCTGTCTGAGGGGTTAGAGCAGATGCGATTGTACCTCAGTGCTTGGCTGTAGACAATGGATCGTGTGATGTGCCCGGGATGGAAGCTGGAGGCATGAAGGTAGGCATAGCGGTCGGTAGGTTTTCAGTATAGGGTGGTGGTAATGTGACCATCACTTATTTGCACCGTGGTGTCTAGGAAGTGGACCTCCCGTGTAGATTGGTCCAGGCTGAGGTTGATGGTGGGGTGGAAGCTGTTGAAATCGTGGTGGAATTTTTCCAGAGTCTCCTTCCCACGGGTCCAGATGATGAAGATGTCATCAATGTAGCATAGGTAGAGAAGGGGCGTGAGTGGACGAGAGCTGAGGAAGCGTTGTTCCAGGTCGGCCATAAAAATATTGGCATATTGTAGGGCCATGCTGGTGCCCATAGCGGTGCCACTGATCTGGAGATATACATTGTCATCAAATTTGAAATAGTTGTGTGTGAGGATAAAGGCACAGAGCTCAGCAGCCAGTTGTGCTGTGGCATCATCAGGGATAGTGTTCCTGACAGCGTGTATTCCATCTGTGTGTGGGATGTTCGTGTAGAGAGCCTCTACATCCATGGTGGCTAGGATGGTGTTTTCTGGAAGGTCACCAATGCATTGTAGTTTCCTCAGGAAATCAGTGGTGTCACGGAGATAGCTGGGAGTGCTGGTGGCATAGGGTCTGAGTAGAGAGTCCACATATCCAGACAGTCCTTCAGTGAGAGTGCCAATGCCCGAGATGATGGGGCATCCAGGATTTCTGGGTTTGTGGATCTTGGGTAGTAGATAGAATAACCCTGGTCCGGGCTCTAAGGGTATGTTGATTTGTTCCGGTGTTAGTGTAGGGAGTGTCCTGAGTAGATGTTGCAGTTTCTTAGTGTATTCCTCAGTGAGATCTGAGGGAAGTGGCCTGTAGAATTGGGTGTTGGAGAATTGTCTGGCAGCCTCCTTTTGGTAGTCAGACCTGTTCATGATGACAACAGCACCTCCTTTATCAGCCTCTTTGATGATAATGTCTGGGTGGTTTCTGAGGCTGTGGATGGCATTGCATTCTGCACGACTTAGGTTATGAGGCAAGCGATGTTGTTTTTCCACAATTTCTGCCTGTGCACATCGACGGAAGCATTCAGTGTAGAGGTCCAGACTGTCATTTCGACCCTCAGAGGAGTCCATGTGGAGTTCTTCTTCTTGTGCTGTTGGTGGGAGGGTACCTGTGTATCAGTGCGCTGTTCAGTGTTGTTCTGAAAGTATTCTTTGAGTCAGAGACGGTGAAAGTAGGCTTCCAGATCGCCGCAGAACTGTATCATGTTGGTGGGGGTGGCAGGGCAGAAAGAGAGTCCCCGAGATAGGACAGACTTTTCTTCTGGGCTGAGTGTGTAGACTGAGACACACCCCTTTTCTGGGCACAGTTTTGATACAGCTCAAGATAGCACAATTCTTGCACAGATAGTAGAAATCTCACAAGTCTGGATGGTCTCTTTGGAGCTAAAATCTCATGAGAGCAACACCATAAATTTTGGTGCCATCCAATCCAAATTTAAATCTGAGCTCTGGTCTAGACTCAGACTAGGGTTCTGAGTTCAGGATTAACTCCATTCTAGCTCTGAACACCACCTTCTTTGGCTTATCTCTAAGCAAAACCCCTGAGACTTGAGGTTTCATGAGGTGAGTCACGTGTCTTTAATTTTAACTCAACGGGTCGGTATCACAAGGTATAGAGTTTTGAGATTGAGCCACCTTGGAGCTCCCCAGAAAAAAATGGAAACTTCAACTGTACTAAGAGATTTACGTAATGACAGAAAGAACTATTTAAATGCAAATGGCCTAGTAAGATGGTTGGAAAATTTGCAGTGGCTCTAGGAGTCTGGTATAACATAAAGAAGAAGGGGGCTAAACACACACACACACCACTGTGTGAGCCATCTATTCATGAGCATGGTTTGTTCCTGTGGCAGGTATTCTTTTCCTTCACCTAAAAAACAGCCTCCTCTTAAATTACTGTGAAGGGAACATCCCTATGTACTGTGTATTCATTGAACATGTTCACCAGGTGCCACATGTAGTATACATCCTTATTGAGTGCTTTCATTGGGTACTGTAAATTCAGGTGAAGTGTAGACTGGTACTGTCAATGCATTCTTTTTCCTGCTCTTTTTTATATCAAGCTATTGGGTATGCACCAATTTCAGAAGATTAGGGAAAACCAATCAAAACCTGTTCACTATGCAGGCTCTCAGCTGTGAAAGGCTCAGCTGACCTCGTGTCAGAGGTCAAGGGTGTGCTCCAGGAGGCTGGAGAACAAGCCTTTCCGAAGCCTTCAGGTAAAATAAAGCTACAACACAGGCTGCCAGTGAGTTTGAAATGCCCCTGGTAGTTCCTGGGGTATCATGTACAAACAAACAGGATGAGGCAGGTCAAAGAGGGTTTAGTGAAAGCTTGAGAGAGACTCAGACTGTTGAGTGAGCTTTGAAAACAAAAGAGGCTGTTAGTTTTTCCTGCAGTCATTATCACATTGCCTTTGGGAATTTCCAGAGGCATGTGAGAAAAGAAACAAAGCAACCAGTGAGAAACCATTGTTTTCCTCGTTGTGCTTGTGAATGCATGTTTTGGGTTAGGCATACTTGTATTTTCAACCTTGTGTGGTCAGGCCTCAAAAGAAAAGGGACCAGCTGATATCATGATGGGGTCATTGCTGGCCTTGTGATTACAGCGTAGAACTAGAAGTCAGGAGATCTGGGTTCTTATCCTAGCTGTGCCATAGACTTTCAGAGTTAAGACCATGGGAAAGTCATTTAAAACTCTCAGGATGAAATCCTGCCTGCTGTTGACTTTGTTGAGGCTTGGATTTCACTCTTGGTGCCAATTTCCCCATTTGTGAAATGGAGATGACAGTACTTCTTTACTTCATAGGAGGTCGTGCGACTTAGTTAGCTTACTGTTCGTAAGGTGTGTTGTGACCTGTGGACAGACGGTCCTAGAGAAGGACAACATATTATGATGTATCTAGTGATTAATTGACTGCCATTTGATTTTCAGAAGTGCCATTGAGTTCTGCTGATTGTTTCTATTTCAGTCACTTTAAGAGAGGCATCCAGTATGCTAAATTAACAGCAAACTGGAATGGTTTCCACTGCCATGAACATCTCATCTAGTAGACCCAATGGCCCATGCTATTCTGTTTTTGATATTGTATATGTAATTGATCTGTTTGCAGATATTAAATATTTGGGAATTTGCTTTTGCTTGCCAAAATATTGAGTCTCTTTTTACATCAGCCAGTCTAATCTGAGGCCTTTTCAGAGCAAAGTTAAATGAGGTGCAGTCTCTAAGTGAACAGGACAAATGGAGAAAAAGGCCATATGTATTTTTTCAGCCTGTATCTAAGTGAATTTCAACCATCATAGCAATTAGGTTAAAAGGTAATATAAACATGTAGTGCTAAACTCATCTAGCTTGTGCAACAAATTCTGCCAGCCCAGACCCTGGAGGAGTGTTTCTGGTGGTAGAAAGTCCACCAGACTTGACTAGTATGAATTTTGGTCAGTAAGGACCAAAAGTTATCACTATCTGTTGGCTGTTTGGTGCATCTGATCTTAAATCTTGGTCCAGTTTCTAGCACAAAAGTGCTCATATGACAAGAGCCCTCATTCTTTTGACAGGCTCAACCAAGATGCCAAGTAATGAACAAGTATGGAGCTACCACTCATCGCAAAAGGTGGTCTTTTCAGAGCAGGGTGGAGGCATATCTGCAAGGCAGCATGGGGAAAGCTTACACCCACTCATTTCACATAGGTCATCATGCCGCTCTTTTTGTCTCTCCCAGTCTTGGCTGGAGTGATGACAGGTACCATGGTGTTTCCTTGGTGTAATAAATCAGTTCCATAATAATTAGATATTTTCTTGCCTTCAGTGTTTCTCTTGTGGACATTTTGTCTCTCTTTACAGAATCTGCACCTGGCATACTGAATTTTCAGTCTGCTGGCTCTAGTTTAACACACTCAGTTCAATAAGGCAACTGAAGACAACTTGAGATAAGGAATTAAACTGCCACATCACAATGACTGAATTAACACTTCATTACAGCTATGACAGTCTTTGGAATTTTCCATGCCTCAGACATTCCGAGTGTGTAAAACTCTCCACAACTGTTGTGCTGAGCACTTTAAGTCAGTCCTTCAGGACAATAGAAGTGGAAAAAATATCAAGGAGATGTGCAATATAATATGTGAGAGCTAATCTGATCTAGCAATTATCTCCATTCATCAGGGCAGATGGGATTACTCATGGAGAAAAAGGTCACAATAACAGAGATCAGCCATCATGTGGTGTTTACATACACTGATTACAGTTTTATTGCTAGATATTGGAGATACAGAAGTAAGAGGCTCCATGAAGCTGACATGATTACAGGAATCTATGCTCATTGTAATTGGATTTCTTAAGGTAACAAGAATGTTTGCAAAGGAATCTGCACTTGACTCTGTACCTTCATGAGCTACATTTAGGGTAATATACCACCTTTGAATCTACACTGAAATTCCCATTCATGTTAATGGAAGTTGTGTGACCATTGTTAGCTCTGGAACTTAAACAGATTCAGTTAATGATCTAATGCAGTGGTGCCCAAACGCGTTACACATATCAGGGCCTCATAAACATAAGCACAGCCATGTGTGGGCCAAACAGCTTCTACATATTTTAATATGATTTAAAGTCACCTGAATTGATTTATATTTTAAGTTCAGCTTATTTAGTCTGTATTTAAATAGGCTGTTTCTTTGAACAGTGTTGGCTGTTTACACACTTATGTAAACTAAAATGATGTAAACATGACAACAAAATGCTAATGAATCAGCCATTAATGTATTGTGTTGAAGCAGGCCGCAGGCCTAACGAAATGCTCTGGTGGGCCATATATGGCCCACAAGCCATAGGTTGGGCACCCTGATCTAATGTAAAGCCCAGTGACAGTAATAACCAAGAAGAACATTGTTTTTCCTGTTTTTTGATATTTTCACTAAAAAAAGGTTGGTTTTTTTTTGTTTTGATTTTTGTTTTCCCCAAGAATTTGAATGGGCTTGGTGAGATTTTAGCTCTCCCCACCTCCCTGCTGCTCCCAATATGGAATGTTACTTCATCCAACCTCAGATTTCTGCTTCCTAAGGGACGTTTGTTGTAATATATTTAACAGTTCTGTATGCTCACATCCACACGAATGATCAGTTCTTAAATTTTTTCCCTCAGTTTCAGGCTATGTAGAAACTTCTTGGTATGTTTAAATAAAAAATAACAACAATGAACTGTGAACAAATCATTGGACAGAAATGTTGCCGCCCGGGGAAAAGGATCATTTTACCATGCTGAGTAAATGTTTATAGAAGTGGTTTCAGCACAGGGTCCTTACTAATCAATGATTACTTGCTAGAAACCAGGGTGGAAGGATAGCTCAGACCTGATTATCTAGCAATCAAAAATATTCCAAAGCTTTGTTTGGGTTCACTTTCTTGTCACTGATTCATGGCTGCCTGCTACAGCTGGGTTAATAAATATATAGCAGTTCATTTTAGATTCACTACAGGTTGACCTCTCCTTCAGTGCAAGGACAGTTTCCATGTCCCTCTCAACCTGATGTGAGTTTTGAGATTGTGTAGGACTGGGGGGCTTACTCCTTTCAGCAGCATAAACCTACCCACTCAACATTTTCATCCTTGTTTGCTACTAACATACTAAGGTCCATATTTTCAAAAGTGCTACAAATTCTGAGTGCCCAGCTTCAGCCACTGAGGGCCTGATTTTCAAAGGGGCTGCACTGGAGTTGTGGGTCCTTAGGTCCTGGCTGTTCCCCATTAGCTTCAATGCACATAAGGCCATGGCAGATGGGATGTAAGTTAGGGCAGCCCAGTGCAGGGGAGAATCCAGGTTTCTGTATCCTGGCCCCCTCTCTCTCAGTCTTGGTGCATCCCTGCTTTTCCCCATTTCCTGCTCATTTTACTAAAGAAATCCCTTCTCCCCACACCTGCTGTCAGATTTGGGGACATGCTGTATCTTTTTCAGCCTATATTCCTGAGATACAAAGTAACTTGCCAGCTGTTTTTTCCCCTCAGATGCATCAGCTGACAGGATCCAGTGTCATGAGGTAAAGGAGGGGAGATCAACAGATTGCTTCGTCCTTGTGCTAATTACAGTTTAATAATTAGCACCTATCAAAATCCTGCCTTTCAACTGCCACTCATTTTGCTCTGTGCTTGCCAAATAATACCACCTTTCCCCAGCCGCAGCCACTGCGTTCAAGGGTCACAGAGCGAGCATTTTTTATTTTCACATCCAGGTTCTTTCTCATCCTGCGCTTTAACTTCTTTGTTGGTTTTGGTTTTATTCTGTATGCTGAAAGGCACAAACAGAGTTCCACACAGCTGTGAAATACAGCAGCCTATTACAGGTGAACTTTCTACAGCGGTCTAGCAGATCCTATAGCAAGAGCAGCCCAAAGAAGATGCAGTTAGCTTGGCCAGTGCCATGATAGGTATTAGAGGCTCATTTTAGTCTAATGTGTCATTGTAGGCATACTAGGGAATCAAAAGCCTGGAAGACTAAGGGCAGCCTGTTATCCTTTCCCAATATTTTACATGCACTGAGAATCAATTTTGGGCACCTTTCTTATAAGCCTGAGGGATGATTACTCCCTGACCTCATGCTTGGTGCACATAGAAGGAAGAATCACCAGGATTTAGTATCTCATCTGTTCACACCTGCAGTGATTTGATGTGTGAGTGGCTGTCCATTTCCCACCCATTAAATCTCAGTAACGTGAGTCATTCATCTCCATCTTTGTAGCTAAACCAAGTTCCTTCCCTCATGATAGCCATATGGGTCTCCTCAGGACATGAGTCTCTCTTTGCACTATTGGACCATGACACATTCTAGAATGTGCTGATAGCTGATCCAATCTCGACTTTAGTGCACCGGTGCATCAAGAAGAGGCCGAACCTAAATCAGGTCATTGGCCTGGTCAGGTTGTTCTGTTTGGTTGTCAGCCAGCACACTTGGGGCTGAGGTTTTAGTGCTCTGTTCCACCAATGTTACTGTATGTTAGACTACTAATTAATTGAAGCCTGGAGATGCTTTAGATCAGGATCTACCATTGCTGGGGGGTCTGATGGTATGTACTTCACTGCAGATAAAAGGTGAGCATGAAGACATGGCAGCTCAGTTTTTATCTCAGTTTAGCAGCTTGAATTCAACCCCAATCTCCCCACAGTCTTTAACTCAAGATGCTAACCCAAGTGAAAAACTGAGTTGTTGTGTCTTCACTACTATTTTAACCAGAGTTAGCTAATAAAGGTTTGCCAGTCCAACTCAAGGCCATGTCTTTTTCTTCATTGAAGACGTAGATGTACCCTAAATACTTTAATCACTGGAGCACCTTCTGATAGGGGGAAGCTTGAACAGTGCCTGCCCACACATGATTTGCTCTAACCAGCATGACCAGCCCCTCTCTTTTATTGACTCTCTAAAATCCATACAGGCTCCCAAAGATGGCCGTATTAGCATAAGCATTCTTGTCTCCTCCCCCCCCATCATTTTTCTCTTCTCTGGAATGACTGTGCTGGAACTGGTCACCTGAGAACTTCCTCACAGTTGCACCAAAATCACAAGTACTTGTGGCACACGTCCAAGTCCCCTCCTGTGATAAATGGACAGGAGTAGCTGTAAGTGCTATCACTTAAGTACATGTCTAGAAGCAATAAAAAGCACATTCCACCTGTGGAATGATTCTTTGGAGCTGTAACAGTAGCAGCCTGGAAATGTCAAACTTGAAAACAAGGACCAAATGGGTCACAGAGACTGAATTTCCTTCTTGACCCTAAAGGTGTTCCTTCCAGTTCAGAGCTGAGGCAGAAGGATGTATGTAGGAAGCTTCCATTCCTTGCTTCCCAGGATGTACTTGCTCTGTAGATAAACAGGGCTGTAATCTGTCAATAGATCTTCTGTCACCAGCACTTTAAAACTACAGAGCTTATGTACCACGTGATATCTCACAGTCGGCTTTGCCAGCCGAGGTCAAAGAGCCCAAGAATCAGAGCCTGGGAGTGAAGTGCTGTCTTATAAGTACCGCCATTCTAGCAGCATCTAATACAGAGCTAAAACTTGCAGGTGCCCAAGATTAGCCTCAAAAACACTCCTCCCATTTGAGCCTGGGAAGTTTAGATCTAGTGCTGAGCCCATTTTCCAAGACGGTAGTTCTGAGATATCTGTCAGTCTGGGGCTGTAGCCTGCTGAGAACTGAGATACAAACTGCTGTTGAGTGTCAGATAAAAAATACCAATTCCTCTATTGATCGTGTCCATAACTAGATCTGCGCAGGGCCAGTGCAAGGATGTTTCGCACCCTAGCTGAAACTTCCACCTTGCGCCCTCCCCCCCCGCGCCCCCACCCTGAGCCCCCCCTTCATAGCAGCTCCCCCCCTCTGCCCTGAGGCGCCCCCCTTGCGGCAGCTCCCCACCCCCCACCCTCCACCCTGAGTCAGCCCTCCGCTCCAGCTCACCCCTGCTCTGTGCACGAGCAGCCCGAGCACGCAGTCGCTGCTTCACTTCTCCCGCCTCCCAGGCTTGCGGCGCCTAAGCTGATTGGTGCTGTAAGCCTGGGAGGTGGGAGAAGTGAAGCACTCACCCCTGCTCCACCTCCTCCCTGAGCAACCCGTGGCTGCTTCACATCTCCCGCCCAAGCCAGGGAGGTGGGAGAAGTGAAGCAGCCACGGCGTGCTCGGGGAGGAGGCGGAGCAGGGGTGAGCTGGGGCGGGGAGTTCCACTGTATGCCGCCCCCCCTTACTTGCTGCAGGCAGCCCTCCTCGCGCTCCCCCACCCCAACCCCCTCCCTAAATGCCAGCGGTGACCGAGGCGGCCAAAGATCCAGCTGCCACAGTTGCTGCTGAAGAAAATGGCGCCCCCCAAATCCTAGCGCTCTAGGTGACTGCCTTGTTCACCTAAATGGTTGCACTGGCCCTGGATCTGAGCCCTTCATATTTTGGCCCATCTTTATCTTCAGTGTGGAACCTTATCAAATATTAGTTCAGTTAAATAATTTAATTCATTTTAGAAAATTCTCGGCTTGGCACATGGGCCATTAACTCTATGACACACACACCTCAGGTTTCATGAATGTGTGGAGCTGCTTGGGTAAAGCCCTGGCAGGGCTGCCATTCAAACAAAAGAACTGGGTGGAGTAGGTGAAGCCCCATTCTGACAGGAGAGAGCATTCTGGGAAAGCAATGCCACAGGCAGGGCCGGCTCCAGGTACCAGTTTAGCAAGCAAGTGCTTGGGGCAGCCACTCCGGAGCGGGGTGGCACATTCAGGTATTCAACGGTAATTCGGTGGAGGGTCCCTCTCTCCCGCTTGGAGGGAAGGACCTCCCACTGAATTGCCGCAGATCGCAATCGCGTGTTTGTTTGTTTTTTGTTTTGGTTTGGGTTTTTTTTGGCTGCTTGGGGCGGCAAAACCCCTGGAGCTGGCCCTGGCCACAAGATGCTCTCTGCTCAGTGGTGGTGCCGTACTGCTTTAAAGGAGCAGCATGGATGGGACTGCAGCTCTGAGGCAGCAGCATATGCTGCAGCTGTCAAGGACGCAGGAAAATGTAGGCAAGAGCACACATCCCACCCTGAGTGGTGTTGGTTATGCAGTCAAGTGCCCTGTTGTACCTCACTGGCATGACTCAGCTTGTACTTTCTTTCATTGCAACCCCAATAGGCCTTCCTTACCTCTCTGGCATTCGATAGCATTAGAGAGAGAGAGAGGAAGAGAGTTATCAGCAATCCCAGCATGCTTCTTCAGAAAGGAGCAGACACTCTCAGTTGGGCAACGTACATGTATTTTTATAATCCTAATCTTTTCTGCAATGTTTGTTCTCATATTAGCATCAACAAACAGCCGCTGACCTTGCCTGTTGTTGCTTTAAATGCCCTGTTACACTACAAGCATAGGAATGAGCTAGTCACATGGAAAGTACTTAGTCTCACATGGACTGTTCATGTGCAAAGAGGAAAAAACCCACTCTTACAAATACAATAATCTCCGCAGGAATCTCTCTCTCCCTAGCAATGAAATAGAGAGGCCAGATTTTTGCTTTAAGGCAGAATCATATCTTAGTTTCAAGTCATTTAAAAAAACCCAAACAAATCAATACTTCATTCTGCTTAGCAATCATAGTATTAACTTTGTCACAGAGTTATACATGACACTTAAGAATCCATCTTTTAATATAAAGTGCTCGGATACCATGGCGTAGGGTAGAAGAAATGACAAAAAGGTGCAAAAAAAGCCATAATGCCCTGAAAGAGAGCAATGTACAGAGAAGTTGCAGCACTGATGTGTCCCCCACCTTGGCTCTGCTTAGTCACCCCAGGGTTGGGCTGCTGACGTGCAGGGAACCTGCATAAACACAGCAAGGATGGAGGGGTATGTCAGCAGGTTGAATGGCTGCAATGGTCACAAGTGAGAGCAGCTCCGAAGGACTCTAAAATGTGCTGTGTTACATTCTGGGGACTTCCCCTCCTGGTTCCTGACCAGGACTTGACAACAACCAAAAGGAGGGCCTCAAAGGGAATCCATGCCAAGATCAGCAGAGAATCCAGTGCAGAGAGTGATCAGACTTTGGGAGCTTAGTGAGCATTGTGTTGATACCTGTGCAGCACAGACATATTCAATAAGGCTCATACATACCTCAGCTTGTAAGGCTCAGAGAAAAAATATTTCTTGTGCTCTCTTTTAGATAGTAAAGGCCCGAAGTACCTTCTTCCCTGTCCTCCTGGGGGAGTTCTGTCAATGTGTGGTGGAATCCAGAGTTGTTACAAAGCCAGCACTGCCAGCTCTACAGCAACTCCCCTTCCCCAGTAGGAAACCCTGGAGCAGGTTGCATGCCAGGGATATTTTTGGGAATGGCTGTGTACTCTGCTCCAACTATTCCCAGCTGCCAGAATAGCCCTTGTGGACAATGCACCTGAGATGCAAGTCAATGGTAGACCTTCAGGGTGCTCTAACTTATTTTGTGTTCCATACTAGCCTTCAGCAGTCCCAGCATAGGGATGCATGAAGCCATCTTTACTCCTCCACCTCCATCCCTGCGCGAAGCTGAGCGAAGGTGCAGGGGTGATGTGACCTCTCAGTGCCTTGATTTGAGCATCAGCCCTGGGATCATAGTCATAGATTCTAAGGTCAGAAGGGATCATTTTGGTCATCTCATCTGACCTCCTGTATAACACAGGCCATAGAATGTCCCCAGAATAAATTCTAGAGCAGATCTTTTAGATGCATATCCAATCTTGATTTTAAAATTGCCAGCAATGGAGAATCCACCACAACCCTTGATAAATTGTTCCAGTGGTTAATTACCCTCATGGTTAAAAATAGAGTAGGAAGATATATATATACACAGAGAACTTGAACACCCATTTTTTCATGTTCTCTGTGTATTTTCCACTGCATGCATCCGATGAAGTGGGTTTTAGCCTACGAAAGCTTATGCCCAAATAAATTTGTTAGACTCTAAGGTGTCACAAGTACTCCTCCTTCTTTTTTCAAGTACACCTCTACCCCAATATAATGCTGTCCTCGGGAGCCCAAAAAGCTGACTGCATTACAGGTGAAACCGTGTTATATCGAACTTGCTTTGATCCGCTGGAGTGCGCAGCCCTGCCTCCCTGGAGCACTGCTTTACCGTGTTATATCCGAATTTGTGTTCTATCAGGTTGCATTATATTGGGGTAGAGGTGTAACCCAACCCTAAACTCTGTATCGGTGATCTCTCCTCTTCACTATTTACCACTTCCCAATTTTTGTGTCATCTCCAAACTTTATCAGTGATGATTTTAAGTTTCCTTCCAGGTCATTGATAAAAATCTTAAATAGTGCAGGGCCAAGAACTAATCCCTGCAGTATCCTAATAGAAACAATCTGCCCAATAATGATTCCCCATTTACAGTCATTCTGAGACCTATCAGGTAGCCAGCTTTTGATTCATTGAATGTATGCAATGTTAATTTTATCTCATTCTAGTTTTTTTTAATCAAAATGTTGTGTGGTACCACATCAGATACCTTATAGAAGTCTAATGATATCACATCAACAGTTTTGCCTTTATCAACCAAACTTCTGTAATCTCATCAAAAAATATATCAAGTTTGACAGGATCGATTTTCCATAAACCATGTTGATTGGCATTTAATTGTTTATTAATCAAATCCCATATCAGCTGCTACATTATCTTGTCTGGAATCAGTGTCAAACTGACAGGCCTAAAATTACCTTGGTCATCTTGTTTATCTTTTTTAAATATTGGCACAACACAACTTTCCTCTAGTCTTCTGGAGCAGCCCAGTGTTCCCAAACTTATTGAAAATCAACATTAATGGTCCAGTGATCTCCTCAGCTAGCTCTCTGGAGGTCTTGGATGCATGTTATCTGGACCTGCTGATTTAAAAATGTCTAACTTTAGTAGCTGCTGGTTAACATCTTCCTGAGATGCTAGTGGAATGAAAAGGGTGTTATCATATCATATTACTACATCTTTTTTTTCACAAGTACAGAACAGAAATATTTATTGAACACTTCTGTCTTTTCTGCATTATTGATAATTCTACCATGTCCCTCTAGTAGTAGGCCAGTACCAGTGTTAGGATTCTTTCTGTTCTTAAAGGTCGATGTATGTCCCTCTTCATCATCTGCCATGCTGCATGTGTGGACACTTCTGACTCAGGATATGGGTCCCAGGCTCCTTATTCATCCACCTGTCCTGCTGCAGCAAGTGTTCTGCCGGTGATAGATTAGTTAGTCTCTGTTGTGCCCACAGCACCACGCCATTGGAGCACATAACTCTGTAACCTTTGGGCAGCGTGGATGTTCTCTCTGTCTCTCTCATACGCACACAGGTCAGACACTAACATTAATCACCTCTATGGAACCTGTCTTCATGCCTCAATGCTCACTGCTGCTGCCTGTGAGGCCCCAATTTATGACTGCTCTCTCTCTCCCTCCAGTTCACAGTCTCCCATCATAGCATACTCCCCATTCCTTGCTGTCTGCTGCCTGTGTATCTGTCCATTATTACCAGCAGTTTTGGGAGTGGAAGGGAGGAGGAAGGTTTAGTGCACTTGTTCTTTTGAATATAATTTTTGCCAGGTTTCCCTGGCCAGCTCCTCAGAATGCCAGGGCCCAGAACTTGTTAGCATTTCTCATTCTGTCCATACTAGTGATGCCTTTAGCTCCCTGAAAGAATGAATTTCTTGAGACCAGTATTTCCAAAGCCTGTCTGCCTCAGATGCTTAGGGCTGGTCTACACTAGGGGGGATCCATCTAAGATACACAACTTCAGCGACGCTATTCGCGTAGCTGAAGTAGAACTATCTTAGTTCGACTTACCTGGCCGTCCTCACGGCAGCAAGTCAACTGCCGCGGCTCCCCTGTCGACTCCACTTACTCCTCCTGCCAAGGTGGAGAACGGGCATCAATTTGGGGATCGATTTATCGCGTCTAGATGAGATGCAATAAATCGATCTCTGATCAGTTAGTACCCACCGATTCGGTGGGTAGTGTAGACGTGGCCTTAGTGATGCTGTTCTACCTGACACAAGAAACCGATGAGCTGTGGCATGATATTTGCTATACAGTGTGTAAAGCAATTCAAGGCTCTGACACATTAAAGGATTTGAAATCTCTTTCCCCTCATCCCATTTATGCTAACTGACCTTTAATTTTGATTTCTGCTATAATGATGAAATGTTGTCTTATGTGCATTTAGGGCCTGGTCCTGCTCTCTGTTGCAACGTACTGGCTGTGTGGCCCACAGGGAGGACAAGGGAATTCTCCTTTAGTTTAAATAGTAGACTTGTGTTTTTGGAACTGAAGGGCCAGGGATTTCAATGTTGGCTTCCCAAGTGCGTGTGATTTATTTAGCAGTTGTGCCTGTTGCCTGCAACACATGGGAATAATGCTGTGTAGTGCTATCGATTTAATGATTGCACCAGTATAAGGAGATGCAGAATTTAGCCCAGATTGTTTTGACAACCCATTAGTGGTAGTTTTAATTGTAGCACTTCTTAGTTAAAGAACTCTCTTCTTAGACTGCAGTACCCAGAATACTTAAGAGGCAGTTGTGTGTCTCTGGGTATGTCTACATCTACAATTTTGCAGCGCTGGTTGTTACAGCTGTATTAGTACAGCTGTATAGGGCCAGCGCTGCAGAGTGGCCACACTTACAGCAACCAGCGCTGCAAGTGGTGTTAGATGTGGTCACACTGCAGCGCTGTTAGGCGGCTTCAAGGGGGGTTCGGGGAACGCGAGAGCAAACCGGGGAAGGAGACCAGCTTCGCCGCCGTTTGCTCTCGCGTTCCCCGAACCCCCCTGCAAACCGCCGGGAAGGAGACCTGCTTGCACGGAGGTTCGGGGAACGCGAGAGCAAACCGGGGAAGGAGACCAGCTTCGCCGCGGTTTGCTCTCGCGTTCCCCGAACCCCCTGCAAACCGGGGAAGGAGACCTGCTTGATTACCAGACGCTTCCTCAGGTATGCTGGGATACCTGCTTATTCCACGGAGGTCAAGAAAAGCGCTGGTAAGTGTCTACACTTGATTACCAGCGCTGGATCACCAGCGCTGGATCCTCTACACCCGAGACAAAACGGGAGTACGGCCAGCGCTGCAAACAGGGAGTTGCAGCGCTGGTGATGCCCTGCAGATGTGTACACCTCCTAAGTTGCAGCGCTGTAACCCCCTCACCAGCGCTGCAACTTTGTGATGTAGACAAGCCCTCTGTGTTTGAAGAGTGGAAGATGATGCCTGGCGGATTGTTAGCAGTGAGACCAGGGCAGTCCTTAGGCATAGGCAACATAGGTAGCTGCGGAGGGCACCTGAAAATTTGGGGCACCACTGGGTCTTAGTGTCCACCCGCTTGTTTTCCTATCCCTGTTCTGACCTTTCCTGCAGGCTCCCACAGATGGCTGCTCTAGCTTGGTGAGTCTTCCTTGGGAGGGAATCTAGTAGTTAAAAGTGAAAAAACCTCCAGCCTGCCAGACCTATTAGCACAACATTGAAACTGTTAAAGAGACATTCAAGGGGTAATAAAGCCATTTAACAGGCATTTGCCAACCCCAAGGTATATACTGACAGGTTTCAGAGTGGTAGTCCTGTTGTCTGTATCAGCAAAAACAAGGACGAGTCCTTGTGTCACCTCAAAGACTAACAAATTATTTGGGCATAAGCTTTTGTGGACTAGAACCCATTTCATCAGATGTCCACGAAAGCTTATGCCCAAATAAATTTTTATACTGTCAGTTTCTGACTTTACTGCCAAAAACAGTTGTGCATTAATGTAATATTTACACAGAACATGGTCTACAGGACCTTAGTTTAAAATGTGCTTTAAAAATATTTCATCAGTGAGCTGGTGAAGATTATAAAATCACATTTCTAAAAAATGCTTGCATAGAGTTTTAGATGCACAATCATCTTTAGCCTTAAATGCGTGGATCTTCAGACATAGTTTTTTAAATAAATCCTTCAAAAGACCTCCCTTATCTAAAATACATATTTTAATTACCATAGTTAAAAAAAAATTGCTTCCAAGTCTTCCTGTCCTTTCTGTCCATCCCTTCACCACCTCTCCGCCCACTCCCCAGTGAAGAGAGCCCTTAAAGGGACAACAGTTCTTCCCTTCCAGATAGCTGGACAAAGAGTTCCCTTTCTTTACTTCTGACTATCCAACAAACTAGTTTTACAAGAACCCTCCAGCAAAATCAGTACCTTAGTAAGACAAAATCCTTGTTATACCTAAAATCTTTGGAAACATATATTTTTTAAAGTTGGTGAAATTTCATAACCATGTCTCTTGTTATGGAGATCACACAAAGTAAATTACTGTTCCCTTTTTCTAAAAGCAATGAACATTGTTATGAACACACAATTAATCTCTGATTAATTTAAAAGAATGTCTTTGTTTCAGTGAGTTAAATATGTAGTAATCTGGAATGCTGGCTTAAGATTTGAGTACATTTAAAATATAAATTCAATTTAGAAATACTGATGAAGAAAATGTAAAACAGAGAAGAGCTGCATCATGTATTCCATTATATGTAATGTTGTATTCAGCAGGACAGCTGACTCACCCTTACTATGAAGTTTTTGCAAATAAATCTCTGACAAACTTCAGGGCATATCAAAAAACCTGTGATTGACATTTTTTATTCCCAAATTTTAGTGCTTTTAATTAGGTACTTTCTTTATGTCCATTCTGCATGAGGGAGAGGGCATGGAAGTCTCTGCGGGGAACTGTGACTCTCTGCCACCATGAGGCAGGCTGGGCATCTCATTATCCTTTGCTGTCAAGTCCCTCCTCCCCCTCCTCCACCAGGCTGTGAGCTTGGGCTGCCATCCAGCATAGGGGCACCAGTTTAATAATACTGCGTAGGGCCCCATAAATCCTAAGGACGGCCCTGAGCGAGACTCAAAGCTGACTTATAAAAAAATCATACAAATCCTAGAAGCGAGAATACTGAAAATATACCAGGCTGGCTCTATGACCAGCAGAATAGGTGGTCACAGAGGGCAGCATCATATTCTGTAATGGCTTGCAGGCTGACTGATACATTTGTTGTGTGTACCAAGGACACCAGGAACCCTCAGGCCTTTAAACAAAAAGGTCTGTCATTTTTATGCAAATAGTATAAAATTAGCATATATATTTTGTAAGTTGAACTTATAGGAGTTCCTGTATTGACTCCTTGATGAGCTGATATGAACATGGTCCCTTTCACTTGCTACAGTCCGTACTCACTGTTTGTGTAACATACACTAATGTAAAAAAGGAATACTATCTTTGTGTAAGAAACAAGTATGTCCTCTTGCTATGGGAATACACGTGCAGGCACACACTGCGGTGAATGGAAGGTTTTGTATGTTTGCAGCTAGTTTCCCTTAGATCTGACTGTTTTCTGATTGTATGTTTATAGTTTAAACTGAGTTCTGAACCCTCAGTCTGATATGTGTCATTCAAGAACACACATGCCAGAATTCCCAATTTATTTTCTGTTGAAAGTGTGTGTACTTCTATGCAGTTACCACTGAAAGTAACATGAGGCTGTATCTGGTTTGCACTGAACACAAAACTGCAGAGAGGTAGTGCAGATTCATCCACATGAACAATGCTGCAATGGCTCGTTTGCTATTAGGCAATCCTGACATTTAGCGTTACCTTGGTGATTTCCTGGATTCTGCAAAGTTAGCCTGAGCTAACGAAAGACTGTCCTAGAGCTGGTCAAATTATTTTTTGTGAATAAATTATCCGATTGCTATAGCCTTTATCGATTCTTGCAACTCACTCATTACCCAGCCCTGCTTACCACAAAGTCATTGGGTATTCAGGTGTGTTTACTGAATAATTTATACAAACAAATTTCAGCCTATGAATTGTTTGTGAAATTGTACACTTCGACTCTTTGTTGTGTGTGTTGGTCACCAGAGACACAGGTGTGTTACTGTTAGTTCTCCTCCCTGATTTGGTGAAAACTTTTCAACAGGAAAATACTGTATAGCTGTAACATGCTTCCTGGTGCTGATTCTCAGAAGAATAAGTATTTATGTTACGGTGTATCAAATGTGTATCAATTTGTATTATGATTTCTATTATGGTAGCACCTAATGAGCCCAATCAGGGATCGGGGCCCTGTTGTACTTGGCATTGTGCAAAGAAGTAACACAAAGATAATCCCTGTCCCAGAGAGTTTATTGTCCTAGTTCAAGGCAACTGCACCTGTATTCCCCTTCCGTGAGCCCTTGAGGGCACCACTCTAGTTCCTAGCTCCTCAGCTGTCACTTCTCTTGGACAGAGACTTGTGTGTCTCTCTCTCCTGACTGGGGTTTTTCCAGGCTGCACATTTCCGTGCTTACCCTGTGGTATTCCCAGCAAGTCAGACTGCCTAAACAGGCCAGTGTCTGCACTTTGCTTTCTCTTCAGAGGCTTGTGAACAGAATATTTGCCAGCAGTTATGAGTTACCCCATCACTCTTTATAAGCAAGTGCAAGTTATTCTTAAGGTGAAAACATAAAAATTATAAAAGAACCTACATGCATGCTAAAAGCTTACCCATCTGTCTGATGGGGCCTCAATAGGACAAAGTCCTTCCAACCCTTCCCAGGAAGGATTGAGACCCCCTCAGACAGAAGGCTCTGTCCTTTTGCTGGATCAGAAAGAAAGTCCTGAGTCAGTTTAAACTCAGGCTATTTATCCAATATTTATCTTTGGCTGTTGGTCCCTGAGGAATCCTAATTGGACTAGTATACATGAGCCTCTCCAGGTGGTGATACTTCTCTTGAGGTGTTACAACCTGAGTGAATTTGCCTAACTAGTCTCCAATGTTCTTAGTGCTTGGAGGGGCTATGGTCACCCTCCCCCAAGGAATTGCATAAAATCCCTGGCTCTCTATGATACATATGGTTTAGATACAACGAATGCTGCATCTTGGCAGGAGGTTAGACTAGATCACCCTTGCAGTCCCTTCTAACCCTCTGATTCTGTGATCCTATAAACTTAATACCATGTGATCTCCCAAAGACATTGCAGTAAATGGCCATATCTGTGTCACTCATAATATAGAATTGTGAAATATACAACTGGTGAATAAGCAGGCAAACGGGGGCATTGGAGACTAAGCTAATGGTAAAGACAGGTGCTGGGGCATACATTTTTAGTCACAGTGATCTCATTAATTGAAATTGATCATCAGTCTCACCTTACACAAATAAACTGGGGATTGTCTGAGTCCATCAGCAATAGATAATACAAACCTACAGGATAGAAGATGCAGCTCACCCTGTTTATTGTAAAAAAGCATTTGTGAATTATTCTGTGTATTATTTGTCAAGCTCCACACAATTCCCTTTTGGGATGGAGTCCTCTGTAATCAGAGCACTCTTCTCCAGCAGGCTGTTTCGTCTTAGGAACCATCCGGAAGTGAAAGATCGTTTCCCAGATCTCCTCCTTACCTTCCTAACAAACCAGTCCCCAAGTGCATGGTCTCAAAATTTCACATTAGGTGGACCCTCCAGGATGGACTTTGCTGAACTGTGGCAGTGTGTGGGTCACTATACTGCTTTCCACTGTAGTGTCCTTGGTGCTATAGCTCTTTGTTGTACTTTTACCATCATATATTTGGTTGATTGTTCAACATCTCTACTCAGTTAAGAGGAATTTCCCTTTAGGTATCCCCCTGCCTCAGTTTCTTCCAGTAAGTAGGTTCCCTGTGCCTCACAAATCTGCCAATGAGAACTCCCAAAATGGGAAACTTCAAGTACCTTTAATTTCATGATTTCACACAACTTACTCATGTATTTGGAAATGGATTCATGTGAAGAGCAACGAGCCTGCTCCTGGTGCCATTGAAATCAATGGCAAAACTCCCATTGATCTGATTAGGAGCAGATTTGGACTCCAGTAGCAGTTGTGTGTCTCTCTGGCTATTCAGTGGGGTAACCACCTTAAAAAGATTGTTCACATGCTCTGCTCTGGCCATGTTTACATTCAATGAGCATCCCTCCAGCCTACCCACTTATTCACTCATTAGGCTTTTTGCTTAGAACCATTCAGCCTTGCTATTTTGATTTTGTAATAGGCCAAACTCCAAGTACTAGCAGCATAAACAAGATTGCATGGCTAATGATTTGTGAGCTTAGCCTGAATGCAATTTACTGTAGAAATTCCAGTCTATGAGACTTTGTAACCTGCTAATAAAGCACTTTTGGCAGAGTCTGTACAAACAGAAAGAATTTCGCAGCCTCCCATTCTGGGTTTCTCTCACTGTCCAAACTTACAGTGATGCTGCTTTCCAATGTAGCTTAACTCTGTAACTCTGCTGTAACGGGGCCATGTTGTCTCTCTCTCTTTTATTTTAAAATTGGTTTATTGTTCAGTTAAATTTCATAAGGTAGCCAGACTCCACAGGTGCCTTATAAATAAAATGTGAACATCTCTATCAAGTATTTAATAACAATTATTAGTAGTAATATTGTGCCAATCTACGAAGGAACTGCAGAACCCATGAGCCAGATTTATGCCTGTGCTGATGCAGGGTGAGAGAAAAGACAGCTTGCCTCTCCCCTGTTCAACGGCTGTGGGGACTGATCTGGTCACCCATACAAACTAGAGCAGCCCTAAATTGCACCTCTGCCAAAGTAGCCTCTATGAAGCCACTGTAGAGTGCAGAATCAGTGGGTTGCAGGTCCACCTTGGCCACACAACACCCTCTTTTGGTTCACTTTGAAATGCCATATACAACCCGAGCTGCTGCTGCAGAGCTGGTGCATCTGGTTTTGTGCCTGGTGCAGTGGTCCTGTATGCTGGTGGGGGCATCCCCTATGTGGATTTATATCCCTCCCTCTCCCCTACTTACATCCAGTTTAGTTGGTGGAAACAGGCCATAGGACAATGATGAATTGGACCCAGTGTAGATCATTTGCAATGTTCATGCAGGGGATGGACCGCAGACCTACGAGTCAGGAGACCTGGGTTTTATTAGTGACTCTGCTACTCAATGTTTGACTTGGGCATGTCAGTGTGTCTGTGCCCTCATCTGTCAAATGGAGATATGATACTTTCACCTGCTTTTTGAAGAGCTCTGAGATCCTGATAATAATTTTAAGCTGCTAAAGATTTCCTCAGGGGCCAGTGCTGCTGTGGCACCGTAGAGTTTCTTCCCCCCACCCCCTATCTGCCTTACCTTCATTTCCAGCCCAGCGCACACAGGACTTAGGAGGATGAGTGGATGGGTAACCAAATGCACAAAAAGTGAGCCTCTCTGCTTCATTTATTTGTTTCACCCCAAATTGCTGAAATTCTGAAGCTCAAGATTGATTTATGGAGTTTTTTAGATTTGGAGGCCAGTTTAATGGTGTTCAAGACAGAAAGTTTCTCTGACATTCATATACACAGTCCACTCCCAGGTTTTAGTTGTGACGATGAGGAAATGTCTGGTTATCCATGTCTTTGTGTCAGACTCAGAAACCTCTTCCAAACAGGGCATTAGCTGACACAGGCAGACTGCTGGCTGGACAAACACTGTCCTGTGTGTCACGTTCTAGTAAATACCTGCATTTGATTCCAAAGGGCTCCATTGATTAAAACTGGCTCTCACCACAGGCCAAGAGAACAATCACCACAATAGGACAGTGAGCCATTAAACATTACTATACAAAAGATGATCATAATGGTCCCTTCTGACCTTAAAGTCTATGAGTCTATGAGTCCTTTAGTTTCGTTGTTCTTGTGGTTGTTCAGATCTGGAAAACTACCCATCAATCAGTCCAGAAGCTTTGCAGGAAAGATAAACTGAGCACTGGATCAAACACTGCCACTGAATTCATTAATACTTGCTATTGAAAAAGAATTAAAACCAATAGCGACTCTGTAGCACTTGATTTCTACTGCCCTCTGTAGCATTTATTTCTAGTCTGTTTCAAATGCACTGAAATGGGTATATGAGACAAGAGGCAGAGCCTAGGACTCTTCGATAGGACAGTTCCTACAGCACTCATATTTCTAGGGTCCAGACACAATGGATGGGCTTGCATGGAACCTAACCTGTCTGGATATTTGGTCCATTGGGTTTATTTATAATAGACCATTGCAAAAGTTTTTGGCACAAACAAAAATTCATAGCAGTTAAGACTGTCATGGTTTGTAAAATTCAGAACAGAAATAACCCAAGTATTGTTAGAGCTTTTATTTAGTTTGATTTGGGCTGTGTTGTTCTTTTCTAGTCATACTAAGACCTTAGAAACCTTTGCGGTGACATGTGAGAGGGTTTCCACTCTCAAAAGAGTAGAAGGCATTTACATGACAACTCTGACGTTCAGAATGACTGTATTACGAAACTTACCCAAGGAAACCAAAACTGATCTGGAGAGGGTAGGAAGACACTGACAGAAGAGCTGACACTGATTTTTTATCCCAAGCAGTCTTGGTCTTATGGCTGTTTCACCTCTCATATTTGAGTATCTTTTGTTGTGTAATGGCTGTGTGGTTAAATTTGGAGATGGGACAGAACTGGGCCCTGGATATTGACTTCTCCCAATTTGGGAACAAGGGGACATATTTAAGGTTGAAATCCTGGGATCTGAGTCTGCCCTTATGTTTTCAGTTCTGGGCCAGATCCCAAAGCAGAAGCGGCCTATTTCCTGGATTTGGTTCAGACGTGGCTGAGATCTCGCAAGAACAGAAATTTCTGTGAGAGTTTGGCACAAGATATCAGAAATCTCACAAGGCCAGCTATAGACATGAGATTTCCATCATCTTGTGAGACTACTTCAAGAACAGCTTTTGAGATTTTGACACCATCAAATCTGAACCTGAATCACAGCCCAGATTTGGTTTCAGATTGAACTCCAAACTCCACTCTAAAATTAATCTGGACCTGAACCCCACCTTTCCAGCCAACATCTACTTAAAATATACGGGAAGAAATAGAAGAGACAGAGAGAAACAGAAAGACATAACATTTTAACTTCCAATGAAGAGAATTGTGTTCATGTGGTCTTATATGCGTTCTTCTGCTTGCAAAGATGAATTCAAAGTCCATCGTGTGGAATTTAAACCACTGTTTTTGAGCTAACTGTAGGCACACGGCGTTACTATGGAAAATTCCTGATTAAAGTCTGCAAAGAATTTCCTATGCAGAGGCTGTTTATTAATAGGTACCTCAGCCTCGCATCTGACATTGACAGTTCTGCCCTTTAAACACATCATTTTGCAAGCAGCATGATAAAACGCTTCACTTTTTTTGCCGACGGAGGGATTGTCCCTTCCCTTCCCCCATGCCTCTCTCAGCTCTAACCCCTACAGTTTGCTTTGCTAAGCACAGGAACAAAAACTGCAACCATGAAATTATTTTAACTAGACCATAAAAAAAATTGCACAAGTGATGCTTGGAATAAAAAATCCTCGCTCTAAACTAACTAAACAGCACTATGTGTCCTTGTGTAGTTCCTGGTGTTTTTCTGGTTCACTCAGTTTCAATAGATACATAAGGATTGGAGCCAGGGCTCCTGAATGACTAGCTCAGAACAAAAGCAAGTCTCCTGAGTATTCTTGAGCAGCCAGCAAATTGAGGGAAAGTTATTTTGGGTTAATCAATGTACTTCAGTTGCAATCACATTTAGCCTCTAACAGAGAAGGCTGCAAACAAGGAATTACTGTTCCGGGCTCAACGATGGATAGGACTGGGAAGTGTCACTGGCCAGACTATGCTCTCCTCAGTGCTTTTTTAAAATGTGTCCCGAATTCAGTTCTGTAATTTTGAGTATCCTCTTCATTTGCATTTTTCTCCTGTTTATTTATTTATTTATTTATTTGTACTGGGAGTCTGGGAAACTATTGGCAGTTGGTTGAAAGTCCCAATAGGGGAGAATTCTAGCCATGTTCTAGCTGGGACTGCCATATGGAGCCAGGGTAATTATGATCAGTATTCAGTTTTCTGATAGTAAAGCTTTGGCGAAGGCAACGTCATGAGCAGAACCTCCTGAGGGACAGGCATAATGGTAGTTTGAGTACTTTGGGCCAGATTTTCAGAAGAACTGGTCAGCACGTTGACTGATCAGCTCTTTTGAAAATCTGTCTCCAGATGAGAACACTGAGTACTGGAAGATCCGGCCCTGAGCTCCTTTGCAAACCTGGCCCATGTACTAAGTTTAAAGGAGCCCTACTGCCTGCTGTTTCTGCCCCCATCACAAATGTCTATGCAAATACTATATAGTCCCGGAAGCCTCAGCCTGTTATATTGGTTCCTAAACTGTTGCTTCTACTGTAGTGACTTATCTACTTCAACTCCTCCTTGCCATCCGAATATGTGCTATTCTACCACAAAACATGCCAGATAATGTAAACCCAAGCCTACTGGCTGTGCTACAAGCACAGGCCCAGCAGATATGTCTCCATCCCCATGCAAATCTGCATCTCCACCCTTTTAGACTCCTAACCATCTTTCTCTTTAGTGAAGATCCAGCCTCTTTAAACTTCTAGTCAACTTCTTGGTCTTGATGGGCGACAAACAGCCTGTTTCCACTCCCTCTTTCAAAGCCCAGTCCTGCATGATCCTGAGAACTCTCAATTCCTGCTGAACTCAGGGAGCTGCTTGGGCTCTATGGAGCACCATGAATGGTTTCTTTACCTGAGCTGCTGCAATTTAAAATGGGATGTGTATGTTTTAAGTGCTTTGCTGGATCAAAGACAAAGAGCTCAGCACCTTGCAGGTTCGATCCCAAGGAGAATAAGGCCCCTGACCTCTGGTCTTGTGACTTACAATCTGCTGAAGGTGAGTGAAAACACATGCACCCCCTCCCCCCATAGTTAAAATGTTGCTATCATTATTTTGTTGTCTCTAGTACTCTAAAGATGGATAGGAACTTCTGTAGGCGAGGCCTTCTGTTTCAGAGATTTATAATCCATCTGTTCTGGGATTGTATGTGCGCTTTCCCTAGTTTAGTTCCTTCTGTTAATTGTGTGTCGAGTAGCTGTTCAAAAATGTCTTTATCTGGATTTGCTTATGCAGTACTTGTAGAATTCTTGGGTGGATGCCATCACTCAGAATCCCATTACTTTCTCAAGCATGGCTTTCTCTGCTTATTGCATTCTGCAAGGGTTGCTTCAGGTCTTCTAATTCTGCGCTTAGAAGAGAATTCATTTTGTTATCTGTTCTCCCCCTTCCCTCCTCTTGTCTCAGCTTCTCCTTAAGTAGTTTCCTTTCAGTTTCTTTGGTAACAATCCATTCAGATTTACCATTTTTTAGAGAAGAACCTGAACTAAAATTCCAGATCTTGAGCTTGCGCTACAGTTTGCTTTGGCTCTGACATTCAAGTCTTCAAGTGTTGCTTTCTTGAGCCTGCATCAAAATGAGAAACAGAGATGAGTCGTGGACCTGATAAGTTTAATAGCCTTGCTCACCTAATTACAAGTGGTTTTTGAAGACCAGTCCATATATATTTGAAACATGGAATGGCTTTGTGCATGAATGGAATGGTTTCCATGTTGCTGAACGTTTGTCTGATTTGTGGTGTCATGTTGCATGTGAAAGATTTTCTGGACTCAGAGAAACTCAGGCCTTCGACATCCAAATTTCCACAATATCTATCTTTAGAAGCACCTATAAGGAAGCAGGGAAGAATGCAGGCAAATCTGTTAGGTCCAAAGATTCAAGTTGGCTTTTCCCTCTGATGTTATTGGTGTTACTCTGCCAGTCTGTCTGAAAGACTTGACCCATTAAAGTAATGTCAAGCCCTAAACATTCAAAGCATTTCATAGGGTTGTTAGCTATGTGATCCCTTATAACCAATGGGAATACTGTATGCAATGATTTGAAAGTCTAGAGGATTAAAGTCCAACTTCAACTGAGATGAGACATAATATGCACTTCTGAGAACTGTTTCTCTCCTTCCCCTCCCCTTCTATGAAAGTATAATGCATGGTGGTTAGAGCAAGGAACTGGAAGTGCCAGAACTCCTATCTCTGTTCCTGGCTCTGCCACTGACTCACTGTGTAACCTTGGTGTTAGTTTCTTTACCTCTCTATGCCAAAATTTCCCCATCAGTAAAATGGGGATAATAATACTTACCACAGAGGGATTTGGTGAGGCTAAATAACCAGTGTTATAATAATAACATTTAATTTATTAATAATATAAAAATGCAATACAGCAGAGGTTCCCAAACTAGGGGGCACAAAGGAACATTATGGGGGGGGGGGCCTGGCTGAGGCTCGGGCCAGCCCCCACAGGTGGCAGGGAGGGAGTGCCACCCAGCTGTGCTCCTGGTCCCAGTGGTGGCTGCCAGCCCCATGCCTGGGGACCCACTGTTGCTCTGCACCTGTGGCTGTGCTCCTGGCCCCTTGCCCGAGGCTCTGGCCCCCGGCCCTACATCCAGGGCTCCATTCCCGTCCCTGGCTGCCAGCCCTGCACCTAGGGCTCCACTCTCAGCCCTGCCCCCACCTAGCCGTGGTCCCCTTACCTCTGTCTGCATCCCCTTCTCCGGCCCTGTGTCGGGGAGGGGGATGCAGACAGAAGTAAAGGGGGGCATGACTCTCAAAAGTTTGGGGACCACTGCAATACAGAGTTAGCTGCAGATGATGTCCTAGGTGTGACCTTGGATTTTCTAGCTTTTAGCAATGTAGGTCATGAATCTCTCTCCCCTTCATGGTATCTTAACAAAGTTGTTTATGATTCTTAGTACAATGGGCATTTTATTTTATTCTGATAAGTAGCTTTAATGAGATTAAGCTGCTTCAGATTAAGCCAATCAGATTTCTCAACTGAAATTGACACTTTCATTCTTATTGTGTCTTCATTATCAGATTAAATCTTGATGAAGGGGAATCATTTCCTGAGGCAGTTTTATAACAGGCACAAAACAACACTCTGTGTACTGTTCTCTGCCACTCTCATGTGGGAGGCATTGCATATTATAGCATGACACAGATGTTTACTGCAGTCATCTGCAAACTTGCTAGCCAGTGGTCAACAACAGCTCCCCATGACTGAGAGCTGTTGCCATCAAATATATTTTTAGACTTGTGTGTATTCTGAACACCTCACAAACATTCATGAATCTAGCCTCACTGTTTCATCCACAGTTTTCTCACTTTTTGTCAGAAGAAAGGCTCAGGGGTGACTATGTAGAGAAACTGAACTCTCCCCACAGACCACAAGGTGATCTCTTCAGGTCAGAGTTAAAGTATGTTCTCTACTGCCAACCCTGAAGCCTTTCAAAGTAATGAATGAGACCTCCCAAAATCATGAGGTTGGCCTAAAAGTCATGAGATTTAAAAAAGAAAAAAAACTGGGGTTCTTTTTATTTGCCTTCTGATTTTAAAGCTTTAGGGTGCACGTAGGCCATGTTTTCAAGGTATTCCTGGTAATCATGAGTAAAGCTATGATTGTGTCATGAAAGTCATGGAAATTATGGAATCCATGACTTCCATTGACCTCTGTGACCTTTTCTGCCCCGGGGCTGTAGCTCACAGTCAGTCCTGCCCCAGAAGCTCCCAGCCCCCTCCCTGACGGGGGGACCCCACCCACAGCTGCCCAGTCGCGGCAGGTGGCGGGGAGCTGGCAGACCTTTCAGCTGCCCAGCTGCGGGGAGGGGCTGGAGGACCCTGCAGCTGCCCAGCCGCGGTGGGCAGCCGATGGACCCCGCAGCTACCCAGCTGCAGTGGGCGGCAGGGGTTCTCCACAGCTGCCCAGCTACAGCCTGCAGCTGGGGGACCCTTCAGCTTCCAGGTGCCCCAGGGGCGAGGGGATCCCAAAGCAACCCAGCTCCGCGGACAGTGGGACCCCAGAGCTCCCATGCACTGCAGCAGTGGGGGACCTGGGAGCCCCAGCAGCAGTGGGTCCTGAACCCGCCTACCCCTTTTGTCAGGGATCTGTTTAGTTAAAGCCAGGGGCAGGTCATGAGCGTCTGTGAAGTTTTGTTTATTGCCTGTAACCTGACCATGACTTTTACTAAAAAATACCTGTGACAGAAACTTAGCTTTAATCATGAAGGCTAGAAACTCCCCGCCTCCCTTTTTTTTAAAAGAAAGCTGAGACTCAGTTGGTTAGAAGCATCCAGGAGCTGGGGCTTCAAGAGGAGCACCAAATATCCCAAGTGCCATGGTGAAACCACAAATTGTTGATGCTGCAGGTTGGTGGGGCATGTAGAGAAACATGCACTTCTGCCGGGGCTGTCTCCTCTGAGAGTTCCTACTAGATTTTCAAAGGCACAAATGGGAATGAGGTGCCCAAACTGTGCTGCTACCTCCCTTCTGCACCTTTGAAAATCTCTCTGTAAAGCAGCTCATATTACTAACTCCAGCTGGTTATAATCCCATTTCAGATAGCCCTGCTCAGCATTGGTGCTCATGACAGCCAAAGTTCAAAGCCAACATTGTAGGTTGGCAGTTGGCCAGAAGCATAATTTTCTCCCACCTCTGCTGAGGAAAGGGAAAAGCAGCTCGGTATTTAATGTCCCCATGCCCCTCCTTTCACATCACTTCGTGCCTTGACTCTCCCATATATTTGAGAGAGGGGTACCAGAGCCCCAAACTGCTCATTTGGGGCCTATTCCTTGGACAGCACAAGGAGAACCATATTTCACTCCTCAGTCAAACATCTATGGGTTTTATCAGGGTTCAGTGTGACACAACACTCACCACTTAGTTCAGGGTTGGGGCCTAAAACAACATTCAGTGGCCTAGATACTGATATAACCATCCTCAGCACATCATAGGCTTGCTGCAGAGAGTTAAAAACACCCTCTACCCAGCCCCCTTTTAAGGGCTATAATGCAGAGGAAACAAATAGGTGGGCCATGGACTTTCTTTGAATTACATATTCTGAGAACAAAAGGTGCAGGAGGCATTCCTGCTCTGTGCCATATCTGAGGCCGGCAGAATATGCTGAGCTTCTTATTGGGACTGTGCAGGAGGAGGAGAAGGTGACAGCTCTATCACTAATGGACTGGTTTACCCAGATTTTTATTGTTTTGGATACACTCAGGGATGCTGCAGTGACTCAGACTAAATTGCTGCTTTGTCTGAGAGACATGTTTTCTCTGGGTAGTAAGTCGATCTTAGCTCTGATTAGATTTCACTGCAGTAATAATAACCAATGAGTGTTGGCAGCAGTGGGGGTGGTGGGAGGGTTAGTTCAACATAAAACATGGAGAAGAACTTGCACTACAAAGGGATAGTAGGAGAAAATGAATTAATCACGACTCCAGCTGATCATACAGAGTTGCATTGTTCTTCCTTCAGTCAGACAATTCCTTCAGTCTTAGGCAGACTGGCCCCCAGTAGCACTGGGGATCAGAGGAAAGTACAAGTGATTTATATAGCCACATTTGCCCCACCTCCCTACTCCAGCTGTGCCAGGCAAGGCTCTAATACAGCTGGGGGTCTGAGCCATAATGTGAAACTCACCCAAGTGTGGAGGACTGGTGTAAGGCCCCCTGCATTAGTTAAACCCTGCATAGGGGCTGTCTGAGATGTCCACCTAGCGAACGCACGTCAGTGCAAAAGACCTCATTGAGGCTGGACCAGCATCAGGCCAGGATCTTTGGATCTGTGCTTAAGCAGATCCAGGAGCCCTAATATCTTGTACAACCAGCATGACATAAATGTGACTGCTCTTTAAGCCCACAGGGAATAGTGGGTATAGCAAAGGCTGTCAGCATCCCACAGCATGGCCCTGGGCTGAGAAATTGGTGAGGTGGATTTCGCCCTCCGCTCTACAAGATATAAAAGCCCAAGTTAATTTCACCCTCAGTTCTATATTCATTTTACATGTTATGATTTACTAAAGTACGAGAGAAAACTCTGTCTCAGGCAAGCGTGATGTAAGAGTACAGCTGGGCAAATCATACAAGTGACATTTTCTGCTGCTATAAATTCAAACCAAAATCCCTATTGGATCCAGCCATCTTCAGAGCCCTTCTGTGATCACTCCCACATGATTGCATTGTGCTAGCACAGACGCTGGCAGAAAGTGAACATTAAGGTCACACAATTAAGTACTTTGAGGAAAAGTCATCTTTAGTATGCTTTCCACAGGCATTCGCATTAGAAAACTGTTCCCAATAATTTTACTCAGCTAATCACAGAACAGAAGCAACAGCACATGAGTGATGTGGGCAGTCACAACTTGAATACTGAATATCAGAAAGCAAGCCACAGTGTAAAGGAAATGCAGTTTGTCACTGTTTTGAATAATAAATATATCTGATTAAAATATCATCTGTCCACAGAGGTTCTTCAAACAGAGCTTGATCCTTGTTCACCCAGTGTGCCTGTGGGGCTGCCTACCTCACAAGTCACATTCTCTCTGGGACTCTGAAAACTAGAGGTCTAGCTCCAGCCCAGTGTCAAGATCAAGTCTGTTTCAGCCCCATGCTTCAGGGCACAATTTACTGTTCAAACACACCACCTCAGAAGTAACACCAAAACAAAGCAATTTCTCTGACCAGCAAGGCCTGCAGGTTCTTCTTTTGCCTCTCTCTGTCCCTGGAAAGAGCATTCTTCCTTTAGGTGCCCTGCTGACTCATGTGACTGGCAGGGACCCTTTAACCCTTACCTGTCACACACCCTGTCACAGGCTGCTTGTCCCTTTCCTGTGCACATAGGGAATGGGTGGGCAAGCACAGGGAACGGGTGGAGTCTTGACTTCATATCCCCAATGCACTGACTAGCTCATTTGAGCAGGCACAGAGGTGGAGGTAAACTGATAGTCTGACCCTGTCTCTGAGTCACAGTTCAACCCTTCTGCTCCAGCGCCAGCACAACTACATGCTGCCTCCTACTCAGGGCACACTGTATTCTTACAGCCTGGCCCCAAAAGAAGTGAAATTTGTTTAATAAATGATTTGTTACAAATGATTTGCTCAGCTCTACCAAGGAGCCTGATGTGACATAGTAACTCCTCGCCCCAGCAAATTTCTAGGAAAAGAACTCAATGTCACCTCTCCTTGTTCCCATAAACCATCTGGTGACTGTGCATAACTACCTCCTTTCTAAGCCTTAAACAAACATTTGGTCAAGGAGGCCAGGGCCTCTTTGCTTTGCTTACAGCGAATGCCCATGAGAGGAGCCAAGTGCCAGCTCTCCAACTCTCTGTCAATATAATACTTTCCACATCAGCCCCACCAGCTCCTGACAGGTCAGCACATAGCATGAATCACACAATGTGCAATGGCAGTTGGTGCTATCATTTAATGTTTTAAACAATGTTTAGTCTCTCAAGCTGTCTGTGGCTTTTTGCATCTTAGGGCTGGTCTACACTGGGGGAGGGGGATTGATCTAAGATACGCAACTTCAGCGAAGTGAATAGCGTAGCAGAAGTCGAAGTATCTTAGATTGATTTACTTCTCGTCCTCACGGCGCGGGATCAACGTCTGCGGCTGCCCCTATCGACTCTGCTACCGCCGTTCGCGCTGGTGGCGTTCCAGAGTCGACGGGAGCACTTTCGGGGATCGATATATCGCGTCTAGATGAGATGCGATATCTCGATCCCCGAGAAATTGATCGCTCCCCGCCGATACAGGGATATAGATACAGGGATCAGTTTTCTGGCTCATTTCTTGGCTTGTTGCTTCAGCCACACCACCGCTCTCTTTACAACCCTCCACTGGCTCTCTGTTTGCCATAGAATCAAACATAAACTACTTGTCTTCACTTTTAAGGCCCTTCATGGCCTATCCCTCCCTACTTGTCGTCTTTTATATGCTATTAAGATGCTGAATCCCATCTTTGCTTTGCCATAGATGCCAGTCTTCATCACCAGTTTGTTAAATTTTCAAACACCTTGATGCTCTCGCTTATGCCGCCCCTTATGCAGGAGGAACCCCCTGCAGACATTTGCAGAACCACCTCATTATCCTCCTTCAAAGCCTTCCTTAAAATTCTCCTCTGCCAAAAAGCCTGCAAAATACTCAACAATGGTTAGGCAGCTGGTGTGCTCTCAGGATAACCAGTATTGTCTCACCGTGCTCCTCTTGTCTGTTTGCATCTCCGTTATCTCATATCTCACACTTAGATTGTAAGATCTTTGAGGCACCATCTTTAAAGTCCCTAGCACAACAGGGCCCTCCTGCACTGTTGAGGCCCTTAGGCAACTACCACAATATAAATATTAAGTAAGGGTCTGATCAGACTCCCACTGAAATCCATAGAAGTCCAACCAAGTGTTTCTTTCTCTTTCAGGTCACACCATATAAGATCTCAAAAGCCAGTTTGTTACTATTTCCATCTTGCTTTTACCCATGTGAGCTCTGTCATGGTTTCACAGATAGAGGTTATTGTTGGCCATATGGAAGCTAGAATGCCAAGCTCTTATGTGGTTTTGGTTTCTACTAATTTCTATACATTGTGATTTCTAGTAGTGTGTTTGGTTTCTTGTAGTTCTTTAGATTGTAACCTAGCCATTTCAGACTTTCTCAGGACTAGTCATTTAAGATACCAAACCTTGAAATTGTTACTGGTCCATCTGCTGAGAAGGAAGTTTCTTCTTTTGGCACTTGTCTAAGACTGAATCTAGTAAGTTCCAGACAATTATCTCTCCCTCCCCCCCCAACAAATAAATAAATAAAGATAAAACCAAAAACTAAACTAGTGTTAAGCTATCAGAGACCACTCCTCCATGTCAGAGAGCTATCCTTGTTAGTCTGGAAGCAAATCAGTGCTTTCCCTAAAGGGAGAACATTGTTGTGACTTCATGTAATTGTTTTTGAGCCACTGCTCTTTAATTTAGCTGACCTGCAGCCATGGGAACTCCACCATGCCTTCACTCTAAGCATATGTTTTAACTGTCAGCTCAGGAGGTCTAGGAGGTAGAGGGGTGTTTGTACATTCCCTCTCCTTGTGTTTGTTACCCACATAACTTGAGTGTTTCTCCTTGGCAGCTACTAACCTGGCACCCTTTCTTTGTAAGTTATTTTAGTGTGAGAGCTCAGAGCAATGTGTTTTTGTATTTATCAGACTGCAGCGTAACAGATCTGGGAATTAATCAACCTTTCATTTCATTCACTGCCTGAGGAAACCTGCAAACTTTAAACAGTTTTTCTGATCTTATGTTTCAAATTCTAGAGAGCATTTTCACACATTTCTGAGGGCTTTGGTTTAGTTGGTGGGTAGTTTCATGTTGTAGCGTTACCAGCTATTGCTATCATGGCAAAGTGTCAATCGCATTTTCCATTGTGAATGCCTCCATTTTTTCCAGGGGTTCATTTGTGAGACAGTCAGGAAGCAATATCTTCTATCCTAAAAAAAAATCTCTTTAAGGCTGATATTTTCAGTACTGCATAGAAAATCGAGATGTACAATTCCCATTGAAATTAATGGGAGTAATGCATCTAAATCCTTTAGGCAGCTTTGAAAAATCTCACTTTTTTGTAATAAAGAAATAATAATTTTTTGGGTGGCTTCAGAAGCCCAATTTTAAGTCTAGAATTTTGTTGACTCTTGACCCTTGGTGTAGTTTGGTGCCATCAAAAAACTGAGTAGAGATAGGCCTAAGTAGCAAAATTTGGTTCCAGTTCTGGGTTTCAGACCCTTCCCTCCTTCAAAATTCAGGAGTGGTCACATCTGGAGTTTTGGTTTAGCCCATTACACAGATGGGGGCTAATAAAAAAATTGGCTTCAGATTTAGGTTTGGATTATGATTTTGAAGTTTGATGGTAGTAGACTTGGGGTCTTGGTTTGAGCCCATCTCGAAAATAAACTAAGTCGAGGAGCTGTCAAACTGAAAAGCAAATTCTGTGGGGATGGGAGGGAAAGGTGAGGATTTTCCTCCCAATCATCATACTTCTAACTGTGCAAGGCTCTTCTCAGGACCTGTCAGTGGCTCTTTAACTAGGTACAGGAAGACCTTCCTTCCCCGTCCAGCCAGGAGATGAGTGGACTAGGTAGAGCAGGGCAATTTTTTCAATAAATATTTTACTGGTCAAAAAATACAGTTTGGGGACATCCAAAACTGTTCACAATACGGGTCAAATTTGTCAATTCTTTTCAGACGAATAAAAATGGGGACTGGGGAATTTTGAAAAAGTCAAAAGGGGTCGTTTTGACTTTTTATTTGTTTCCAAATTTAGCTAGATTGATCTTTAAAAAAAAATGTTAAAAACATCCAGAAATGAAACACAATGTTTCATGTTGTTCAATCCTAAACTAAACTTTTTGGGATTTTTTTTTTGGTTAGCCTCTGAATTGAAAAAAGTCAGTTATTTGCCCTGCTCTAGCACTAGACCTCTGCCAGCCTATGGAGTAAGAGTGCAGAAGAGGGTTCTGTTGGGCAAGCAGGCAAGGCATGGATGCTCAAAAGACAGGGGATGCTGCAGGTAAGGACAGAGGTACACAAGCACACAGTGTGAATCAGGCCAAGGACAGGAATAGCAGAGGGTGCTATTATGCATGACAGAGATGTTCTGGCAGAACTGCATGGAGCCTTAGAACTGGAAAAGCAGGTTGAGTTGGGTGGGAGTTCCAGGACTGGAATGGTAGAAGGTACTGCCGCTCAGGATTGAGGTACATCAGCTAAAGTGTGTTGGGAAGGAGTTCACAGAGCCTGCCTGTGCAGTATCTGATTATTTGCACAAGTACAATCCATTCCTCACCACTCTGAGCTCTAAATTTCATTGCTTAATCATCGCATCCCAACCCCTTGTGTGCCACCCACCTTTTGTGTCTTGTCTTTTACATTGTAAGCTCTGTTATTATTTAACATCTATATTGTATTAGTACCTAAATGCCACAGTTTGTGTTTGATGCAGTGGAAAGGAGCCAATGAAGGGACTTAAAGAGGCAGTGATATAGTCAGAACAACAAGACAAGGAGATGATCTTAGTATGGATATGAAAGGGGTGAGATTGCAGGCACGAAAGCCAGAGAGGAGAAGATAGCTTAGTCAAGGCATGAGATGATCAGAGCTTGCATAAGAGATTTAGCAATGTGGGCAGAGAGTTAAAATTGAAGCTTGGAGATGTTGTGCAAGAATAAATGGTAAGAATTAGACTCAGCCTGGATATGTGGGTCAAAGGAAAGGGCTGAGTCAAAGATGAAGCCAAGATTATGAGCTTGAGCAATGGGGAGGGTAGTAGTGTACTCTGAAAGAGAAAAGCGGAAAAGCAGAGGGTTTGGGACGAAAAGTCAGGAACTTGGTTTTGGCCATGCTGAATTTCAGTGGAAAGTTGGCCAGGAACTGCCATTTGTTATACGTGTGTATGGTTCCTAGCACATTGGGGCCCCCACCTGTTTGAAGCTAGGTGCTACTGGGGTGTTGTTAATAAGAGTAAGGAGCACAGTGTGAACCCTCCCAAACTTGGGGGCAGGGGAGTATTTAAAATGAAACCCAGAACTGCACCACCCCTCCTTATCATTACACAAAACCTCCCCAGTGCTTTTTTTCCCCCCATACTCAAGACATCTGTTCCCCATTTCACCAGAAAAAAGCATACCCAAGGGAAGTATCACAGTGCAGGCTCCCTCGAGTTACGTTTACACTGCAAGTACAAGGCGTATACGAGCCTTGGGTTAGCTCCCCTGCATAAAACAGCAGTGAAGACACACTGACTCCGCTTTTAATTCAGGTTAGGCTTGAACCCAAGCTGCTAACCCACGCTAAAAGCAGAGTCTCCACTGCTATTTTAACCCAAGTTAGCTCACACAGGTTAGCCAACCTGAGTTAAGAACACATCTCTTTTTGCAGTGTAGAAACACCTACACAAATGGGGTGGCTAGGTGGGAAGGTGAGCAGCTATTTAACATCCTCAGATCTTACTCTTTTCTGGGGCTAATGTATGAAAAAGGTTACTCAATCCATCGGAGTTTTGCAATATTTTCAGCCAAACCAACAAAAACAACAATAGAAAGCAAATTGGTGCCATCCCATTGCAAAATAGGAGCCCTGGCAACTGAACAGTGCGTAACCATGTTGGAAATCATTAAAGAACAAGGTTGCATGTGAGTGGTTTTAAATGATAAAGCAGTGAGGTCAGCCTCAACCTAAAAGAGATCCAGGCACACATTGTACTGGGAAGAGAGAAATCTGAACCAGCTACCTGAGCATTCCGTACCTCATCATCGCCCAAAGATGACTAGTGAGACTGGGGACAGTTTGAAGAGACTGAGGGCATGGGAGCAGCAAAGAGGAAAAGCAGCCCAGTAAAATCAAAATAAATTAGGAGATTGCTTAGCCTCTTCGTTTGCACAGCTGTGCCAGGCCCATCAAAGACAAAACTTTGCTCAGAGGAGAGGGAGTGTTCTTGGTTAAACAGCTAGTTGATTTTTCACCCCTGAAATTTCCACAAAAAAAGACAGAACTTTTTTTTCAACATGATTTGTTTATTTGGCAAGCTTTTGACTAGCTCCTGATCTGTCACATCTCAAGACTTCAGTTCAAATTCTTCCACTGGATATACCAAGTGAAAATTAGTTAGTAGTGTCAGTACAGTTGTCCATCTGTGCACATCACAAACTCACCATATTCACATGGCTCAGTTGATAGTCTCCACTCAAGGTCTGAAACAGCAGGCTCTCCAGGGATACGTTACAGGTCAGGGCTGACATGCATTGATAGAATGCTCTTGAGTGTGCAGGCACAGGATAGGAATAGCAATGAAAGTGCCAGTCTAGAGAAATGGCCCTTCTTTCTTATGTACTTATACACCTGAGCACTTCAATCTTTAATGCAGTCATCCTCCCAACACCTTGTGAGGTAGGGCAGTGCTATTATCCCCATTTTACAGATCAGGAACCGAGGCACAAAGAACTTAAGTGACTTGCCCAAGGTCACAAAGGGAGTTTGTAGCAGAGGAAGGAATTGAACCTGAATCTCCCAAGTCCAACATAGCAACCTAGCCGCTAAACCATGCATGTTGCGGGCCAGGTTGAAAACAATAAATTAAAACTATAATGCAGTTCTTATATAGCACTTTTCATTCATAGATTTCAAAGTACTTTACAAAGGAGGTCAGTGTCATTTTACAGATGAGGAAGCTGAGATGACATGACTTGCCCAAAGCCATCCAGCAGGCCAGTGGCAGAGCTGGGAATAGAACTCAGGTCTCCTGGTTCACTGTATCTACTAGGCAACACTTTTTTGTTTTGTTTTATCAGTGTGATATATAGGAAGAGATGAGCGCACGGCTGTTGAAGCAATGGGTGCTTTGGGTCAAGGCAGAAGATCATCTTGTCCAGGTATTTAGAGAGCACCCATTGACTGAGCTGCGAGTGTGGGAAAGCATACATAACACTAGGTCCTGTTAGCTTTAGCCTATGCAAAAAGCCCCTTGCTTTTAGGAACATTAAATTAACTACAAGGTAAATAAATGAAAATGAAGAGTTCTCTCTTGCTATTGTGTTGCAGGCATCATTTGTTAGATGCTGCTGTACTGTGGAGTCCTTATCTCTCCCTCCAGATAAACTAAATCAGGATTCCCGAGGCTGACTCTCCTAGAGTGTTCTCATTCGCCAGAGATTTAGCTGCCCTTTTCTTGTATGTTTTGCTAGAGAGTGATTTTTTTAAATTTTACTTTTACCCCCAGCACATTCATCACTCATGGCTTACACACTCAGGACATAAAGGACTGAGGAGGGATGCTCCAAGGTTTTTTGTGGATGAACTTTACTTTCCATAGGCAGTGACAGGATCTCTGTTAAACACAGATTCTTCAGCCATGCTAAAAAAGTGGTGTCTTGTGTAGGGTAGAACCTGGAAGAGCTCATAGACAGATTGGTCACTCCCACCTCTTCCCATGCCATTACAGTAATTAGACTTAGCTCCCCCATCACTCTTGCTTTCAGTAGTCTTTTAATGGGGCTTAATGAGCATTCAGCTGTTGAAACATGAATCAAATGTACAAATTACACTTGAAGTCTCTGGGGAAAATCAGTTGACTGTTATTTCGAGTCCCAATGACTTTTCTCACTCTGCAGGGGTATTTGGTCCAGAGACATGGAAAAGGCAGGTCCCTGGTGGATAAATGAGGCTTGGATTTTCAGTTCAGCTGCAGGAAGATTTGGTGAGACACCATTGCTTTTTTAGCTTAAAGACATTATCTGCTCATCCTGCTGATTTATTCTGTGAAGGGGGCTGAAATCTACTTTTAATTAAAGCCTATGGGCCAGAGCATAAATGTAGGACATACATTATCTTCTATGCACAGTGGATCTCACTGATGCTAATGGGACATTTCCACAAAAGGAGGGGTCAAATATGGCCTTTCTGTGATAACTCAGCTTTTAGATATTATCGTTATTTAAGTACCTGACTGTCACATTCAGTGTCACTCAGTAGGAAAATACACGCCACTTTTAGGACCACCACTATTTCTGCCCTTTATTTCTCTTCCTTTCCCACCATTCTTTCAATGCTTCTCTTCTACTTCCCTGTCTTTGTGTCCTGCTGCCTTGCTACCCTCTGCATTTCTCTCTCTGCAATCTCTCCAGCCCTGCCATGTGGGCTTCCCTCTCATCTCTTCTCATCTCATATCTGCTGAAATGATCCACATTGAAATAATGTATACCAAGGTAAAAACTATAGTGCCTTCTCTCCACCTAGGATTTTACATTGTTCGCTTCCTCAGTATAAAAGCACCCTTTTTTTGCAGTGAAGAAAAAGCCTTAGTTCTATTCCTCCCTCCAACAGGGTTCTTCTTGAGTAAATCAGTTAATTGATCAGTGCCTCAGTTTGCCTATCTGTAAAATGGGGATAGTGCCCAAGTTCTACTGTTTTATTAGAAGAATAGAGAGAAAATATATGAGACCAAACAAATGCAAATAAATGTTGAATGACAATAAATGATCTAAATTGTTGAACAGATATTTTTAAGTTTATATTAATAATATATATCTACTTTCTTTGATTGGTGACCAAAGACTATACAAAACAAAGTGACACTCAGCAATATGACATGTGGTATATGTCCAGACTGCTAAAGAAAAAGAATGTGTATATATCATGTACGTGTGTATGTGTATATATACACACACACACACACACACACACACACACACACACACACACACACACACACAGAGATGTCTAAATATGAATACTCATATATAAATACATACACTGTGGGTTTGGGTAATCTATTCAAATGTTAGAGATGTTAAATAGCAGTAAAAATCCTGTATTCATTTTTGAATTTTCCAAAAACATATTCAGTTGTTCCATCCACCAGAAAACATCTGTCTCAGGAACTGGAAATTGGGGATTAACAAAATCCAATTCCTTTCGAGGGTGATTTTGATCCAGCTGCACCCAGTTATGAAAGTTAAAACAAAAAAATCACAACAAAGCAGCCATCACTTTAGGATGACTTTAGAAAGCAGCTCTGAAACCTCCTAGCAACAACTGTCTAATTATCTCTGCAGGTTGGTGTTCCTGTTCTAAGCTGCAATAAAGCACCCTGTCACCAGCCCTAACTGTTACTGCTGTAATTCACAAGTGGATATCTGCTGCGCAGCAGGGGCTGACGGTCAATGTACATTTTGCATAGAAAGTAGAGTTTGTTTTCAAGATCTACAGAACCTTGAACCTATTTCAGCACCCAGATTATGATGGTAGTCAGTATTGTATGTAAACCTGTGGACATTTCATGAGTCAAGATCACTACTGGAATTAACTGGGCTTTGGTCATTTAGGAAGGAACAGCCTGGTGGATCTCTCCCGGCTCTATATGCCTTGTATTCCAGTCATGTTACAGGTTTTAATTTCCTGAAGAATCATTTATGTTCTGGAGAAGACAGGGAACGATGGTTGAATCATAGAATATTAGGGTTGGAAGGGACCTCAAGAGATCATCTAGTCCAACCCCCTGCTCAAAGCAGAACCAATCCCCAAATTGCCCCCTCAAAGATTGAACTCACAACCTTAGGTTTAGCAGGCCAATGCTCAAACCACCATCCCTCCCCCCCAAAGTCATTGAGTCCAGTCTCCTGCCTTTACAGCAGGACCAAGTACAGTTCCTGACAGACTTGCCCCAGATTCCTAAATGGCCCCCTCAAGGATTGAGCTCACAACCCTGGGTTTAGCAGGCCAGTGCTCAAACCACTGAGCTGGTTGGGTGGTTAAGGTGCCAGCCTGGACTTAGGAGACCTGTCTTCATTTCATCGCTCTGCCACAGACTTCTTGTGTGACCGTGGGACAAGTCACTTGGTCCCTCTGTGCCTCAGTTCTCTGTCTGTAAAATGGGCACAACAGTACTTCCTTATCTTACAAGGGATTAAAGATTGTGAGGTATGCAGATACTACATAGAAAGAAGGCCATCAAATATCATGGATAGAGAGGAGGGCATTTTGTTCATCAGGCCTTTTATTAATAAATTGTGAGTTCTCTAAATTAAGGGTTGAACTGGGCTGGCTCATGACAGCTTGGAATGTTGCTACTCTTCCTTTGTGTTTGCAGGGAGACTGAGACAGCATATCTGAGAGAGGAGTGAATTGCTTCAATCCATGCCAATTAATGTTAACTCTGAATAGTAATGAAGACATTTTCAATATTGTCAGCATGGTCAGGCTTCCCTATAAATTGTCGCATCCTACAACTAAATTGTTAAACATCAAAGGCTACAGACAGTTTTCTGTATAGGTGATGAATTAACAATATTCTGACACTGGATAATGGGGAAAAATGGTTTGAGTACAAAAGTTAACAGAGTCTGCTGTCTGTAATTTAACCTGGAAACACAATATAGCATACAAAGGAAATTGTATGGTTTAATGGATATGAATCTTTCATCTCCATTAACGATGAGCCCGAGCTGCAAATTTCACATCCAGATCTAGAACTTCTATAGAGTTTGGGGTTATCCAGATCCAGGAGTTTGATTGCACCAATTATACAGTGAGGGGCTATGTCAGAGAGTTTTTTTTGTTGTTTTGTTTGTTTTGTTTTTTTGTGTGGGGGGGAGCAGATTCTTCTTGCAGATACGGTGGTGTAAATCAGAAGTAATTCACTAGAACCAGCTGAGATACACCAGTGTAAAACTGGCATAAATTAGAAGAGAATTGGGCCTGGAGCTGAAAGCCATGGTGAGCATTTCATGACTTCTTGGAGGTCTCAGTCTAGTTCTTAGCAAGTCTACACTAAATTCACTTTCTCAGTGATTTAAATTATTATTATGTTTGGTTATTATTAATTTGTCTTCCAGTGGTAAGCTGGGCCCCAACCAGAATTGGGGCCCTATTATGCTAGGCAATGTACAAACACAGAGTAAGACTTAGTCCCTGCCCTGAAGAGCTCACAGGCTGAATATGGCAGGAGTGGGTGAGAAGGGAAGGCAGAAGGGGATTAGTTAAAAGAAAAAGAAAAGAAAGGGAGGAGGTCGGGGGGAAAGCAGTGCTGGATTAAAGAATTTTGGGGCCTGTTGCTATGGAATTTGGGGGGCCTTCACCTTCCTTAAACTAAACAGAGAAGGTGGGGGGCAGATATTCTGACTAGGCACCAAACCTGAGCGCTGCTGTGACCCCTTACACCAGGTCACAGTGCCACCCACTCAAATTTGGCCTGGTCGTTCCCCCATTAGGATGGAGGGGCTACTGGGACAAACCTGAATGAGTGGAGCTGCAACCTGGTGCTTTTCCTCCACCCCATAACCATGTTTATGTGTATTATTGATTTGGGTTGTGCGTTTTGTTTTGTTTTCTGGTGGTTGGGGCCCTATGCAAGTGAATTTAGGGCACATTGGTTAATTGGAGTCTGGAGGAAAACATGGAGAGGTGTGTAGAAGGAGGCTGATGCTTTAAAGTGCAACAACGTGTGGGTGGGAAGCTCTGTATCAGCTACAGCACTAGCACAGTCCTCAGGTATATGAGCCTACAGAATAAAGAAATGGCACAACAATGCTTCATTGGAGAACAGCCTTTCCTGGAACATTAGACTAAAGAGAGAATGCTCAGGCTATGGTCTCTCTGGATTGTGTTCCTGGAAAAGCTGTTCAATTATTGATAAAGGTCCTACTGACATCACCAAAAGACAATGAGGCTCTTGCTTCCCTCTAGTAACTCCTTACTCAGCAGATATCACTTTTACACTCAGCAGAATCAGCAATGCAGAGACATCAGCTGAAATACAATATTCAGACTGCAGAGAAAGGACATTGTACAGCCTTTTTTTTTTAAACTGTAAAGAAAGAGATGTGCAGACATCACACAGAGTGAACATTATTTTGCAAAATGCTGTTACTCTGACCCTTCTTGGAGCTTTTCTGTAATGCTGTTAACAGCAAATTGCTGTTTTATTTTATCATTTATGGTTGGTCTTGGATTCCATCCACCTCCTTGCCCAGTAAGATAAAGGAAGACCAATGCAAATACACTTGGCCTAATTCAATTTAACAGGCACCATTCTAGCTAGTAAAGTTTGTCCCTGTTTTACTCAGGATACAGTTCTGACATCTCTTGCAGGGAGGGGCACTAGCCCTATGTGATCCTATTACCAGCCCTAGTTGACCAAAGTTAGCACCTTGAATTCAAACCTCTTTGAAGGTATGGGGGACAGTAGGATCTCCAAACATGTCCCTCTAGATTCAGTTCCAGGCTAGATCTAGACTGGAATTTCAAAAGAACTTTATGAGATTCTGGCACCATTGAACCTGAGCCCTGAGGCTAATTTGTCCCCAAACCTCAACTGTGAATGGCAGCCTAAAGTAAATCCACATACACAGTGCCTTCTTAATCCACTTGTAGTATTCATTCACAGCTCTGAGCCTGCTGGTGGCTGCCATACCACTAACAAATGTGATCACTGGCACCACTGTGGAGCCTAATGACTGAGGGCTTGTCTACACAGTGGGGTAATGTGCTCTACGGGAGTATGATTTCTAAAGTACACTAATGTGTTGCACATTAATTGATCCATGTAGACCCTGCTGGTGCACTTCAACATAGTACTGTTAAAAACAATACTATGTTAAAGCATGCCATGGAACTTTTAGTGCACACCACCAGGGTCTGTATGGACTAATTAATTTGCAGCACAATCATATGCTTTAGAAATCACGCCCCCCCCATACAGTGCATTACTCCCCTGTGTACACAAGCCATGAGTCTCATTACAGAAGCAAGACATATGCTCCCATGCAGGCAGTGCTGATTGTCATGTAGGGCTTTTGTGTCAACTTTAAATCACTAGGCCTGAAGCCTTCCATAAGTTTCACATGTTGTTGCATTGTCAAGACAGCACAACAGTGTGCTCCAGCAGGGAGGGTCATCTTGGTCATGGAGTTTCACACCATGACTTCCCTTCTGCTTGAGAGAGCTGCAAAGTCAGAGGCTGCCAAATCAGCTGCTCTCCCACTTCCATTCAGGTTTAACAGCCAGAAGAATGTCTGCGTTTAAGCAACCTGTTTGCTGTTCGAAGAGTAAACAGCAAGGTTCTCCTGTTAGCGATTGCTCCTGTATTAAAAGTAGATGTAAACATAGCATTGCCAATAATACTAGTCACAGGCTTCAGACCTTTTTCAGCAGAAAGGTGGATGCCATTGAGAGAAATGATTTTAAATAAAAAATATGGGTTGGATCCTCAGCTGATGTAAATTGGCAGGATCTGAGGATCTGGCCCAATATTTGTCAACACATATGATAACCTGTGAATATTAATATGTTCTGTTTTCCTAGCACTTTGCATCCCAAGGCATTTCACAAATTATATTCATTCAACCCCACTGAAATCTAGCCATCTTTGGGATGGATGACAGAAGTCAGGCAGATGACTCTTTGGAAGAGAGTGGGGAAGGAAATTTTGGCCACAGACTCTTGAGCATTCTTGGTTTTTCTCTCAGTGGTGTGGGATCTTTAATCTATGTGCAAAGAAGTCAGCACTTTGATTTCAGTTCTTATCTGAAAATATGCAAACAATAAAACAGCAGAGTACTTTATGTTGGAAAGATAAAGGGCTGAATCATGCCTTCCAGGATTTTGAACCTGTGTACCAGTGAGCCTAGTTATTTGAAATCTGCTATGTAGACCACTGAGAGTTCCTTCCAAGAATATTCAGTAGTGATGGTTGAAGCATAAAAATATGCAGATGAACATTCAGATATTTTGATAAATGTTAGCCAAATTTATCTGAATCTTACTTTGAGAAACCTAGCAAAAACAAGCTTTTCTATGGCATCTCCAGCCATAGAATCCAAGTTGGATCAGAACTTCAGTCAGAATAGTGCAGAAAATTAGAATGCTCCCTGACGTTCCAAACTGAGAAGTTCCATAAAAACTTCAGGAAAAAGTTAGCCAATATTTTTAACCTCAAAGAGAGACAGATGCATTTTTTTTCACTCAGTACAGCAGGGATCGGCAACCTTTGGCACGTGGCTCGCCAGGGTAAGCAGGGCAGGGCCGGGCTGGTTGGTTTACCTGCTGCATCTGCAGGTTCGGCTGATTGTGGCTCCCACTGGCCGCAGTTCACCGCTCCAGGCCAATGGAGGCAGCAGGAAGTGATGGCCAGCACATCCCTTGGCCCGTGCCTCTTCTCACAGCCCCCATTGGCCTGGAGCTGCGATTGGCCAAACCTGTGGACACAGCAGGTAAACAAACTGGTCCGCCCCGCCAGGATGCTTACCCTGGCGAGCCACGTGCCAAAGGTTGCCAATCCTTGCAATGCAGGTAAAATTAGGGTCAGTTTCTTTTATTCTAACAGATTTATCTGTCCCTAATGCTACCCAGGTTTTTCTCTCTATATGAACTTTCAGGTCATACCTACTGATATTTTTTTTAAGTGCCCATTGCCATGGCAATCTCTTCAATCTCTGTACAATTCCAACAAATCAATATCCATCCTTGCATTATACCAACCAACCAACAATAACTTAGTGACGGGCCATCTTCTAATATACATTTGACCAAAAAATGTGACTTATATCATGCCCTGAGGGTGACAAACTGAATTCCATAGCCAAATGCTTTCCCCTGAAACACTAGTCCCTCAAGGATGCATAAGAGAGACCTATTGAGCGCTCAGCAGAATGGAGATAACTTGATCTGAAGCAGTGGAGATCTGATATGGGACAAGCAAACTGATTTTGTTAAAGTTTTTTCCCCTGCTTACAAAACTAAAGCAACTGCCAGGAACATATGGATGAACCGCTGCACAGCTCTGAGCTTTGAGAACAAGGAATTTAGATGCTGTGACGTTGTTTTCCTCTGTGCCATTCTTAGCTGACAAGTAGTAGCAGTTACCAGAAACCATCCTGCACTTTGTACTAAAATATAAACTGTGCTGAATACTTGTCATAGTCCTTTGAGCTTGCTCCTGACTACTGCAGAGTTTAATACTGAGAATGGCAGCACTAACCTGTCTGATGTAATCCATTCCATTACAGATAGTTACAGCATGCCGTATTACAGTATAAAGGCCGAGGCTTAGACTATAAAGATGAGACAAGCCAACAAAACCAATGTGATCAAAATGAAGGCTGATGCTGCGGGGTTCATTCCCCTCACTATACAGTCACATAACTCCTTTTGATGCCAGTGGGAGTATGTATAAAGCAAAATTCAGATGTAGTGTAAGCAGAAAGTCAGTGAAGTTACTTTTGTTTGCAACATGACTGAATTTGGACATAAGTCTCTAACTTATGCTAGAGGTGCAGAATTACAAATGTTCAGCAGCCAAAGTCAGCTCTAGGATTAACATAAGCGAGAAGGAGGGAGTCTGCAAAAATGCTGACTAGGGCATCCCTTTCCCTTGCCTCACTGTTAGAAGGGTGGGCTCTACTCTCTGCCCTATTGGGAGGTGAGAATATAAGAAAGTCTCTTGTTCCCTACTTCCTATCCTGTACTGTCCTTCCACCGAGGCCGGCAAGCAGTCTAGATGAAGATTGTGGTCTGTGAGTGACTCCAAGTCTGAAACTCATGTGCAACTGAGTAAATGTTAAGACACTTTTTTTCTCCTGGAGAGATCCTCACCCCCATTTCCCTCTCTCTGAGTCTTGACCAGAGAGTGATGTTTGAGAGCCATACTGAGCAGTTTTTTAATATTTAATGGTATGACTTGACTAGGTGAATTCCTAAATGTTTCCAGAGCCCAGTTATTTTCTCCAATCCACCCTCTATTGTGGTCTCTATCGTGTATTCTGCACTAATCCTGCTAGAATTTTCACTTATCTCAGTAGGTGCTCTGCCTGCAGAATGTGCCATAGAGACCTGCCTTTTAAATTAGAGGTTTCCATTGAAGATCACAGAGGATAAATTTGCCTCAGAACTTGCAGGTTCTTGTGACTTGGAGTAAAAGCCACCCACCAACCCACCCAAACCAACCAACCAACCCCAGATAATGAGATCTAAATGCAGTGCTGTGTATTGGACAGAAACAGACCTAAGACAAGAAGTTTATTTCCCTAAAGTCTTTGAGAAGTTGGAGCTGAGGTTCTCATAGACTCATAGACTCATAGACTCTAGGACTGGAAGGGACCTCGAGAGGTCATCGAGTCCAGTCCCCTGCCATCATGGCAGGACCAAATACTGTCTAGACCATCCCTGATAGACATTTATCTAACCTACTCTTAAATATCTCCAGCGATGGAGATTCCACAACTTCCCTAGGCAACCTATTCCAGTGTTTAACTACCCTGACAGTTAGGAACTTTTTCCTAATGTCCAACCTAAATCTCCCTTGCTGCAGTTTAAGTCCATTGCTTCTTGTTCTACCATTGGAGGCCAAGGTGAACAAGTTTTCTCCCTCCTCCTGATGACACCCTTTTAGATACCTGAAAACTGCTATCAGGTACCCTCTCAGTCTTCTCTTTTCCAAACTAAACAAACCCAATTCCTTCAGCCTTCCTTCATAGGTCATGTTCTCAAGACCTTTAATCATTCTTGTTGCTCTTCTCTGGACCCTCTCCAATTTCTCCACATCTTTCTTGAAATGCGGTGCCCAGAACTGGACACAATACTCCAGTTGAGGCCTAACCAGCGCAGAGTAAAGCGGAAGAATGACTTCTCTTGTCTTGTTTACAACACACCTGTTAATGCATCCCAGAATCATGTTTGCTTTTTTTTGCAACAGTATCACACTGTTCACTCATATTAAGCTTGTGGTCCACTATGACCCCTAGATCTCTTTCTGCCATACTCCTTCCTAGACAGTCTCTTCCCATTCTGTATGTGTGAAACTGATTGTTCCTTCCTAGGTGGAGCACTTTGCATTTATCTTTATTGAACTTCATCCTGTTTACCTCAGACCATTTCTCCAATTTGTCCAGATCATTTTGAATTTTGACCCTGTCCTCCAAAGCAGTTGCAATCCCTCCCAGTTTGGTATCGTCCGCAAACTTAATAAGCGTACTTTCTATGCCAACATCTAAATCGTTGATGAAGATATTGAACAGAACCGGTCCCAAAACAGACCCCTGCGGAACCCCACTTGTTATACCTTTCCAGCAGGATTGGGAGCCATTAACAACTACTCTCTGAGTACGGTTATCCAGCCAGTTATGCACCCACCTTATAGTAGCCCCATCTAAATTGTACTTTCCTAGCTTATCTATAAGAATATCATGCGAAACTGTATCAAATGCCTTACTAAAGTCTAGGTATATCACATCCACCGCTTCTCCCTTATCCACAAGGCTCGTTATCCTATCAAAGAACGCTATCAGATTAGTTTGACACGATTTGTTCTTTACAAATCCATGCTGGCTATTCCCTATCACCTTACCACCTTCCAAGTGTTTGCAGATGATTTCTTTGATTACCTGCTCCATTATCTTGTTAAACTAACTGGTCTGTAGTTTCCTGGGTTGTTTTTATTTCCCTTTTTATAGATGGACACTATATTTGCCCCCTTCCAGTCTTCTGGAATCTCCCCCGTCTCCCATGATTTCCCAAAGATAATAGCTAGAGGCTCAGATACCTCCTCTATTAACTCCTTGAGTATTCTAGGATGCATTTCATCAGGCCCTGGTGACTTGCAGGCATCTAACTTTTCTAAGTGATTTTTTACTTGCTCTTTCCTTATTTTCTCTTCTAAACCTACCCTCTTCCCGTAAGCATTCATTATACTAGACATTCCTTCAGACTTCTCAGTGAAGACCGAAACAAAGAAGTCATTAAGCATCTCTGCCATTTCCAAGTCTCCCGTTACTGTTACCCCCTCCTCATTGAGCAGTGGGCCTACCCTGTCCTTGGTCTTCCTCTTGCTTCTAATGTATTGATAAAAAGTCTTCTTGTTTCCCTTTATTCCCATAGCTAGTTTGAGTTCATTTTGTGCCTTTGCTTTTCTAATCTTGCCTCTGCATTCCTGTGTTATTTGCCTATATCCATCCTTCGTGATCTGACCTAGTTTCCATTTTTTATATGACGCCTTTTTATTTTGTAGGTCATGCAAGATCTCAAGGGTAAGCCAAGGTGGTCTTTTGCCACATTTTCTATCTTTCCTAACCATCGGAATAACTTGCTTTTGGGCCCTTAATAGCATCCCTTTGAAAAACTGCCAACTTTCCTCAGTTGTTTTTCCCCTCAGTCTTGATTCCCATGGGACCTTGCCTATCAGCTCTCTGAGCTTACCAAAATCCGCCTTCCTGAAATCCATTGTCTCTATTCTGCTGTACTCCTTTCTACCCTTCCTTAGAATTGCAAATTCTATGATTTCATGATCACTTTCACCCAAGCTTCCTTCTACTTTTAAATTCTCAACAAGTTCCTCCCTATTGGTTAAAATCAAGTCTAGCACAGCTTCCCCCCTAGTAGCTTTTTCAACTTTCTGAAATAAAAAGTTGTCTGCAATGCAGTCCAGGAACTTATTGGATAGTCTGTGCCCCGCGGTGTTATTTTCCCAACATATATCTGGATAGTTGAAGTCCCCCATCACCACCAAATCTTGGGCTTTTGGTTCTCATTTGGATCTCTTTCTAATTTTGCATTTAGTTTATACTGGAAGTTTAAAATGGAGAAAACATGCATGGAATTATACATCTATTATTTACCTAATAAAGCAGGATCCAAGCTGGCTTCTAGCTTTTTGCATTGGCTTCCGTAGTGCCATTGTCACAAATAATGTTGCTTTTCCAGTATATCAGGTAAGCTGATTTCAACTGCAGTTTCCCCTCTCCTGACCTCCGTATTGCTGGCATTTGAAAATTGAAAATTGCTGGCATTTATTTCATGTACCTATTGATTACCTGACATGTTATTCTAATCTCTAGGAAATACAAACATACCGCCTATATCATACAGATGCCTTCAAATCCATTTAATTTGCTTGAGTGAATAAAGCATATTTTGCCAGGTTTTGTAAGTGTATCAGAAATGGACCTGATTCTAATATCACACAGGCTTTACACTTGTGCAGTTCCAGTGACCTTAGTGATATTACTCCTGAGCACATAAACAGGACCAGAATATCTATATACATTTTTAATTTTTTCAGGACTAGATGCCTTAAAAGTACTCAACTATCATGATCCCATTACCAGTCTACTGTAGGTGCCTAGATAGAAGACTGGTAATGGTTTAGGGAGCTTTTAACCATTAGGTCATTGGGCCAACTCCTTCATAGGTAAATAGTGACTGAAAGTCATTTCTTTCTGCTGCCTGTTCAGTGGTTTATGAAGTTGGTGGTCTCAGTCACTTCTCTGTATAGCATTTACTGACCTACAAAAGGCCTTCAACACAGTTAGCAGGAATGGCATATACAAGATCCTGTTGGAAACTGACTGTCCCTATATAAGGAGTTCCTTGAGGGAATAAAGGCAACTATCCAGTATGAAAATGAAACATCGTCTGAGTTTAGCATTGATACTAGCAGGCTGTGTCATAGCACCTATCGGTTTTGGCATTTTCTTCTCTATTCTTCTTAAGTACACTTTTGGAAACAATCAATCTGGCATACTAATTGAATCGAGGATGGATGGCAGCTTATTCAAACATCAGGTGATTTCAGAGCAAAAGGCACATCACCCAGTTCATTATTTGGGATCTGCTCTTTGCTGATGACACTGCATTCATCTCTAACTCACCTGATGAATTGCAGATCACGATGAATAAATTCTCTGATGCATGTATCAAGTTCGGCCTGATAATCAGTATCAAGAAAACAGTTCTCAAGTCACGAGGCACCAAAGTCCCACCTAAAGTCTACATTAATAATGAAGCTCTGGACAACATGGATCACTTTTGCTATGCTGGCTCAACTCTGAACAGCTCACATAGCCTGGATAGAGAACTTGATGTGAGAATCGGCAAAGCCTCTGTCACCTTTGGCAAATTTACCTCACATGTTTGGAACAGCAAGCTGCTAACCCTGAACATAAATGTGTCCATTTATCAGGCTTGTGTCCTGCATAGCCTCCTTTTCAGCTGTGAAAGCTGGGTCACATACTCCAAGCAGGAGCAGCTTCCAACTTCGCTGTCTCAGAAAAATCTTTGAAGTCATTTGGGACCGGTGGATCACTAATAACAAGATCCTTGAGAGAACCAACCAGCAGTCTGTGCAGACTGTGCTGGATGCTTGCAGGCTTTGGTGGCTAGGACACGTGGAGTGCATGTCTCAAGATCGTCTGCCAAAGGCTGTGCTCTGTGGCCAACTGAAGAACTGCTCGTGACACAGAGGAAGGCCAAAGCTCCCATACAGCTACAAGGTCAATCACGGTCTCAAGAAATTCAGCATTCCCACTGACAACTGGGAGAACCCTGCCCTCAACTGCTCACAATGGAGAAGCCACGTCAAGGCTGGTGCAGTCATTGTGGAGACCCATCAGAGAGCCCAGGCTGAGGCCCACAGGTGAGCTAGGAAGTAGAGTGTGCTCCAACTTCCATCTGGCGAGTGGACCTGTAGCCACTGTGGGAAGGTCTGCCGCTCATGCATTGGACTCTTCTCCCACACTCACTATCAAGCACCCATTGTCTGACTGACTTCATTGTGTTTCCTTTCATCTGTCAAGGTGTTGGATGGCCGTAGTAGTGGTCTCAATCAGTTCCTCACGGAGCGGTCTGTATCACAAATGCTACCAGCACAATGGCCCCCTTGTTGGCAGCGTGAAAGGAGAGAGAATGGAGTATGTAGCCTACACTATTCTTAGTTGTTGTCAGTCCAGCTCAGAGAAATAATAATAGTAAGAGTTGCAGGGGTACCTGCCCACATTCTGTCTGTCATGTGGGTAGGTAGAAGATTCCATTCTTTAGGGTTTTCAATCCAGTACTTTTCACCCACACAAAATTCAATTTGAAAAACTAAAACACCCTCTCAGAATGTACATCGCTCCGCTCCTTTGAAGCTTCTATTGTTTGCTAGTTAAAAATTCATTTGTAAAACTGTTTATAAAAGTACATTATTTACCTAGTCCAGAATCATCATGGTCTAATGTGTAAATGCTAAGGCTCATGTTCCATCAGAGCCAGGTCTAACGCCCACATTGTGAAAACCTGCTGGAAGTTACAATCACTTCCAAAATAGAGTTGCATCTATGCTAGGATAATTGAGACCCATAATTTTCCACTAGTATAGCTCCACAGCTGGGAACAATAGCAGAGACAGTAGCACAGACAAAATTCAGTCATTTTTTACCACTGTATTGTCTAATTCTGTGCTTGCAAAAAAATGCCTGCTTGCTGTCAACACTGTATCCTACCACCATTGAAACTATACCAGTGGGTATTTGAGTCCTGGTTTTTATAAAAAGAACAGGAGTACTTGTGGCACCTTAGAGACTAATAAATTTATTTGAGCATAAGCTTTCGTGGGCTACAGCCCACTTCATTGGATGCATGCAGTGGAAAATACAGTAGGAAGATATATATATATACACACAGAGAACATGAAACAATGGGTGTTACCATACATACTCTAACGAGAGTGATCAGTTAAGGTGAGCTATTACCAGCAGGAGAGAAAAACACTTTTTGTAGTGGTAATCAAAATGGTCCATTTGCAGCAGTTGACAAGAAGTTGTGAGGAATGGGGTGGGGGGGGCAGGGGAATAAACATGGGGAAATAGTTTTACTTTGTGTAATGACCCATCCACTCCTAGTCTTTATTTAAGCCTAATTTAATGGTGTCCATTTTGCAAATTAATTCCAATTCAGCAGTCTCTCACTGGAGTCTGTTTCTGAAGTTTTTTTGTTGTAATATTGCAACTTTTAGGTCTGTAATCGAGTGACTAGCGAGATTGAAGTGTTCTCCGACTGTTTTTTGAATGTTATAATTCTTGCCATCTGATTTGTGTCCCATTTATTCTTTTACGTAGAGACTGTCCGGTTTGGCCAATGTACATGGCAGAGGGACATTGCTGGCACATGATGGCATATATCACATTGGTAGATGTGCAGGTGAACGAGCCTCTGATAATGTGGCTGATGTGATTAGGTCCTATGATGGTGTCCGCTGAATAGATGTGTGGACAGAGTTGGCAACGGGATTTGTTGCAAGGATAGGTTCCTGGGTTAGTATTTTTGTTGTGTGGTCTGTGGTTGCTGGTGAGAATTTGCTTCGGGTTGGGGGGCTGTCTGTAAGCAAGGACCTCTCCAGCACATCATCAGGGATCTACAACCTATCCTTAAGGATGATCCATCACTCTCACAGATCTTGGGAGTTTTTTTCTCTCCTGTTGGTAATAGCTCACCTTAACTGATCACTGTCGTTAGAGTATGTATGGTAACACCCATTGTTTCATGTTTTCTGTGTATATATATATATTTTCCTACTGTATTTTCCACTGCATGCATCTGATGAAGTGGGCTGTAGCCCACGAAAGCTTATGATCAAATAAATTTGTTAGTCTCTAAGGTGCCACAAGTACTCCTGTTCTTTTTGTGGATACGGACTAACACAGCTGCTACTCTGAAACCTGGTTTTTATAGTGTGAGCAAACTCTAGGTGAGCTAAGCATGGCAGACTCAGCCTCATGAATGTCTTAGGCTCCAATTCAGGAAAGCATCTTTATTCAGGACAGCACTTAAGGATGTGCTTAACTTTAGACACATGCTTATATCCTATTGACTTCACTCACTCTTCAACCATGTGCTTAAATCCTTTCCTGAACTGGAGCCTTAAAGAATAATGTTGATACAAGGCTTGTTTTTTGTTTTGTTTTAAGAAAGAATAAATCATTTGAAAAGGTTGCTTATGGGTATCATTATTAAAAAGAGAAGAACAAACCTTTTGTAATTCCCACTCCACAGCTAGAATGAAAAGATGTTTAAATGCAAGTTACATAATAAGCAGCTAAAAAGAGAAATATTCTCCGTCAATATAAGCAATGAATGGGCAATCATCACTCTTCTTTATGGCTGGCTGGCTAAAAAGATTGATTCAAAAAATTGTAGTTACAGTTTATGAGCCAGATCCTGATCTTGTTACACCATTGTAAATGAAGTTACTCCAGATTTACATTGCTGGAAATGAGATTAGAATCTGGCCCTGTGTAGATATTCATCTTATCTAGTTCTAAAAATAATATTACATTTCAACTGAAAGCGCAAAGAAAGAAAATAAATCCACTGACACCATAATTTGTCTCACTAGATCATTTTTATGCTTGTGTTCCATTTAAAAGAATAATCTGTAAATTACTTATTATCAAGAAAAGTTATTTATTTGCACTAATCAAGCCTTAAACTTAGAGGCATAATATGGAACTAATTATTTTTAACTAACTAATCAACATGCTTCATTCATAAGTTGGGATTTATCAATATAGCACATGAAAGGAGAGAACATATTATTATTTCAATTTAGATAATATGCAAAAAACAGTGTGTTTGTAATGACCTGCTTTCACTGAATATAATCAAGCTGCAAAGCTCTATTACAGGCTGGAAATAGCAGCAGCTTACTTTAATGAGATTTCTGGCTCTGGGCCCCAGCTGCTCTATGCAAGGCTCTCCCCTTGCTCTATGACCTACCAATATGTGCTGTCACCAATAATGAGACAGGACCTATTTCCTAACATGGGGAAAAATTGGAGAGTATGTGTTCAATCAACTATTCTGGCAGATACACACCCCCTTTTCCCAAGCATGGAAGAAAGAGGGGAACATTTAATATGTAACATCTTTATCGGACCCCACTGCTCCAACTTGCATTAAGGTAACGTTAACCCATAAGCCAGAGAATTCATTGTTAATGCCGAAACTCTATTCTTAACTCATCCCTATTGCACATAGGTATTTCTGTTCATTAGGTACACACAGTATATGCCCCTCCCCTATGAAAGTCCCCTGACAGAGGCCTCAAGTCTGCAAGGCATGGGGAAGAAAGAATGATTATCGTCGTAGCCTTAACTCGGAATTTTCTGGATTTGGTGGAATTATGTTAGAACAAGGACTGGGAACATGCCAGGAGCCAAAGTGCTGCATCTAATTTGCATAAAATGAGCAGATTGCCACTGCTTTTGTTTTTAATATGGAGATGAAGTCTGGAGACTACAGGTTCCAGCAAGCAATGCTGCATCTCTATCTGAGCAGCCTAGTCACTGAGCTCAAGCTAAAGCACTGCATCCTGGGACCTGAAATCTCTGAAGGCTGTACCTCTGAAAAGGAACACTGGGCTATCCTCAGGTTCCACTGTAAACTCTGTGAACTGCGTTTTGGTCATGCTTAATACTGTCTTCACTGTTCTTTTTACGAGAGTTTCTTTATCATGTTCAAAGAAAAAATCCCTCTCCTGAAAGTGTTTGATAGTTTCAGATTTTTATTTTTTAAACATATATGTACCTCAAGGCCATAGCACCTCATTTGGAATCCTTCAGGCCTTTCACTTGCATCCGTTGTTTAGGGACAAGAAGCCATCCTGTCAGTATTTCAAGAATCTAAAACCCAGAAATTATTCTGTTGCCCTGCATACAATCCTCCTAGGAAAAAGCTGATGAACATTTTAGTCAGAGCACGGGAAGGTGTGTGAATAACTGCACTTTGAAATTAAATGACTTGCTGCTTTTTAATTTGTCTTTTCACCCTTCCAAAATACCCAAAGGCACTAGCCCATATTATAAACGCATGGGCTTTGAAATCTTACTTTGAAAATGAAGATGTTACTGAAGCTATGTCTACACTGCAATTGAAGATGTTATTGCATCTTAGGTAGACATATCTATGCCAGCTTTGATGTATCTAGCACAGCTAAAAGTAGCAGTGAAGATGTGACGGTGAGGACTTCAATGCAGGCTTGAAATGTAAGTATGGACCCAGGATTCTGAAGTCCATGCCACTGAGTCTTCACTGCTATTTTTAATCATGCTAGATAGATTAAAGTTAGCATAAGGTATGCCTACCTGAGCTGCAGTCACACCTCTGATTGCAGTTCAATTGTGGCGTAGATACAGCCTGCATTACATTGATGATAATACTTGGCACTTATACACTGTTGCTCTTTACAGGCATTGACTAATGACCCTCTCTTTTATAGACAGGGAAACAGAAATATTGAGGACCTAATTCTCCACTAGCATAAATGGGCTCAACTTCCATTGATTACACTGAACTGATTTTGGTTAAGAACACACACATTACTCTTGTCCACACTGAGCTTTTTGCTAAAATCTCCCCCTGTTGCTCCCCCAATGTAATAATGCTGTGTCAGAACTAGGATTTCTAGGATTAGGACTCAGGAATTCCTTCCTTTGGGGACCCTGCCCAATCCATAATGGTTAGATACCACAGTAATATGGCAAGTGCTGTATAAAACCTATGACTGGTAGAGCACAAGATGCTGCATTTTTGGAAATTAAATGGAAAAACAGATTTTATTTCAAATTTTCTTTTAAAATATGTATTTTTGTTAGAATTTTTCTATGCCCAGTGTTATCCCAGAGAAAGTGGTTATGGCTGAGTGAAAATAAAAGTTTTCAACAGTTAGGCTGTCAGTCTTTGAAGTATAGTTGCATAAAGAATACCACCAGGGCTGGTGCTACAATTTAGGCGACCTAGGCAATGGCCTAGGGCGCCAGAATTTTTGGGGGGTGCTATTTTGCTGGGGGGGGGGGCGGCACACGGGTCCGGTGGACCTACTGCAGTCATGCCGGCGGACGGTCCGCTGCTGGAAAGGCTCTAGTGGAGCTGCCACCGTCATTTCGGCGGATGGTGCGCTGGTCTAAAGGCTCCGGCGGACCTACCGCAGTCATGCCTGCGGCAGGTCCACCGGAGCCTTTAGACCAGCGGACCGCCCGTCGGCATCACTGCGGCAGCTCCACCGGAGCCTTTCCAGCAGCGGACCAACCGCCGGCATGACTGCAGTAGGTCCACCGGACCCGCGGGGGGCAGCGAAATGGCCGTCCGCCTAGGGCGTCAGAAACCCTGGCGCCGCTCCTGAACACCACTGTCCTAATACTACCTATTTCCTCTTTTAAATATTTATAAATGTATTATATTTTACATGAGCTGTGGAACCTGGAGGCATTTTTGCAGTGTCAGGTCATTCTGAAGCACATTACATACAAAGAATCTACTCCATTACATTACAGGGCTGGAAAATGCAGTTGTATGTGATATTGTTCATTAATATTGCATAATTACTGTATGTGAAATAGTTCTTTGGGCAGTGATGACATTTTTTCATAAGGACTTAAAGCTCCAAGGCAATATTCTCCATTAAGGGGCTGTTTAACATATGAGGGTCTATCAATATACAGTACCTTAATGCAATTGCAGAAAAATAGTGAAGGCTGCTTAGCCAAATGAAGCTATTAACATGTATAATGTATTTTCCACAAGATTTACATCGTTTACTGAGTTTATAAAAATCACACTTCATATCTCTGCTCTGTCACTGTAATACCTAATGAATATCTAGTGAGTAGCGGTTGCAGCTACATCAGTTTCAGACAAATACTAATTTCCTGTGTGGAGATGAATTGTTGGTTTTTCTCTGAAGCCTATAAAATACTTGTGCGCTCTTCGAAAATTGCTGTAAAATCAGAATTTTCTCTAGATCTTGGATAATAATAGCTATTCCTAGCATGCCTGAAGATTTTAGCTCAGTCATTCTGGAGCGATGGTTGAGGACAAACATTTTCTTTTAAATCTGTCAGTTGCCTTTAGCACTGTTGAGCATGAGCAGTGCCCTATGTACTGTGTGGCACATTAAACCTAAGCTGTTTAGCGGAGACCCCAGAATTATGCCCCCACAAATCCTCTTACCTTCAATTATTCCTTCCACCCTCTGCAGTCCAGTCCAATATGTACTGTATTCCTGACACTGTAAGTATAATTTTAATTTTGACACTTCATTCAATTAATATAATGTCACCCCTAATATTTAAATGTTTAATGGGTTGCAGGCTTCTCTATGGTAAGGCATAACTGCCCCATAGAAGTTGCCAGAGGGCCAAGCTGGTTTGGGAACATGGGTGGGGATTTTGACACCCAAGAAGCAAGAACATACGTGAGCTGTTTTTGGTACCTAGGATATAATTGAGGGTGGTCGCAAACTTACACATTGCATCTTACACAATCTTGATTGTGGGGAAGGGAAATTTTACAATATACTAGAGCAAACCTCCACTCTTGTGGTCATGGGATCTTTAATGTCCAGGAGGAGCAGAGAAGAACTTAGTCAATTTTTTTAAAGTTATTATGGTACCTAAAGATACAGATAGGTGCCTAGGTGCTTTTGAAAGTCCCAGTAAGCGCCTTTCTGCAGTTTTAGGTGCCTAAATACCTTTAAAAATCTGACTTTGTTTTTAAGGTTCCACCCAAAAGAGACCCATGTAATAAGTGTCAGGGAACTCTACAGGAGGAGGATGACGGACTGACTTGACCCTGCAAGTATTTGGGTTTGTGGTTTGAGTGAGTCTAGATATTACAAAGGTCCTGCTTAGACTTCTAAGCAAATATTCAGTTAGATCAATAAGAATATGTATATATTTAAGGTCACTGTTTCAATATGTCCATCACTGCAGAAACTAGTAATAATATCTTTAACTCTCAGTGGCGGCTGCTGCTGTTCTGATATTCCCAGCACGAACTACAGGCTGGTGATGTAGCATATGATTTGGAGAATGCAAGATCCTATTTTAACATTTAGGAAAGCAGGAGACTTTCAGAGTTGTTTGAAATTCTATAGCTGTTAAATGTGATTGATTTAAAAGTATTTATATAACGTCAAAATTAATCAGTTAAAAAAACTCCACAAAACTTATGTGGCAAATCAAAATTCCTCCTGTTTGTTCATGCATTCCAATAAAGTTCAGCTGCATTTCCTGAGCTTTTCTTACTTTACGTCATCAAACCATCAGTGCGGCAGCTTCCTTTCTGGTTGCTCATATTTATAGACACTACTAATTTTCTTTAGTGATTTATTCTTCTTTGCAATTACATGTCATGACTGCAATCTCTTCTATATCATTGTGCAGTTTTCCTTAAAGAGATTGTATAAAATGACGCAAATCCTGCAGGGCAGCCGATGCCATCAAAATATCACCCGTTGAGAAGCCTCCATCAGGTAGCTAGTGCCAGGAAACGGTGTTTTTCATGCAAGTGATGAACATTAGAGTCTGGAAGTTCTACTTGTATCACTAGTTGATCAGCACTTACGCTAATGCATTGCACGGGTGTGCCTGAATTTAAATGAAGGCCATCCTCGCAGTCCTTTTCCAACTGTTTATTCAACAATACATTGTTGGAGCCAGGTTCATTGCTTCTTGACAGAAGTGCTTGTTAACTCTGAATCTATGATGATGATGATGATGATGATAATAATAATAATAGAGTGACAGGAAAGCGTAGAGAAAAATAGTGTTTAAAATTCAGACATGCTTGCATAGGTTGCAAAACAGTAAAAAAAAGGGGAAATTGTAACCCAGTAATTAGATGTTTGAAAACAATGATGCTTTTCATTGTATGTAAACAAATATATCTTCAGAAACAGGGTGTATACAATTGCAGAGAAAAGGGCTTACTTAATAAAATGCATGAACAATACTGGATTTGTTGAAAATATCATGTCGCAATTGGGTGACAGAATGGGTTCAAAATGGCCTTCGAGTAGGTGGTGGTGGATACCCCACTACTGAGTGAAACTCTTTGAGAAGTGTTTCTATGTGGTGATTTCCATCTTTCCCTCTAGAATATACTTAACATCTTAATTTCTTTTTCCCTTTTTTGTTACTTAACTCTGGAAAACGTTTGTATTTATTTATTTTGATTTATAGACATGCTGAAAAAGGACGCCCTATCACTAGATGCCGTTGATATAACTCAAAGTATCAGTGTAGTACTTTAAGATCACTCATCACAATCCTCCATCCCATTATTTCCCCATCTCTCCAATGACAATCCTGTCCCCCATACATTTTCTAATATCTGGTGGGAGGGAGGGAAAATGAGTCTATGGTAAGCACTGAAGTTCATCAACTTTGGACTATTTCAGACCATGGTGGAGCAAATTCCAAAGTTGTGAACCCGTCACAGAGAATACCCTGCTAGCAGTCCCTATTATTTATAGCTCATCTGATCTCAGCTGTAGCAGTGAGGCACGGGTATAGAAGTGATCTTTCAGGAACAGGTAGGTAGTTTTGTGATGGATATCCAGCTGCCCTGTAATAATTTATGAATATTGTATACTAACCTGGTTATTGGGATATTTATTTTATTAATATATTGGTTTAGTTTAATTGTGGGCTATAAGGAAAAACAAGCAGGAAGGGGAGAAGAATAGCTCAGGATAAATCACCCCTCAGCAAACATTTGAGGATTGATATGGGCTCTGTCGCGTCTGGCTCGACCTCCTGTTAAGCCTACTGAACTGATTTTGTCCAGAAGCCAAAGAACTGACAAGAACAAGGGACTCTAGCTGGACTAAAAGAGGCTCTCTCTATCTTGAGTGAGGAGGTAGTTGTTAAGGAGCTGGTCAAGGCAACCAGACTGATGCACGAATTCACAGGGTGTCTGAGGAATCTAGGCCTAGGATCATCACAGGATGATAGTGCGTTTGGTAAGACAGATGTGCATGTAGATTGTTGTTTTAAAATCCTTTTTCTGCAGAAGGAAAAAACCACAGGTGCCAAACCCAGTTGGACCAGCTGAGTAAGCACAGTCAGTACACCAGGTTCTGTAGCCCAGGACCTAGGCTAAGTGTGGGAGAATCACAAGATTGCACTCTAGAGGAGAAAACGGTATGAGGCCTATGACCTGAGAGGGTGCCCTCATAGAGACTACGAAGGGGAGAAGCCTAGCTAGCCCTGTAACCAGCACAGATCTGTTTATTTTTCATTTAGAAAATGCAACCAATACAGTCTTTATGTTGCTTGTGTAATATTTAACATAAGATGACTTTTAAAAGACATAAATGGGAACACAATATTCCCTTCCCCCTCCTCAGGATAAACTACACACCAAATTCCACCCAAGGAAGGCAAAAGCGATTAGCCCTGCATCTGTACAGTCCATACTGTGTTGCAGGGACAGATTTTCAAACGTGAGGTATGCAAATACGTGTCTATTATGTGAAAGCGGACCAGGTAACTGCACTCAAATTAAGCATGGAATTTCACTTTGCATACCTAATACCTTGAAAATCAGGCTCACTGTATGGAGGTTGCTATTACAAGGTACAAGAATAGTAACTAAACTTTTAATAAACATATAGGTATATAACAAAGTATGCTTAATTACTATTATACATATATATTGCCTTTCATCCCTAAGCTTCCTAAAGTGCTTTAGAAACCAAGGACCTGATCCTGTAGTGCTTACTCAGTAAAAACTCTTCACTAAAATCAGTTAGATCCTAGGTTCTACTTATCTACTTCATGCCAGTGCTGGTATTGAGGCTTAATAATGCTGTGGCCAAGACATAGTAGTTCAAGAAGAACTTACAATAATGCTCATGAGGGCAGACTAAATTAAAATTGTCCTTTCCTTCCACCACTCCAACTTTGACAGTTGAATTCCAGCACTGGTATATAGTGGTATGAACATGGCTCAGTATTTTTTCTATCCCTGTATAAACACCCCTATTTTTATCTCTCATGTTATAATGTCCTCATCTCATCATCCTGAAAGATCAGATTTATTGGATATCACAATTTAAACCTCCACTCCCTTCCTCTACAAATTTAGTTAAGAATCACAATCCCTTTAAATTACCCAATGCATGCACAGTGACTTCCGTTTACATTGATACAAGAACATCTGATCTGAGTTCTGTATTTTGTTTATGGGTTTATAGATTTATGGGGCAAGGGAGGAGGGGGAAACACTTGCAGATAAAAGATTCCAGCTGACCTTTGAAGTCATCCCGAATAGGCATCACTCAGCTGCCCAAATGACTTTGCTATATGTTCTCAGTGATGTCTGTGGGTAGAGTTAGTGCCAAAAGGACAACACCATGGTGGACTGAAGAGGAGAGGTCTGAGCATGTGATGCAATATGTGCCACAATGGGTTGCCATCTTTAATGAGAGCAAAATATGGCTTCTTGGGTCTCATTTTATACTGAAACTCTTTCCCTATTTTCATTCTAGTTTATTTGTAACTTACTTACTTTCAGTGGGAGTAGCTGTGGTGAATATTTTAAATCCTTCATCCTAAATTTAATGTTTTTGTTGGCTTTTTGATTATGAGAGGCCTGTGCAATTCCTAGTACCTGCAATCAAATGTATTATACCTTAATTTGTTTATATTCGTGTTTATATCTTTCACTAGCAACTTTTGCCTCAGGGAGAAAATTCTAGTGCCAAAACACCACAAATTCTTGGATAAAATTTTCAAAAATACATAAATGACTCCGAAGCCTAAGTCCCAGGCTCATAAGTGGCTAAGTCACTTTTGAAAATGGGACTTAGGCTTCTAAGCCAATTTAGCCAACTTTGAAAATTTGACACCTTGTCTTCGTGTGCTATTTCTGCCATATATAGAAACTAAAATGTTGAGATCAGATCTGATAGTACTTTGTCTAAATATATAACTCCTTGAAGCATTAAAGGCAGTGAGAAAAACACAAATATAAACACCAATATCTGCAGGTGGGTTTGTTTCCTGTGGAACCTGCATGTTCAGTCCTGTAAATTATTTCCTTTACCTTTTTAAAACACATGTATTCTTCTGTAATTCTTCTGTACAACCTTGCCACACCTTCAAGTAGTGATATTGTAATGTTTGGGATGATTAGATACTGCAGATATGGCGCAGATAGATTCTAGAATATACTTCAGTATTTATTTTATGGGCTGTCTATGAGCTAAGATCCCCGTCCATGGAGTGCAGACCCTCGGGGCCCTCAGCAAACACGTTTGCAAGACCTACAACAAACGGATTGCTTTCTGGTGTAGCCACTGCAACCTATCCTTTGAGACTCAAAAGAAATGCAAGTTCTATCAACCACATGCCAGAGACCCCTTACGACCGCGAAGGTGAATCCCACTAACACTTTGCAGGTTCCAACCCTAACCCTCACCGATGGTCCGGCTACAGAACCCCAGCCAGCATCCCCAGAGTCACAGCAGGTAAGAGGGGACCAACCGCCAACTGAGGGAAGCACAACCCCCGCCTCAAGGACTGACAATGCCACCGAAAGCACCAGCCCCGTCTCCAGAATCCCCATACTGGACCCTCCTGTGAGGGGGATCACCGCCACCTCACAAGTCAGCAACCTCACCAGATGCCTCAGCGACCTCATAGAAACCATCCGGCACAACACAGATACGAGATGGGGCAGTGCTCCCCCACAGGTAACCTCATGCTGCCCTGCCGTAGGAGCAACTAGCACCACCCCCCAGGCTCCACAGCAAGATCTAGCCAACAGAGGAGCCTCCTGCAGCCTCCAGATCCCTTGGCCGGACCCTGCCCCCCGCAAGACCCAACACCTCCTCCAAGATTACCTAACGCGCCTCCGACCGCCAAAAACCCCATTCCCCACTGAGGACCCCCCAGCCAGATATCATCCACAGAAGAACCAGAACCATCCCCAGTGCTTCCGAACACGACCGTGTCCCCCCAAAACCCAGCACCGGTGCTGCCAGAACCCCACACCCTCCCAGAAGATCCAGCGCTGCCTCAGAGACACTGAGAGCTGCCCTCCCCACCGCATCAGGACCTCCGCCTCAAGACCCACCTGAACACTGCCTCCCAGTCCAAGGGACAACAAGGCCACAGACTATCCCCACAGCACCTGAACTTGGAGAGACAACGCAGCAGGAGGAGCAACGGCCACGAGCGAAGGTTGCCACACCGTGGCAATCCGCCTGGATGGAGGAGCTCACAAAGGCTGAGGACTTTGAGAACTTCGACGCCCTGATGGACAGACTGACTGCAGAACTGTCTGCAGAAAGTACAGCCAGAAGGAGAGAACCCTGGAGGCCGCACGGGCCACGCATAGATTCCCCACACTGAGCTGTGACAACACCACCAGAGAAGGCAGGAGAGGGGACGTCGGCTGCATCCTGTATTCAGAAACTATACAGGACAAACTGGATTAAAGCCATGAGGGAGATCCTTGATGGGACCTCCTCCTACTGTGCAATCCAGCACGAGAGGCTCTACTCCTACTTCAAATCGTGTTTGATCATGAGGCCCAGACCAACTTGCGATGCCCAGAGTGCCTTCTCCTGCTACCCCGGATCGACCTCACGGAGGATCCAGAGCGAGATTTTTCCTTGCAGGAGGTGCAGGCGAGGTTGATGAGGACCAAAAACACCGCCCCTGGAAAAGATGGCCTTCGTTACCACCTGCTGAAGAAGCGAGACCCCGGCTGTGTGGTGCTCGCTGCCATCTTCAACAAATGCAAGCAGTTTCATCACGTTCCCCGCTCCTGGAAAAAGTCCATGACAGTGTTCATCCACAAGAAAGGCGAACGAGATGACCCTGGCAACTGGAGGCCCATCTCCCTTGCTTCACCATCTACAAGCTGTATGCCAGCTGCCTCGTGGCAAGGATCACAGACTGGTAAGTGTGCGGCGGCGCCGTCAGCTCAGTGCAGAAGGGTTTCATGTCCTGCAAGGGATGCTGCGAGCACAACTTCCTCCTTCAGACGTCCATCCAGGAGGTCCATGAGACAGTGCACCATAGCATGGCTCGACCTGACCAACGCCTTTGGGTCCATACCCCACCATCACATCTTTGCCACCCTGGGAGAGTTCGGGATGCCCGAAACCTTCATCCAGATCCTCTGGGACCTCTACAAGGACTGCATCATCATCATCCACGCCACGGATGGAGAGACGGATGCCATCCCCATCTGCCGCGGCATGAAACAAGGATGCCCCCTCAGCCCCATCATCTTCAACCTGGCCGTGGAACCGCTCATCCGAGCCATCTCCAGCAGCCTGACCGGCTTTGACCTGCACAGCAAGAAAATCAGCATCCTGGCCTATGTGGATGATCTGACCCTCGTCGCCGATAGCGTGGAAAGCCTCCAGCAAAAGCTTGATGTCACCAGCCAAGCTGCCGAGTGGATGGGCCTCCGCTTCAACCCCAAAAAGTGCACCTCCCTCCACATTGATGGTGGTGCCAGGGTGCTGGTCTGGCTGTCACTGTTCCTGATCCAGGGCGAGCCATGGCCTCCCTCAAAGAGGGAGAGGTATACCAACACCTTGGCACACCCACAGGAGTCTGCGTCCGACAGACCCCTGAAGACACCATCACGGAGATCGTGCAAGATGCGGCCCAAATTGACTCTTCCCTGCTTGCCCGCTTGCAAAAGATCGACACCCTCAATACCTTCCTCATCTCCCGCATCTCCTTTGTCCTCAGAGGATCGGCTGTAGCCAAGGTGCCCCTGAAGAAGGCCGACAGCATCACCAGGCAGCTAGTGAGGAAATAGCCCTACTGCCCCCAGAGGGCGTGGACGGACATCATCTACATTTCCCATAGGCAGGGTAGTGTCAACGTACCTTGGATGAATGACCTGTGTGACGTGGCGGTGATGACCCACACCTTCCGCCTCCTGATGTGCCCGGACCCAACAGTGAGGAGCATCACACAGGAAGCCATACGAGACGTGGTCAGGAAACGCATTGCTAGGGCCCCCTCTGAGCAGGACATCGCCACTTACCTCAGCAGCTCCCTGGAGGCTGAGTTCAAGAGAGAGTGGGGAGACCCGTCCTCTCTCTGGTTCCGCGCCCGCAATGCCTTGAGACACCTAGAAGAGAGGATCGGCTGCTGCTGGAAGTGGTGCGAGGAGCGCCGAGAGTTGGGAATACTGGTGCCAAGCATAAAGACCTCGGATCACACCGTCATCACCCCGACCACCAGAGCTATGCTGGAAAGGACCCTGAAAGAACCATCCGCTGCCACTATGCCGAGAACCTCAATCGGAAGCTGGACCAGGGCAAGGTGTTCGAGGTGTCCAGCAAGTGGGACGCCAGCAACCACTTCCTCCCCGGGGGCAGCTCCACCAGGTTCGCCGACTGGCGATTCGTCCATAGGGCCCGACTCAACTGTGTTCCCCTCAACGGAGCCATCCGCCATGGCAACCGGGACAAGCGCTGCAGGAAGTGCGGCTACACAAACGAGACCCTGCCCCGTGTCCTGTGTGGATGCAAACAGCACTCCAGAGCCTGGTGGCACCGCTACAAAGCCATCCCGCCATCCCTGGGGAAGATCACCCTCAACTCGGCCATCTCCTGGAGAGACAGCAGACTGCAACCCGACATCGTTGTGACGGACACAGAAAAGAAGAAGGTCCTCATGGTAGACGTCATGGTGCCCTTTGAAAACAGGTCACCGGCCTTCCACGGGGCCTGAGCCCGGAAGGCGTCGAAATACATCCTGCTGGAAGAGACCCTGGGAGCCCAGAGCTACGATGTCCAGATACACGCCCTGATTGTGGGAACCCTGGGCTTGTGGGCCCCTCAAAACGAGCCGGTTATGAGAGCGTGCAGAGTCAGTTGACGCTGCACCCGGCTCATGAGATAGCTTATGGTGTCCGACACCATCAGGTGGTCCAGAGACATTTATACGGAACACATCACAGGACACTGTCAATACCACACTGAGTAATTGAGACTGCTGACCAGGGAAATAACTCACTTCCTTCCCTGACGAACCAAGGGACGCACCTCACCCATGTACTCATTCGTTATACTGATGCTGACTTGGACTCCTTATACATTCCATGGGTGGTGTACCCCAGCCCACTTATCCACTGACACTTTAAATACTCTTGCACCTCAATCTGGGTCTATGCTGGTTATGTGATATGTATGTATCTCTTCACCCTTGCAACGGATACCTGTAATCCCTCATAACTCAAGCCTGACCCCAGATGTACAGTACCTTCCCTCTTAACTTGTGTCTAATTTTAAACATTAACTTTAAAAAAAAATTATTTTATGGGTTCTTTGCGCCTTGTTCTTTCTCCTGTTTTGTTCCATTCTTATTCACTTCTGATCATATCTGTGCCCTGCAATCCACCCTTGGGATGACGTGGCATTGATTACAGGGGGGTGGAGTTGCAATGGGCCGCAGTTCACAGGGTGATGAAGTCCTATAGCAAAGTAGGTTTTGTAACATACATCAGTCCATGGGGTGATAGGACAGTGCAGGGAGGGAGGGATTGCTATACTGCTCAGCCCTTCTGGTTCCAGGGTTTGCAAAAGGCTTCTGCTCTCGGGGCAATGGGGGGAGGGAGATGGGGCTTGAAATGGGCCTGAGCTTTCAGGGTGTGGGTGTTACAATGAGGTGGGGTTTGCAGTGAGCGGAAACCCTCAGGGCATTGCTGGGAGGTGGAGTTTGGCGTGGCCAGAGCCCTTGGGGCATATAGTGAGACGGGGTTGGCAGCGGGTGTTATGTGCTCCCCAGGTTTTCCCCGTGCAGTTCTGTATCTTACTGGTTTAAGGCCTTTTGCCACTTCGCCTCCCCCACTTAACAATGGAGTGTTGCCCGGGGACGTGCCCCCTGCTCCTTCTCATCCATTCAGGACAACAGGAAAGCAGCAGTTACAGAGCGCTGCCATATTCAAAGATGGCTGCTCAAGGGGTACCTGCTTTCTTCAGTCCAAGATGGCCGTCCTGCTGGCAGCTAGCAGATGCGTGCCCCAATCCAAGATGGCCACCAAGCAGGGAAGCATGCCCACCACAAAGATGACGGTCGGCGTGGCACCTCCGTGCCCCTACCAAAAATGGCCGCCTCCCCTCCTTGAATCTCATGACGTCGCCAGAAAGAGGCTTGTAAAGCAGGCGGAGGCCGCGCCCCCGCCTGAGGAGACGCGAGGGAGGCGGGGCAGGAGGTGTGTCCTTCCCCAAACCGGAAGTGCCGCGCTGCCTCCCTCCAGCTGGTTGTCATTTCGCTCAGCGGCTCTGTCCTGAGGAGACGGGACTCGGCGGCGGCCGGGAGGGGAGGGAGGTACCGGCTGCGGCAGCGAGCAGGAGGCGGCCGGGGACAAGAGATTCCGTAATACCCAGACTCGCCGATTACTGAAACGCCTCCCGACTCCTCGGAGCCGGTCTCTCGCCCCCTCCCCTCGCGATAACCGAGTGTTTTACATGAGGGGTAAGGGAAATCGCCTGCAGCCGCGAGGACGCGAAGCAAGGAAAGGACGCTTCGGAGCCGCCGCCGCAGGACCCCACCCCCCTGGTGACTCCAGCGGTCTCCCTCCCCTGCAGTACTAATCGATCGTGACCCTGTCCCGTAATCTGCGGGCGATTTGGGAGAGCCGGTTAAACACCTTCCATGGGGGAGAGAGGAGCCTGGCCCCTCGCCGCCTGCACCATCCCCTCCCCGCTGGAGGTGGCTGCTCTCCTGAGGTAAAATCCCTCCTGCCTTCCCAGACGCCAGGACTTCTGAGGGAGGGGTGAAGGGGGTACGCCATAGAGAACGGGCCTGGCGAGCTCAGCCTTCCTGCACCAGCCTCTCGTCCCCTGCCGCCTGCCGAGTCCCTGAGGTAAAATCCACCTTCCCTTGCAGACAAGGGCTCCCGCAGCTGAAGGAAGCCTACCTAGCTCAGTAAAAGGAGGCGAGCCCAGTACCAGAAACCACCTTTCCAGAAGCAGTAGCAGCAAGACACCTCCCTCACCCTCCTCCTGCAGAAGTCATTGCCTGCTCTCCCCCCTCCCCCGAATGCTGAATGCAGATTTCTAAGGTGAAACTCTTTTTCGGACTGCCAGGACTCATCTGAAGGACACACAAATATCGATCATAAATAGAAGGTGAGCCTGGCGAGCTCAGAAACCCAACCCAACAGGAGCAACATCAAGAATCCACCCTTCTCCTGCACAGCTCACTCCCCTCTCATCTCCAGAATACTGACTTTCTGAGATAAAAATCTTATCCCTTTAATAAGCCAAGACTCCTCTAAAGGACACGTACAAAAGAGTATATATTATTATTATACACAATCAAGGCTTACTGAGCAGCAGCAGGGGGAAAAAACGCCTCCTGCACAGTTCACTCCCCCACTGAATGCTAAAATCCTGAGGTAAAATCTTCCCATATCAACAGCAAGGACTCTTTTGAACAGGAAACAAATATATATTAGATTATATAGAATTTATTAAATTATTCCAGACTTTTTTTTCCCAGCCAGGAGGTGGAGGGACCAGACGTCATTGTTTCTCTCTTCCTCTTAACTCATTTATGGCCGAGTCAAGGCTGCTGAGGAGGAAAAAACAGGATAGTTAAAATCTCTTTATATCTGTCTGTAGAAGATTTCTCTCTTATTGATGTGCATTTCCTTTAGGAAAAGGAAACCTCTTATTTTGCTAACCAAAGATTTATTTTTCATTTCCTTCTAACCAGAGAAAGGAAACACACACAAATTGACACATGTTAAATATTTAAAGAGATTTATCTTTGAAAGAACCAGAACTTATATCCAAATCAGAAATATTTAAGGAGTGTGTGGAGGAAGAAACTGTATCTAGATTAAAACAAGCTATTTGCTAGTTCCTCTTTGGTGGAGGAGAGAAACACTAAACGTTGTTGTTTTTTTACAGGAGAAAATCAAATCCTAAATATAATAAATGGGGGATTACGGGTTTGGAGTGTTAGTGCAAAACAACACTGGGAATAAATCAGCTTTTCCAGTGAGATTTCATCCACATCTGCAGCCTCCACACCATCATCAAAATGCAGCCCCCAGCCCTGCTGCTTTTATAAATAATAACACAGCTGCCAATGGCAGTAGTGCTGGGTCAGCTTGGCTCTTTCCTGCTCCAGCTGCCCATAACATTCAGGAAGAGATTCTGGGGTCAGAAAAATCTAAAACTCAGCAACAGGAAAAGCAGGAGTCTCTAGAAAAACAGCAGCTTTCCCCTAGTCAAAGTCAGGAAGCAGGCATGCTGCCTGAACCTGAGAAAGCTAAATCTGAGGAAAATCAGGGAGACAATTCTTCGGAGAATGGCAACGGGAAAGAGAAAATAAGAATAGAATCACCAGTGTTAACAGGATTTGATTATCAAGAGGCTTCAGGGCTAGGTACTTCAACTCAGCCGTTAACATCCACTGCATCTTCTCTGACTGGTTTTAGTAACTGGTCAGCAGCTATAGCTCCTTCTTCTTCTACAATAATCAATGAAGATGCCAGTTTTTTCCACCAGGGAGGGGTCCCTGCTGCCTCAGCTAATAATGGTGCTCTGCTATTTCAGAATTTTCCACATCATGTCAGCCCTGGTTTTGGTGGTAGCTTTTCCCCTCAGATTGGACCCCTCTCTCAACACCACCCTCATCACCCCCATTTTCAGCATCATCACAATCAGCATCAGCAACAGAGAAGATCGCCTGCAAGCCCTCATCCACCTCCATTTACACATAGAAATGCTGCTTTTAATCAACTGCCTCATTTGGCTAATAATCTTAACAAACCACCTTCTCCATGGAGCAGCTACCAAAGCCCATCACCTACACCATCTTCTTCATGGAGCCCCGGTGGCGGTGGATATGGTGGGTGGGGAGGGTCCCAAGGGCGAGACCACCGCAGGGGACTGAATGGAGGGATAACACCCCTGAACTCCATCTCACCCCTGAAGAAGAATTTTGCAAGTAATCATATCCAGTTGCAGAAGTATGCTAGGCCCAGCTCAGCCTTTGCTCCGAAATCTTGGATGGAAGATAGTTTGAACAGAGCCGACAACATATTTCCTTTTCAGGTGAGAGTCTACTCTGCTAATATACATGGAAAAATGATTTAATTATTTTTTATAGAAATTTTTTTTTTGCAATGTAGTTCAATTATCAGACATGCATGGTTGAAAATGAATTTAAATTGAAATAAAGTGAACGTGTCTAACTTGTAATTCACCCTATGACATTTCAGTCTTCATGATCTCTGAGCTGTGAATCATGTATTTTTTTTTAATAGTGCTTGTCAGATAGATAAATATCTATTTATAGCCCAGCGGGGCATCTATTAAAGTTCAGTTCCATCCTGGTAATTAACATTACACGCAGTAAGCAATAACAATTGGTGAACAAATGTTTCTGCTTTTTTTTTTTTAAATGTAACATAAAGGAGTGAAGAAGGGAAATATTTTTTGACTTTAACACTTAAAGATTTTAACATTTGGAAATGATATTGCACTATATGTTGAGAACAAGCATTCAGTAATCCTTAAATCTGTTGTCTGCCTTGTGTTGCAAAATAGTTCGTGGATTTCCATTGTGACATGACTTAAATATTTTTTTAGACTTTTTTCCCCTGTACAATTGAAATTACTAATGTTTTTATTTTTTTTCGGTGAACTGCATACCCTTTTTTCCACCAGCAATGGTAAAAAATATTGGTTATACAAGATTAAATCTTTACTAAAAATAGATCTGGACTAGTCAGATGTTGGCCTGCACTGTGTTACACCTTTTACTGTCAGGAGGCAGGTTCTCTGACTCTTCAAATTCATGAGAAACATATCTAGTTTGTGGAGGTTAAAATTAGCTGTCTGATATTGATCCAGATGTACAATCAATATTTGGATGGTAATAGTTGTCTCTCTATCTGATCACTAATTCAGACCTAGCTTGGTAGCTTTCATATGTTTAAAAAAGACCTCATAAGGTGGATCCAAAACACAAGGTTCTTTAATGTCTAGTGGCTTGTTTTTCAGGATCTTCCGACAAGGGCAAAAGTAAAGATTGCAAAATGATTGCAGTAAGAAGCAGGATGACCTACTTTTAAGTAATTTGGGGATGAAAAATCAGTAGATTAGAAGAACCTCAGAACATTTGTCATGGTAACTACAACCCCGAAGAGATCTAAATATATTTTATAATGACCTTGTAGAATCAGAGGGAGGATCAATTCATTTCCCCTTGGTTAATTATTCATGTTTGTTTGGTTTTCAGGGCCTATGCAGCCTTCTGAAAACAGCAGCAGCTGCTAGCAATACCTTTCATTAAGGATTTCTTTTTACTGCAGAATCACTAGCAGTTTAAACATCAGGTAGAGTCCGTAACCTCGGACTGCATAGCAATAATAGATCTTAATTTTAAGAGTTGGAAATAATATAAAGAACTGATGTCCAATATACCAAATTCATACACTCAGACCATTAGCAAAGGGACACAGCTGGAGCTGGTCTTTTTTCAGCCTCACTGCAGCAAGACTTGGCTTGCTGTTTAATTCGTTCTGTACCCTGACACGTAGCTGATGTACAGAGTGACAGAATGAGATCAAGTGTGTACCTGGTGCCGCATTTAAGGCCCAAATGTATATGTACTGATAGAAATGTGCTCCTTTGGTATTGAGGAAATTAACAAAGCTAAGCGATTCCTGAGTGTGGCTTTTGTATTATGTTCTAAATCTCAAAATATGTCTGATATTTTATCATGGCTAAATATGAATTCTACATAGCATACTGGTGTTTATGTAAACAGTAAGATGAAGGTATATACGTCAAGACCATGTCTGACACTTCTTCATGCCAGGAAAAGGAAAGTGTTGGAGTGAAATGCTTTCCAGTCTCTTACTATCACTTGTGCTCTGTGATGAACAAGAAGAGGGCAGGGCAGCAAAACAGGACTCCAGCACTGCAGATCCAGAAAAGATGTTGATGATTTTCCAGACTATTTTGAGTAATTGCTTTTTATAACGTTTGTGGTGTGAAATCCTTAATACCTTTATGATCATTTTAAAAGATGACTTCAGTTCTGAGAACACTGGGGAAAAAAATATGTAAAATTTGGCCATAGGTTTTTGTTATGCTGGAGGTAGGGTTCAGATTATATTCTTGCGTCAAATCAGTCATGAGGATTTTTGTTTATGATGGAATACGTTTATGTAGTTGCACATATGTGAAGTGTCCTTGAGGAGGCAATCATGTTTTGTCTGAGACTTTCATTACCAGAATCTTCTTAGAGCCGTATTTAGTATGGTACCAAAATCTACCCTTGCTGCTGAAACATAATAGGGGTATTTGATTAACTGTCTGTTCCTGGTTCTCCCTTTCATTTAACATTTATTTTCTTATTTAAATCTGTTCATGAGTGTTACCCTCATAGTATGAGAATTGCATTATTTAGAGTGCAAGAATATGGAAGAACAAACACGAATTTTTGAGAATGTGATTTTTAGAAAAGGTACCTTTACTCAAAAGCTTAGTGAAATACAAAAGTACATATTGGAGCATATCTTGTGACAGCGATCCTATAGCAGCCGTACCTAAATGCTCATTTTTTTATTGACGAGTGTTGCGTATGTCTGTGTAAAACAAATGTTGATTTTAATTGTTTTTGCCTCGTGACTCTTAGGGATTTTTGTCTTATGGCAAGTCACTAATTTTTGTAGATAAAAAATAGGGATGATTTCTTGTGTTGATTCGCTTGGTGTTTCTATAACAGCAGAGGTAGCTTATTCAGTATTGTGGCGGCCATGTACAAATTGGTTTGGTGTTTGTGATGCCTAGTAGTTCTATAGTACTGCTCATTTGAGGGTCTCAAAGTCTTGGAGCACAATTTGGGATTAGACAAATCCTCTTCTTACAGTTGGGGAATCCAAGGCACAGGAGATTGAGTGACTTGCCCAAGATCAGCTGGCAGAGCAGTAAACAAAATCTAGATATTTTTACTCCTCATCTTGTGCTTTTACTACTAAACAAAGTGTCCTCTCAATTAAAGCAGTTAAATCTGTTTTTAAAATTAACTCATTCCTTATTTTTTTAGCTTTTCAGAATTACAGACTTACAAAAGATGTGTTTCAAAAGAGCAAAGCCACAATTTGTCGTCACTCTTCGACCTCTCATTTGGAAAGTTGCTAGTTTTCAAAAGAATAAACTGTGCTCTTGAAAAGGGAAATGTTAGGTTCTTAGTTATAGTAACCTTCCATAGACATCTGACTAAATGAGTGAGGGGACCTACCTTGTAATATAAGGGATTTTCAGAAAACAATTGCTTTCCATTTTCCTCCCTGCGACACTGAAAGTTTAGCAGCTCAATGAGATGGTGAATTGTCAGTCAGTGAACTGCGCACTGCAGCATTGTCCTCAGGATTGTACAGACTTTCCTCTTGCTACATACTTGCACTTTTTAAAAGATGAGCACTCTGCTTGTTATGCAATATATAAATCTTGCTTTGATAGGCATTTCCAGGTTTCAGGCTCTCATCTTCAAACATGTGAGGATGTTTGTAGAATCAGTCCTTGAAGGCACTAACAAGTTGAGCAATAGTGCTCAGCTTTCTGCAGAAAGTACTCAGACACATTTCTGCATAACTTCTTTGACTAGGACATGAAAATAAAAATTCAAATTACCCATTTAATAGAACTTTACACTTGTGGGCAGTTCATTGAATTCACTTGCTCGAAATGTTTAATTTTCTCCTCAGAGAAAGGCCTCCAGACATTTAACCCCATCCCAATCCAAGGAGGTTCTGTGCCAAGGAGGCTTTCTCTTCCCCAAGGTAGATGTGGAATGTTTGTGAAAACACACACAACTACTGTAGTGTAAAATTAAAACTCCCTTCTGTAATCTGTGTGTACACAAAAATCCTGACTATATTGATGTGTGTTAAAACAATGCCATTCATAAAGCATTTTAGAACTAAAAATATTCTGTTACATGCATTTGCCAACCTTTCGTCATATAGGAATCTTGCTAATGGTCTCTAGTTTGCTCACTTCAGGATTTTGATTTGTATTTTCTTATTGTTCTGAAGGAGCCTCTTGAGAGACTGAGAGCAGGTTGCATAAAATGATGAAGCAACCTGTTTTGTAGAAAAGGTTTGCTTTTATTCTGTCTGTAGGTTTTATTCCATAAAGCTTTAAGTTGTCATTTAGATTAAAATACGTGTATTTGGGTTTTTTAAATACCTGCTCACCCATTTTCTATAACTATATCCACTACATAGTAACTAGTGTTTTTGTATGCCATCCCCCAACTGATTTAGCTATTGGTCTGTGGAATTAAAAGCACTCTAATGTGGTATGACATACACAATTTAAGTACTGTGGAAGTTAACACTGTTCTTGTTTTATAAACTTACTATTGACATTTGTACTTACGCTTCAGCCCTCCTGCATATTTCTGACCTCAGGGATTTTTTAAAAAGAGGGCCTTTGTTAGGAAGCTATTTGAATTATGTTTCCTAAGATTAAAAGAAGGAATCTTATTAAGCATTTTTCTTTGAAAATGAATGGTATACACAGCAGGGCAGCACGGAGCAGAGAACATTGGGTAGTGTACAGTAGTAGACGCATAAAGAGGTTTATGTGCAGCAAAAGTGGTCTCAGGCATGTTGTTTGAAATTTATAGACAGGACAGTGACTCTTCTTGATATTTAAAAACTCTTTCAGTTTGACAGAGCAATAAGAGCTTTTGTGGGAGTGAGCACTTTTGATTCACTTGGGTTTTCTAGCTTTCATCTTACTCTTCCTGGAGAAGCTATAAAAAATGATCAGAGCAGCATACAGAAACATCCGTTCAGGAAAAACCTGTTTATTCAGTGTCTTGTTAATTCAGTGGTTACTGGATTGGGAGTTGGAAGACACCACTTACTGGGAGGGCTGGGTGGGGTGTATATAGCAGCTGAGTTCAGCTTCATCATTTTACTTCAATATGAAATAAAAATGTGGAATTCATGTCCAGTGCCTAAGGCTACCAAGACACTTGGCTAAGTGTTAGGGACTCCTGGATAAAGAGTTACTAGAAACTATAAGGGCAAACATAAAAAAAAAAACAAAGCAGGCTTTGGTTTATATTAGTAAATACTTACTTTATAGCTATGACACCAGTTATTTAAATTATGGGAACTAGGACAAGTTTTCAGAAAACTTCAAACCTCCAAAGCACATAGAATGAATAGGAATTAGAGGCGACCTTTCTACAACTATAGTATACAGCAGTTCTGCAAAGGAAGATTCTCCAAAGAACTAAACAATATATATTGAATAGAATTCATAGTGAAGTATGATATATGCAACTATGCTTGCCCCATAAATACTGCTTAATCATCTTCAATAAATTGCTTAAATCAACAGTTTACTTTGCATCATTATAGATGCCTGACTCTTCAAAAAAAATTCACATTTTGTAATATTAGGCACAGCCTTTGCTACAAGCAAATTGTCACACCCAGGCAGGCTTTGATTTTATACTGTTTGGCTTTCATAGCATTGGCAAACTATGGTTGTGATTGCCTCATCTTGGGAAGCATTGAATAGAAACTCTGTTTCTGGAGTCTTAGTTGGTCAGGCGATACTGATGGCATGGGTACAGATTAAATGTAGTTAGACCTGTACGTCAGTGGTTGAATTCAGATCAACTGTCTGTGAAGCTTAGGAGAATTTAGATCTAAGGTTTTGGTGAACATTCTCTTCCATGGCATCAAGCTTTCATGTTCAACTTCCAGTGAATATAGTATCACAATATGTACTATACATAATTTATCCTAAGTGTTTTTATTCTGGATTGGGTCCCATTGGACTTCAAGAAGGGAAGAAGATGGATCTTATGGAATCTGAATTGTATGACTTAATGGTTTCCTACTTATAAGCATCTCCATTTTAAACTTTGTCCTTTCATAGTACCTGTCAACCATAGATTTCAAAGTACTTAAACTATTCTTTACAGATAGATGTGGGGAGAACACGGGGCACAGAGATTAAGTGACTTGCGCAAATTCACGAGTCAATAGCAGAGTTGAGACTAGAATCCGGGAGTTCATCTCTCAATCCTTAGCCACTTGTATGTATTTTGAAATTATTTCTAGGCAGCATGAAGGAAACAGACTAGCAGTTCCATTTCCTTTTTAGAGTGATTTGGCCAGACCTTTGCATAAAGTTATCTGGTATGGAATATCAGCTCTATATTATTTGGATGTGGCCTGCTAAATATTACCTTTATATAATTAGTCTTCTAAGCAGTGCTGTTTTTATATAAATTCCACTATTTCTTACAGCATGCAAATGTTGATAATATCTTAAAAGCAGCCTTTTGTATTGGGGCTATAATTTGATTCTCATTAGGATCTTGTTTCTCAAAGTCCTCTTTTACCAAAGGTAAATGTGCTTGTCCTTTGAGCCCTCTTACAAAGCAAAAGTTCAGATACCTGAATACAAACTCTTGAAATGCAAAGTTCTTCTTGTGATCAACTTAGGTAAGCAATGTCAGCCACCAGTAAAAATGTCTATAGCTACATAGACATTTTACTTTCCTTTGGGTGATGATTATCCCTATATCCCATTCTTTCTCATTCATATATTTATTACACACAGATCACTAGTAGGATTCCCCTGGGGCCACTGCCAATGTCACTCAGTGAATTGGGCCATTTAGAAAACACCATGCTGTGGGATAAATCACCCTCCCCACTGTATGCTTGAAAGAAGAACTACACTCATTTTTGCTGATTACAGCGTAGTGAAAATTCATGTGCTTCTCAAAGACCAACTTTTCCCCATATTTGGTTACAGAGTTAAAAATTGGAGCTTAATATTTATATGTTACAGCAGTAATGTTAAAGCAGTATTCAGTGTGTAGTTACATGTCTCCTTGGCAAGATGGCCACTAATGCTAGTCTCAGATGTTAATTTTTATCATTTTCAGATAAAGTACTTTTTGATTTGTTGACCACCATGTGAACGTCTAGAACACAACAGTGAGCAAAACTGGTGCTGTTTTCTTTTAAGTAATTCAGGAGCAAATATCTTACATTAATAGAGAAATTCTACTAAAAGTAAAAATGTGTTCGTGGTGCTTGTCTCTTCAGGCCATTGTACTATCCCGATGCTTAGCCTGGCAAATTGTTAATGGACCTCTCTGCACAGTGAACCAAACTTGCTGATTTAAACACTGCAAGCTCACTGAAATTGGTGTTTCAGGATAGTCGGCATAGATTTAGGTCTGTATTCAGGAATCTGGAAGCCCTATGATAGCTGTTCTTTTCAGAACAGGCACCATCTACAATTGATTGAATAAACAAAGTACTAGGATTCACCCAGTAGTTCCAAAAAGTAAGTAAATCAATAAAATATTTGCTCTATCCACATCAGGGATAGATCTGCTTTTCTCGTTTTATGCCTTGTTGCTGCTATCTGGGTTCAAGGTGCTTTGGGTATTTCTAGGCTAGTCTATCCTACCCAATGTAGATAAAACATAATACAGAGTGGACAAAATGCTTATAATTGTGCAAACTGGCAAATGACATGCTGCATTTTGAATGTCTTACAGGTGCTGAAAAAGAATTGTAAATTAAATAGCACTCAGGACACAGGGGTTGCTGTTGAGAGAGTGTCATAGTATAAATAGGGACATAGTCTGCTTAAATTCTGCAATTGGACAATAGCATCAGATGTCATGAAATAAAGTATTTGTACTGAGTTTGCCACCATAGTAACTGAGCAACTTAGAAAGATTATAATAACTAGAGGAGAGTATTGGTCTAGCTTCTACTTTTTCACTAATAAGTAGTGCTTTGTGGCAGGCAAATGATGCTAAGATGCATATTAACTTGGTTTGTGGTCTTTTAATGAATGCCCTCAATAAGAAGGGAACCTGAGGAGCAAATTTTTTCAAATGTCCCAGTAGCAAGACTTGTGTTTTCCCAGGATTGAGGCTGAGGCAACTCAGTCCCTTAAGCTGACTATGCCATTAGGCATTCCCTCAAGCCTGAGAAAAAACTTGCTTATCAGTTGTATATTGAGAATGCTCTAGATTGTTTAGAAATCTCATCATATCATATGACTGAATGTGGAGGATAAGGGCCTCTTGGTAATTCAGCATTTTGTATCGCCCAGACTCTTCTATTATCTAGGAACGACTGGAACCGTGAGAGGGTGGCGAGGATGAGGCAGTGAATGTTTTAGAATCATTTGCGCCCTTCCATTGTGAATGATCCATTAATGGTGGCTACCAATGGGAACACAGCCATGTAGCTTTATTTGGTAATCAAGATGAGCATGGTTTAGAACTGCGGGTGGGTAATCTTGAGAAGCTGAGCTTATAAGACATGGATATCCTCATTAAAAAATCATGTCTCATGAAGGGGGAGAATAAACGGGGCACGTCATTAAAAATGGAAGAGGTAGAAAGTGAACGGGCTCAGGGAAATTTCCATTAAAGAATCTAGTTGTCCTTTGAGGGAACTTCCAGTTTATTCCCTGTTTCTTCTCCTTTATATATGATTAAATACTGCCTCTGTTATGAATGCCAAACACTGTCCCCTCCACCCCCCTACACACTCACATTCCAATTGGTGAATGCAAATCCCTCTCTGTGACATTCAATAATATAACTTAATCTCAGCACAACATTAAAAATTTAGGGGAGAGAAGTTATTTTGGGGATGACCCTACAGTTTGTTGGCAGCATTGCATACAAAATACCATACAGAAGCTGCCTGGCAGTATTCTTCCCATTAAATGTTTGCCAAATAACTGAGATCATTGACAGCGTGGCCACTGAAGGGTCTGCAAGCTCCTGAAATTCCATGCTCCCTCTGTTGTGAGATAGGAGCAGTGGCAGATGCACACAAGCTGGAGTTTCCAACTGCTTCAATATTGGTGAGGCTGAGTTCTAGATCTATTGCTAAAGAGATTCAGAACACAAAATAAGGTACAGAACAGAAAGAAATACATAGGGAGAAATGTTGAGAGATTAGAAAGTGCTACAATATATTTAAAAACAAAAACAGCCTTCCCCCAAAACAAACAAACAAAGAAAACTCCCCACAGAAACAAAAAAGAGTCCTGGATGGAAGCAATACAGACACTTTGAAAGTTTAGAGATAATGTCTGCCTTTATTCATTTCTGACTTGCATGGATTATACCTATTCCCATTCAAGTCAATAAGGATAAGGAACACCTTTTTACCTCTAAACTATTTAAATTGATTTCATTGAAATGTAAGGCTTATCTACCCTTCCAGTGCTGCAGTGGCACAACTGCACTGCTGTATGCTTAGTGAAGAGGCTATCTATGCTGACAGGAAAGCTTTTCCTGTTGGCCTAGGTACTCCACGTCCCCGAGAGGGAGAAGAGCTGGGAGAAGCACACCTTATGACATGGCGCTGTCTACACCAGGAGCTAGGTCAGTGTAACTGTCACTCACAGGTGTGGATTTTCTACACTGTAGAGTGATGTAATTATACCAACATAAGTTTATAGTGCAGACCAGGGCTTGGAGTTGTTAGAATTATAACTAGACTTTGAAATCTATAGGAACCAGGGACAAAAATATCAAATCAAGAAACTAAAAGAACCAGTGAAGAAAGAAACAAGTAGGAGAAGAAACAATGTGAAGCTGGAGGAAAAAAGTGTAAGGAACCAAACGTTCCTAAACTAGTATTTTTTGGTAGATACATGTGCTGTCTTGTAATACAGTTTAGTGAGAAAAATAAACACTGTGAAAAGATAAGGCAGATACACAGAAAATTGAATTTTGGCCATATTAGTATGGTAAATGTTTCTGTCCTGTCAGTGACTGGAGTACAGCTAACTTCACCTTTTCGCCATACTTTCTCTAAGGGTCATCTGCATGCTACTGTAATGAGCTGCCTCTGGAGAGGAGTACTTGAACCATTCTGTGGCAGCAACACACAAGGTTGTGGGTTTTGGAGATGTTTTTTATTTTGAGGGGGAAGTGAAAAATAAATTCTTAGTTAAAATTACTATTTTGTTTTTGGTAGGAGTGTGACTTACTAAATAGGAATTAGGCCAGGACACCAGAGCCAACCACTTCTCTTAAAATACCACGGAGTATTTAATGACCACAAATGGCCATGATCAGTTTCTCATTTAAAGATTGACTCTCCTGCAATACAGTGCCCAGCCAAAATGGCAGCAGTATTTCAATATTGAGGCAAATGAAAGTATCAGTTATTGAATATATGGCACCATTTTATGCAGTTTGTTTAAACTTCTCATCCAAATACTGAGCAAATCTGTCTCTACTTTGCAAAATTATAGCTTCACATCTAGATGTAGAGAGAAACTAAACCCCCACATTGGTGGGTAATAATTGATATAGTTGTATACAAGTTTACTCCAATCTCCTATCTAGAGTTGCTTATAATTTTTCTTGTTTCTTTATGGGCAGAAATTTTCCGCACTTGGTCTTGGTTTTGGGTTAAAGGAGAATCTCTCTTGGAAAATGAACAAAATATAACACCTGGGATTAGAGGTGGTCTCCTTTTTGAACATAGAAATTAAATGCAATGTCTGTTAATGCAGTTTAGCAAAATTCTACTTGCCTGTTTCCTTGGGAGAGGGTGGTTGTGGGGAAACTTTTTTCAATGATGACTAAATTATTTCATCCTGGGGCAATATATGTTGTGCCTGGACTAGTGAACACTTGTAATTTTGCAGGACTCTATAATTGAAACATGAAAGTTAAATATAGACACTAAAATCAAGAAATTGAGAACCATAATGCTTGGCCAAAGTGTTTGGTGTTGGTTTGGTACTAAGTTAATGCAATACATTACTTTTAACTTGCCTAACCAGATAGGTGGCTTTGACAGACGTGTGAACTTTGATCTTCTCTTCAGTTGAGCATTGGCCGTTTTAGTCAAGAAAAGGTGACCTATGAAATATGCTAAAGGATGGTGCTAAGGAAAAATCCTTGGTAAATTTACTTCAAATGGATCAAGATGATGTGATGGTAATGTAGACAAGTCAACTTGTCTCTAAAGTTTGTCTAGTGCTTTGTTTTTAAGTGTTCATTTAAAATTGCAAAGTTCTGGGTGTAGAGAGTGAAATTTTACAGTACAAAATGTTAACTTTTTACCAAAAAACGAGGCTGTTTGGAGTAAATGGAAATTATTTGCAGTAAATAGACTTCTGTGAACTTCAATTTTAATTGTGCAGACTCTGAAATGACGGATAGCTGTATAACACTCGATTAACATCCATTGTATTCTAATGGCATAGTTTAAATTGGTAAGTGCTTTCTTTAACAAAGATGCTTTCCTGAACTGGGACCTTAAATTACAGTTAGTTTCATTGCTTCAAACAGGATTTATTTGAGGGTAGAGAAATAGTTTTTGGAGTAGTTCAGCCTCCAGACTTCAGCTGGCCTGAAAACATCAATGGAAACTAAATTGATGAAAAAGGAAAACAAACTTGTGTGTCATTTGTTTTTCAATTTTCTAGCCAACTCTAAAATATACCTAAACACTCCTATCTTACATTACTTTACTTTTCTTTCTTAAAACAAACATAAAGCAACCCAAATTTTCTTGGCCTCTTAACAATATCAGTTCTGACTGTATTTCTGTGGCTGGCAAATAAATGTTCAATGTCAGTACGATAAACTTATCTTTTTTTTTTTTTTAGAGAGAGATTGCTTTGCAGTGAGCTTTAATACAGGCTGTCTCATTTTAATTGTTTTTAAAACTACTTATTGCAGTGAGGCTTTTTTAGGAGTAAAATTGTACTTCCATTTGTTTTCAGATACTTTGTTCATGGTGTTGCTAATGCAAAACTGAAACTTCAGATATGAATTTACTGTTACTCAATAAAAGCCCAAGAGTCTTGTAGTTTTACTTTAAATATAATTTCATTGTATATGTTTAATTCTGATCTAATGATATAGGGTCGAGTTGAAGCTTCTGCATATTTGAGGTAGCCTTGGATAGCATTTTGCTGTCTAAATTGGCTTTGTTTGTGTTTACTTACAGGATCGCGCAAGAACTTTTGACATGCATTCTCTGGAGAACTCGCTGATTGACATAATGAGAGCTGAAAATGATTCACTGAAAGGTAAATTTAAAAGGCGACTGTTTCCTGCAGTAAATAATTAGGATGATGTGCTTGGGCAGGATACCAAACTTGTCTTTTGTTAAAACAACTAAGGTATCATTTGCATATTGCATGCTGGTCAACTCATCTAGGCCTCATTTTCCTTCTCTGTCAAGAGATGAAGGTATCAATACACATGAGCACCTGTGTGTGTCTAATGTCTTGATCAAGGACACTACGAAATGGAAGCACAGGGCATTCTTTTGTGTAATTGGCTTGAATTTTTAAACACGCAGCATGTAAAATTAAATTCCCAGTTTCTGGAATCTTATTTAGATAGATGAAACATACCGACTTACTTGATAGTGTTTTTCCATTTTCAGCCACATATGCTCTTCTATCTCTGCAAAAAATTGTCTTCGGTACTTATTTAACTAACCCAGTGTCTAATATGACTACTAAGCTATTTCATCACAACTCTTTGTCTCAAGTAGTCTTTCCATTGACTATGCCACACACTTGCGTAATTGTCCATTTCCCTTTTGAATTATAAGGTTCTCCTGATGCAATACTTTCTCCAGAGTAAAGATTGAACATTCTTGTGCTGTCTGTTAGGAATGAGAGATGCTTAAATATATAGGAGAAGTATACTTTGCAAGTGAAAGATTTAAAAACAAATGAGTTTTAAGCTTCCTGATGAAAGTGTTCTGAAAATATCAACTAAAGAAACAACTGTCTTCTGAAAATGCTTTTAATACACATAGGTTTTACATTAATATACCGCTTAATAGAAGTAGTACATGCTATAAAACCCTGAAGCTTAGTTCATTGCAGGTCAGTACTAAACACTAATCTTACTGAGATTTCAGTCTCAGGGTTAGTTGTCTGAGTACTTATTTATCCACTTCAAGGTTTTTTCTCATTCTTTGTTGTTGATCTGAGGCCACTGAAACAGATTTATGGTAGTCTTTAAAAATAAATTTCCCCTAACACCAAGGTTTGTGTTATTAATTAAAGTGACTTGCATTTTAGTAGTACTTCGCGTCTAGTACAATTCCGAAGTACTTAACAGATGTATACTAAAAGTTCATGCATCCAGCCCTTGGGTGAAATGCAGCTACATGACAATTTAGTGCAGGAAATAACTTTCCAACTGAAACTACAAGGGAGTTCTAAGTAGGCAAAACTCCTACTGATCTTAAAAATAAAAACAAAAAAACTTTCCCTGTGGGGAGAAGGGTACCAGTGCCATTGGCTCTTTAAGGTTGCCAATTTGGGCTGGATGTATTCCTGGAGGTTTCATTACATGATATAATCTTCAATTAAACATTAATCTTTAATTCCTGGAGACTCCAGGACAATCCTTGAGGTTTGCTACTGTTTAATAACAGCAAGTTGTAAGGCCTTCATTTTTTTGCTTTTGTTTTTTCCCCCACATGCCATCAGAGCACAGTACTCTGTGTATACCTTAGCATCATAATGAAGCCTTAGTTCAATACTGAGTCAAGAGTCCCACTTAAATTAAGCACCTGGAATTTGCTTGGAGGCCTTTCATCCAGCTATGTGGCGGGCCCAATCCAGCTTTTAGCTGATTAAATCTGACAAGCTCATGGTGATGTGGCTGCAGACCAAACTCAGCTTTTAAGGGAAATAGTTTTCTAACAAAGTAAGGTTGCTATACTGTTATGTTTGGTAATTAAGGGCAGTTTTATACAGGCCTGTGATGGGTTTAACTGCTCTGAAAAAGTCCTTTGGTTTTCAAATGGTTCTTTACTTTAAAGTGAAAAGTATTCAAAGAGTGGAATAAATGTCAGCCAAGAATAGTGTATATTTCTGATGCATACTAATTCTTGCTTGAGCTTGATTTGTTAATCCCCAGTGCACAATCATCTGTATTTGGTATAAAGCTCTGTATTGTTGCATAATCAGAACGCAGCAACATCAATCAGATGATATTCTGGAAAATTTTCTACTGTATTTTTGTTAGGTGCTTGACATATATTACTCTAAACTATAATATTCTTTTTGGATGTTTTAAGGTTAATAGCCCTAAACATATACTTGCCTTACCAATGCTTCCATTTTAAAGTAGTACTTCCTGGGCTACGTTTTTAAGTTACTTACATAAAACTTGTGGTACGTAAATCCCTGTTCTCTGCTATTATAGCTTAGCAGGCTTGTGCAGTGGTTTATTTGCTGTAGTATTTTAAGGAATGTGCCTTTTTAAAAAAAGAATTAGCTTGAATAATGTTTAAAAGAATCAGCAGAAGGTAAGAATCTTAAAATATGCTGACTTGTGGTTATTATTTTATAGTCTTGTCCTTTTTTTAATACCTTCAGTTATGTAAGTTGATCCATAAAAATAGTTATGCAGTTTTTTTATGGGTTACTTTTCATGGGCAGTGTTTTTAAACTAATTTGGATTGGCCTTCCATGTGAAGTGATGGAAGTTCCATTGCTTGAGACTTTAAAAATAGACCGGACAGAACACTAGAAAACATACTGTAGGAAAAAATCTGGGATTGGCAGGGAGATGGACCAGATGATCTAACAGGTCACGTTGCTAACTTCTGACTCTTTTTGATAAAATTTAACAATGACTTGCATGTGAGTATTCTAAATCAGGTTACTTCTTCCTTTCATAGCACGATGAACTCCAGAAATAAGGAAAAATATTAAAATACACCAAGTGAGCCTTTTAAAGTCTTCAGACCAATTCAGAACTGGGGGGAAATATATTTAGGGATTGGGAATCATATTGTTGGGACCATTGTCTCTTAAGGTTTTGACAGAAACTCCTGTATGTTTAAGTGATGGCCTGACTTAATATTGGGATGTACAGAATAGTGGTAGTTTTTTTGGTTTGGCAGTCTACAGCATAAATCAGAAAAACTAAACAAAAAATCTATATTCTCTGTTATGACTACTTAGTGATTGAACCTTGCATTTACTAATCTTGGGTTTCTTTATGAATAAGTGTAACAATTGTTCTTTGCATGTGATATTAAGCATACAAACAAGGCAATGCTTTGGTTTTTTGGTGGATCCTTGAGAAGCATTTTGAAAATAGCATTGATTCACTGTTAGATTCAGTGTTAAAATCCTGATGAGATTTTGTAAAACGTGATAAAGAATATTTTTATTTGTGGCTGTTTCATTTTTTCTTCCCTTGAATCCTATCCCCACTTCCTTTCCTGAACAGCTGCCATTTCAGTGTTATTTTTATCCACAAGAGTGAGCGTGCTGACTTCTGCATAGCCAATGACAATCTGCAGAAGCCTTTCCCTAGAGACTAATTGCATCTTCTTTATATTGTACTCGGCCTTCAGCTGAGCCAGAGATCCAGAGACTGATTTTTGAATCTGGGTCTTCCAGATTGCAGTTTGAGCATTGGTGTAACACTAGATGGCTGACTAAAGATTTCCTTCTTTCTTCTAGAATGAAATGTCTTTAAATGCTGTGTAGTGGCAGACTTGCTGCTTTAGTGACTATCATGTACCTTTGTTTTTTCCAGGCTATGGGACTGGTGCTTATTGCCTGAAAGTGGTGCAAAGTGAAAGGGATTAGAGAAGCAGGCTGGCACACATGCTTCCAGCACTGCAGAGCACTGTTGTGAAAGAGTCTGTGTAGAAACAGCCAAAGGAAAAGATGTGAATCCGCTCTAAAGCTGCATGAGAGATACATGGGAAAAATTAGGCTAAGGATGGCTAGGGTGAGAAATAGCTAGGCTTTGGATAGAGTAGACTAAAACTAAAAAGAATTGGATGCATGAGGGCGGACGGGGAGGTAGATTGCCTGAAAATCGGAGAGGGGCAAGGCAACCTGATGAAAATGGAAGTCAAAGACCTGATGTTTCTCAAAATGGATTACTTTGAGTTAACTGCTACATGTAGTAATATTTCTAGAACAATCAGCCTCTTCAGGTCCTGAAAAACTACTAGATTTTAAAAAATGGATGATGATGCATAATGATCCTATGAAAAAGATATTTGTGTCAAAGGGTTGGGATGACTTGCACGCAGATTTTTCTGAATGCTTGAAGGAAGAAATTAACTGGCATTTTTCTTATGCAGTGTTTGGAATGTGGTTTGTTTTTGTGACATCCTATCTGGCTCCTCAAAAAAAAAAAAAAAATATATATATATATATATATATACACACACACACACACATAGAGAGAGAGAGAGAGAGAGAGAGAGAGAATTATTGACACAGAGTCATGTGTTAATGATCGCACAATGGTCCCCAATCCTGGTTGAAGCCTATAGATGCCACAGTAATAACAATAACTAATAATAATATATAAGGCTATAGTTCTGGGCAGATAAGTGAGTGACCATGCATAATCAGTGTAAAACCTAAGGTTTGATTTTTGTCAGCATCCTAAAGGGATCTACAAAAATAGAAGTATACATACTTTATACTGAGCGGGGATATTAAACTTAGTAGCCAAAACCAACTCCTCCTTTCCTCCCTTGTTTTGCTTTGGGCGTGCTACACAGTACCCTTCTGGGATCCTGAGAGTACTCAGACCCATGCGTTAAGACCTGCACTTAATTTAGCTTTATAATCAGTGAAGCCTTTTGTATCCTATATTAGTTTGGGTGAAAGAGGAGCTGCAATTTTGTCTGTCATTTTTTTTTATAAAAAAGCTGAACTGATGATCCAGTCTGTGCACCCTCTTCTCTGAGCAATTTATAGAAAAAAGATCATTAGTCATTTGAAACTGAAATACATAGAACTTAATTTGTGAAATGCTGAAAAACTAACTACCTCTTCCCCTCGTTGTGTTGTACGCTGTCCCAGTTTGTCCTAACCATGATTAGGAAGTACTTGTGAGTTATGCATTAAGTGACTGCAGCTTGTAGTCACTGGTGGCCATCCTGCAAGTTCACTTTGTCATAATGAAAATGAAGAATCCATGGAATCTCTGAGTTAATTGGTAATATAATTTAGAATACAAGCAGATGAATTATTCAGTTTTAAAATAGAAAATAGGTGAATGTAATACCTATAAGTTAGGGTCTAATAGATGAGTTAAGAAACCGGTTAGACCTGACACTGCATTGGTTTCCCCTCACCATGGCTCTGCCAATCCTGACCTGGGAACAAAGGATTCCAGTCCTATATTTGTCCATTGCAAATGGGTTAGGATGCTACTGCCAGACTCTTCATTTGTGACAGTCAAGGATTTGTACTCTTGCCAAATGTTGTTAATGTACTAACTCATCATTTGACCTAGTCCTTGAATTATTTACAAGCCTTTATTTTAAGCCCCTTTAGCTATTTCTAGTTTACAACATGGTTGTTTCTACAACTTGTGTGGGTGTGTATATATTATATGAACACATATATAAAATGCCGTGTTTCCTGTACCTCTATGTTGGTTCTCCCCAACCTCTCCTGTATATCTTATTGGTTCTTTCCCAGAGCCTTTAGAATTTAGCTATTTTAAGATTAATCTCTTAAGAAATATCTTTGTTTGGTTTTTAACAAAATGAAATAAACAGAGAGACACTAACAGAAATCAAGGCCACGTTGGAGATTTGGTTTTAAACTAATAAAGAAAAAGTAATGACCAATCATCAGGTCTTGGCTTTCATGATTCTTATGCCTATTTGGCCAATTTTTGACCACTCTTCCGTTTAAAAAAACAAACCCCAAATCACCTTAGATTGTGATCATTTCACTTTTTTAAATGGGGAAGAACTCAAAATTCATGGCAAGCAGGAAGAACAGAGCAGACAGGTGGAAGAAATAATGTTGGTTCTGTGGTAAAAGACTAAAAAGGACAGCGCAAGCAGGAGCGGTGCCAGGGTTTTTGGCACCCTAGGCGGGGGTCCTTCCGCGCTCCCGTTGTTGGCGGCAATTCTGCGGCGGGGGGGGAGGGGTCCTTCCGTGCTCCCGGTCTTCAGGGCACTTTGGTGGTGGGTCCCGGAGCGAGTGAAGGACCCACCGCAGAATTGCCACCGACGACCCAGAGCACAGAAGGACCCCCTGCCGCTGAATTGCCACCGAGGTCGGCAAAATGCCACCCTCCCAAATCCTGGCGCCCTCGCCTAAATGGAAGCGCTGGCCCTGAGCGCATGTACTTTTGCTTTTTGACACTGGTTTAATGTATTGATTGTTCCTGGTCCTCCTTTGAGCCTGGTAATCATGTTGGTACGACCCATATATAAACTGCCCTGAGACTTAGAAATCAGGAAGAAATTTGTTTTGAGCTCCTAAACAGATCTGAGATGAACTTCTTAGGGCATTTTTGCAGGGTGGGGAAAAAGAAGGATGACCAAACCCCACTCCAAATTCTGCAATTTGGCTTAATCTCGAATTATTGTAGGAAAAAAATAGGAAGACTGATGATGGCCCGTGAACTTTTGTCTTGATGTAGCTAGCTGTCATGGAATTTGGTCTCAGTCTGAACTCAGGGTAGATTTGCATCGAAGAGATACTGAGCATGATGTAGAAAAAATAGAAATGGCATTGATATTAATAGTTTTAGCAAGAAAAAATTGGATATGCATCAGATCAGCTCTGGAAAAATGTGCATGAGGTGGGTGAAGCTCACGGTGTACACTTAAAAAAGAAAATAACCAAAACAAAAACACTCCCACTTTGTGAGCTTATAGTGTGTAAAGTCATTACCCTAAAATTTCTGTGAAGAAATAAACTGAAAGGTTCTTTAGAGCTTGCTTGCTTGTCTTTCTGGAAAGTGCTCAGTCTCCTGAGTTGGCTGGATGATACCAAATACTATGAACTGCAGGTGAGAACACATTTTAATTCCGGAAAGAATTGGAGTAGCTTGTATAAGTGTTACAGAATCCTGAAATACAGTTTATTTGAAAGCAAAGGGTTTTGTGTGTGTGGTGGTGGGAGTGGGAGGGGGCAAAGAGTTGGTGGGAAGTGTAGGAAGGAAGAAAATATTTTCCGACTCCCCTGCAGTTAGGGCTGTTGTGGTATGTCCCAAATACTTGTTTCTTTCTGTGCCTGGTCTGTTTTGAGTTGCTGCTATTTTCTTAAGTGCCTGTAATACAAGGAGCAGTCCTAATTTGCGTATGAAGATTGTACAGCACAAGGTAACTTCTCTCTTGGGATGCAGGAAGAGGGTGTACTTGTGGGGTTGTGGTGTCTCATGCAGTCACTGCAATGCTTAATAATGAAACTGCAAATGTAACATTAGCCAGCTCTCTCTGACTTGCTTTCAAACTGCTGCCAACTCAGAAGATTCCTGTTGGAGCATGGGTGGGGGCCCACAGGTTGGCTTGTATGTGCAATGAATAGCTCACTGTAATGCACATCCCTTTTTGAAGTCCATCTTTAAAGGTAGTCATTTGTTTTGTACTTCCTGGTGGCATGCTGGATTGTGGATTGCTATCATGTCAGTTTATGTAATGTAAACCTTAAGTAAAAATAGAGGAGCTTTTAAAAATGTCTGGAGTCTTGAAGTCACGTGTGAGCCCCATGTTTGTTTTTTTCATAATATAAGTCTCGCGCAAACACACATGCAAAACTGGCATCTCCGATTAAACTATAAAACATACAGGAGATTAGAGAGAGGAGATGAGTGAGGTAATAGCTCTTGTTGGACCAACTTCTGTTAGTGAAAGAGGCAAGTTTTCAAGTTTAGACAGAGTGCTTCTTCAGGTCAGGAGAATAGTTTAAAGGGTCATCTTCCCCATATTCTAATTTGGGACTGGAAAAAAAACCAAACATTTTAAGGTTAAAATTTATCTCTAATGTATGTAGTGATTTGATTCCCTTTGTTTAGTACCAGCATAAAATGAGACCTCAGTCTTCAGAGAAAACAGGGCCAAATTCTGCTTTGATTTATAATGATGTAACTATGAAGTCAGTAGAGTTAATTTATACCAATGTAGACTCAGAGTTGTTATTAATATGGGGAGGGATAGATAGCTCAGTGATTTGAGCACTGACCTGCTAAACCCAGAGTTGTGAGTTTAATCCTTGAGGGGGCCACTTAGGGATCTGGGGCAAAAATCAATACTTGGTCCTGCTAGTGAAGGCAGGAGGCTGGACTCAATGACCTTTCAGGGTCCCTTCCAGTTCTAGGAGAAGGGTATATCTCCAATTATTATTTATTTTATTCCCCCCTATGTTGGCATTTTGCCTCTGACATTCAGATTTTTGTTTGGCTTGTGCCAAATGTGTGTCCTTCGTTTTCTTACCTTAATTTCTTCTTGGAATGTTGATTGGCAGCATTTGCTGTGCTGTTTTTAACCGAAATAAGTAATTTAAACTTTTTTTTGACTACAACTATGTTTTTAGAGCAATGGTCCTTGATAAATGCAAGTTTCAAACCAACCAGAGATTTATTCTCATGGCAGAATGTCTCAGTGAAAGTGTTTGAGCGTTTAACTTGCTGCCTCAGGATAGACCAGATTAATGACATCATGCTTTTGAGTGAGAATAACACCTGCATTTATGCCATCTGACCTAAAAATTAGGAATTAACAAATCTCATACTTCAGAGCAAAAACTGATCACTATTTGGGACCTGGAAATTCCTGACACCACCATGGGGCATTAGTGCACATCTGCCCACTGGCTTTTTGGCCTTGATCCTGCTTTCACTGATATCAGTGTAAAGACTCTTGACTTAACTGGTGGCAGATCAGGTCTTATGTGTTTGTTTCACTTTCTCCTGAAGCATCTAGTATAGTTACTGTTTTACTTAAGATCCGGGGTGAAAATTGAATGCACCTCATTGATTTGTTCATTTATGGCATGTGTACATAATATGTAAATTCCGTTTATAATAAGAAGCATCCATTGTGATTAGTGGGAGCAGTTTTGAAAATCTTGGTTGAGATCTTCTCCTGGCCACTTTTAGTCAGGTCTTTTAACTTGCTGAACCATGATTTTCAAACACTTTCCTTCTGTTTTAAAGGCAAACCACGCTTTCTCCTTTAAGACTCTGCTTAACTTCCTCTCCTATATTTTGCCTAGTCTTCTCCTGCTTCACCCATGTTTCTCTTGTGACTTCTTCCTTGATGGCTATTTCTCATTCTGGGTCATCTTTCAAGACACTCTAAGTTTGGAGCAGCACTCCCAAGTAATATTTGCCAGCCTCTCCTCTCTGCTTTCAAAAAAAACTATCAGACCACCTGTTTTATAAAGATTTCAAACTTTCTTCACTCATTTTTGTTGGTTTTTTCCACTTATTTCTATGCTCATTCTGCAATTCTCATCTCTTGCCTTCAGACAGTAAGCTCCTCGAGAGGGGCTAACATGTTTGACATTTTTTACTTACTCCACAGCATTATATACATCTGCAGTGCCATATATAAATTGGGTAGAAATAAAAAAAAATAGAATTAAGACTAAAACAGTTCCATCAGGTACATAGACCTGAAAATGAAGAGGGAATTGCAGAAAAAAATGAAAAAAGGGAAAAATATTGAGATGAGAAGATAGTTAGGACTGAGACAAAAATGCATGCGTTGCTACAATATTAGCAACGGATGTAAGAGAACAAGAGTCTGAAATATGCAGGTGGTGGGCCTGCACTTTTCTCTATGCTCTGGTCAACTGAGAGAAAAGGGGTTGGCAATGTACGGCACGTGAGCCGAATTTTGTTGGCGCGTAGGACGGGCTGAGTCACTCAGTGCGCAGGGCGAGTTGAGCCACTTGGCGCACCGCCACTCTAGGGTTCCCACTGTTGGGCCCCTTGCCAGCTGGGGTCCTGCCACCGGTCCCACTCAGCACCTGCTACTGGGCTGGGGGAAAGAACCCTAGGCTGGCAGCGGGCTGTGACCCCAGCTGGCAGGAACCAGCGGCCAAGACCCCAGAGCTGCAGCAGGCTGAGCCCGCCACCGCTCTGGGGTTCCCACTGCTGGCCCCTTGCCCCTCGCCAGCTGGGACCCCTCCCAGACAGGGTACAGGCTTCTGGCCCTGCTCAGCCCTGCCAGCCGCCAGTTCCACTCACCTCAGCTGCTGATCTGGGGTTCTAGCCGGTTAACAACTGATCACTCAGAAGTCTGTGTGCAGCTTAAAGTATCCAAATACATGCCACCAGACACTGGAAAACTCATCAAGGAAAAGCAAGGACAATGATCACACTAAACTAATAAGATCTGCATTTTAATTTTAAATAAAGCTGCTGAAAGTTTTTGAAAACCTTGGATATCAGAGGGCTGGCCGTGTTAGTCTGGATCTGTAAAAGCAGCAAAGAATCCTGTGGCACCAAATGCATCTGATGAAGTGGGTGTTCACCCAAGAAAGCTCATGCTCCAAAACGTCTGTTCGTCTATAAGGTGCCACAGGATTCTTTGCTGCTTTTTGAAAACCTTGTTTACTTTACATATAACAGTAGTTTGGTTATATAGTGTAGACTTAGAGAGACCTTCTAAAAAACGTTGAAATGTGTTACCGGCACATGAAGCCTTAAATTAGAGTGTATACATGAAGACTCGGCACACCACTGCTGAAAGGTTGGCGACCTCTGGTCTAGGAACACAAAGCTGAAATGGCTGCCTTGTTTCAAACTTGGGTAATGGAACATGTTGCAGGAGTGGAATTGCTGTCGTAGGTGATACTGTAGATCTCGAGTCTAAACTACAATGCTTTAGGAAAAATGAAATCCAACCCTGCAACATTACAGGGGATTAACTAAATGACCCTCTAGAGACTCACAGGAGTCTTACTTGGAGTGCTGTGTGTAATTATTAGGGCCCTACCAAATTCAAGGCCATGAAAAACGCTTCACGGAAATCTAGTCTTTTGTGTGCTTTACCCTATACTATGCAGATTTCATGGGGAAGACCAGTGCATCTCAAACTAGTGGTCCTGACCCAAAAGGGGATTGCAAGGTTATTTCAAGAGAGTCACTATATTGCCACTTTTAGTTCTGCATTGTCTTCAGAGCTGGGTGGCTGGAGAGTAGCAGCTGCTGACCAAGGGCCCAGCTCTGAAGGCAGCGGCACAGAAGTAAGGATGGTGATACCATAATATGCCATGCCTTCCTTTTGCGCTGCTGCTGCTGGAGTCTCTGCATTCAGAGCTGGGCTCCTGGCCAGCAGCTGCCACCTTCCGGCCGCCCAGCTCTGAAGGTATTGCCACCGCCTGCAACAGTGCAGGTAGCAGTACAGTAACCATGCAACACCTCCCCACACAAACAACTCTTTTTTGTGTAAGGACCCCTACAATTACAACACTGAAATTTCAGATTTTAATATTTGAAATAATTAAATGTATGATTTTTTTTAAATCCCATGACCATGAAATTGACCAAAATGGGCTGTGAATTTGGTAGGGCCCTAGTAATGATAAAATAGCAAGCTTTTCCACAGTGCTTTCTCCTGACCCTATATGATAACACCTAACACCTAGATAGGTCTTCACCCATTTGTACTTAAACTGTCATATAAGGTTGGCCAAGTAGTGCAGTGTATTGTCACCCAGGAACAAAGGTCTTTCTGCTTTGGAGGGTTGGGCATTGTAATGTGGAGTTGATTCTTGGCCTCTAGGGTGGAAGCAAGGATGCATAGGGGAGCAACCTTTAGCTCCCCAAATGGTTGATTATAGTATAGGAGGCTTTGTATAGTATTAGGGTGACTAGATGTCCTGATTTTATAGGGACAGTCCCGATATTTGGGTCTTTCATACATAGGCTCCTATTACCCTCCACCTCCTGTCCTGATTTTTCACATTTGTTGTCTGGTCACCCTATGTAGTATGCACAGGGGCTTCTGGCCACCTAATTCTCCGCACAATTTTTTCCCCCCAACTTTGTGGCGATCATGTAATTAAAGACTGCATCATAATGCATTTGCACGAGGGGGCCAAATTAAGGTTGCACAGGCAACTATAAATGTGCTCTTTCTTACTTTAGAATTCTTGACTTTGCAACCTAAATAATGTCTAATACATTTCCTAGAATTTTAAAAAGGAAGCAGGCAACAGTAGTCTGGAAACAGAAGTTGTGTTTTGAGACCGCATGCTTGTGATGTTTGTCAGGGGATAACTGGCTAAAATCTATTGCTTATTGAGACACATTTCCTGCAAGTTTTCTTCTCTGCCTAAGTGAAAGAATAAACAAACTTATGCATTAGTGCAAGTACACTTATCAGGTCACTTTTCGTTGTGTTTGACTTGTGATTTGAGAACTGATACTTGTTTTAGAAATTGAACAGTTTTAGTGATATTGGGGTCAGTTTAATTATACAAATGCTTACAAACCAATACCATTCATTCATTTAATTTAAAAAGAAAATCATGTAGACCTTAATATGAACCTGGGCCAGTATTCCACTTCTTAAAAGCCAGCAGCATGTATACAGTTAAACCAATGGTTAAATCTTCTAGCATATCTTTATCGCTACACCTTCTTATCTCTAAAAATATAGTGTAAACTAATTCTGATAGCACTCTTAGACCATATAAATATAACTTCAGTATTGGATGATCTGTGTTTATATGCAAAGGAGATTCAGCAGACTGAAATATTACATATGGTTCATTTATTTATGATCTCTTGTAATTTTAAGATTCTAGAAAATTCAAATCTAGAATTTGAGTATGTGTAGTTCCAAACTTAATTTTTTAGCAACTGAGGACATTAGCTATAAAGCTAAGATAATTTTTAATTAGGTGAATATGAACATGCAATTTAAATTTTAAATGACATATTAAGGAATAGGTGTCATCCTAGTGTGGTTTGTTTAATTGTTTGTGGAATACAAGCTAATTAGCTGTATTGCTGTGTTTTATTAAATCTGCCACTGACGGTTGACTTCCAGATGTGTGGAGCACCAACATCTTTAGTTGAAGTCAGAGTTGCAGATGCTCAGCACCTTTGTAAAGTAGGCCATAGAAATGGACAAATTCTTTGGCCTGTACCCTTGAAATGCCACTGACAATAATGAGACCATGTAGGTATTTGTAAGAGTGATTTGGTCCTTGGAACATGTGGAATTCTTGTGATCAAATAAGTTAAGATATTTAAGTTGGGTATAAAACCTTGTCCCAGTAACATCTAAGAGTAGTAATGTTTCATGGAACTTTCCAAGCTGTGGTAAGTATTACAGGACAAAGGTTTGGGCAGATAAAGCCCTGTACTGGGTTAAAACTGCAAAGACACTCAACAGGATATCATGCTTGTCCTCAGTAGATTAAATGATTGGCAAAATTTTGGTGGTATCCAAGCCTCTCTTCCATGCAGGCAACCATTCAAAACCTTGACAGGGCAAGTGGGGAGTCTCTCTTTTTTTTTTAAAAGAATAAATAAATAAAATTCAAGTTTTGTGATGCAATTTAGATGTGATGAAGAATATGTGGTACAGCCAGTTTCTACATGAATTAGTGCTTGTAAAATAACAGCCCTCTTGTCGTTGCACGTTATTGTGAAAATGAGAAATGGGGAAGCATTGGCTGCAAACAGCTGGGGTATATTTGCTGCTGCTTTTGCTGGGACTACCATTTACTTGTTGCTTTGAGAGTGAAATAAGAGGAAGCTAAAAAAACACAAAAACCTCATGTAAAATTCTGAACTGCCCTGTGAGCATTCCTTCCACAGACAAAAGCATATTTGAGCCTACTAGTATTAACCATAAAAAATCCATGCTAGTTTAAATCCTGCAGCATGCTAGTACATGTCAACATAAATCCAGCTCTTGCTGTGAATCATGTGCATGATTTGCACTTTCAGTTATTCATGAAATCATAGGAAGGGTACTGCCTGCCCATCTATTTAAATTGTTTAGCTGTTAGTATGGGAGTAGACCAGCATCTGCTTGAGGAGAAATGCTTACATAAAGATTCCAGGAATAGTGAATGCGATTTAGGAGTATGAATGGGAGGTTTGGGAAGAAGCTTTACAGCTTTTCCAAATGCCTTTTCTTTTCTCATCCACGAATAGATTAGCAAGATAAATTACAGATTAGAATAATCCCTTGGGGAAAAAAAGTATTCCACCAAGAGAACCTGTAGTGTATGACATCCTACTTACTCCTTCCCTTTGGCCATAAAGACCATCAGTTTCATATAACACTGCTTTTGCCAGCTGATTGTAGATTGGTGTGGGCAAACGACGGCCCATGGGCCACATCCAGTTTGCCAGCCGATTTAATCCAGCCCTCAAGCTCTCGCTGGGGAGCAGGGTCTGGGGCTTGCCCATCTCCAGCCAGGAAGCAGTTGTCTGTAGGCAGCGCCCCCGCAGCTCCCATTGGCTGGGAACTGCGGCTAGTGGGAGCTGCAGGGGCGGCGCCTGCAGATGGGGCAGCGCGCAGAGCCACCTGGCTGTGCCAGAGCCGCAGGGGGGATGTGCCGTTGCTTCCGGGAGCTGCTTGAGGTAAGCGCTGCTCAGAGCCTGCACTTCTAATCCCCTCCTGTGCCCCAACCCTCTGCCCCAACCCTGATCTCCCCCCGCCTTCCAAACCCCTGAGCACCCTTCTGCACCCAAACCCCCTCATCCTCACCCCAGAACCTGCACCTCTTGCTGAAGCCCTAAATCCCCTCCCCCCCCACTCCCCAGCCCAGAGCTTCCTCCCGTACCCTGAACTTCTCTTTTCTGGCCCCACCCTAGAGTCTGCACCCCCCAGCTAGAGCCCTCACTCCCTCCTGAATCTCAACCCCAATTTTATGAGCATTCATGGCCCACCATACAGTTTCCATACCCAGATGCAACCCTCGGGCCAAAAAGTTTGCCCACTCCTGCTGTCGATGAAATTCTCAATTATAAAACCATTTTTAAATAAGTGCATATATCCGTTCTAAAAAGTATAATAATCTTGCTCTTCTCTCCCCGTGTCATAAACCCAACCCCTTGAATCTCTGTATTTTAAAAAAAGTGGATATAGCAATAACACTTCACCTTCACATCATCTAACCCATTCAAATCTGAGATTTTGTAGCATTCCACCAATATCTATGTGTTAATTGATTTTTATCACTTGGAACCACCAAGGAAGTGTAAAGATAAGATCTACTTGAAATTATGTTCCCCTTCAGTCAATTGAAATAACTGGTATAATGTCACGAATTGTGAAATGATAGTGGTACACTTTGGATAATGTGATACATTATATGTTTAGGATGTACAGCAGATTTAAAAACTGGAGACAAAACTTCAGAAGAGTATTGAAGCGCACACCTCAGTTTGACACCAAAGAACAGTGTAAAGTGCATTATAGCCTAGTCCCATGGTAGTCAATGTGACCAAGATTTGGCTCATAATCTCTGGTAGCTGTGTGGTGGCTGCAGTGCATGCAGATCATCTTCTGGGGTTCAGTCCATAAAATCACATTTTAATATCAAGAAGCAGGATGCCATAATGCTAGTAATGTGGTGTTGTGGGGGGTAGAGGGGGAATAAATGGTAGATTCATTTATATAAATAAGACATTTATTTCTCTCTGCTTAGATCCCAATGATATACTGAAATATAACATTACAAAATCTGCTCAGTATTGAGAAACGTTGAATAGGCAGATTAAAGGCTTAGCAAATGAGAGCCACTTATTTCAACTTCAGTTTTCCAGAGCATTCCCAATTAATGTTAAATATGTTAAACTATAAGGTTTTCCCCAAAATTTATATCCAAAGATTTTCATTAGAAAATATTAAAATGCTATTGTTCTGATCTGTGCCAAACAAACAATGAGGATCTCTCTCCCAACTCCACAGAGCCAATGTAAATCAGACAAACAATTCAGCATCTACTGGTAGAAAACAGAGAGAGACAGTGCTGATGTTTTCAGAAGGATCAACCTTGACAGGCTTTGCGGAAGAAGTTTATATTCAGCAGGGATTTGGAAGACAGAGGTTGCTTAATGTTGAAATATAAAATAGACTATAGTGTGATGATAACATTGAATTTAAAACCAAATAAGGCCCCCGCGCTAGTACTATTTAAAAAAAAAATACCAGAAACTTTATTACAATATGATCTTATCCGCTTAACACACTGGTTTTATAATACCTGTTCAAGTTTGATCTCCAGCATGTTTGCCCCAAGAAAGATCTAGGAAGGGATCTGATTAAAGCTTGTGGCACAGTCTTTCTTACGTCTGGAGGTAGAGTGTTCAGAATCTCATGCCCGTTTATTCCATTCAAACCACCAACATATGACCTGGCATTTCCTCTTCAATGTATATGAATAGGTAGTAAAAACAATGAGGAATCCTTGTGGCACCTTGGAGACTAACAAATGTATTTGGGCATAAGCTTTCGTGGGATATAACCCATTTCATCAGATGCATGGAGTGGAAAATACAGTAAGCAGGTATAAAATATACAGCACATGAAAAGATGGGAGTTGCCTTACCAAGTGGAGGATCACTGCTAACGAGGCCAATTCAATTAGGGTGGATGTAGTCCATTCCCAACAGTTGGCAAGTTGAAGACACGGTGTGTTACTGTGTAGACTCATCTAATTAGTTGCATTCAACTTTCCAAAGGAAAAATATCCAGAAATATCTTAATCTCAAGACTTTCTCAATCAAGGTATTGTCTGTTTCCACAGTGACTATAATGTTGTATTGTGCTCTTTCATAATAAAACCTGAGAAAAATTTCAAAACACCTTTCTCTCCTAGGATTCTGCAGGATCAACAGCAGTATATGTGAAGGTACTCTGCTGTTTATTCTGGAGCCAAACAAGCCCTACTTTTGTATTTATGGTACCTTTTTGGAGTTGCACATAGTGCTTCATATTATCTGAGTTTCCTGTAGGTATACATGGGTTTTCTTGTATTCTTAGAATTTGATTCCAATATTTATTTTACAAAACAATATGCACATCTTTCTCCAATGTCCTAAGTTTGAAGACTTGTGTGAGAAATCCATGTCATGTAAAGTCTCCTACATGTTCCCTTTCAGTATGTAATGTGGCATCACTATTCAAACTAAGTCTTCCAGCCTTCCAAGTTGAGAACAAAAACCTAGGAATGCATGAAAATGACTTTTTCATTTTGCCATATGACAACTTATGAAATTTTCTATCCTAAATCTGGTTAAAATTTTCTTGGAAATAAGCATTCTATTGTAATGCCCATTTTATCAAATAGATGCCCAGTATGTACACACATGAATATCTGACCTGGAATATGAATATCTGCTGCAAATATCGAGAATAACTTCAAATATAGTTATAATGGAATATACAAATACTCAATAACTTCATTGGTCACACCGCATAATCCTGTCATTACAAGCAAAATTTTATAAACCTAGCATGTGAAGAAGTATGTTGATACTAGGTTGGCCACAGTATTTTGCAGCTTGCTTTTAGCCTTGAGCTGAGGTAGGCTGGTATAGCAGCATACCTATTTCCCTGGGTGTGTGTTTGCTTGCATAAGCAGAATCCCCTTCTCTCACTATTTCAGAAAGATTGGATTCATTATCCAGATCTTTTTCCTCTGGAGTCCTGGTAGTAAACTCAAGTTTAAGTATTTTAACTTCCAATATTAATATTTTTAAGTACAATCTTATCTGACTCATGCTTGCTGTTTCCCATGCCAGCTTTAAGGAAGTCTTCAGGGCTACCTGTTAACATAAAATATATTGTTTTCAGTGATGCTGCAGTACACAGAATATGCATTTAGAGAGCAAAAACAAGGATTTGTAGTCGATCAGATGTATTCATCACATCTTTAGGCATTAAAACGCTATTTTCTGTACAGATAGCAAAATATCACTGAGGGATACGTACTTGTCTTTCACAGTAACTTCTGTGCTAATTATTCATTTTTGATTGTGTAATTAAAAGGGAACTTCTGATTTTAAGCTGTATTTGGTTGTCTGTTTTTAAAAGCATGTATATACAGACCAAGACAGGAATTTTCAGCTGATGTACACAGCGTTGTATAAAAGGGAAGTGGTTGCCTCTTATTTGATGAGAATTTGAATGTAGAGACTGAATTAAATAATTCTTCTAATCAGTGGAAATCTTACTTCCACTGACTAGTACTTTACTTCACAAGTTGCCCCTTGACTTCTGTGGAACTCCTTATGGTATAAGGTACTATTTAACATGAGTAGGAATATCATCGCAATCTGGATCATTAAAGATAATAGAACTACTCATGGAGTAAGTTGCTATGCAACATGAATGAGTGGTAGAATCTGGCTGTCAGATTGTAATCTTCCTCGGAAAACAACAGATAAGTTAAATAGAAATAAGAATCTAGTAATTTTAGCACACTTCAACTTTTCTGGGTAATCAGTCAGGGCCCAAGTCCAACAACAAGAAGATCCTTGTTCAAATGGAAAACAAACTGTCCAGATAATGCAGTGAATCTTCATATGTTTAAAAAAAAAAAGTACTATTCAGAGAAGTAACTGAAAGTGAATTGTAATAAATGTACAGTATACTTTTTCTAGAGGCAGCCTTCCTATCCCCTGCTTTGACTCTGTTTTAAAGCATGTTCACACCTCTAATATTGTTTAAATGACGGCTGATTTTGGGGTGGGTCCTTGTTCTCTTTGAGTGATCTTCTGTCCCCACCCAGGCTTTCACCTGCAAGTGGTGCAACCTAAGCCTTATATAATCAAGGACCGATTCAAACACTTCAGTGTAAAATCAAGTTCTTATTTGTTGAGAAACTAGTAGCAAAATCACTGCATTAGAGAGAACTTACAAACAATGAGTCATTTGGGCAGCCCAGCTTGGTCACTCTTAAATATTGGATTTTAGGGCCTGCACTAACAGTATAGTACTAAACATTCAGTTCACTGTAGTGCTCAGTATAGTATAATACTAAGCATATGTAGGTTGGCCTTTAAATACAAGCTTTCCAGCTTTTGAGATTTCAGCAGTGGTAGTATAAGTAGTATAGGAAGTAATAAGGGGTTTTTTGGATGCTTGTTTTTGGGGTCATGTGGCAAGGAAGTAGTGTTACTTTTCCCTACTCTTATCTACAAATAAACTCCCATGTGAGTTGCCAAAATTAGTCATGATTCATTGTAGATTGTACAGATGTTCAAATTATATGTGCTCTCTGAGCTACACTGGGGTCTTTGAGCTTTGCTCCTCCTTGGTGGGGCTTCAGAGGAGAGAATGATTAAAGTATTGGAAACATGCTTTATAGTGATAGACTCAAGGAGTTCAACCTGTTTAACTGGACAAAAAGAGGGTTAAGGGATAATCTGATCCGTTTGTAAATCCCCACTGGAGGAAAATATTTGTGTTCTTCAATCTAATAGCAAGATCCTACCTCTGGAAGTTGAAGATGGACCAATTCAGATTGGAAATAGGGTATAAATCTATAACAATGAGGGTAATTTAACCATTGGAACAATTTACCAAGGCTTGTGGTAGATTCTCCATCACCAGCATTTTAAAATCAAGACTGGATGTTTGTGTAAAACATATACTCTAGTTCAAACCAATTATTTTGGGGGCAGTTCTACGGTTTGTGTCAAGCAGGAGGTCAGACTAGGTCAGTGGTTCCTTCAGGCCATAGAATTTTTGAATATGCCTGTGGATTCTGCTATAGGTTCCTTGGACTTGACTCTTTGATTTAAGGAGAAGGAATGGTGGTATATCCCAAATGTTACCCACTGGTGGCACCAAAATGGCATGTCACTCAGTAAACTACAGATCTGCAATCCTCTCTCTCCTTTCTTACGTGAGGAATAAAATGATTAACAATGTTGACACTTAACTCAGATGTCCAATGGTAGTAATTTAATTCCTTAGTGAGGCGGATGAGGCAGTTCACACTTCTCTGAGCTGTTGTTCCAGGCTCTTTGCAGATTCATGCAGGCATATCTGTATCTGATTACATAAAAACTATAAACAGAGAACTGCTTCATAATAACCGCTAGAGACTAATTTTTTAAAATTAAAACTAAGATTCAGGAGAACAAGGCTTCAGAGTGGTGTCTCTAGGCTGATATGTTTCTGAACCCTGGGTGTTTAGTCTTTGCATGATACACTTCATATCTTCTTGTCTTCTGTTTTTAATTATATATTTACTCATTAAAAAAATAAATCATGGGGGTCACCATTTGCAAAATCCTTACATTTTGACAGGGTGAATTTGATTTAAATTGATTGATTTAAATCCTGACTAGTGATTTAAATCGATTTGATTTAAATCAAATTCACCCTGTCAAAATGTAAGGATTTTGCAAATGGTGACCCCCATGATTTAATCATGGATTTCTACATAAAAGTGCGTTCTTGTTGGTTTTTATAACCAGTGGTTCTCACTGGCTGCAGTTTGCCGCTCCAGGCCAATGGATGCTGCGGGAAGGGCGGCCAGCATGTCCTTCAGCCTGCACCGCTTCCCACAGTCCCCATTGGCCTGGAGCGGCAAACTGCGGCCAATGAGAGCTGCAATCAGCCGAACCTGCGGATGTGGGAGGTAAACAAACCCGGCTTGGCCTGCCAGGAGTTTTCCCTGAACAAGCGGCGGACCAGCTTCGAGAACCACTGGTTATAACCTTAATACATATCCTTCACAACTCAGATAGATGTAGGTTTCATTTTTAAAAAATACACACTACACTTTTGAAGTGATTTATTAGTTTTACAGCTATGTCAGAAAATGAATGACTGGTTATTTAATTTACCAAAGGTAATTAAAGCAGATCTTTATAAAGTCATTGGGAGGTGAACTATCTCCAGTTCAACAAGTTAATCATTAATATTTGGAGGATTTTCTTGCCATGCTGTACTGGGAGGAGAACATCAACAGAGAGATATTTAAATTGTGTTATTTAACTAAAGCAACGGTGTTATGTATTCTGGATTTTTTTCAACAGCAAACATATAATATTTTAATAAAACAAGCTATGAATTTTTGAATTTAGTTAAACATTCAAGTTTTTAAAATCAGGTTTGTTTTTGTTAAAATTGTTTTTAACTAAAATAGTTAAATGAAATTAAAAAAAAAATCAACTGTCAGCCAGGTCAACATGAGAAACTTAAAATATTGGCTTTTGCAACTAACTCAGTCGTCTTCACCTTCATTTTCGTGTTTGTTCATAATCTGGAAAAGAAAAACAAGCTTTCCTGCTTTTTCAGGTCCCAAATGATTTCCCAATTTGGAATGAATTAGTCCAAAGGAAGAAAATATTCTTTCTATACTGGCAGAAGAAGTTACTGCTGTTAAAAGTGAGATTATCACTTCAACAGTCTCTGAATCCAAGTGTTTAAGTGACTTCCACCAGTCCACTGGTGTAACTTTGTTTAAAACGTCATCAGCAAACATATTTCTTAAATGGTTCACCCTTAGCTCTAAAGTTTATTATAGTTGGCATTATGAAGGGATGATTGCTATGTCTCTGTCAAAGCCAACGCCTCTTCTTCAGCAGTTAAGGTTTGACCCTGGTATCGAGTATTGAGAATATTTGCAAGAAAGTAAACTGGAGATAGTTCTTGTCCCATTCGTTTTTTTTAATGTTTGTAATTTAACTCTGCATATTTCTCTTTAAGAGGTCACTCAGTTCCTTCCAAATTTCAACAGCGTTAGCAATAAAACAGCTATTTCCCTGCACTTTGTTCAAGGCTACAGAAATAGGCTTCAGGGTACTCAGCATGTGTTCAACATTTCTCTTAAGCCCAATGTTACGAACAGTGGCTGTGACAGTGCCATCTATTTTTTTTTCACTCTTTTGTTCACAAACTGTCATCAGATTAGGCCAGTCCTTGATATAGTGCTCAAAATAGTCCACTGCTGAGTTCCATCCCACATCTCGTGGGAGAGTTAGCTTGGTTCCTCCCACTTTTTTCAGAGTAGCTGCTGCAAAGTGGTGGTTCTGGAACTATTTTGCAGTTTCAGCAACATTGGCCTTTATTTCTGGAACACTGAAGTCCTTGGCTAGGAAGTGTATCAAATGAGCACTGCAACGATATGTTGTTAGCTTAGGACTCTTCTAAATTTCTTCTCATCTTGAATACATTTGCAGCATTGTCTGTGACCAAGCTGCATACTAGACATTAGAGTTTTTTATTCAGTTTGTTATAGCTTTTACTGCTGCTTCTTGTAAGTATTCTGCTGTGTGCATTTCCTGATATCAGTTGTTTCTGTAAGGAAGACATTACCTTCTTCTGTTGTCCCACAAGCACATACAACAGGATCATTGTGGACATTGCTCGACCCATTAAGACTCAGGTTAACAATTTTACATTCTAGTCCTTTTGCACACTGCTCAATTTCTCTTTCCTACTCTTTATCCAGCAATTTTCCTGCGACATCTGCTCTGTTGGGTGGACTGTATCCTGGTCTTAATGACTGAATCATGTTAATAAAGTGTGGGTTCCCAATCATATGGCAAGGAGTTTGTTGCATAAAGAAACCGGGCAATTTTTTCATCAGTGACCTCTTTTTGTAATCTGCTAGTTCTTATCACAAACTTATCTATGGTTGTTTCTGGATGATGTAGGGTTTTTTGGTTTTGTTTTGGGCTGCAGGTGATATACTGTGGCTATGTTACCAACATGATGTGACTGAAACGCTATCATTGGCAGATAACTCTGAAACTATAGAAAATGATGGTGATCTTAAAGGTGGTTAGTCTTCAGAATCCTGTATGTTGAGGATGGATGCTCCTAAACAAAATAAGTCAATGCAGTTATTTAATTATTACCATACTGCTCATTTAGTATTACTCATTGCATTCAATGACACTCAGTACTACTTCCTTTTACAATTTCACCTTTAAAGATCTGCCTATTTCAGCTATTTATTATTTTATCACAACTGCATCTAAAATGATAGTACCATAGAGTAACTATTTTTTATATATATATAAAATATATAAAAATATATATATTTATTATTTTTTTTGCTCAAACATGAGAATTCAAGAATAGTCCAGAAGGAAGACAGGCAGTCCTTAAGAAACAAGTATGAAATAATGTTTACCAGCCTGAAGATCCTGCATGTTCAGACATGTTCCTTTCATCTTCAGGGCAGCTTCCTCCTGAGAAGGAACACTTCTCACGATGTTGTTTCATTTAGGCAACCAGGCCTTACATTTCTTTGTTGCACTGTTTGCATTTTGCTCACGTGCCTGTCTCGCCCACAGGTAGAGGAACTTCATTAAAATATTCTCAAACTGGGTCTCTTTTACAGCCTGCTGCCGTTATAGGTTTTCCCTTCTAGTGAGAGAATAGTATGGTAGATCTCAAATCAATGAAGGCTATGCTTAGAAAGACTTCAAGACTTCTGGAATATGCTACCACCTGTCCCTCTCCTCTCACTTTTATTTCCAGACTTCTTCTCCTTGTCCAGACCTATTCCACCTACAGCAATCTTCTATTCATTGCGCTTTTAGAGAGAAGTATGGGATTGACTCTGTATACACAAATTTGCAGAGGGACAATAGGGTTGAGATCTGTTGTTTCGCACCTCTGTGTATTATTTATTTTAAAACATTTTTGCTGTTATCTCTGGAGAGACAAATCCACAGTTTGAGAACTGCAAAACTAAGCATCTCTGATGGTATCTTCTAGACTGAGCATTGAGTCCCATTGGGTAGATAGAAAGCTTAATCTAAATCTATACAGAAGCCCTTGGAACCCCATAAAATTGGGTCCCTAATCCATGAACTATTGGAACTCATTTAGAAAACTTTTTTCTTAAACATTACATGAATATATATAAATTCCGTATTCCATGATCAGCTTTTTTTTTTTAATTGATTTTTATCCACCCTGTATTTTGGGAGTTAGTTTTCTGTAACTATCCCTGTTTCCCTGGCTCTGCATCAGCAGGTTCAGATTTGGTTCAGAGCTTCTCCAAAATTCGAGACTGTTAGGGCCAGAATAAAGTGTCAGACCAATCTCTAATATAGGTTGAGAGTGAATACCAACTCTCCCCTGGTAATATACACTTATGACCTATTATTTTGCTTAGCAATAGAAATGATTCTTATTAAACAGATGCTGTTGGGTCACATTTGCCACTATAGTCAGATTGTGTAAAAACTCAATTATAAATCTAAGCTCAATGGGAATGTTTATCCTTTTTATTTTTTAAAATAAGCATTTATTTGCAGCCTTAGCATTATCCTAGTGCAGGGGTCAGCAGCCTTTTGGAAGTGGTGTTCAGTCTTCTTTTATTCACTCTAATTTAAGGTTTCGCATGCCAGTAATACATTTTAACATTTTTAGAAGTTCTCTTTCTATAAGTCTATAATATATAACTAAACTATTGTTGTATGTAAAGTAAACAAGGTTTTTTAAATGTTTAAGAAGCTTCATTTAAAATTAAATTAAAATAAAGAGCCCCCTGGACCAGTGGCCAGGACCCCAGGCAGTGTGAGTGCCACAGAAAATCAGCTTGTGTGCCGCCTTTGGCACGTGTGCCATAGGTTGCCTACTCCTGTCCTAGTGCTTGAAGACCTCAAATTAACTAGAAACTTACTAATGAAGCTGGTTTATTTCAGTGTCAGAATTAAAAAATGAAAAAAGAGAGCATATTATGGATATAATAAGTATATTATAGTAGAAAGTGGCAAGTGCCTTATGTTGGTTAGTGTGCTAGGCAAAGAATAGAATCGCTGTCCTAAGGACCTTCAAAACTGAAGGCATACGTGAGTACGGTACTCTACAATATAGAAAAGTGTCATTTAGGTCTTGGCTAGAAAAAAAGTTGGTTTTTTTTGTTTTTTACATGCCAGCTGACACTTATTAAAATCCTAATGTAGATAAGGCAATTGTGATTTTTTTTTTAAACACGTTGGTCGATGTAAATCTTAGGCTGACCCCTCCAGGGTTCATTTTGACTAGCTAACATAGTTTCCCTGTCTAAATTAGGATTTTAATTAGAGTTAGAGAACATGTATGAAAATATATATTTTGTTTTCCTAGTGTAGATGTAGTGTTAGGCAGACAGGGTGGTGTGTGATCAGTGAGTTTGGTGTGCTAAATGGAGCCTGTGTGTCAGTCCAACTCCCCTCTTTGTGCTATCTTACATGTTGCCTCTTCCACATGGAACAGCCTCCCAATGCTAGGCTGCCGGCCTTCTCATTCAAGTCCTCATTCAGCCCACACATAAAGCCAAATTCATTAGGGCCCCAGTCCTGCAAGTTATTCCATATGAGTGGATATCTTTTAGGAGCCCCACATAAATCATGAGGGGCTCTGCATGGGCTCAGGGTTTCTCCCGCACAGTGTTTGTTGCAGGTTTGGGGTTTAAGGAACTTTAAATCTAAGGTGACCCTTTTATCTAGATTCTTCAGTGTATTTTCTGTTGTCGGGCTGTCTTCTAGATTGTGAGATCTCTGAGGCAACGACTATCTGTGTGTCATACAGGGCTGAGCCCATTGGTGGCACATAATGTAATACCACATACTCCTCTTTTTGGAGCTTCTAAAAGAAGATGGAAGGAGCTTGACATATGTTGGAGACTATACTAGGCATGACAGTTGGCATGGAGATGACAGTAGACAAAAGGAACCATTGAAAATCTCACTTGGGCTTGAGGGAGTGAAGGTGGGAGATAGCTGAGGAGACAAGGATCTAAATGGACTCACTGAGGAGTGCCTTGAAGATGAGGAAGTGCAAAAATCATACTGTACTCAAATTGAAGGGAGGTGATTGGGGACATTGAGGGGGCAGAAGAACGGAAATGACTGGTTTTAGACTAAGTTGCTTATGCCTTACTTTCTTGGGAAAAATTTTTCCTGGGCTAATAACAGTAAAAAAAAAAAAAAATTAAAATGTTACATTTACTATGTCAGTGGTCCCCAAACTGTAGTGTGTACTCTCCTTAGGTGGCGTGGAGGAACATTCGGGGGGGGCATGGAGAGGCCCTACGCCAGCCCCCACATGGGGCAGAGGGGGAGCACCACCTGACTCTGCTCCTGGACATGGCCCCAGCCTGCTTGCAGCTCCCAACCATGGCTCCACTCCCGCTCCCAGCTCCATCCCCAGCAGGGGCCGAATCTCATGGTCTCGGGAGGGAGTGCCACCTAGTGCTGCTCCGTCCCCAGTCTAGGCCCCATCTCACAGTCCCAGCTGCAGCCCTGGCCCTGCTTCTGGCCTGGGCCAGCCCCCACAGGAGGCAGGGAGGGAATGCAACACAGCTCCATTCCAGCCTCAGCCGAGACCCCATCTCGCAGTCCAGGCCGCGGCCCGGCTAAGGCAGACAGATTATATTACAAGGAACCGTGACACACAAAGTTTGGGTACCACTGGTCTAGGTGATACAGATGTTATGGCCCTCTTGTTCAGAACAGTGGGTGACCTTACATGCAATATAACAGTATATTGCAATTTTCTGGTGAAATGAAATGAGTTTAAGATGAAATTTCAGCCTTCACTCAACTTTCTTGGGTATGAGCCAAGCCCTTGATGTTGTTTTTAACTTAAATTTTAGAGGAATTCAAGAAAAACTAGGGTAATCAGTGAAGAGGATGCTGTACAAAGTAACACTGAAGTGACATTTTTTTTTTAGTGCTAACTATTTAGACAGGTCGTCTTTTATCCAAGAACTAGGAGACAGACATTGCACCACTGGTAACTGCTTCCTTAAAGAAGGCTTTCTTTGAGCTGAATCTTAGCTAGTACAGTTTCAAAGCACAGATTTCTTTAAAGCAAATAATAAAAGTCATGTACCGAATAATGCTTTAGTAAGTTTTAGTCAGGCATTTCTTCAGTCTTCCCCAAAACGTCCCCAAAAGTGCACAAAATACTGGGACATAATGGGCTCTGAGCCCAGCAGGCAGACATGTTTTGTGTCTGCATTTCATTGGGATATCTTTACAAAATAAAATAAAATCTCTGGCCCCTAAGGAATATTTTGAAATGTCAAAAATAGACTGGATTAGATTAAATAAATTTGGAAAACTACAATGGAAAACTGTTTTAATTAAAAACAAAACATAAACAGAATCCAGGCATAATGCTGGGTGATTTTTGAATGTATCTTGTATTTCCTTTTTTGGGGAGGGAAGACTGGTGTGTTGGTGGGGAGGGGAGAGAGGCTTGCTGCCTGAAAAATAGGGTTGGGTCTCAGAATCTACTCAACAGTATTTTGTACTGGAAATGCCAACAGCTAGTTGCTGAACTGCATTTTTATACTGGTAATGCTGAGAAAACGTGGCCTGTAATGATACAGGTGGCAAAGCAGCAAGGAATCTGCTGACTTACATCTCTGTGTCACATAGGCCTGTCTCAGGAATTACAGCTATGTTGAATAGCTAGTTTTCAGGAGTCAGTTCACGAGAAGTGAGTTTGTGTATGTTTTGATTTTGTTAGCAATTTACAGACCACAGGATTTTATGATTTTATAGACAGGGTACACTTTGAAACCACCTTAGGTTCTTAAATTTACAAAAGCTTCTGAGCTCTCTGTCCAGTATGCAAAGCAACTGGCAAGGTCATTGCATGGAAAAAAGCTTGTCATAGCTTTTCACTCATTTGGGAGCTATAGGAGCACATTAGATTTCTTACTTCAAAAAAGCAGTATTAATTACTATACAGAAATTGTACTTGTAAAGACCCGAAAAAGTAAACTACTATTTTTAGCAGGAAATATGTGCCAAGCACTTGTGGCTATATTCTCAACTGAGGACCAGTGCTTAGCTATATTTTCTCATTGGAATTGTGTGTGTCGAATATCCCCATCAGAAAAGGATCAGTGAAGTAAATGTAAAATAAACACTTAAGTAAACGAAATCAATATGGTTTCTTGCACATGAGTTAAATACCCATGACTTGTAGGGGGTTTAAAACATTTAGATGCTGTAGCAAACTACGGCGGGCCAGCGGGACCATCCTGCCAGGCCCCCAAGCTCCTGGCCCAGGAGGCTAGCCCCCAGCCCCTCCCCTGCTGTCCTGACTTTCCTCTCCTCCCTCTTCTCCCCCCCCCCCCAGCTAGCTTGCTTGTTCTGCCAACAGCACAATGCTCTGAGTGCAGAGCCTAGCGTGACCTGGTCTTGGTGCTGCGTGGCAGCGCAGTAAGGGGGCGGGGGACAGGGGGAGTTGGATAGAAGGCAGGGGAGTTTGGGGTGGTGGTCTGGGGGTGGAGTGTATGGATAGGGGTTGGGGTGGTCAGGGGGAAATGAGATTGAATGGGGGCAGGGGTCCCAGGGGAGGAGGGGAGTCAGGAAGGAGGGAGGGTTGAATGGGGGCCGTCAGGAATGAGGGATGGGGTTGGATGGGGCAGTGGGGGTCTGGACGCGGTCAGGGGAGAGGGAGCGGAGGGTGTGTGTGGATGGGGCAGAGGACCTAGAGGGGCCATCAGGGAACTGGGGGTTGGATGACGCAGGAGTCCGGGGAGGGGGGAGATAGGAGGTGGGAACCGGCCCTCCATATAATTTACGAAACCCGATGCGGCCCTTAGGCCAAAAAGTTTGCCCACCCCAGCTGTAGCTACTTGTGGGTCTGCAAGATTAATTCTGAATGAGGAAAGAAAATAAAACTGGTGATATATTCAAAACCTGTTATAGTACTCTCCAGGAAATTCAGACTTTGGAACCGAGTTCTTTTCCTATCTGTTGAGGATTTGGACTACATTATTATTTTTTAAGTGTAATTTTGAGTGGGGAATGAGTGAGTTAGTTTGGCAGTAGAACGTTCTCCACTTTCATCCCAAAAAGGTGCACACAAAAATGGAGGGAGCACAGTAGTTGTAGCTACCATGTATATACATCAGTTTTAATAAGGGAGTGCATAAGATTCTTGAACTGTGGTCCATAGATTTCTGGAGGTGTGCGGAGGGCAGTGGCCCACGAAGCTGTTACACTTCACCACTGTGACTGTCTGTCAGTCTTGCAGCAATTAAGTTTCCTGTTAGAAGTAAGTTAATCAAGGACTCTCTTAGGGTTTGTGCTGGCTTTTTGGCAACCTTAACTTAAAAACAAAACAAAACATTCAGGCACCTTTTTGTATCCGGTATGTCTTTTATCAAGAGTTTTCCTGTAAATTCTTGTGATCAAATTTAGGAGGCACTAAAATTGGAGAGGTAGGAAACACACAGAATGGCAAAATCAGTGTCAAGTAACTTTAGGGCCTAGTACATTACTAATCAAGTCATACATCCAGGGAGAGCAGTGAAGAGCACACACACTAAATAAGGATGTAACCCAGATGCTAAAAGAACTGTATTAAAAAGCAAGTCTCTTTACTATGCTTCTCTCCTTTGCAGATGTAATGTTAATTTGTGTAACCCAACAGAGTGGTGCAGGGAAGGTGTGGGATTGGGGTGGGAGGGCGGGGGGAGATAATCTTGTGGACACCATTTTAATTGGTCTTCAGTATGGAAAGGCTTGAGAACCACTAAGCTGCTATAAAGGAGGTGATATTAGATCTTTTGGTCCTTATAACAATGTTTGAAAGGCTGTTTTCTTTCTCATTTAACATGCAGCAAGGACATATGGGAGAAGGCGAGGTAACAATATTCCTCTTTAATTTTCTAATGTTGACAATGTCTCATGGCGCACATAGCACTAAGCTGTTATTAGCAGCAACCTAAAAAGATAAGATTTGAAACCATCACTTTAACCCAAGCTTGCTTACTAGTTTGTCTGCATGATGTGGTAAACTTTTTAACGGAATGAAATATCTCCCCAGAATAGTACTACCTAGGTTGAGATGAGCATAATCCTGTAGCTAAGTGTCATCTACATGAATTACTACTTGAGAGAGCTAAAATGCTGCTGTTTTCCTCTTGTGTTTTGTTTATGAATGACAACTCTGTAGAAGTGATTCCTATTATTACTTGTATTTGAGTGCTGACAGTTGTGTTGGTCCCTGAATGTAGGCCCTGTCCCATTGGATTTATAGTCAAAGGCTTGGATCCTGTAAACACGCATACTAAATAAGTTTATGCATATTGGTGTGTGGTTGTGTTCATCATGACTACCTAGATATTCAAAGTTACTCACATGCATAATTGTCTACAGGATTTGGGTCTTAATAGATAAGACAAATGAAAAGGGATAATGCACCAGATAATGAAAAAAACCACTGTAAAGCCTTGAAAGCTATAATGGTAGAAACTTAATCCTAAAAGTGGGTGTGATTCCATTTTGTCAGTTTTCAAAGGGTTACTTGAGTAAAAGACATTTTTAAAAAAATAGATTGAATACTGAAACTAAGACTGGGTCAGTATTGAGTTCTTTAATTTTCTGAATATATTAATTTTGTAGATTAAGGAAGAAAATTGAAGTGTGATCACTATTAGACTTTGAGTTTGCATGGAATGTCTGAATTTCAGAGGTGGTCAAATCTGCAGTCTCTAATAATTTGATTTAATTTAAAATCAAGTAAATGTATGTAACCTATTTGACAGTACAAATGAAGGATAACAAAAGAAGAGAAATTAATGGCACTGATAACCATTTTTATAGATTATAGTGAATTCTGAAATATCATCCCCATATAGCAAACTATAGGCAAATGAAAAATTATTCTAGAAGCCTTAACATACCTTACATCTATTTGCTTGCTTTTTTCAATGTGTGTGTTAGTAGAGGACTGGCCAAGATATGTTGTGACTCCAGTTATTGTATTTTGTAATAAGGAGTAATATCATTGCAGGGATCAGTTTATGTGCATTCAAATGTATTGTGTTAGACAACTGCATTTGTAAGTTAAAGATCTTTAGTAAAGGAATATGCACAAAAAGTGTTACAGCAAAAGGACATGTGACTGTCTCAATAGAGGAAGAATGCTTGCAACATGTTAGAAAACGAGTTAATGAATGAATCTTCTTGTACAATATCTCAGTAAAGTTGATCTGCTCCAAGAATGACACGTTACTTAAATGAGTCTTCAGTCATCATTCACAGGAAATTACAGTGGGTCTTACTGCTTTTATCAAAGTGTTCTTGTTATCTCCAAGTGTGTGGTTTGTATTTTGATATTGAGTGACCTAAAAGATTAATGTATTTAGCTGGTGTGGGAATCCTTTTTTCATCTGTATTGTGAAATTACCTTGTGCATGTAAGAAGTTGTTGCTTGAGAAATGGTATGCGTCCTAGATCTTTAGTTATGTATATACAATCAGGACAGTCTCTACAAAGTAATTATTATGGTTATATAATGTTCCTTTCTGTGGCAAGTCTTTTAAAAATATTACTTACGTAAAAAACAGGCAGCAGAATTAGGCAATAGCAATTGCAAAACTTCTCAAATGAGCTAAGATGAGTTCTAGCTGTGGAAAGATTGTGGATTTTCAGGACCTTTTAAAATGCTGTTTGTTTTGTTTAATAAAATATACTGCCTCTTTCTGTAGCTGTGTAATTAACAAGGCATTTGGATTGTTGTAGAACTAGAAATGGTAAGGTTAAATGAAATAGGCAGAATATCAAAATGATCATGTTTCTAGTCTTCCCATTATTGATTAAAGGGGAAGAGTACAAGAAGATGTACTGCTAATGTTGAACATTATTTCTTTAATAATATTTAAATGATATGTTCTTTGTCCTATTAGTATGGGTTTTCTCCCTTCTTTTTTTTTTTAGGTCAGTCTTCACTGTTTCCAATGGAAGACGGGTTCTTGGATGATGGACGTGGGGATCAAACTCTTCATAGTGGCTTAGGATCACCACACTGCTTCTCTCATCAAAATGGAGAAAGAGTGGAACGGTATTCCCGCAAGGTGTTCGTAGGTGGACTGCCACCAGATATCGATGAAGGTATTTTCAGAAACAAGCTCAGTCAGAACAATCCATGTTGACTTAATGATAAACTATAGAATGGACCCTGTTGTTAACAAGCTAAAGAATGATAATAGATTTTTTTTTTTACACAAATTGTTGGCCAGATCCTGAGCAGCACTGAACACCTGCTGTTTCCATTAGCCCTCTCTACAAGTGCTTTGTTACTGAAAGATGAAAAATATGAGCTCTTTAAAAAGGAATAGTGCTTCGGTTATGAATTTGAGAATGAGGACTTAATGTGCTCTAACGTTTGTGTGATAAATCTGTACTTTCGCCAGCCCCTCCTTTTAACTGTATATAGCCCAGACCTAGACCATAAAAAGGGGCAGATCTGTTCTAGGGAGCTGGCCATGCGAAGACCTTCATGTTTATGAGATTATCCTAGAAATGTTCTTTGGTCAGCAGCAGTGGTCTTGACAGATGGATGCAATGCCTCAAATGCTTAAGGCTGTTGTATCTAATCTAGATCAAAAACATTTAACATTGAGAAAATACAAATCTTATGACAGAAATAAATTGGTTTCTATGAGAGATGTAGATTAATAGTAGTTAACTCACATGATTAATCGCATTTGGAAAAAAAATCACTTAATTGCAGTTTTAATCGGACTGTTAAACAATATTAGAATACCAATTGAAATTTATGAAATGTTTTGGATGTTCTTCTACATTTTCAAATATATTGATTTTAATTACAGAATACAAAGTGTAGTGCTAACTTCATATTATTTTTTATTACAAATATTTGCATTGTAAAAATAACCAAAGAAATACTAATTTTCAATTCACTTCATACAAGTACTGTGAAAGTGCAATTTACAAAAGTAGATTTTTTATTACATAATTGAACTAAAAACAAAACTATCTAAAACTTTAGAATTTATAAGTCCACTCAGTCCAACTTCCTGTTCAGCCAATCGTTAAGACAAACAAGTTTGTTTACATTTATGGGAGATACTGCTGCCTGCTTCTTATTTACAATGTCAAAAGAAAGTGAGAACATGCATTCGAATGATACTTTTGTAGCTGGCATTGGAAGGTATTTATGTGCCAGATATGCTAAACTTTCGTATGCCCCTTCATGCTTTAGCCACCATTCCAGAAGACATGCTTCTATGCTGATGATGCTCGTTTAAAAAAATTGTCAATTAAATTTGTGACTGAATTCCTTGGGGGAGAATTGTATGTCTCCTGCTCTGTTTTACTCACCTTCTGCCATACATTTCATGTTTATAGTAGCCTCGGATGATGACCCAGCACATGTTGTTCTTTTTAAGAACATGTTCACTGCAAATCTGACAAAACGCAAAGAAGGTACCCATGTGAGATTTCTAAAGATAGCTACAGAACTGGAACCAAGGTTTAAGAATTTGAAGTGCCTTCCAAAATCTGAGAGGGACGAGGTGAGGAGCATGCTTTCAGAAGTCTTAAAAGAGCAACACTCTTACGAGCAACACTCCAATGCGGAAACTACAGAACCCAAACCACCAAAAAAAGAAAATAAACCTTCTGGTGGCTTCTGACTCAGATGATGAAAATGAATGTATCGATCCATGCTGCTTTGAAATGTTATCGAGCAGAACCTATCATCAGCATGAATGCATATCCTCTAGAATGGTGGTGGAAGCATGAAGGGACATGAATCTTTAGCACATCTAGCATGTAAATATCTTGTGACACTGGCTACAATAGTGCCATGTGAACACCTGTTCTCATTTTTCAAGTGACATTGTAAACAAGAAGTGGGCAGCATTATCTCCTGCAAATGTAAACAAACTTTTTTTGTCTGAGCAATTGGCTGAACAAGTAGTTGATGCTGAATGGGCTTGTAGGCTCTAAAGTTTCACATTGTTTTATTTTTGAATGCAGTTATTTTTTGTATATAATTCTACATTTGTAAGTTCAACTTTCATGGTAGAGATTGCACTACAGTACTTAAGCGAATTGAAAAATACTATTTTTTTTACAGTGCAAATATTTTTAATCAAAAATAAAGTGAGCACTGTACACTTTGTATTCTGTTGTAATTGAAATCCATATATTTGAAAATGTAGAAAACATCCAAAATATTTAAATAAATGGTATTCTATTATTGTTGAACAGCACGATTAAACAAGATTATTTTTTTAATCCCTTGACAGCCCTAGTTTCTATCATTCTTATTAGAAGCATGTTAACTTTTTCAATTGGGGGCAAGATCAGTAGGTTCATACCTGTTCTATCTCTGCCTTACCATGATCAGTGCATAAATAAATACCCACAGTATCATTCTCAAGTGTCTTTTTTAAAAAGCTGTTTTATGGGTATTGTTTTTTCACAGTTGTCTCTTTTTATAAAAGTTTATAAACCCCAAATTCTGATTCTTATGTATTTGTAGCTTTGGGAGCTAGATTTTTTTTAAAATGTGAAAACATGCAATATTGAATTGGTATTTGAATAAACCTCTACCCCGATATAACGCGGCCCGATATAACATGGGTTCGCATACAATGCGGTAAAGCAGCACTCCGGCGGATCAGCTCCCAGCCGCGGCACTCTGCTTCTCAACACCAGTGAGTGCAGGGAGGTTGGGGAAAGGAAGGTCCCTGTACTCACCTGTGGTGGGAAGCGGCTGGCCGCAGCTGGTGGAGTGGAGCGGGCTGGGCCGGGCTGCTCTGCTTCTACTGCTGCCGGTGAGTGCAGGACCTCTCTCTCTCTCTCTCTCACGTGCACACACACGCGCACACACCCCCTCCGGGGCAGGAAAGCGGAGCGGGCTGGGGCTGCAGCACTCTGCTTCCTGCTGGAGGTGAGTATGGGGGGCGTCCTTTCCCCAGCCTCCCTGCACTCACTGTCAGCGGGAAGTGCAGCGCCATGGCTGGGAGCTAGTGGAGTGGAGCAGACTGGGGCCAGGCTGCTCTGCTTCTGCCATCGTCGGTGAGTGCAGGACCTTTCCCTAACCCCCCCAGCGATGCGGCTGGGGCCGGGGCAAGGAAAGTGGAGTGGGCTGGGGCCACGGTGCTTCGCTTCCTGCCGCAGGTGAGCATGGGGAGCGTCCTTCTGCAACCTCCCTGCACACACTGGCAGTGGGAAGCAGAGTGCCAGCTGGCGGGCTGGGGTCAGGCTGCTCCGCTTCCCGCCGCAGCTGGTGAGTGCCTATCAGGTGTTGGGGTGTGTGAACAGGGGTCGGGGACAGGGAGCAGGAAGGTTGGGTAGGGGGTGGGGTTCTGGGGGTGATTAGAAATGGGGATCTCTGTAGGGGGCAGTCAGGGGACAAGGAGCGGGGGGGCCAAAGCAAGTTCGATATGATGCGGTCTCACCTGTAGCACGGTAAGATTTTTTGGCTCCGGAGGACTGCGTTATATCGGGGTAAAAGTATATTAAATCACTTGAATCATATGTTTCAAACTGAAAAACAGCTGGAAGATAAGGAACTAAGTTATCCTTCTCCTCATGAAACCCATTTCAAAATATTCTTCTAATGGGCTTCAGAAACTTAAGAGTAGGAGTAATATTACCAGTAGTTCTATTAGGTTTGTACAGTCATTTAGGTTTTGGCTCTTCATTCAGCTCCATATGTAAAGTGTTTTCTATTCTGTGGCAGCTTTTGACAGTGGTTATGTCCAGTGGTAGCCTGTCACCCCAGTGGATGGTAAGAACTGAGTCACAGGAATCCGTGCAAAGACACTTAATTTTTGTGAGAAGCCAAGAATGTTTGGTGAATTCAACATGAATATTGGGGGTTGAGGGACACTGCAGTGTTTGTGTAAAGAAACACTCATGGTATGTAGCAGCAGTAAGGCCATGGCTGCACTACCACTTATGTCTGCAAAACTTGTGTTGCTCAGGGGTGTGAAAAAAACACCCCCCTGAGCAACATAAATTATGTCAGCATAACTGGTAGTGTGCACAGTGCTGTGTCAGTGGGAGAAGCTGTCCTGCCGATATAGCTACCACTGCTGGTTGGGAGCGGTTAAATTATGTCTATCGTAGAGCTCTCTCCCATCATCATAGAGAGGCTACACGAGGTCTTACAGTGGCACAGCTGCATTGGTACAGCTGTGCTGCTGGAAGCTTGCTAATGTTGTCATAGCCTTAGGGCTGGTCTCTACTGGGTTGGGGGTGGGAGGATTGATCTAAGATAAGCAACTTCAGCTACGCTATTCGTGTAGCTGATGTCAAAGTATCTTAGTTCGACTTAACCTGGCCGTCCTTATGGCAGCAAGTTGACTGCCGCGGCTCCCCTGTCGACGCTGCTTACTCCTCCTGCCGAGGTGGAGTAGAGGCATCGATTAACCGATCGATTACTGCCTGCCAATCCAGCGGGTAGTATAGACATACTCTTAGTGTTGCAGTGCCCCCTCTGACAAAGAAATCGTGCCTCTCATGGTGTCTAAGCAAGAGAGGGGCTGTAGTTAGAGCACGGTGGCAGCTGCAGTCAAGAAAGTTAGTGTTCTGTGGATTTTTCTTAACCAGAACATTATTTTAATCTAGACTTCTTGTATTTCAGTCAAAAAGGTGGTAATATGTTGCACCGTAAATCACTGTGATGTGACAGTCTGATGTCCCTGTCAAACATAAGCTACTTTCACCATGGTTACCACTGAATATGCTTTAGCAATTAAAAGGTCAAGTTTAATATGACATTTGCAATAGAACATTCTTGGGGAATGTGTTCTTTATTCCCAGGTATTGGCTTTTTTTAAAAAATTTTTATTATCTTATGAAACCAGGTGGGCATGTGAACAGTTCATTTTGTGTAGGACTAGGCTTACCACAGTTGTGTTGCCTTTGTTCAACCTATGTGAAATAAGTTCAGTTCCTTGAAGAAATGTTCTGTGTTGTCTTCCTCTTCCGCCACCCATCCCCCCAAAATGAACTAGAATAAGGACCACAGTCCATATAGATACAATTTAAATCCACCTCACCACTGAAAAATTTTAAAGTCCTTCTGGTCCCAGTTCAGGAGAACATTTAAGCATATACTTTAAAATTGGGCACATGTTTAAGTGCTGTCCAGAATGGAGACCAATTTTAAGTATGCCTACAAAGTTACAAAGTGGTGAGCTCACTGTGTCTGTCTACATCAGCATGTAACCCTGACACATTTCCATTGCAATATACATTCCTGATGACCCTCGGGCACAAACAAAGAAAACTGTCAATACCAAAGTTAGTCAACTTTTGTTCCACTAAAAATATCACAAAAAAACCCTCTCGTGTTGGCCAGATTGAAAAACACAAAATTGGTGACACTTTTCCAGGTTTTTAACAATTTAAGATGGATGGGAAAACCCCCTACATGTTATAAATACATAATACGTAATATCATAAAAATAGCTGATGGAAATCAGTCCTGCAGTCACAAGAACTCTTTTTCTCTCCCAGGTTAGGAGAGGCTGGGACTCCTGCAAAGCACTGCTCTGCCCTCTGTGTCTCTGCTTCTCTGTACAAATTGTCAGTGACCAGCCCCAAGTGAAGGAAGATTGTTGTAATGTCTTTGAGGGAAGAGATCAATAAAAGAATAGAAAATGGGGGGGAATCCAGGAAGTTGCCTTGTAATTTCTATGGAAAAAATTGTTTAGTGTGATGAAGGGATGAATGACAAAACATTTTTCTAGGTATTTTTAATGTATTGTAGCACCTAGGTGCTAACATAGTCTACTTAAAACTTGCAGATGCCTCGTCAGTAATAGGAAATTTTACCCCTCCTTGAACTTTATACACAGGTGTTTCTTGTTCAGAAGCTTCTTATTACTAGCAACCATTCTACTTAAGGGAGAAAAATTACCCAAGCTCAAAAAGAACAAATGCCATAATTAGTGGAATATTTTTACAGGATTAGCAAATATAAATTATTTTAGCAGAATATTGAAATGGAAGGAGGATTTGAAATGGGTGCTGCAGTTGCTTCCTTTACACTACTGTGTGTTCTCTGCAGTCTTTCCTATAGCTATTACATAACTGCATTCTGCAAGCATTACTGTTAGTCAGTCTGAGGTCAAACTCAGATAATGCAGACAGATGTGGCACAAGCATGTGATGTGAACACGCTTGACTGGGCCTGGGTATTCCCTGTCCTTTTCTCCAAACCGTTTGTGATTGCAAGGCAGATTGGCAGAATTTACTGCTAAGCAGTCAGTCAAGGATTCGGACTTTGAACTCTTTGTGGGAGAATGCCTGAAGCTAGGATATGGTAGCTATTTAGATTGATTTCATTCCTGTGACTTACGGGGCTGCAGGCCTTTATTTGTAACCATTAATAAAGAGACAAAACCTTGATCTTTGAACTGTTTTCCTCACTATTTAATGTATGTTCTGATGTGCCATGAAGAGTCCCCTTCCCTCAGTAAACATTATCAGCGATCTGATATTTGTTTATAGGTTAGGAAAAATATTACCTGAAATCCAGATTCTCCAGGGTTTTATGTTCAGTAGGTTTTAACTTCTGTTTATGCTCCTTTTTATCTCTCTGTTCCTCATCCCTCAGATGAGATCACGGCTAGCTTTCGTCGCTTTGGTCCTTTGATTGTGGATTGGCCGCACAAGGCGGAAAGCAAATCCTATTTTCCTCCTAAAGGTAACGATCATGATGTTAACATTATTTTAAGAACCATTGCAGAACCAGTGACTGTATTTTTAAGTGTGAGGATTTGAAGTGTAATTTTAATTGTGTAAAAGATCTTCATGTTCACTGCGCCCTCAGCCCCCCTTACCATGCTGAAAATATCCCCTAAAATCATGATGTAACTCAAATCCTGCAGGATGTTGCAAGTAGGTGGACTGCCGAGCAGTGCATGAGAATACACATTTAAAATAATTACTCTTACTTTGCTTCCTGTCTGACTCCCCTTTCTTTCTCTGTGCCTCTCTCCTCTCATTTCTCTGTTCTTTACTCTGCCTAGCCTCTTATTTACTACATCATATGCAAAATGTTAAAGATCAGCGCTGTGTAAGAGGAATGCAGAGCTAAGCAGCCCATGGAAGAACTTGTACCTCACGTTCACAACTAACCTGTGCTGGCAGGATGGAGCCAAGGCTTAATCAGTTTCCACTTCTTTGCTTGCTTCCTCCCTACCAGTGTAAAAGAGATAGGGAGGAGAGAGTACTGAGCACACAGCTCTTGTTTTCCCTCCTGCTTTTGGAGGCATGCTGGGAGGCTGCACAGGGGAGCATTTGTGTGTGTTTGGTGGTGTCTTACTGTTAATCTCTCTCACGTTGCTCTGTAATCATGTCGGATCGGCGCATAGTCTGGACCTTAATAATGACACTGAATATTATAAACTATAGAAAACTAAATCTCTGAGAATTTCATCAGGAATCTTGCAAGTCATCTTGTTCTTTTACCTAGGATATGCGTTCTTGCTGTTCCAAGATGAAAGCTCTGTACAGGCTCTGATTGATGCATGTATTGAAGAGGATGGAAAACTCTACCTTTGTGTCTCCAGCCCCACTATCAAAGACAAACCGGTAGGTAACATTTTCATGTACTTTAGAGTTGGTATAAAATAAGGCTATAAATTGTGCACTGCAGATGTCGTGCATATTTTCTGACTTCAGTGAAACAGATTAGTGTCCAAAGTGGATGGTATGGTTATGCATTATGTACTGGTACTGCAGTGACTACGGGCCTGATCCAAAGCCTAGTGACTCCCAGTCATTTCAGAGGGCTCTGGGTCAAGACCCTCTGTTGGCAGCCATTGTTGCTGAGTAAATAAACTATGCATAGCCTTGCATGCTGGACCTGGGTTATTGTGATAGTGATTAGCCTAATGTCTACAGTACAGCTTATTCTATCAGAATAACACACATCATGGATACATGTGTATTTATCAAGTTTATATAACATGATTGGATTGTGGTAATGCATCATGTTAACAGGAAAAATTTGTATATCTCTTACCAGTTAAATAACAAGGTGAAATCTGATCTGCTTAGGTCACCATTAATAGAGCATATTGGCATTAACTCCTAATTGGTAGTTGCTGTTTACAGTTTGAAAGTGAATTCAAAGTATAGTCATTGATACCATTTTAAAGTTTTTATTATCGGAGAGGCCACATTGTAACTGACAGTTAATATTGCTAAAATTCTTACCTCAGCTCTTAATCTGAATTAAGAACAGTAAAAAAAAGTTTTTCTGGCCATAGGTTCAGATCAGACCTTGGAATCTCAGTGATAGTGATTTCGTGATGGATGGTTCGCAGCCTCTTGATCCACGAAAAACTATTTTTGTTGGAGGTGTTCCTCGGCCATTACGAGCAGGTATAGTACATGTGTTGCAGCCTTTGGCATGTTGTACAGTCAGCCTTACTGTTTTGGGAGAACACAGAGTTATTTCAGCAGGACATCTCAGCGCGTGTGCACGTGCACACGTATGTAGAGAGAGAGAGAGAGCATATAAACATATATATTAGTGTTTGAAAAATGTAAGTATTGCTGATGCTGTGCAACTGTAGGTAGACACAGGAGTACAAATAAACATGCATATTCAGTGCTTAAAATGGCAGAAAGGGGATTTAGAAAATAAAATCTACTTAACTGAGTGTTTGTTTTTCTGCTTTAGTGGAGCTTGCGATGATAATGGATCGGCTGTATGGAGGGGTATGTTATGCTGGAATAGACACAGATCCTGAGCTGAAATACCCCAAAGGAGCTGGGCGGGTTGCGTTTTCTAATCAACAAAGTTACATAGCTGCTATCAGTGCCCGCTTTGTTCAGCTGCAGCATGGAGAGATAGATAAACGGGTAAGGGCTAAAGCACATTTTGTTTGTTCAGTGTCTTGTCTAGAAATGTCTTGTTTCCATGTAAATATCAGTGTTTCATTGTGAAGACTATAAATGTTACATACAAATGTACTGCATGCTTAGATTTAGATTGTGCCATGTAAGCACAGCCCATGGTACACTGGGAGGTAACCTAGAGGTAAAAAGCCTCCTTGAACTCCCTGGCAGATAGGGGGGTCATGCCGGTGCCATACCCCTTCAGAGGGGTATAGAATACTCCCACTGCGAGGCTGTCTGACTCTAAAGGCTAGGGCAGAGGGATGGACTGAAGCATTCTTCAAAGAGGGAGCAGTTCTTGCTCTTTCCCCACCTCCACTGTGCACCAGCATAAAGGATAGGCAGAATCTGTTGCTGGGTGGGTGCGTGCACGTGTGTGTGTGTGTGTGTGTGTGTGTGTGTGTGTGTGTATATGTATGTATATAGATACAGATAGTCAGAGGCAAGAAGGGATCACCAGATGATCTAGTCTGACCTCCTGTATAACTTTGGCCACTAACACCAACCATCGCCTGCACACTAAACTCAGAAACTGAAATTAGACCAAAGTGTTAAAACTCACAGGAGACTAGACTGGTTATATACTACAGGCAGAGAATAGGAGGGTCTAAAATGCGCCAATGCCAGAGAATTCCCTGCCATTGCAGGGGTAAGTGGCATAGACACAGTCCTGGCAACCGACACGTCAGGGGAAGGTCACTTTGAATCTGATTTGGGGCAAATTCCTTCCTGACCCCAAATGTGAGTTAGAACCAGCCAGCCAAGCACCTGAGAGAGAGACTGATCCGTGCCACCTCAGAGCACTGGCCTACCTCATCCAGTGCCCCATCTCCAATGGTGACCATCTCTGGTGCTTCAGAGGAAGGAGAACTAAAAAAAAATCACCCCACCCAACAACAGCAGAAATACATTGAGGGAAGGAAAAATCCCTCCCTGACCCCAGTAGGTGACTGCTGAGGCAAGAAATTTTGGGAATGTTCTCATAAGAGCATCATAGGAGTGCACAGTACAGCATACTGTCAATATTCTGGTATAGCCTCATAAAAACCCTTCCCACCTGCCTTAGCAGTTTTCTGTATTTTGTTATGTCAAGTTAACTTTTTAAAGGAGACAATTAAAGGAGCACAGTTGTCCTCACTCTAACATACCTGAAATTAGTGTGCCAGTTGTATCAACACGGTGTGCACCTCTGCCTGTTGTCTCTGCTTCACATGTAAGAAACCCAGTTTGGTCGTCTGAAAGGTTTCAGTGTTCTGGACTATAAATGAAACAGACTTTCAGGTCATTACCGCCACTCTTGGCTCCATTTCGTGCTACATCTCAAGTTTTTCTTTCTGCAGTTGGTTATTCTCTCATTTTCTCTTTGAAAAACTTTCCCTAAAACTCCAGCAGTCTCTCATTATCATTGGATGACAGAACTGCTCTTATAATTTTCCTTCCACTCTGGGCTCAAAGTCTGTGCAGACAGGTGGTGGTCTTTCAGTGATTTGAGAATGGCACTGGGAATCAGGAACTCCTTTGTTCTAATCTTAGTTCTGATATGGATTCCTTCTGTGGTTTTGAACAAATCACTTAAGGCCCAGTTGTGCAACCTCTGCTTGCATAAGTGAGAATGTGGGTGAGTAGTCCCACTGAAGCCCGTGGGACTGTTCATCTGAGTAAGTCCTTGATATTATGAGTAAAGATTTTACAATCAGGTCCATCCCCCCTGCCTCAGTTTCCCCATTTGTGATTAAAAAGAAATGGGATGATAATAGATGCTGGGAGCATTCATTAGAAGAACACTTTGAATGTACAAATGGTTAATAAATGCTGAATGGTATTGTTACTAAATAAAACTAAGCACTGCTAGACTTTAGAGATGAGCATCAAAACATTCGTATTCTTCCAGATATACAGTACTAGGTAACACTGATTGCATATTTGACCTTCTCTTGGAACCTGGAAAGGTTCTCCCCATTACTCCTTCACTTAAGAAAAAGGAGGCTACAGAGTGTCAATAGGATTTTCTTCCCCAGCTTTCTGTGTCTAACAATGAGGGTGGCAAGAATATAGTTGGCATCAGTTCACATCGTCCCTTCACATCTTCAAAAGGGAGCTTGTTGGCTCTATGCTCACTTGTACTACTTTCTCAAAATGAAACTGGCAGTTCTGCTGGCTAGTGAGAGAGAGAGATTAAATTCTCGGTGGTGACTGGCTTCCTTTGGATGCAGGTGAGAGGAGGAACCACAATAGAGCTGGATGCAGTTCCCTGAATCTGGGGCCTATTCTATCTTGGACCTGTCCCCAGTGTACTTTAGAGAAGCCTCTCTAGGCTACTACAAAATATGCCAGCTGGTGGATCCCCAGTGGGTCATCTTTAGCTGGGAATTGCAAGAGTGTAGCATGCTCTGACCATGGTCCTTTCCCTACCCCTCCTTGTTCCATATATAGGGATTGGCATGGGAACTACGTATACAGTAGTCAGAACTCTTCTATAGCAAGAGAATCCTTAGCTAGGAAGATCTGTGTGCTTTCTGCATTTTTTTCCTGTGCCAAAGTGGCACATAGGGGCTAGATTACTGCTCAGAATCTTGTCCTTGATGTCAGTTGTGTTATCTATCCTGTTCTAGTCTCACTAATAGTAAACAAGTAGATCAGTTACATCTCCTACTGCTGACTGGACTAAGTTGAAGTACCAAAGGAAAACACAAAACTCAATGTAGCATTTGTTGTTAAAGGTGTGAATGAAACTCGCAAATAAGTGGAAATATGGACTTTGGACTTGTCAAATGTTTGAGTGCTTAAGTTGCGATTTTAATGTTGTGTAAATAATTTACATTCCTGGCTGAAAGGGAATTTTGCGAACAATAATGCTTGTAACTATATTTAAAATAAATCCCCAGCATCCTCCTTTGATTTTAATATGAATCTGTTCACACAAGTGGTCGAACAAAACAAGTTGATTCACCTGCTTGTGCAACTGCTTGTGCAACATTGATTTTCAGCAGCTAGTTCCTTTCTTAAACTGACTCTCAACCAAAAACAGCATACATGGAGAGTATCACCTGCACAGTTGCTAAGTATATTGTAAACTTTCTTGTTTTTTGAATGCAGGTGGAAGTTAAGCCATATGTCTTGGATGATCAGCTGTGTGATGAATGTCAGGGGGCCCGTTGTGGTGGAAAATTTGCTCCATTTTTCTGTGCTAATGTTACCTGTCTGCAGTATTACTGTGAATATTGCTGGGCTGCTATCCATTCACGCGCTGGCAGGGAATTCCACAAGCCCCTGGTGAAGGAGGGAGGAGATCGCCCAAGACATATTTCATTCCGCTGGAACTAAAAGATTACTGCAGTGCTCATATGCAGGCCTCAAAATAAGTGCACTCTTCTGTTATCCTGATCCCCTCCCCACCATCCCCCTTATTCAAGATAGCATGTCCTTTTGTAGTAGTCTGTAATTTAACAATAGTATAATGAAAGAATGACCTATCATATGGGTATTTTGTAGAATCTTGTCATTGAAAACTGTATTGGGAACTCCTTTTCGTATTGATAACATGTTGCGTGTAAGTTACATCCTCTTGTCTTTGGTATCAAGAGGACATTTACTTCATGCAGTGTTTTCATAGAGGAGTGAAAAAAAGTTAAAAGAGAAATGAAATAGAGTATTTTGTTTTTTTAATTAAATTATTGTTAATAAAAAACATAAGAATACTTTTATTAAAATAACCATGCAACAATAACACTATCAGTCTGTTTGGACGCTCCCCTCCTTTGCCCCGCCAAGGGAAGCCTGTTTTTTGCCTTTTCTTACAGTTAAATTTTACAGCAATGGAAGAAACTAGCAACTGCCTAGGAAAGAGCATGTTTAAAGCAACAAAAATGCATGAGCAGGGTTGAAGCAGCATTATAACAATTATTTTTACTTATGTTAAGGGCATTGAGGCTGAATTTTTAGCACAGGATATATCTCACCATGTCTCCGACTTCCAACCACATCCAAAGTACTAATCAAATAGGCAGATCATAGTATATTTTATCAAAACAATTACCTTTTAAAGGTTCCCAAATATAAAAGTTGGGTAAAATTACTACTGAGTGGAGTGTTGGGGGGAGGGTGCACTTATTACTTTTCATTAAGAAGAGAGAGAACTCAATTGTCTGGTTACTGCCCTAGAAATCCTACCAAAGCTAGAATAACAACAACTGGTAAACTGGCATTTCCTGTCCTGAAGGACAAATGTATAGATTTTATTTTTGATGGTTATATATAACTCTATATCCTAATATACTAACATTCATCAGGGGCCAGCCTTTGCTCTCCATTTTGACATGAAAAATAAGATACCTCAAGGATATCATGATTTTATCTAAGTTCTGGTATTCCACTATATCACAGACTAAAAATTGGCTGCTAATTGGTTTTACTCTTGGATGTAAAGTCAGTTTTAATGTCCTCTAACGTAGCTAGCTATAAGGTAGAAAGCATAAATAGGACAAAGCTAAGTAGTCTCTAAGTCTGTTTTGCACTGTTTGCTGAACTAATAAGTGGGTAAATCTGTGCAAAGAGGCATATGCCTATTTTACTCTTCCTATAGAGAGAATCCTAACTAAGAATCCTTTTCTTCAGAACTTAGCATGGGAAAATAAAGAATTACAGGTGTCTGAAGTGCCAACTTTGCTAAGTTAATGCATGCTTTATTATAAATAAATTCCAGCTGGAGAAGCATTAACACAATACATGGTAACTGAATGCTTAGGGGTCAGGTTGGGGGGTTGTTTGAAATAGTCTCTTGATGCCCTGGAAGGGGCATAGACTTCCAGACCTGATTTTTAACTAATGCCCTGGTCAACTTTTAAAATGATTGTGTAGCAGTGTGCAAAACAAACCAATCCAACGGCAATCTTCTAAATTGTCTGACTGGCATGGTACCATCCTAGATTCTCTCAAACCAAAGATTTGCCTCAGCGCTGCAGAAAACATCTACTCTGTGAGCCCCTTAACCCGCAAAATTATCTTTATGAGAAGCAGTTTTTATTTTCAATACAGGCTTTAATGAACTATACCTTAAGTTCCAAAGGTCAAAATGGAGACATTTGCTGTCTACTAGTCAAGTAAAGAAAGGGAGCTGCTTTTAATGAAATCCCTGAAAATATTGACAACAGTAATGCAAATAGAGAGTGCTCTTGTGTAGATTGTCAGGGACTTTTTTTTCTCTGAAGTCCATAATTATAGTTGGAATGTTCCTTTTAATTTTTTTAAATGCTTGTTAGATGGCTTGGGGTGTGCTATTGTGCCGTTCCTACCCAATAAACAGGTGAGATGGGTTACCATTACAAGAAATAACACTGTTTGAGAACTAGCTTTGAATAATAATTTTCCCTTTGTACATGACCTGCTGAATTTCGGTACAGTGTTTTTGTAGCTAACTTATTTTGTCATGCACATAATGTATATTTGTTATGCACTACTTTTGTATATCTTGTTTTTCCAACAGTGAGCATTTTTAGGCACACTTTTCACTGACGGGATATCTCTTTATGCAATACCTCAATTTTTCATATTGCAAAGAGTAGCTTTTTGTACTTTTATTACTGAGAGATCTTCATATACTTCATTTTTTAATATAAATAATTTTAATAAATTTTATTTTCTTATATTCTGCTTTTTATACATTTCAGTGCTCTGCATACATTTTGAATTATGGATGTTGTGCACTGGCAATGCTATTTTAGAATCTGCAGAGAAAAGAAAGCATGTTGCTTAAACATCTTAGCCCAGCACCATGTATTTGGTGTACATATAATTTAAGAAATAGTATATGTAAAGTTGAGAACTAAAGAAGAAAAAAAGCATGAAAGTGACAAATGACAGTCTTTAGACCCTCAAAAATTAAATGCATAAATGTAGTGTAGAAATTTAAAAGTAAAGTAACATCAAAATTGTCTACTGCTTCTTACTAAGTTTTTAAAAATTATACACAAATGCAGATGTTTTTGGTGAATGTTTAGCCATTTTTAATATTAATAAATTGATGTTAGGTGTTTGATGCAGAAAGGTGTCTGCTCTTTTAAATTATATTTAAAGAAATAAAAGCAAGCCTGCTATGTGGCAGGCATGTAATGTTAGTATGCATGACTAATGTAAGAAATTGTTATTCTACTAATATTCACTTGTGATTGTGTGACAAGCGTGTTTACAGATTATTTGGTTACACTTCAATTTACAGGGCATAAACAATTACATATATTACTCTGTACTTAAGACAGTGATTACATGTCCTTCCGATTACATGGGATTTGGAGTTGGAGTTACCATGTCACTCCAAACATAATTAACATGCAATTAGTTTTACAAATCTTAGGGTATCACTTCAGTTTGCAAAAGGGTTAAGCCTGTAGTTCTATCATGCTAGCATGGCACTGGCCATGTATTTACAATGTAGTTACAGAGTAATTACATGGTTATTTTTGCAGTGTAAAATAAAGTGTTTCTGATTACTTTATATGTAAAGGACCCCCACTGCCCCGTGCTTTTTGGTATAGTATATACTTCTCCATACACAGACCTCTGCAGAATGCAAATTTGAAACTTGCAGTGAATGAATCTAGCGTTTTGTAAGGATGCTGTTGGAAAGACTTGATAATTCACCCCTTTTGTTTTTGAAGAGTTAAAACCTTCTGTTTAAAAGGTGATTTAAAACTTGAATGTGATGAATTGTGGCAAGTTAACTTCAAGTTATGTGCAATACTTATTTCAGACTTCTGGAAGATCTTTGCAGTGTAATTCTTTGTTTTTAATTGCAGACATTTAAAAATGTCATTTTCTACTGTTCTAGTAAATTCTCTTTCTTGCTGGTGTTTCTAAAGAAAAGAATCAGAAATCAATCTTTCTACTAATGTAAATTTGAGATTATTTTTAAAAAAAGGAATAAAAGAGGTTTGGTCATTTGCTTTATTTTATTATCTTATTTTAAAGCTACTGTGATTGATAGCATTGTAAGAATTGGGACAATATTGTATTCAACTGTTTTATTTTTTATATTTTTAAATTTTAAAGTATAATTAGTTTTTATAATTTTCATCAGATTTTTTGTTATATTTTTTGGACGTGAAACTTTTAGCAAGTGGGTGTCTAGTTTTTACTAATCCCTAATATGTTTTTCCCCCAATGTATTGCTCATATTATCAGAAGGAAAAGTTATTTAAGTATGTCAGTTAATTGTACTACTTGGCTGAATTTCCATATAGTTTTTACTGTGTATGGGGAGGTTGTAGTATTTATTATAGCATTTTAAATAAGGGTAATTCATTTTTTATTAAAGTAATTTTCACATTTAAGTTCATATTTTTGTATGTTCTATTCTAAGTTATATAACACAAGTTACTTTTTTTTTAAAGAGTTCATTTGTTGAAGTGCTAGTGGAAAATTAATGTTATTAAATAGTTTGCAAATGACTATTTATACCAGTATGCATATAATTTTTAAATATTTGTAATGTGAGATGTTGAATGAATAAAACTTTTAATTCAAATTTCTTAACTTTTTTTTATTTTAAAATACTAAAAGCAGCAGCTATTTGTGGAAACACTGTTTTATTGTTTGTCTGGTTGAAGTTGGGTAGGGCCTGGAATGTGATTTTGATGGAGTGCACAGACATGTCTGTGTATATAATGTGCTACATCCGTAGGGCCAAATCCTGCAGTCCATACTCAAGTCAAAACTTCTGTGGACTTAAAGCTTGATGCTATAGGGTGGTAAAAACTGCTGGTGCCCTCAATGAAATCAGCATGAGTAGAGGCTGCTCAACACTACAAAATCAAGCCCATAATTTGGGAGCATTGCCTGAAGAGGACTGCAGGTGTGAGCCATTTTGAATCAGGTTATCCTCTAACTGTGCTGTGAGAACAGTCTTGAGAGCTGAATAGTGGTTTATATTTTGTGAATCTGATGGTTGGTGGAAGTGTGAGATCACTGGCTGGAATTTCATGTGACTTTGCAGTGACCCTCAAGCAGACTCAGCACCTCAGTGTCTATTTTTATTTGTGCAGTCTTCAGCATGTAAACCAGGCCAAAGAGTAGTAGCCAAATGTTCAATGTCCTGCTTCCACTTGCTGCCCTTCTGCTAGTAATGAACAGGGACAGGGACAAAGACAAGCCCAGGATAAAGCAGAAATAATGGAATGTTTGCTGAAAATTAAACCTAAGTGGGCAGGCAACACATCTAATGAGGAGAACAGCCCTGAGCCATTGGCAATGCAGAGCCTCAGAAGCGACTGTGCGGACCATGTCAAAAAGGCTTGGCCAAATCTGGGCTAGAGCCAATCGTGGAATGGACAGACAAAGGCCCTTGTAGATTCACCTCAACCCCTAACACGCTTTGAAGCTCCTTGAGGGGAAAAAGACTAAAGCTTTTTATAAAAAGCTTTAGACACTGTGGCAATCGATCCACTGGGGTCAATTTAGCAGGTCTAGTGAAGACCCGCTAAATTGAGCACAGATCGCTCTCCCATTGACTCCAGTACTCCACCAGAATGAGAAGAGTAAGAGGAGTCAACAGGAGAGCATCTCCCATGGACATAGTTTAGTGTGGACCCCGTGGTAAGGAGATCTAAGCTATGTCGACTTGTTATGCTACTAAGGTAACTCAAATTGCATAGCTTAGATCGACTTTCCCCCAATAGTGTAGACCTGCCCTAAAATTTAGACATGTAGGGCTGTAGCTTCTATTATCTCTGTCTCACAAGGAACATTCTGAAGGAGCCTCACAAGGGATTTTAATTGGCACCATTTCAGCACCCTGGATCCCCCAAATAGCTTAAGCATTCTTACTGTGCTAAGAATATCCAAACTTTGGAGAATCTGAATTGTCCAGTAAGGAAGTTGCTTTCCACCTGGTGGAACCATGCATTGGAATATGTGTGCATGCCTCCCAAGAAAATACAGAAACTCTCCAAAATAAGAGACTATTTTGCCAGCAAAAGAATCAAATCCATGCCTTTTGTGATAGCTCTGTTCCCCACAATCCTACTCACTGCATGTAAATAAGCTGCTCATCTGAGCAATTAATTTCCTATACCATGATTTCGGTATATAGGTTTCAATTTAAGAGGCTCTGTCCTGCCAAGTGCTGAGCATCTCGTATGAGGTACTGGGCAACTTTTAATTTCCATTGGCAGCTGAGGCTGCTCAACACCTTGCAGGATTGAGGTCCACTCACGTTGGCTTGAGATGATGTGTACATAGGGAAAAGTTAATGCTTTTAAGCAATGTACTGTTTAAGCAAAGTTTTCATTAATAGACTTAATACTGAGAGACCCTCAACGAACTGGTTTGTCACCCATCCCCGCAAAACAGATACTTTAAAGACAACAGTCAGCCGTCTAATTGGGTCATAAGCACAAATTTACAGAAAAATTTGAATGTCTCCTTAGTAATGAATTCCTCATTACAGCATTTCATGCCAGTCAAAGAGTCCCAGACAGCATCAACCATGCTCTGGCATGTGACTTGGCTCTTTACATAAGTATTAATTATAGCTCCTTTTCCTTTGTTACTGTTTTGTTATGGACTAGAGATGGTTTGACTAACCAAAAGAAAAAATTAGCACAACAGCCTAACACCCACTTTCAAGAGAAAATAATCTTTTAGAAAGTGTGTGTGTTGGGGGGGTAACGGGGGGATGCTTTATCTACAAGTAATTTAAAAAAAAATTGTATAATGAACTTAAAGGAAGCTTAGTCCCTGAATGTGAACTTCTGTTATCTTCTGATGCTGTATCAGTAGTCTTCCTTCCCAAACAGCGTCTGTTTCATAGGAATTCATATGGCAAAGCCAGATGCAAAAAGTTGACTGAAATGGAAACACTGAACTAAACTGACTCGGGGGGGGGGGGGGAATATTTTAGTTGTGATGTTAAACTTTGTCTTTAGCTCCTTCCATCTGAGCATCTTCAATTACTTTATAAACTTGCTGAACTAAACCTCATAGCACTCAGATGTGGTACATACGCACTATTACCTGTATTATAAGGAAGCCGGCACAATGAGTTGAAGTGATTGCTCAAAGATCATACACGTTGCAAAAGGAAAGTTGTCGCTTTTGCTATCTGTTGCAGAAGTTGACTTGCTCAGAAGCAGCTTTCTAGGGAAGCAGATATATCAAGGTCCTTTTGAAACTGATTATCTCCTGAAACAATTAAAATGAAATATCATGGGCAGACATTAGAAGGTGGTGATGCACTTGATGATGGGTAGAACTCCAACACCACCTCAGCACATAAATCTTTGGAAAGTATTTTCCTTCACACAGACTGTTCATTGAACACAACAGTAAATCACGTTTTTCTCTGGGATACCACATTCACTGACAACTGATATTTTTCCACATCAGTTGAGAGAGATTCATTTTGGAGGGGAAGACAAACCTATAGTGTAGATTTTCATCAAATGGTATACTTTTAAAAAAAGACTTTTTGCTGCCAGACTGATTGCTCAGAAGAAACTGTTTAGCAAATGTCTGTCATGAATCTTCAGCTGCTATTTATTCAGTGCTATGAAAGCCTGCTCAGACCACAGTCCAAAAAGCACACTGCTTCCCTACTGGAAATCAAAGATAAATAGCATCAGAAAGGACAGATGAGGGAAAAACACTGACATCTCTTCCAAGGTGTAAAATAAGCTGATTGATTATATAAGCATTCTCCAGGGTGAGACTATACATGCAGCTGTCTTCAGTTGTAGAAATTTAATTTGGAAAAAAGACTGAATTGATTATTTAAACAGATTACATCCTAAATCCCCATTTAGAGGTGGTTCTGAAGAGAATCTAACTGAAACTAACCACTCTTTAATGCTGTCAAATATCACTTGCTTTCAAGGCAAATTGTAGCTTATGTACTTACTTTTGCTTGGAATGGGAAGTCCTCTGAATTCTAAGTATTTTATTTATTTATTTTTTAAATCCATCACTGAGAAGATTGAGAAACCCCAGTACCCACCGGCTATGGAATTGATGACAATTTTGTGCTTGCCTGCTGGCTTTATGGTAGTATTCTACTAAGATGCAGGGCTAAATTTATGATACTGGTTCAAATATGTTAACATAAGACGGTAAACTTCCAGTGGGTCACTTTAGCTGTCTCTGCAAAACATGAAAATGTTTGTTTTTCCTGACAAAACACGGGTTGATTTTTCTTTTTTAAAGTAATTTTAGTGGTTGTGAAAGATACTGGCTTGATAATTTGTGAGACTGAAGTCCTCTGGCCACAGAGCAGATCCAGAATAACACAGCTAGTGGGTGTATAATCAACATGTCTAAGGGCTGCCTTGCCTTTGTGATATATACCCCATTATGCAGGTGAAATAATTAAAGCTCTGGTTTAAAAGCACCCTTATTCAGGGCCCTACTTCATTTTAAGCATGTGCTTAAGTGCTGTCCTGTAGATGAATAGGTGCATATGCTTTTAAGTGCTTTCTTGGATTGGGGCCTAAAAATGTCCTTTTATTGGATTTATATTTGAAACTCAAATTTTAGTTTTGCAGTGCTCACTGTATATCTGGCACTTCTAGGAATGTTCATAGCATAAGCAGCATAGAATTGCCCCCAGCTTTGCTTCAGCAGGACCAGCTGTTCACAGGCAGATGCTGCTCTGTACACATTGGCAGAATCAACTCAGTTCTCCAATCAATAGCAAGAAAATTTGCTCAAAGGTCAGTTTTTCAAGGCGGTGTCTTTTTGACTAGATGTTGACGGCAGAACAAAGCGGCGATTGCTGTAATTTTCTTTGCAGAGCTAGCTCCCGAGACAGATGCTCCACTCTGTTCTCTTTTGGCATCATCCTTATGTCATCTGAGAAATATGTGACTGTAAGAATTTGTAACAGTACTGGGAAGGCTTTTCATGGTTAAACCAGGTGTATGTGGGGCTGAGGAACAAGTATACTCACTGACATTTATTACTGTTCTCAGATGAAATCATCTCACGTATCCAGTCAGATGTATTGATGGCACAGGTTTCTATACAACATTAGCCAGCAGCCAAGTTTGGGGCTGTGATCATGTCAGATCTCACAAGCTAAGAAAACTCAAGACTTTTGGTACTTGAACAGAAGGCCCTGGAATACCCAGTATACTGCCAAATGTAGAGCTGGTGATTTAGTGATTCACATTCTGAATCTATAGCCAAGCACTGCTCCCAGGATAGTGTTAAGAATAGCAGTGCAGTGTTGTGCCTCTTGTAAAAATTAATTTGACCACTTGTGAGGTCACTGAAGATCTCATCACATTTTTTCCAAGACAAACAGTAATAAATCTTAGCACTCCAGCCCCCACAGATGTAAATGGAGGGAAAGCATCATTATCCTCACTTTGGAAATTTGAAAACTAAAGCAGAGAGAGGTTAAATACCAGTAATTTATCCAAGGTGTCACAAAGTCTATGATAAAATTGGGAACAGAACTGTAGTCCTGACTCTGTCTTCTGCTTTAACTAATGGACCACAGCTAGTTCCCTAAAATGTTAACTGTGGTGCTCTAGATCAGTATCTCTCAATGACTGGGCCATGGACCCTGAGAGCTCCCTGACAATTTAGGAAGGCAGCAAGCTGGTTCCTAGTATCAAAAAAGTTGAGAAACACTGCCTTAGATATATTCAGTTTTGGTGATCATTTTGTCTGTCTAAATTCCCCTGCTGTTTCACTTGACTTTGGTATTCTTCCCTTATTATATTACTGATAGGCAGGCTTGGCAGAATTTGATATTTTTTAAAAATAATATCTATGTTCATTTTTAAGCATTTTACCAATTTTTATTGATTTAAATTTCCACAGTTATGAAAAATTTATGGCAGTCTGGACAGTTGTTTAATTACAGTAGATGTTGCGATTCAAAAACTTCAAGCTTTATAACCATTAAAACACAAACTCAAAATCATGACAAAATATACCAAGTAAATAGCCTTAAATCAAACCAAGTTTTCAAGCAGTATTTTTCTTTGCCTATCTGTATGTTTAGATTAGCGATGGAAATATTTTTTGTCAGTTTGTGTGTGTTTGGTGAAATCAACATTGACCAATAATCTAATCCCTCTAAGCCTACCCATAAACTTCTAAACCAGAGGTGTTAAACTTCTTGTGAGGTGAGGGCTGAATTCTAGTTTTGGTTATAGTCCATGGGCCCATATATTTAATAGGAGATTTGCAGAAAGATCCAGGGGAGGTTCAGGCTTTTACATACTAAATAAACATTTTTTATTATTTGTTCAGTACCTTTGTCATGTTCAGCATCACTTAGTGGGAAAATATACCCTTACCTCCCTTTGGCCAACTGCTAGTTCTGCCCTTTCTCTTCTTTCTCTGTTGTTTCCTCTCTTTCTTTTCTGTTGTTGTCTTTCATTTATACCCATTGCTTTTCCTTTCCCACAGCAACTCCTAATTCCTGCCCCTTTGGATTCACAGTCGCCCTTTCCCCTGTTTCATGAATAGAACTGAAAGAGGCAAGGCTGAGCATCAGTGTCTTTATTAGGCTGAAGGCCTTGTCTACACACCCATTTTGTAGCAGTGCAACTATTTTGGTTAAGGGAGCGATATTTCTTTTTTTAACCAATATAGTTATACCAGTAGCCCCCCTAGTGTGGATGCAGTTATACCGGTACAAAGGTGCCTCATACTGCAACAGATCATTCCCCTACCCATATGGGAATGCTATACCAGTATAAAACGTAACTCCACCTACACTAGGAGTTTGTACTGCTTTAGCTGGTACAGTTAAAATAGTACAACTTTTGCATGTAGAAAAGATATTCATGCTGTAACAAGATAAACCAGAAAAGGAGGGAGGGGTGTGCACGTGCATGCATGGGTGTGTTCTCACCTCTCAAAACTACTGTTTTAGACTGGCAACACTGCACTGGTTTACACTTGGTTCCAATATGGAAGGCTTCCTTCACAACCATGTGTGCTAGAAATTTACTTCAAAAAAATTAAAGCTGAGATTCTCCAGAATCTGTGTATAACATTATAATTATTATTTGTATTACTGAAGTGCCTAGGAGCCCTGGTAATGGACTAGGACCCCATCATGCTAGGGTCCATGTAAACATGCAGTCCCTGCTCCCAACGATTTTACAATCTAAATCTAAGACAAGAGATAGCAGATGGATATAGAGAATAGGGGAGTACAGGGGAACAAATGAGACAATATTGCCTAGGGAGTGAAATCTCCCATCATTGGAGATTAAGAGCAAGTTAGACCAACACCCATCAGGGATGGTTTAGATCGGAGTTCTCAAACGTCATTGGACTGGGACTCTTTTCAGACAATAAAAATTACTACACAACCCCAGGAGCAAAGCCTGAGCCCCTGGTGGGGGGGACCAAAGCTGAAGCCCATGGGCTTCAGCCACTGGCAGGGTCCCTGAGTCCTGATGTCCAGGGCTGAAGCCCTAAAGCTTTGGTCCCAAGCCGGAGCAAGTCCAAGCCAGTCCTGGTGACCTTATTAAAATGGGGTCCCAACCCACTGTTTGAGAGCCGCTGGTCTAGATAATACTTAGTCTTGCCATGAGGGAAGGGGACTGTACTAAATGGCCTCTCAAGGTTCCTTCCAGTCCTATGATTCTATTCAGATATAAATTTCCTGTGTTGTATGGGTTGATAAAACACTTTCTTACATTTGTTCCTATTGAAATAATTATTAGACCAACACCACAGACCAAGCTCAAAACTAGTGTGGCTATTGCTATTCCCTCTATGGACTATATGTAAGTGGCAGCAAACCTAAGCCTCAGACCCTAAACAAAGCTGCATCATGGGTGCTTATAAACAGCGTTCTGCTCTGCTGCTGCTTCAGCTAAGTTGATGATGCAGCCTCCAACTAAAAGAGGATGAAAGAGCTCACCAGAACAACTGTCTCCCAGCTGGATGCAGCCATCATGCTACATGGAGTCTAGCATGGCTGCAGTTTGCATGCATGTGTTAAACAACTCTCCACACTGCTATGACTCCTGCAGAAGAAAGATCCTGTAATCTTAGCTTTGGGCTTTCCCCACAAACACTGTCAAATGGTAAATAATTAGATGGAAATTACTTCACTGAAATTTTCTGGCTGAGAAATAGTGATCACAAAACATGGGAGTTTGCACTGCTCCCATATACATTAGCAAAAAGGTTAGTGAAAACCTATGCTGTCCTGGAAACTTAGGATGGAAAAACAATGGTTAATAACTAACAAAGCCCCTTGTGAAGAAGGAAGAAATATGAATAGCTAAAAACAGATTAGTTTTCCCACTTCCAGAGAGATTGGGAAGCATACTCCCATTTTGCAGCTGCAAAACTGTAAAGACTTTATATGGCATCAGTTTTGCCTAGAAAAAACACAAAATGCAAAATGGGGTGCTGGATAGAGATTTCTATCAAAATCAAGTTTGCTTCCTGCAACATGTTGGTGGGAAGGATGGATAGAACTTGTCACATGAAGGATATGCATTGGAATCAGCGAAGATGAAAGAACAGCATAAAGCACAGATGCTGACCATACCATCCATTTGGCAAGCCTCTTATAACTGTCATCCACAGAGCTACTGAAGGGACCATAGGAGGGATGTTGAGTGCCACCTGGCAAACTGAACTCATAGGCACAAATATGCATCATCAAGTTTTCATGTTAAGTGTAAAACAGTTTTACAATCAAAATGGGTGCTACTAATGTTTATCAGTTGGGAGAAATGCCTGCTTACGTGGCTTTGGACCCTTGTATATCAGAATCCCTCCTTATACTCTCTCACCAGACAGTCCTAGATTTGCACTCTGAGATCAGAGCATTCTTAATGGAGCAGCCCTCAAATTTGGAATTGACAAACGCAAGTTTGTTAACTCATCAGGAACTTTACTAGCCCTACCTGTCTGTCTGATGTGATGGGGAGGTTGTTTTTTTAAATTTATTGATAGTAGTTCAGCTGATAATTGTACTGCAAGCACATGATCTCATTTTTATTGTATGTGTATCTGGAGGCCATAATAACTGCAATTATCATGTGAAAATAAATATTTTGGGCAAAATAGGCTGTTTCCACAGGTTGTTTCCTCTTTTTCATGCACATGTACACACATGCACAAAATGCCCTTTATCTACAATGTATAAAATAGCAGAAAATCCTGGATACCTTGGGGAAGGATTTATTGTCTTTAATTATTTCATCCTCTGGTTCCCACAGCAACGCTGATTTAATTTAAATAGTGTCTTTTACAGAGGTAAGGCTGCCATCTTGTGGAATATTTCTGACTTACACTTTCCTTTCAACTGTACTGTTTATTTTGACAGTCCAGGTGCTATTAAAATGGCCTTTAAAACTTAGGAATCATAGGTCTCATCCAAAATCCACTGAAGTCAATATAATGACCTTTAACTTCACTGGGCCATGGATCAGGCTGCAAGAAAAACCAATACATTTTCAGCATATTTTACATTATAAGTCTCATGTCACATTAAAAATACTATGGAAGAGTTTACCCAATATTATTCAGTTTAACTTGTAATTTTTTTGTTCTTGTGACCAATTAAATGCCTCAACTCTCTAAGAAATAATATTCATTGCTATTTTCAAAATGCTTACATGACTAAGCAAAAGTGCTTTTATGTGCTGTTGAAAATCCCATCTGTTCTGGAAAAGTCTGATAAGTGGCAAAACGTGTCCACAACTGCATATTAGAACATTTTCAAATGTAAGCGATTCAGAATTGAATGGTAATCTTCTCAATACTTCATCATGCAACCTTTTGACCACACTTTAAAGTGGGAATACCACACTTTAAAACAAATTTGGGCAGAAACACACACACAGGTTAAATCTGTATTTCCACTTGTAGCTTGGGCAAATGAAAACTGCACTAATTAACAATCACAGCAGGCTAGAGTCAAGTTTATTGGATTATACTGGTGAATTTTAACATTCTATAAATGCATCCACAGCAAAAAAATGTCAGTTGATACCATTATAAATCAAAATATGTACATAAAATAAAACAGAATGGCTCCACGTGGTGGTAAGAACGAGACTGGAAGTGGTGATAAACTTTGAACAAAGCCTTAAATAATGTGGATCAGATTCAACCTTGCAGAATCTGATTCTATCGGTGAGCAATATTTTGACAAGCGAGTAAATTATGACTAGCTTTTCCATCAACAGCAGCATCATGGCAAAGGTGGGTGTGTGGATTTTGTTGCTGTTCTGTCAAGTTTTCATGGCAGTTTTGCAATACCGCTTGCACTGAATTCTTCCCTTAGTCACCGTGATTCAACTGCGACCTGTTATTACATGCTAACACACTTGTTACCCACATACAGTTAAGAAAATGGTTTATTGTCTTGCGAATCTGCAAGCCATAGCACAAGAACTTAGAATTGAGTCCTGTATGCAACTGATAAGCTCATTGTCCAGTCCCCCCCAGTAGCAAAATACAGACTCCAGTTCACCATGTCCTACTGCAGGCCAGAGAGCTGAGACCTGGCTCAGCGCAGGAAGCAGCTTAGACCCCAGGGAAGTGCACAGTATAGCTACCCTGCCTCTCCCCACCCATCTGAATGGGCTTTCTCAAGGCCATCCCTCAATTTGTAACCGACTCCCCAGAATTCCAGCTTCCCCTCTGAAGGGGACACTACCACTCCCAATGGTCTCCCCCCCCCCATTCCCAATGGGTTCTTCTAAACGAGTCACTCCCAAACCCAGCGGCCTACACCCCCCCCCCATCCCAATGGTCTCTCACTTCCAATCCTAGTGGGCTCGCCCAAACAGCTCTCCCGCCCAAACCCAGTGGGCTCTTCCAAGCAGGTTACTCTCCCCCAATGGTCTGTCGCACGCTCTTCTCGGTTGGTTTGGCCTAGAGCTGTCCCCGAGCCGCGCGTTAGAAGAGCAAGCGCCCCCGCCTCAGAACCCCTCGAGGATGAAGCCCCGTTCTGGCCGGGAGCGCATGCAAATAGTTTACGTGAACAGCTTCGGCACCCACCGCTGCGGCTCCGTGATCCAATATGGCGGCGGCCACAGGCGCCGTGAGGAGAAGGCCGCCACTTCCGGTGTCGTTGACAGAGATATGTCTTCTACTTCCGCTTTGAGCCGGAGACGGGGGGTGCTGAGGGGCGAGGCGGGTGCGGTTCCCAGGGAAGGTGGCGGAAGCCCCTGGTTCCCAATCCCGCCTGGCACCGGTCCGGGAAGAGCTGCGTCGTGTGCTGCCGCCCAGGGACCAAGCCAGGGTGCCCAGGCAGGGGGAGCCCCCAGTCTCCGGGAGAGCGGGCCGGGGCTGCGGGGCACACAGAGCAGAGCCGGCGGCTGCGCGCAGGCACCTGGCAGCCCTGCCCTCGCACCCCGCGCCAGCCAGCGATACGGTACGCGCCACCCTGGAGACGGGACGGGCTGAGCGCAGGTGCCCAGGCGGCGCTGCCCCGCGTGCCCGTGGGTTGTCCCCTCGAGCTACGTGGCGATGGGGGGTCAGCGCCTCTGGCTCTTTGGCTGGGTCGGGAGGCGCCAGTGTCCCCTACCCCGTTGTGTGGCTGGTAACTGCCCGGGTCTTCCACACGCACCCAGGGTCCCTCACCCTGCGCCAGGAGCAACAAAACTTGGTGCTAGGGGGATGGGAGTAGGGTGAGCAGATGTCCCGATTTTGGGGTCTTTTTCTTATATAGGCTCTTATTACCCCCCACCCCCGTCCCTACTTTTCACACTTGCAGTCTGGTCACCTTAGTACCCTGGGAGGGAGAATAATGTTCCTGGCAGGTGAATGGAAAGTGACAACCCCCAAACACGCTTTTGTGCCAGACCCCGTGCACTGATGAATGGCGAAGCTCCTGCCCCGTCACAGGGGTGAAGGCAGCTTTGTCCTCGCGCTGTTTAGCCTCACCCAGCAGAACAGGGACCAGGGTCACTGAAATCCATCCCTAGGAGTTAGTGAGATCTGTCTTCAGCTCCTGGATCCTCTCTGACCCTGCCTGGTAGACCCCAGATGGAATAGTGCGGTTGGAATACTCAAGCTCACCTCCATGCATGTCTCAGTGTTATTTTTCTTTGTGTCTGTGCCCAAATGAGATGGGGATAGGTGTCCCTTTATTCACTTTAAAAAAAAAATTCCTGATGTGTTGCTAAAAAGATCAGTTTTGCTGCACAAAATAAATTGGAATGGCAATTGAGAACTTGTCTCAGCTCTCAAGATGAGAGCATGGACCTTGTGGAAGAACTGGGAGGATGTTTCTTAATTGTACAGAACTGTTAACCCTAGGAAGTTGTTAACCTTTAAGGATGATAGATCCAGATTATCCATTACTTTGTATTTCAGAAATAAAGACAACAGTTCTACTAGTTTATTATCTAGTCTATTATTTGATATCACTTATCACCAGTAAGAGCAGTTAATAGCATTTGTGAGAAAGCTCAAAATAAGTTGAGTACAAAGGTGAAATCTTCATTGAATATATTCGTACTGGTCTGCCAAAATAGTTTTAGTACTAGGAGCAAGTAAGATATCAGACTTCAGTATCACAGTACTGATTACCATCTTCACTTCAGCTCAAACAGGATTTTAGTGGATACTATCAAGAAAAATGAGAACCAATGGTATGTCACCTGAATGCCTTTCTACACTTTCAATTGTTATAGAGTATTAATCTCTGTTAAGCAGCTTGAGATATCAGATGCTAGTAATTGTAATGGAAGAAAAAACAAGGTGATAATCAGAACTATGTGATACGAAAGTCTGCCAGTGCCTGAAATGAATACTGTTTAACATGGAAGGATGGAGAATCCTCACTAGTTTGATACATTCAGGCTCTTTTAATTTTTTCTTTTAGGTGGGCTTCAAATGAATCAGGCTGATAACTTTGGATTCCCTTTCACTTCTAAAGTTGTTAATAAAGTAATAAAACGGAAAAAGGAAAAGGTATAAAATATGGGACTAAAATGAATGAAAGCATTAGCATTTTAAAAGATAAACTCCTGCTTGCACAATATATGTGTGTAAGAAATGCAAAAGGATGAAACAATACTCTAATATTATAGGAAGTTTCACTTGTAGGAATGAAAAATAGCATTATCTTCACCTCTTTAGAGTTTAAATCTGAGAATTCTGGCCCCAGTCCAGGAAAGCACTTCAGCATGTGCTTAACTTGAACACCAGTAGTTCCTTTGATTTAAATTACCCTGACCCAGCCAGGGGTGGCAGGTTTGTAGAAATGTTGGTGGTGCCCAGAGCCTGCCCCCCCCACCCCCAAGCTCCACCCCCCACCTGCCAAGGCTCTGGGAGGGAGTTTGGGAATGGGAGGGGTGTGTGTGAGAAAGGGGTGGAGGTTCAGGCTCTGGGAGGAAATTTTGGGGAGGGAGGTTTGGGACCGGAGGGCGGAGTGGGAGTTGCAATGCTTATCTGAGGCTTCTAGGCAGGGTGGGCCAGGGGGCTTCTGTGTGCTGCTGTCCCCAGGCACTGCCCCTGCAGCTTCCTATTGGCTACAGGGGCACTTGGGGTGGGACACACCCACCCTGCCCAGGGGCTGCCAGCCACGTGGAGCGAGCAGGTAGGGGGCTGCCAGCCACGTGGAGCGAGCAGGTAGGAAGCCCCTCAGCTCCTCTGTGCTGCTGGTGGCGAGTGGGGACCCTGGGAGATTTTAAATGGCCCAGGCGATGGGGGGGCACCCTAGGGCAGAAAGTGGGGCTGAGGCCTGGTGCCCAGTCACCACAGACCCATAGAACTCGCTGCCCATGGACCCAGCAAAGCTTTGCTGCGTCAGGGTCAGAATGCACCACACCTTGCTGGATTAAGCCCATAAGGGCCAAATTCTGTCCCTAATATATTTTAGATAATGGGGTTGCTTAGGGAAGAGATAAGTGAGAGCAACATTTGGCTATTAATATATTAGTAGAAGTGCAAAATTACATTCTGTTTCACAGATGTATTTCTGGTAGTGTTGACTAGTTCAGCCAATGCTTGATGTTAAAGAGACATTTTTAAAATGGTAACTCATGAGATTTACCATATGTGAGGTACAAATAACCAGCTATAATATAATACAGTAATGTCACAGATACATGATTTAAAACAAGGAGAAAACTGACTTCAAAGGTGCAGTTAACACTTGCTACACTGTCTCTTCTAGTTCATTAAATAGTCTCCAAGAAGAACAAGTTATATATTTTACATTTTAGCAGTGAAGCTTGATGAAGAAGGAATTATTAGATTTAAACCAGTTTCACAGTGCCTGGTCCAAATATCACCATAACTTTAGCATATTATAGCAATTTAGATCCTGTAATCTCCTATTTTTGATGTGTTAGCAAATCTGAATTTGTTAGAACTTAGTTTTGGTATTTGTTATGATGCCAGTTTGAAAAGTGCCAGTTACAGAGGGAATTTTGTACATTTTTCAACTGAAAAGGTCAGTAGATAACAAAAGTAATTAATATTGATATATCAGAACAGATCAGGTCATTGTCGTGCTGGAATCTGAGTGCTAGGTCTAAATTGTACTTCAGGCAAGGGACTGGAAGGGAATGTGCTTGACCCCTACTGGGGAAAAGGATCATCTTGCATCTCTCTCATATATTCCCCTTATGGCTGACCCTGAAGAGACTTTAATGGCCCCAGAGGGAGTCACATCCAGTTCTCCTCTGGAAACACAGGATCACAGGTGCTGGATAATGAGAGATCCAGGGAAGAAAGGGCAAATGGATTATTCCTCTGTATTTTTCAAACACTGATTTTACACTTGTTAAATGTATTTATGTTCATACATCTAGTCAATTACTAGAGTTGCAAACAAAGCAGATTGACTGCCCTTGAATGTTCAGCACTGGAAAATTCAAAATCCTATTTGAGAGGAGATTTTAAAAACAAACTTTTTGACACTGTTCATTGAGAATGTTCTTCCTTTATTTTTAGTCTGAAGTCTTTCGTGGAGTGTTGAAAGTAATTTCAAAAATGCTTGAAGAAAATGAAAAATTTAGAGGCAGACTGTTGACTTGCCGTCAGTTTAATACTGAAGGTAGGTAATGATCCAATAAAGTATTGCATTAGAGACAACAAATAGGTTCTTAATACATATGCATTGACTTAAGAGCTCCAGATTTGGGGTCCATTAAATTGTTACTTTTGGGTGATATGCTTTCACAACTCACAAATTATGGATTTTATTGCATACTTGGTCATTGTTACCTGTGTTTGAACTTCCCTCTGGTTCCATTGAGAGTCTTGTAGTAAGTGTGTGTAATTGGAAGGGAGTGGTGGCAGTAGCTCTTTACCACACTGTACAATAGGAAAAACATGAATGTAAAAGTGAGTGGAGTCTGCACATTTTTCTGACCATGTAAAATATGTAATGAAACTATCGTTCACAGATGCCTGTACTAGTTAATGGAAATACTTGAAGATGAATAATTTTTTTTCACCTGCAGTGTAAAATTGGAAATAGTTTGACTTCATGTAACTCATAAGTAAATTAGCTCCCACATATGTGAATTGTAACCTAATTTAACATAACTAACAACCTTCATCCTCAAGTTGTGGCCTGACCACAGATATTTCATTAGTGGAAAATGAGTCCGGAATTAAAGCTGACACACTGAGTAGATGCAACTTCAATTAGAGTTCTTGTAGCTGCTACTACAATTTAAGGCAACACAGTATATGCTTAACAAACAAAATTGGAATTTCCAGCTTGTCAATTTGATTAGTTTTAGGAAAGAGAATTTACCAATCCATTAAATATTATCAGTTAAATTAAAAGTGGCATATTCTCTCAGTGTGCTTAGCTCACATTAGTATTAATAGAAGTTTTTCTCATGCTCTGAGGACAGGGTATATACTAAAATAGTTATAAGCCATTGTTAGTGGCTTCTGTTAGTAAACCTTTGTATATTTTATCTATATGAATTTTACACATATATGGTCCCAATATATGTTTGTTGCTTATTTGTTTGCCTTAATATAATGTACACAGTAAATATACAACTGTAGGATTGTATTTGACTTATGCTCACTCTCTCTCCTCTTTGCAAACACATGTAAGTGGGCATTGAATATGGGAGTTGGACAGAGGTCAGGCATAGAATCCTCTTTTCTGGCCTTTGCATTCCCTTTTTGTGGGAGGGGTTTTGGCTGGAAGATATTTATTGTTGTTCCATTGGCCATGTCTGTGATATCTCCATCTTCTGTAGACTTTCCCTCAAGGCCAATGTAAAGCTGTGGACCCCATACATAGCTTTTCCACAGTTTATCCCTCCTTTTCTCACCAGAATCATTGTGGATGTTCATTTGCACAGCCTTTATTTGGGCTGAAGGATTTGGCACTTATACAAGAAAAATAACTTCCCTAGTTTAATTTTTTTAAAAGATGTCTTACATAACCAGAGAGAAGGAGAAACTGAGCATGCAGTAGAGCTTTGGGACACAGTCATATGTTAGAGAAAGATCTTGTTGGATTTAGAACCTTTTAAAATTAGGGCTGCTAATTTAGTCTTCCATTTGTTAAGGGGATGGTGCTATGAGCTTTCCCAAGAGGCTTGTGTTTATTTCAGGAATGAAGGGACATGGTCTGTTTACTTCTCACCTATGTTTTCAGTTGCCGGTCTCTTTTATCATCCGGGGTTAGATAACATCATTTATCTTTAGGTATAATTTGCATCTACCAAAACAAACTTTATGCTATCCTCAGTCCTAACTGCAACTTGTTTTTCTTAAGCTTTAATTGTGATTCTCATTAAGCCATATTTCGCTGAAATTCCTTAACCCTAATACCTCCTTTTAAACTAGCAGATTTTGCACAATATTGCCTCAGAGTAATAAGTCTCCTATTGATCTAAATTTTTCATTAAACAAATAGCAAATATACATTGAAATAACTCTGACTCAACTAGCTTCACTTTTGCTTTACAATTTTTTAAACTAGATTAATACAACTAACAAATTAATCTTGCATTTTATTATCTCTGTGGTTAGTTTTGTTGAAAGATGAAAGTATTTTGCAGTTTTAATGCTACATATTTCTTCAGTGGAAAACTAGCAATCAGAATCAGATACAGTACAAATGAAAATGATATCACTGTGCCTACACATTGTATTCTTCCATAGGCAGTAATATGAACCAAAGCTCACAGAATGAGGCTTCCTGCATGGACGGAGTAAGTAGTCAGTTAAAATGCCAAACAAGTTCAAAAAATAAATAAGTTTTTAGTAAAATCAAAAATATATGCATAAAGATATTGTTAAAAGATACAAAAGCATGACATTTTTATAAAATACTGTAGTCTATTAAATATAAAGCTCAAATATAAATATTTTAAGGGTCTGAACCATGCTTGGGAAGAGGAGTACGAGTATCAGCCACCATCAGCAGCAGTGCTTTATACCTCTGAAAGACTGGGAAGCAGCTCTTGCTATACCTTTTACTGCCTGGTTCATTTCTGCCAGTGTGTGTCGGTAGCAATGGCTGTGACCCATTCTACTCAAACCCTCTCTGAGACTTCTAGTTTGCCGGTGGTGCTTGCAGCCACCCAGCTCTCTGATGCTGTTTATACATGCCCCTGTGCAGGAGCATGGGAAAGGTTTCATTGAGTTCTTTCTTTCTCCTTTAGTGCACCGATAGAGTTAGCTGTAATGTGTAATAAATATGGGTCATTGTACTTTTTAAAGATCTGCTGAAGCACATATTTTAAATAGATAATTGAAGTGCAGAAGCCAGAATTGTAGCCATTTTGGAATTACTTTGTTTTACATATTTAGGCTCACTAAATTAATATGAGTCCTCTCTTCAAGGATCAGAGGGGTAGCCGTGTTAGTCTGGCTCTGTAAGAAGGAACAGAGAGTCCTGTGGCACGTTATAGACTAACAGACATATTGGAGCATAAGCTTTTGTGGGTGAATAGCCACTGCTTCAGACGCAAGTAGCCGTATGGGGTGGAAATCCATCTGACATGCATCTGACAAAGTGGGTATTCACCCACAAAAGCTTATGCTCCAATACATCTGTTAGTCTAAGGTGCCACAGGACTCTTTGTTGCTCTCTTCAAGGAATTACCTGGTATATAAATATAAAAGTTAAACATTATCAAATGCCACAGTATGTAGTATCAGTATTTTGAATAACATAAGTGCAGTGTCATATAAAGATGTATGTTTGTTTTAGTCATAATATTTGGGTCATCAGTTAAATAGATATGATTCTAAACACAGTGGACTAGACTGTTGGTCTGATCTAGCTCTGTGTAGTGCAGGGTCTGATTGGAAGGGGTGCACAATGACTTTACCATATCACTACACCCCTCTAATAATCTATTCTTAATCCTGGGAATTTTCAGAGGTCAGTTTGGCTGTGCTGCAACTTTGAGCAGCCTCAGAGTTGTTCTAATTTTCATCTGTCTATAATAGCTTCAAGGGACCATTCCAGTAGCCAATGATTACAGGAGCATAGCAGCACTCCGGCCATGCTATGTTTCTCCAAATACAACCCCTACTTTGGGGGCTGTGAAAGAGTGAAGTATAGGGATAGCTATACTGGTTTTATAGCACTGGAGGATTTTAATACCAGGGGAGACCTCAGCAGGCCACTTAAACCATATTTAAATATGTTTTGTGCTGCTGGAGCATTGCAAATGAGACATAATGGGGCTAGGGATCAGAACCAATATGTATGTGATAAGTCTCTTTATTGAACTGCAGCATTTTTAGAATTCTCAAGTGTAAATTAAAGGAGTCTGAATAAAGCCGTTAGCATTCGTCATATATTATATAACTAATCTAACTGTTGCGTGTATTTTTATATTAAAAGAAATTGCTTAAGTTTTGTCATCTTTTTTTCTTTAGGATGAGTCCATCTTTGGATGGGTGTAGCAAAGAAGTAAATGAAGATTCAGTTTCAAGTGTTGCATTGAATTAGTGTTCATTTTAGATCTGATCTAACATCCATCTGACATTAATGAAAAGACTGACAATGATTTCAGTGAGTGTTGGATCAGAGTATATAGTTTGTCTAGTATTTTAGCTAGGAGAGCTACATTTTAATATGGGTTCAGTTAAACTTTTCAGTTACAGAGTATTGTTTTGTTGAAATCCTTATTAAGCATAATATATCACTTAGTCATTGTTCATTTTTGCAGGCTTTTTAATGAACATTAGTGTGATGGTTTGCATTCAAAAGAATAGTAATATTTTATGTTAATTATATTATGAATATATATATATATTGCATAATCAACAGCTTGTCAGAATTGTTAACAAACGTGTTTAGTAAAATAAAATTTCATACATGATATCTGTCTAAAATGAATGAACCACTTGCATTCTATTGATTTAAATATTTTTATGATATTATATTAAAATAACATACAATCACCCTTCTTTTCATTCATCCATTAATACACGAACCTCAGCAATTATTTCAAATAAGAATCCAGGTGAATCCTCTCAGCCTCATCATTCATCATCAACCACATAAATGTATTGTTTATCTGGGTGTCCTTAATTGTAACATGAGGTGATTTTCCTGTGTTATAGAACCTTAAACTTGGAGTTTTGATTGACTAGTGAAGCCTTTTTAATTGGTGAATTGTGTAAATGGAACAAGGAGATTGCAAAAATAATTTTTCTGTATATGTATTTCCTCTCTATAGATAAAACATTTATCTGTTGTTCTTAGACCTTTCTTGTTCTTATGAAAGAACAGTTTTTCATTTCAAAATGTCTCAGCATTTGCAGATATAATGACTAGAATTTCAGCAGCACTGAGCTTAATAGCATGCTAGTGGTTGTATCATCAAGCAGCAAAGCACTTGGGAGGGTTTAAGCTCAGTTTTCCTAATGATAAACTGCAAGTAAATAACTAGACTGTATCTTTTTGATTGAGTACTCTGGCATTAAAGTTCTCATTATGAACAGTGATTTCTTGTAGAAAAATATTTTAATGTTACTCAAAATAGTTGACATTTCAGCTTGGGGAAAGAAAAATATTCAGATGAGCACATCATCATTTTTTCAGGAAGAGTAAAAGTTTGTAAGTCCTTTGATATTTGCTAATTACGCATTGGTGTTGTAGCTGTGTCGATCCCAGGATATTAGAGAGAGACAAGGTTGGTGAGGTAATACCTTTTATTGGACCAACTTCTGTTGGTGACTGAGGCAAGCTTTTGAGCTTACACGGAGCTTGAAAGCTTTCCTCTCTCACCAGCAGAAGTTGGTCCAATAAAATATATTACCTTACCCATCTTGTCTCTCTATTTGCTTAATAAACAGGTAGGGTCAGAATTTTTTTTTATTGTTTATGAGTTGGTCATTCTATTTCTGCAGTTCACAATGTAGAACTGATAAATGAAATTATTTTTAATTCACTTTATTAATGTAACTTCTGTTCACCATTCACTACACTTGCCTACACTGTAACTTCTGTTCCATATTGTAATTCAAACCCCATTTTAAAACACTCACTCCATTTTGTAAAAGCTTCCTCCAACCTTCATTTTTGCAAACCCTGCTGTAATCTTATTAGTTTAGTTTAGATGTGTGAATGAGGTATGTATGGATGCCGGAATCAACCTCCAGCCCCAGCCTGTCCTGATGAGATAAAGTTCAAATACCAACGGCTGAAGACCTAGACAACAGCCCTAAACAAAGTAAGAAGCATCCACCCTAAAAAGAAAAGGACACAGAACAACAGAAGGAAGATCAAAGCCAGGTTCAAGGCTGAAAGTCACGCCTGCGATTGATGGGTGATCAGTCTAAACCCAGAGGCAGCATGACACAGCAAGACCTATAGACTTTGAATCCAAACTAAAAGCCTATAAAAAAGAAGGGTGAGATGAAAGACTCTGGGTAACATTCTGTTGCCAACATGGAAGGACATCAGTGCCTGCCCAACAGAGATCCAGCTTGTCCTTGTGCCTGGCTTTCCTGGCCAGTTAGCCGCCACAAGCTACGAACCCAAGCTACAAAATCAAGCTATGAACTTAAGCTATCTTGAGGACTGGAACTATGCAGCAGCTGCAGAACATCTGATGGGTGTGTGTGTGTGTGTGTGTGTGTGTGTATGTGTGTGTGTGTGTGTGTGTGTGTGTGTGTGTGTGTGTGTGTGTGTGTGTGTAGGTATTAGGTATAATGTGTGTATGTAAGAAGATATTAGTTATTAGTCATAAATCAAATTATCATAATAAATGTGGCATCTTTGTCTTGTCCCCTTTAATAAGATCCTGCTGGTTTTTCTGGTCTAATATAATTGGTATAACATTTTGGTGGAGAATAGCGAAAGGGGGATTATTGGTATTTTTGCCTCACTTATTGTAAACCAATCTGTGTGCACACAACCGGCTCTACAGAACCAAAACCTGCTGGCCTCCGAAGAGGTAGTAGAAAACTTAAAATTGTTAACAAAACCTGCTGGCCTCCAGATAGGTAGCAGGAAAAGAAAGAAAAATCAGGGGCAGCAAGAGGGTCCCAGGGGCCAGCAGTGCTGCTTGCTGAACAAAATTAAAAATGTTTAAGAAAAGGCAAGGGAAAACAGTCTCAGAGGGAGGAATGGAGTCAAAAGTAGCTTCTACCTCACTTTTTATTAAAGAGATAATGCCGTCTAAACAAATCCTTCAGAGATATGGGCACAGTCCTTAGACTGAACAAGCCCTTGCAGATATCTGCACCATTTCAGACCTAGAGGATAGGTTGGCCCTGTCATAAACAGATAGCTAAGGGTTAATGTTCTTTTACCTGTAAAGGGGTAACACCAGTAACCTGAAACACCTGACCAGAGGACCAATCAGGAAACAAGACTCTTTCAAATCTGGGTGGAGGGAAGTTTGTGTGTGAGTTCTTTGTTCTTTGTCTTGTGTCTGACCCTCTCGGCTCTGAGAGTGATCTTTCTGTCTCCTGGCTTTCTAATCTTCTGTTTCCAAGTTGTAAGTACAAAGATAGGAAGACCACAGGTTTATATTGTTTTCTTTTATATTTACATGGGTGTAGTTGCTGGAATGTGTTAAATTGTATTCTTTTTGAATAAGGCTGTTTATTCATTTTTTTCTTTTAAGCAAATGACCTGTATTTGTCACAGAGAGACCATTTTTATGTCCTTTTCTTTCTTTTTTATATAAAGCTTTCTTTTTAAGACCTGTTGAAGTTTTTCTTTAGTGGGGACTCCAGGAAATTGAGTCTGCAGCTCACCAGGGAATTGGTGGAAGGAAGAAGTCAGGGCAAAAATCTCTTGGTGTTAGATTTACTAAGCCTGACTTTGCATACCCTGTGGGTGAGGGGGGGTGTCATAAACAGATAGCTAAGGGTTAATGTCTCTTTCACCTGAAACACCTGACCAGAGAACCAATCAGGAAACTGGATTTTTTCAACTTTGGGTGGAGGGAATTGTGTGTCTGAGTCTTTTGTCGGTCTGCCTGCTGTCTCTGAGCTTTGGAGAAGTAGCTCTGTTTTCTAATCTTCTGTTTCTAAGTGTAAGGACAAAGAGATCAGATAGTAAGTTATATGGTTTCTTTTCTTTGGTATTTGCATGAATATAAGTGCTGGAGTGCTTGCCTCCTAATGGGAGGGCTATTGCATGACAAAAGACCCTTAACAGTTTGGTAATGGCTTCTTGCTTATTATGCAAGCCACAGACTGCCAGATAGAGCAGAAAAAAAAAATTCTCTCTGGTTCCCTTTTAAAACCAAACTGTTTCTCTCTGCTAAAAAGCCCTTAGCAGAGAAAAGAAAAATATAATATTCCTACTGGCTTCTGGATTCTGTCTATCTCCCAACCGCTGCCACTCATGTTATAACCTTATTCCCAGATTTGGACCTTAGCGTCCAAAATAGGGGAGTTAGCATGAAAGCCTCCAAGCTTAGTTACCAGCTTGGACCTGGTACTTGCTGCCACCACCCAAAAAATTAGAGTGTTTTGGGGCACTCTGGTCCCCCTGAAAAACCTTCCCTGGGGACCCCAAGACCCAAATCCCTTGAGTCTCACAACAAAGGGAAATAATCCTGTTTCCCTTCCCCCCTCCAGGTGCTCCTGGAGAGATACACAGACACAAGCTCTGTGAACTACACAGAGTGATTCCCCCTCTCCGTTCCCCAGTCCTGGGAACAAAAAAGACTTTCCTATTCCCCCAGAGGGAATGCAAAATCAGGCTAGCCAATTCAACACACACAGACCTCCCCTGATTTCTTCCTCCCACCAATTCCCTGGTGAGTACAGACTCAATTTCCCTGAAGTAAAGAAAAACTCCAACAGGTCTTAAAAGAAAGCTTTATATAAAAAAGAAAGAAAAAATACAAATGTTCTCTCTGTATTAAGATGATACAACACAGGGTCAATTGCTTAAAAGAATATTGAATAAACAGCCTTATTCAAAAAGAATACAAATCAAAGCACTCCAGCACTTATATTCATGCAAATACCAAAGAAAAGAAACCATATAACTTACTATCTGATCTCTTTGTCCTTACACTTAGAAACAGAAGATTAGAAAACAGAGCTACTTCTCCAAAGCTCAGAGACAGCAGGCAGACCGACAAAAGACTCAGACACACAATTCCCTCCACCCAAAGTTGAAAAAATCCAGTTTCCTGATTGGTTCTCTGGTCAGGTGTTTCACGTGAAAGAGACATTAACCCTTAGCTATCTGTTTATGACAGGGGGGAAGTACTTGTGTTTTCCAGGACTGGAAACAGGGAGGGTGGAGTCCCTCTGTTTAGATTCATGGAGCTTGCTTCTGTATATCTCTCCAGGAACCCAGGGAGGGCACACCTGGAGGGGGGAAGGAAATGGTTTAGTCCCCTTTGTTGTGAGACTCAAGGAATCTGAGTCTGGGGGTCCCCCAGGGAAGGTTTTGGGGAGACCACAGTGCACCAGGCACTGTATAGATTCCTGGCTGGTGGCAGCTTTACCAGGTCCAAGCTGGTAACTAAGCTTGGAGGTTTTCATGCTAACACCCATATTTTGGACGCTAAGGTCCAGATCTGGGAAAAATGTTATGACAGGCCCAATATATCCTCATATGTAAAACCTCAAATGCAACAAAAAGAGATGCTGCAGGGATCTGGCTTCTGTGGGAGGCTTGTAATGACAGCTACCTCCACCTAACAGCCTGTAAAAAGAAAAAAAATCTCTAAAAGAGAAACTATTCCAACTTAAAAAAAAAAAAAAAAAAGGAACATTTGAGACCTCAGAAGGGGCAAATTTTTGGGACCTCCCTGGAGAGTGGAAAACGGAATATTTGGGTAGATTCCTCCTCCCAGGGCCAGAATGCCATTGCAACAGTAACAACAGTCCTGCTTCTGCCTCAGACCTCCAGGCCATGGTAAAGTGGCTGGAGATTTTAAAATAAAAAAATCTAAAGTCACAAAGAAATGAACCATCTAATTAGCATTTGTGCAGCCCCAAGTACCAAACACACTGTGGCAAAGACTGAGCATGGTCTGCCATGTGGGAGCACTGTGCTAATTTGTTTCTAAGCTTCTATTTTTCAGGCTCTGAACCAGAACATCAGGAGAGCTGGTACCAGCTGAAGAGTTATAAAATACCATGGTTATAGTGTCGCGACAAAGTCTGTGTTCAGTGTTCTGTGTTGCATGTTCTGTGTCTGTCTCTAGTGGTGTCCTGTGCTAGCATTGGGTCCAGAAAAAAAAATAAGAAATACTACACTAGACAGGACAAATGTCATTTCCTCTCTCTACTTCCCCCAAGTCCATCCAACTTAGCAATCACCACTTGTGTCCAAAAAAAAATAAAAACTTTGGTCCCCAGTGCATCAGGTTTATTTTTTGTTAGATTCTCTAATAGTCATTTTGTTGTTAATTTTGTTATTGATACATTTGTATTGTTAGTTACATTTGCTTATATTGTTAATTTCACACTTCCTTCTATGCACTCTGGTTCTACTTTCCCAAGCCCAAAAGGGTAGTTCTTGGGCCCTCATAACTTGTAAAATCTTGGCCCATAATTGTAGGGCCCCATCTTTCAGGTCCCCAGAAACTTCTTGAGAACAGCTGTTAAAAATAGGGGATTCTGCAACATTTTAGCAACAAAATGTTAGTTTAAGTCCAAATCAGCTTAACCTTGCATGACAACTGTGGTCCTCCTACAAAATCGTATTTGCTGTGTGTGCTTAAAAAGGTCCTGACCAGTAACTTTTATTGTTTGATGGCTATTGCTGCATCAAACTTGGTCCTCATGTTATTTGTCAATGTACCCAATAATTGTAATGGTTTTATTATATTCCCATTTATTATAACTATAATTGTTTTCATTTATGTATAGGTTATATCTGGTGTTTAGTCAATTGTAATAGGTTTAGTTACATTCACCTAGTTATAATTATTTGGTTTGTTTGCAACAGATCACCTTGCCCTACAATGTCAACAACTACTGTAATGGTCATAACTCAAGGGGCAAAGTGTTGTAGAAGCAGCCCACCTGGTCAGCAGTTCTAAATATAATTTTTCATCCCCTCATTGTGCTATTAGTAACCCTAACTGTTATGCTGGTTCTGCCTTAAAACAATTACATAAAGTGTGACCCATTCAGTACCCCTGGATTGAAGGGTCAAAAGGGGGACAATGTAGAACTGATAAATGAAATTGTTTTTAGTTGTTCACTTTATTAATATAACTTCTGTTCACCATTCACTACACTTGCCTACACTGTAACTTCTGTTCCATATTGTAATTCAAACCCCATTTTAAAACACTCACTCCATTTTGTAAAAGCTTCCTCCAACCTTCATTTTTGCAAACCCTGCTGTAATCTTATTAGTTTAGTTTAGATGTGTGAATGAGGTATGTATGGATGCCGGAATCAACCTCCAGCCCCAGCCTGTCCTGATGAGATAAAGTTCAAATACCAACGGCTGAAGACCTAGACAACAGCCCTAAACAAAGTAAGAAGCATCCACTCTAAAAAGAAAAGGACAACAAAACAACAGAAGGAAGATCAAAGCCAGGTTCAAGGCTGAAAGTCACGCCTGCGATTGATGGGTGATCAAACTAAACCCAGAGGCAGCGTGACACAGCAAGACCTATAGACTTTGAATCCAAACTAAAAGCCTATAAAAAAGAAGGGTGAGATGAGAGACTCTGGGTAACATTCTGTTGCCAACATGGAAGGACATCAGTGCCTGCCCAACAGAGATCCAGCTTGTCCTTGTGCCTGGCTTTCCTGGCCAGTTAGCCGCCACAAGCTACGAACTCAAGCTACAAAATCAAGCTATGAACTTAAGCTATCTTGAGGACTGGTAACTATGCAGCAGCTGCAGAACATCTGATGGATGTGTGTGTGTGTGTGTGTGTGTATAGGTATAAGGTATAATGTGTGTGTATAAGAATTAAGATATTAGTTATTAGTCATAAAACAAATTATCATAATAAATGTGGCATCTTTGTCTTGTCCCCTTTAATAAGATCCTGCTGGTTTTTACTGGTCTAATATAATTGGTATAACATGATAATATGAAAAGCTGTATGAAGCTGCTTTAATGTAAATAAATCCCAGATTGTGAGCTCTAGAGTTGAGGTTATTTCTGAGTAAACTACTACTAACAGTTAGCATTCTTAGTGGCCAAGACTGAATGGGCCCTGGAGATTAAACCACTCTTTTCACCTTTATGATTGGTCTTTCTTGGGGAGGAGAGAAATATATTAGCCTGGTAATGTGAAGGAAGAGTGCCCATACTATTCATGTTCTTTGGATTATGAATACAGGCATCACTCTCCACAGCTGTGCTAAATTGACTTTAAAAGGAAGAAATTACACTACATAACAATGGACCTGAGTCTTCACTATTTTGCACTTTGTGTAGTCATTTATACCTGCCTGAAGTGGATGTAAATAGCTGCTGTTGTTATCCCCATATTGCATTCATTGGGCACACATGTAAATGACTACACAGGGTGCATGGTTGGGGAGAATCAGGCCCAATGAGACAGATCGAGCCTTTTGCTGGCACAAGTGTCAATTCAGGGACCGGGGGAATGTAGTTTGAACCTGCCCTATTCAGGGCCTGTTGGGGTGAGCTAGTTTAGCACCCAGTATTATATCCCAGTTTTAGTGTGGCTTCTGTGGATCTTTACAGTGACACTAAACAGCCTCTCTCCCTTCTCTGGCATGCCTGTGCTCTGCCTCCACTCTGCTCCCAGATCACTCCAGAATGCCCATTATGCCCAGGGTGGTATGTGGGTGTAGAGCACCCTTGCACTGAGAGTATTCTCTGGGGCACTTTATGCTTGTTCTACAGCCTCTTTGTGTCAGCTTGGCTGGCACAAAGGGATTGCAAGGCAGTGCTGAGTATGGCCCAGTATGGGAGCAGTAATGAATCTAGCTTCTGACAGTAGTGGCCTGATTTCATATACACTGGTGTAAACAGGAGTAATTCTACTGAAATCAAAGAAGTTAAACTTCTGAAGAACAGATTTAAAGAAGAATCAGCTCCAGTATGTAGACCCAATGCAAAGTGAAATCCACACCATGAACATCAACTCAAAACACCTAAAGCACAGTGAACAATATTCCAGTTACAGTATTTTATGTTTCTTAATTTGAAGTGCTAAACGTAAACTAGATGAGAGAGTGTCTATTGTGTTGAGTAATAACATACCCATGTGAACCAGGCAAATGACATCTTCAACAAGAAAAAAGAGTTGCCACCCACAAGAAATAAGTTATTTAAAATAGATTCATTAAAAGGAACAAGGAATAAACAGTGAAACCTCAGGGCAGCAGATCAGAGTTCAGAAATCAAATGACCCTCCCCTGAGATCCCTTAACAGTTACCCCAGAAAAGAGAAGCAAATGCCATTTCATCTTGCTGTTTCTGGATAGGAATAGTATTTTTCAGTTTTCTTTTCAAACTACAAATCAGTTACTTAGACTTTTTAATAAGAAATCTAGATTGGCGTGTGCGCAGTGCAAGGTGATATATGAAATTGTGGGTAATTATCCATATTTGTGTATTGAGAAGCTTGATGCTTTGTAAAAGTTAGCAATTTGTCTTAAGGTGGTATAATTCAGGGGTTGGTCTGAGCAGGAACCCCTTTGCATTCAGTTTATACTAGTGCAAATGATTACAATAGTTACAGAGCAATGGATCAGTCTTTTGCATTCCTGAGTGAAGTTAGTGGTACATGTCTGTTCTGGCTACTAGGGTCAGTCAGCAGGATTCCTCTGCACCTCCATACATGATTCTACAGCCTGAAACCCAGTCAGGATATTAACACTTAGCCATATTGATGTTAGTTAAAAATGAACATTGTTAGCTGTTTGCTGATTATTTCAGCAGAAGCATTCAGCTGTTATGGGATTTTGAGCAGACTTTAGGACTGTGAGCAGAGCTTGCGATATTAGGCAGAGCTTGACTAGAATAGCAAGGTGATTTTCAGCTACCCTGGACATTAATATACAGTGAACCGTGCATTTAGAGAAACCTCCAGTAGGCAACTTCCCTGTTTTAATTTTTAAGTATATCCTCAAGGCTTCCAGTTCATTTTTTATGACCTCTAGTTTAGTAAGCGATTGAGTTTTGTTGCTCCTTTCAGAGGTGGCTTAAAGCTGATTTAGCAGTGTATGTAATTTTTTGTGTATGGGTAGATCCTGTAAGTACGAAAGAAAACAGGAACCAACTATTTATAGTTCTTATAAATATATTTGCAATGCCATAAACAAAGTTTGTATTTTGGCTAGTATTGTAATTGCGTTAAGTATTTATGTAGCTATGATGATAGGATACTGTTTGCACAGTAACCAGGACAGCATTGCCTTGATTTGTTGAGCAGAATAGGTTTTGCACCAAACTATAGTAGCAAATGAAACTGTTTTTAAATGGAAGCTTATATTCTGGGGAAAAGAGAAAAATCTCTGGAAGAGCATTAAACCCAGTAAGATTTTTTCATAAGTATTCACAAGCAGTCACTAATCAGTTGGTGACAGTGCCATGGAGATTCGATCTGAAGAAGACAATGCATGTATGACAGTTTTACTGCTGCCATTGTAGCCTGTAAAAATCAATACATATGTTTACATTTTCATTTGGCAGTGGCAAAAGATAAGGACACCTCTGAGGAAAAGGGAATTATTATGTCTTGATCCTGAGAGATGCAGAGTGCCTCCTTAGGCCTGAGAAATTCTTAGTGCTTTCACTTCCCATTGATTTCAGCGCTTCTTAGAACTGGGCCCTTTTGCTTCTTCCACAGTGTATGTGACATGTCAATGAGATGCTCTGTTGTATTGCGCTAAGTGTGTCTGAGTAAAATAAGTGGTTTTGCTCAATTGTGGACATTGCTGGGTTGATTATGAACATGGCTGATTTGTGCATGTTATTGGTGTTCATGATGAGAATGAATAAATTTTAACTATGAAAGTGTGGAAATTACCACACATTTGGCATTATTGTACAGACAAATAATGGAGAGAGATTACAAGAACAGAACTGTTGCTCAGAGGTTCATCAAAGCACTGAGAAATGCTGCTTCTCCTCCAGAATGTTGTCATCTATATTTTAAAGTTAATCATAGAATATCAGGGTTGGAAGGGACCTCAGGAGGTCATCTAGTCCAACCCCTTGCTCAAAGCAGGACTAATCCTCAACTTTTTCTTCTTTCTTTTTTTTTTTTGCCCCAAATCCCTAAATGCCCCCTCCCCCCCGGCTTGAACTCACAACCCTGGGTTTAGCAGGCCAATGCTGAAACCACTAAATGAACATTTAAAATGGCTTCTATTTCTGCTTTGTGTTTTTCCTTGGTGTCATTATGTGTGTGACAAGAAGACAGCACTGTTGCTGTAATTTTGCATGCTGGATGAAATGCTCCATAGTTGGGACCACCACTAGATAAGCCTTACTTTAAAACATGTACACCTCTACCCTGATATAACGCTGTCCTCAGCAGCCAAAAAATCTTACCGCGTTATAGGTGAAACCGTGTTATATCGAACTTGCTTTGAGCCACTAGAGTGCACACCCTCGCACCTCCGGAGCGCTGTTTCACCACGTTATAGCCAAATTCGTGTTATATCGTGGTAGAGTTGTATATTTACTTTTTACTTTACTTGTTACATTGCATTTAAACTAGCGGTGTCCCTTAAACTAATTACAAAGTAAATCTTCCTGACTATAAAACTGAGTAGGCTGTGGAACAAACTGCCAAGAAAAATGGTAGAAGCTCCATAACTTGGGATGGTTACACTAGACTGGACAAAACACGGGGAAATGTGCAATAGGGAACAATCTCTTAGCAAAGCTTTTTCCATCTATAACATTTGTGGTCGATGAGATCATTTTAGCAGAAACATTCAACTATTCTGGGATTATTATTTTGCTTACATGCTGAATTACCACTTATTTCAGATAGAGGGCGAATTTCATACCTGGCATAAATCCGTTGACTTCAGTGGAATCAGAACAGGGAAGGGATACATCTGCTTCCAGAAGTTCTGTATTTCTCACCTTGTTTCACCTAGCCTCTTGAATCCCTTTCAAAATTATTCTGTGTGGATGATTTAGAAGCAAAACTAATAATTCAGCAGAATGCTCTCATTTTTCCCTATGAACTGTCATGTTCTGGCTTGTCTGAAGTTGCTCTACTTTTTCAAGATACTATCCTTGGCATGCAGAATTGTGGTTCTTCACCTCCGAGTGCTACAGTTGTTTTTCCTTTTCCTCTCAGTAATTCCTGTTGCCTGTCCACACACCTCCAAACTCTTCCATTGGTCTCTTCTGCTCCCAGATTTCCAATATATATTTGATGGAAATAATGTTGCTACATAAAGTAGTGTGCACAACTGTGAAGAAAATGCATTTGTGCATGAAATACATTTAATGAAAAAGAAAATGTGCTTAAACATTAATATCATAGACCATGGGGGAAGATGGAGATTGAGAGTAGAATGATTTATAGCTTGGGACTCTTAAACTGTGTAGAAGTTTGCTTATTTTGTAGCTATCACAAACTTGTTGACAAGTTGCAGAAATTAAAAATGTAGTGAAATGCTACATCTGAGACCCGGTTACAAATTGTAGGCCTCTTTAGTGTTAATTGGTAATGAAAGCAGTAATTCTATTCTGATTTGTTTAGCTGGAAATAGAAAACAATAGACACTAGGTCTCTTATAAAAGGAATAAAAAGAGGCACATTTTCTATTGACAGAAGAAATGTCTTGTGTACCCATGGAATTTCCTGTTGATCATATTGCGGCTTTCTCTTGTTGCCAGTCATTGATCTGCTTTGTGTGGGTAGAAATGTTAGACATTGTATTCACTCTGTAGTAAAATCTGTAAGTTACTGTTTGCTTTGTTGTTTTCAGTTTGCTTTCCCTTATACTGCCTTAATCTTGCTGACAGCTTTAAAATGTCAATTTTCTATGAAGCACTCAGTTTTATAAGCTTATTATTGCTATTTCATATCTATTTGTGCAGATCAGAGTTGCAGATTTTCAAGGAAACATTCTCAAATGAAAATGAGGCTTTTACACTTTCTAAAGTAGCCACAGAGATTTCCTCTGTCTTTTCGGAGGAAATTCTGCAATTTCTCTTTATCAGGTTTCCACATTTTTCAGATGATGGCACTGTGCAATTTCAGTAGGTGTGTTCTCTGTGTATATTCACAACCATACCTGTTTATTTTTAGTGACAAAGATGTTTTTATACCTGCCAGTCCTGGAGAGCTAAGGCAGAATGAGGGGTTCTATTCTGTCTCATGTATCCTCAGCATAATTCTTTGTTTAGTTCCAGTCAGTTACCTATGGTATTGCAAGGTATAACTTCATGGAATTTAATAAACAAAACTATTAGTAAATGCACAAGAAGGAATGGAGTACAGTATGCTGCCCCTTATCTGTGTTGGCCCTGAAGGGGTAATGGGAGTAACAATCAGAAAAAAAATGTTAATACTAAAATAAGTTTGAATATATAAAGAGAGTCAATATGGTGAGTAAGCAGGTTTCATTTTTGTATCTGCATTCTTCATAGCACAAACACAGTCTCAATGGGTTTGCAGAGGTGGTGCTGAAGGCACAATTTGAAAGGCATGGATATGCACAATTGTCACTAATGACATCATTTGAAGGCAGTGGGGCTGCTCAGGTGTCACCGAGCACATAATTTGGCTTGCAAGATCTTTACTGGTGTTGATATACAGTGGTGCTGGAACATTTTATGTAGTGGGAGTGCTGAGAGCCATTGAACCAAACTGTAAACCCTGTAATCAGGGCCGGCTCCAGACACGAGCGAAGGAAGCAGGTGCCTGGGGCGGCCAATAGAAAGGGGCGGCACTCTGTCCGTCATTGGGGCGGCACATCCATTCTGCAGCAGGACTTTGGAGGTGAGTCCTTCAGCAATTTGGTCTTCGGAGGCACTTTGGCGGCAGCTCAACTCTGCTTCAGTCTTTGGCAGTAATTTGGCTGCAAGCCCCTCACTCCCTCTTGTCCTTTTCGGCGGCACTTCGGGGGCAGCTCAATCGGGTTTTTCTTTTTTCTTTTTCTTTTTTTTCCTGACACTTGAGGCGGCAAAAAAGCTGGAGCCAGCCCTTCCTGTATATGATGGAAACCACTTCAAGCCAGGGGTTCTGCCATACCCCTAGTTCCCTCACCTATGCTGATATATTTGAAAGCGAGGTTTGACTTTAAGATCACAGGGTGAATTTGCAAGCCTGGAAGTTAGAAAAACACCCATTTGCTTCATAGTACTCTTATCTGGAAATCACTGACACTAAACATGGAAAGCCATGATGCCAGTTTAAAGGAATTACTTCTCATAGTAAAAGTGCACAAAAGTTGGCACAAAGTGATTACGTTGTTTCATAACCATTCACCTGAGTACGTGGAGTGACAGTCTCTCTGGTAGAAGGAGCTGTATAATTCCAGTGTGTACTCAGCAGCAGATAATTACACTAAGCATCTTTAGTAATATAATGAGATACAAGGTATCTTCTTATATGTTCAGGTCTGGAGAAAAATTTAAGTGGGCTTTGGATCAGGCCCAGATATGCAAAATATTCAGGATTAACATGAATTCAAAATTAAGGAAAAGAAATGACCAATTTTTTTAAAAAAGTATAACTCTTACCACTAGGTCAAAAAAGGGGCATAATCTGTCAGCATGAGAGATTTTTTCCTTTTGCCCCATGCCTTGTTCATGCACACTATTTAAACCATGTTCTGAAGACAAAAACGTTAATTTTTTCATGGGTTTGTCCGTGGTATTTATCACTATGGTATCTGAGTGCTTCATAAACAGTTTATCTTCACAAAATGTGAGAGGAGGAGGTATTATTATCCTCATTTTACAGATGGGGACCTGAGGTACAGAGAGATTAAGGTAAAAAGTATTCACTATTTTAGGTGTCTAATTTGAGACACCCTAGGATCTGATTTTTCAGAATACGTGGATCATTATATAGCACTTCATATGTTTGAAGCATAGCTCCCACAGACTTCAGCTGCAGCTGTGAGTTCTCAATACTTCTGCACATCAGTGCCCAAAGTCCAAGGAAATGAAGGAAATACCGTTAGTGACCACCTCTGAAAAGTTTGATTTAAGTGACTTAACTAAATTCACACAGGAACACTGTGGCACCGACAGGAATAGAATCCAATTCTCCAGGGAAGCATTCAGGTTGCTTCACTTATTTCACTGTCTTTTCTCTTCCTTCAATCTGCCTTATTCACTATGCACCTTCCAACTTCTGCAACAAATGGAGGGGTCTCACAGACTCCAGTCATCTTCACTACATAATCCTGATTCATCCCCAAAGCAGGTCCATCTTGTGCACTGAATGAGGTTGGCATCCTGTGGAAAAAACAGATATGATCATGTATTTAAAACTGCATCATAATACATATACACAAAGAGCTGAACTGGGGTTGCACAGACAATCTAACTGAGAAGTAGGGGTCCACTTAAATTGCTGAGAAATCACACAATTTTCACAGGTTGGTCATGGCATAAATAGCATATTTCACGGATGTGTTACACAGCTGCAACATTTTCTATTTATGCCACGTCCAACCCCCCAAAATGTGTGATTTCTCCTCAGGGATTGCAAGCCTATAGGAGGTCACGTTATTGCCACCCTTACTTCTCTGCTGCTTATGGGTGGCATTGCCTTCAGAGGTGGGTGTCTGGGCACCAGCTGCCACTCTCTACTCCGCCTCCACAACTGGATGGCTGGAGACCAGATTTCACAGTCCATGATGCAATTTTCATAGCTTTGAATTTGGTGGACCCTGATTTATGAGTGCTTGACTTTGCAACCCTAATAATGTTCTTCTAATGTAGGGTTATGTGTGCATAGTTTCCTGTTTTTGTTGTTGTTTTTCTTTTAATAAAAGCAAACTGAGAAAAACAGAAATTCCATCATGTGGCATCTTATTGACTGCCACATGGGCCATCAGCAGGTTTGGAACCTTTAGATCCACCACATGAACTTCTGACTCTTGAGCTAATGGAGTGGCTGATAGCAGTAGTACGTTGTCATCCTCTGTGTGGACCAGAACTAGATGCAAATGGGATATTGCCACTGAGTTTCACAGATATTTGCTATCAGCAGAAGAATAGTGAGATTCAGGAATTTGGATTTCATTTCAGTGTCTGCAAAGCAGAGTGCTGTAGTGGGCATTGATCTTTTCTTCTTTCTTCCCAAGCATTCCCTTTTCTGCCCACTCCCCTCCAACCTGGTCCCTGTTCCAATCCACTCTCTTCACCACACCTGACTCCTCACTCCAGTCCCAGTCTCTTCACCTAACTGGCCTTGGTCTTCACTCCTTGGACTGCTCATCCTAGTCTGCACCTTCTTGCTCAGCAAGTCTTAGTCTTTCCTCTACATACTCTCTGCCTCAATCTCAGTCTCCCCACAGCTTTCCAGTCCCAGATTCCTTCCCAGTTGCCCTAACCAGCCCTCCAGCTCTTTGTCCCAGTCTCCTTGCCCAGCCAGTCCCATTTGTCCCTTTCTGGCTTTTCATCCAATTTGTCTCTCTCCGTTAGCCTCCAGTTAGACCCCTCCTGGCCCCTGTTCCCTTATCCCACTGCCTCCCTGTCCCAATCTCCTTCTCCAGGCTCCTCACCCAATCTCAGGATTTGTGCCCCTCTTCCCCCTTACCCCAGCTCCTTGTCCCAATCTCTTAGTCCAGCCAATCCCAGTTCTTCCCCTGCATTCTGGTTCTTCATCAGATCCCCACTCATCTTCCCCCTGCCTCACTGGTTCCTTGCCCAATCAGTCCCCAAAGATCTCCCTCTGATCTCAGCCTTTCCCCACCTACTGGCTCTCAGTTTCCCTCCATATTTCCTTCCCCAGCTCCCAGTCCAAGTGTCCTTGCTCAGCCAGCCTCAATTTCCCTTTCCCCCACCCTCAGCCTCCAGTCTCAGTCTCCCTGTTCCAATCTACCCTGGTCATCTCCCCAACAGTTCTGGCTCTTGTCTTCTCTGTAGGAATCATTGATAGCACAGGTGAGACAGGCTCCCTACTCTCAGGGGATGTGTCTGGACCCAGCAAGCCTTTCAGCACCACAGAGCTACACTTGCAAGGAAAGTCCTGCTCAGTCCTAGGCTTGAGAATGCCCCCTGTAGATGGAATCCTCTAGTAATTTAGCTGCTAAAATCCAAGAATTGTCTACAGAAAATATGTGAAATTTGATTTTTCAAAAACTTATTTTTACCATATTTGGGTGATTTTTTTCACAAGGAGAGCAAAAAGCACAGTTTGGACATGAAGGCTACCTCCTGTCAAATGTCAAGTCCCTGCTCCAAAGCATAGGGGCATTACAACTTTTTGAAGTAAAGGCGGCCAGAATTTTTCATCACGGGCAAAATAATGTATTTGCCATTGCATGTTTCTCAGAAATTGAAATAAAAATAAAATACAATACAATACAAAAAATTATTCAACCTGAGGCAGACACCCTGCTTGAAAAATTTGAGCCAAAACAGTTAAAGTTTGGTAAAGTTATAAGCAACTGAAAACAGGCTCCTATCATGGAAAGTGTTGGGCACCTTAATAATAGTGCGAACAGCCTTGTCTATAATAATTCCTCCCCCAGGGCTTCTTGCACTCAACAGCCATACTTAGCACTTGGAATGAACTCACCGAACTGTAATGAAAGATTTTGTCTTGCCTGTGCCAAGGTATCACTTAACAGTGTTATCACAACTGGGCTCCAAAAGGCCTTCTCTACACAAACAGTTCACAGCTTTTAGAAGAAAATTTAGTGCTTGTAAAAGATGCCAGATTGAGAGCCCTGGAGACAAAGCTTTATATTTATAACCAATCTGATAGGGCATGTCCAGTAATAGGGTTAGATTGCCCCATGTTAATTTCTGCTCCTAAGCAAAGTGCTTCAGCCCTGTCCTACAAAGGCCACTTCTTATGATCTAGATATTGTGGTGATGGGTGTATTTGAAATGTAGATAGATAGAGTTCAGTGTCTGAGCTCAGTAAGTTCTTAGTCTTTGTGCCTGCTAGTACCAGATGAGGGGTGGTTATGCAATATAGAAACTTGTCTTCTGGAAGCTGAATGAGACCTCCAATCCTCTCATTTCACAAAAGGCTCAACCAAAAAGCCAGCGGCAGTTATAACTTTCACTCAGTACCAGCCCTGACTGGATTCGATCCAAGCACTAAGAAGTGAGAGGTGGTGCATCCCAGCACTAGTCCCTTTCTTGTTTTTTTAGGGGGCTAAATCCTGCAACCTTCACTCAAGATTTACTAATTGGAGCCAATAGACGTTTCCCTTAATTAAGTCAGGACTGAGGGCTGCAGAATTTGGCCCTGTCTAGGAAAACTCCTTATTGTTGGCGTACCATAAATGAAATCACAGTTGCACAAACAGGAGTTTCCGGGCTTAGGTACCGCCGCGCAGCATCAGGGCAGAATCGTTGCTCCCGATTGTATCTGAAAACTCCCCTCTGGTTCCCGGAGCAGGCTCCAGGTGGCGGTGGTGGGTAAGCGCGTTCCCGGCTGCCCTATCTGACGCCGGCGGATTGTTTTCTGCAGCACTTGTGGCCATGCACTGAAACAGCAGGTGGTGCCAGATTCCACATGGAAGCCACTACCCTAGTGTGTGTGTGTGTGTGTGTGTGTGTGTGTGCTGCAGGCTGGCGCTGCTCTCAGCACTCCATTCCCCGCTTCGCCGTCAGTAGCGTTTGGAGCCAGGCGGCTGCAGACCGAAGCGCTGTCCCTTCAGCACCACCTTCCTGCGCTGGGAAAAGCCCGGTCCTGCACAGCTCGGCCCGATCCGCCCCAATAAAAGCGTGGTTTGCAGTAAGTACAGGGAGATTTGTGGCTATGGGTGAGGGGAGGTGTTTGTTGCTGGTGTGTTTTGTGTGTGTGTTGTACAACATCCCCGGTGTGCCTGTATAGCTTCACCACCAACAGCAGACAATGAGAGCTCAGCCTGAGTTGCATTGTGCCACAGTTTGGGGGGGTGCCTGTCCCGCTCTGACAGGGGATCAAGCTTGGGGTGATTTTATTGGAAATCAAAACCCCATTCTTGTATTCATATTTTGTCTTCTTTAAACAAAAATAGCCTATAGGAGAGGAGCGACCAGCCTGGAATAGCAGCCCCATCATCTGATTAACCACAGGACAAGGAGCAACATGCCAGTTTCAGCAGCATTCTTTTAAGTGCACTTTTTAACAAGGATTTTCATAGCTCCAGACACCAACAATATATGTGATGAAACAAATACTGGGCCAAGTTTATCCCTGGTAGAAGTCCATAGGCATCAGTGGATTTACAGTAGGGATGCATTTGGCCCATGTGCGAGGGCTTTTTGCAACATGTTCCTGATCTGCGACAATATTTCCTGTGTTAGTGGGATTGTGAGAGGTTTTATTTGGATTCACTTTGGGCCTTTTGAGGAGTTTTTATTTGTTTAATGTACCTTAAAGTGAAGTTGTTCCAGATTTGATATGCTTTGTCTCTAGCAATCCAGTAAAAAAGCCCAAATGAGTAATGACTGATAGGCAGAATTCAACAGAGCAGTGTCAGACAGAATCCTCTTCTCCATTTCCTTTCCCCTTCGCCCACCCCCATCCCCTTGTAACATCAGTCATCTTGATTTGTTTTAGGTCTGGAAAGTGAGGTCCAAGAATGGTGAAGCTGGGGAGTAATTTGAGTGACAAGAACAGCAAACAACCATCCAGTGAAGATGGTTTTCAGACAGTTCCTTTGATCACACCCTTGGAAGTAAATCATCTGCAGTTCCCAGCTCCAGAAAAGGTAACCCCCCACCCCAGCCCAAACAAACACAAAAAACCTCATAGAGAGCAACCAGGTCTCTGCTTTTCACTGCCCTGTTCCATTATTGGTCTCCAACGGGCATTAAAATGCAATCCTTCTACCTTATCAATGCAACATAATAAAAAAGGATTTTTAAAAAAAAATTTTTAACACAACAGACTGACACATGCAAACTAGAAAATGTTTCCTCATGATTACAGGTTGGGAAAAGCTTAATATATTTTTCCTAAAAATGGCAATAAAATTAAATAGGAAAAAGCTTAGAATGTATCTGAACAACAAAAGAGGCATCATGTGAGCAAGTGAGGGTGCACCTGCATTGAGAGTGATGAGATGACTCTTGTGTAATAAACAAAAGTTGAAGGGTATCTCATTTTAATTACGCAAATCAAGATTTGTGTTCTTAACTGTGGCCTTTCAAGGTCCATTTGATTTTTAATTCAATGTGATCTTTCTGACTAGAACAACTGAATTCCCCTACAGAAAATGTGGTAATGGGTCATGCCATGTATTCTTTTTTCCCCATTGGCTTCTGTGAGGGAGCAGCTTTTTCTCTTAGCCAATCAACACTCACAGAATTTAAGTGCTGCACTAAAATGTTCAAAAATGGGCACCAGTGATTGGATGGTGTCTATCGGCTGTTTTTTTTTAAGGTACGATATGTACTATGAAATCATTTTGTCTGTTTATATACAGTGATGATATATGTCAACAATGTTACAAGGAGATAATGTGGGATACCATTAGGATATTCACAATGAGATCAAATGTCCAAGAGATTCCACTGTCACTGCTCCTTTTGGGGAAAAAATTAAAAAAAAAGGATTGCTGCAGTGTGGTGCCTGGATACCACAGCAATAAAGGCCATGTCAATACAAAAGACAGAATGAAGGAGTAAATCTCGTGGGATAATGACAGCAAAATTATATATAGAAAATTCATATCAATGTGTGTGCATATATTTCTAATATACACACATATGCTACGTGTTCACATTTGTGTGATTATATATATATTTGATATACATATAAACAGATTATTATTTATTTTCTATAAATAAAGAACTATATATGTGTATATATATATATCTCAGAACCGAATTAACTGACACCGATTAATTGGCGGAAACCAGCTCCATGCCAAAATAAGGATAATGGGCATGATTTTCCTTCCGCTTGTGCCAGCGTCAATGCACCGGTGTCAAGTAAGAGTAACAAAAATGAAATAAATAAAATGATGCTGATCTGAACTGGTGTAAATGAGAGGATAAACTGGCTCTTTACCTCTAGTTCTGATAAACAATCTGAAAATTAATAAAAAAATAACTAAAAAAGATTAACATGATTTATCAGAAATGTCTGAGAGGCACTAGGGGAAATCAAGGATGCATAAGAGCAACTCATTTTGATGCTACCACAAAGCAGCCAGTCAAGTTCAGGCACTAATTTTCATACAGTGTGGGGCTTAAATCGCTCAGGTAGTGGCTACCACCTGTAAAATTAAAAAACAACATTAAAACTGATGGATTGATAATGAAGACACTGATGATTACCATATTACAATTATCTGTTGGTGAAAACCCATTGTAATGCATTGGTCTAAATGGATTCCCAGGCACTCTTTCTGTTTAAATGAATGTGCCAATAATGTGTATTCCTCTCCATGCACATGTAGTTACTACACTTGTTAGTTGTGGCTCATACCCCTATGTCTTTTGTCCTGCCCTTGCCTGAGGGCTGGAACAGCTGCCAAAGGACAAAGGCCCTGATCCAAAGCCCATTGAAATCAATGCTGTTGACTTCTATGGACCTTGAGACAGCTTTTAGGTGCATTATAGCAGGAGTTAGCAGTAACAGAAAATCTGTTATAAAGAAGGAGAAGGTGCTAAAAATCCCCAACAATCTTTGTTACTTTATTATTTATAGGACAAATCCTGAAGGGTGAAAGTCACTCCATAGCAGAGGGCCTTTGTAAGGCCCTATTAATCAGCTGAACCTAAGGTAAAGAGAATTTCACCTTACTCAGTGTTTGCGCAAGCAAAATTCTCACTGACTTCAGTGAAACATTGACCCTGAGGAAGGACCGTGGGTTGACCTATTTGTTTTTGAATTTGTTTTGCAATCAGGGAGCAGGAATGTTTTCGATTTTATTTTCAAGGGAATTTTACTTTCTGTCTGTAACAGACGCAGTGCTGCCAGCTGTGGATTATGGCTTCTGAGAGTAAGAACATGAGCCAGGCTGGCTTTTGATGCCTTTTAAATGAGTGGTCAAAGGGGTCAAAACTAGTGTGCAGTGAGGGTTGTGCATCAACAGACAAAAAGTCACTGCTCTCCTCTTCTTAAATGTAAATCAGTTGCTGCTTATTTTTAATCACAAAGAGCAGTGTTCTAGACCTCTGCCTTCCTGTGTTTGCCCATCAGTGTCATCAGTCACTGCTCTGTTGCCAGTGTAACAGAGAAAGATATGTTTTGGCATCTTTCCTTTAAGTGAAGTCCTGAAAAACCTCTTTGGTTAGTAAGCTCGCCTGCTATAAGTTCTCCTTCCTGAGCTTACCTAGGGTACTACAGGGCACCACAAATTCTAAGGCTGGCCCTGAATTCAGGTCACTGTGCACAGCTTGCAGGAAATTGAGGTTATTTTCAAAGGTGATGGGATTTTGGCACCCAATCTTGTTCAGACCAAGGCTGGATGTCTTCCTGGAAGATATGCATTAGCCAAGCACAAGTTATTGCGCTCAATAGAGGGCTAACTGGATGAAATTCTATGGCCTGTGTGACACAGGAGGTCAGATTTGATGATCTAATAGTCCCTTCTGGCCTAAAATCTGTAACTTCATGAATTTCTTTCCCTCCCAAATTCAAGAAGATCATGATTTTGTGGGACTACATAAATCAGCTCTGATGCTGGAAGAAACCTCTCTCCTTGGCAGGAGCAGTACATTTTATCTGTCTTGCCAATACCAAGGCCTCTCAGAGTGAGAGACTCTCCACTACTAATAATCCTGGGAAGTAGTATTTTAAATTTTCATGATTTGCACTTTGCACCACCTGAACTGTAATATATTACATGTGCCTTGGCAGTGAAGTGGGAATTACATGAGGGCTGTGTCCCCTTTTCTAAACGAATAATTTAAAGTTTTCACAATGCCAGTTATGTTAAATGTTATTACTCATTTCTTTGGGGAAAATGCAGAGCTTAAGCACAAATATAAAGTGACAATAAATGATATTACATTAGCCAGGCCAAAAAAAGACTTGGAATTCGTATCAGTTCATTTTCTGAATCTCCTACTTCATCCTTTTACAGGAAAATCAGATTTTTAAAAGTTTCAGTAATAAAAGTAATATTGTTCCTTGTTACATTTCACATTTACCCCACCCCTGCTTAAAACAAATGGTTTTAAATTTTTCTTTCTTTCTTTCTTTCTTTCTTTCTTTCTTTCTTTCTTTCTTTCTTTCTTTCTTTCTTTCTTTGGGCTTGTCTACATCAGAAAGTTGCAGCGCTGGTGAGGGAGTTACAGCGCTGCAACTTTGAAGGTGTACACATCTGCAGGGCATCACCAGCGCTGCAACTCCCTGTTTGCAGCGCTGGCCGTACTCCCGTTTTGTCTCGGGTGTAGAGGATCCAGCGCTGGTAATCCAATGTAGACACTTACCAGCGCTTTTCTTGACCTCCGTGGAAGGAGGAAGCCTCTGGTAATCAAGCTGGTCTCCTTCCCCGGCTTGCTCTCGCGTTCCCGGAACCCCGAGCAAGCAGGTCTCCTTCCCTGCGGTTTGCAGGGTGGTTCGGGGAACGCGAGAGCAAACCGCGGCGAAGCTGGTCTCCTTTCCCGGTTTGCTCTCTCGTTCCCGGAACCCCGAGCAAGCAGGTCTCCTTCCCTGCGGTTTGCAGGGTGGTTCGGGGAACGCGAGAGCAAACCGCGGCGAAGCTGGTCTCCTTTCCCGGTTTGCTCTCTCCTTCCCGGAACCCCGAGCAAGCAGGTCTCCTTCCCTGCGGTTTGCAGGGTGGTTCGGGGAACGCGAGAGCAAACCGCTGCGAAGCTGGTCTCCTTTCCCGGTTTGCTCTCGCGTTCCCGGAACCCCCCTTGAAGCCGCCCAACAGCGCTGCAGTGTGGCCACATCTAACACCACTTGCAGCGCTGGTTGCTGTAAGTGTGGCCACTCTGCAGCGCTGGCCCTATACAGCTGTACTAATACAGCTGTAACAACCAGCGCTGCAAAATTTTAGATGTAGACATGGCCTTTCTTTCTTTCTTTCTTTCTTTCTTTCTTTCTTTCTTTCTTTCTTTCTTTCTTTCTTTCTTTCTTTCTCCTTCATCAGTTGAACATTTGGAATTGCCAACATTCTCTCTGCTGTTTATTTCCTGCCCAGGATATAGGTCATAGTTTTTGACATGCACACATAGCATCTGATCTGTTGTTCCTCACCTCAATATACTCATAATCTGCCAAAGCCAATACACCGTTACGCACAAAGGGTTTGATTCTGGACTTATTGCTGACAAAGATAATTTTGCTTTTGACTCCAGTGGGATGAGGATTAGGCAGGGCCACCCAGAAGAGGGGGCAAGTTGGGCAATTTGCCCCAGGCCGTGCAGAGGCCCCCATGAGAATATAGTATTCTATAATATTGCAACTTTTTTTTATTGGAAGAGGCCCCTGAAATTGCTTTGCCCCAGGGCTCCCTGAATCCTCTGGGCAGCCCTGGGATTAGGCCCAGCATAGCTGGTGCATTTAGTTATAGACCTCTGTGACTGTTTTAATAAAAGACCTCATCAGCCAAAATTCTGCTTGTATGCAAGGATGAATATTACCTACAGGAAATGGAAATGCATAGCATATATGGCTCATGCCTACCTACATTGTCACTACTTTTAAAAGCCTAATAAAAACCCATTCTAGAGGGTTATTATTGATAGATCTCACAGAAGAAATGTGTTTTAAGGAGGGATTTGAATGAAGAGTGAGAGTGTGATTGGTATTCGTGCACTGTATCCAAACATGTATGCTTCATGAAAGGATGCACAAAGATAAGAGCAGGGAGAAGAGTCATTTAGGAAGGAGGTTTTGGCAGAACTTGGGTAGCAGGAAGAGGAGTACGAGAGGCAGAGTAGGAAAAGGAGAGGGAAGAGATGTCTGTGGGAACTGTCTGTTGCAGGACAGGAGCAGGTGCAGGAGACATTGCAATGCTTGAACAAGATGTGAAAGGTGATAGGAAACCAGAGAAAAAGAGCAGATTCAGAGGTTTCAGATTATTGAAGTGATTGAGAGGTGACATTTTTCATACTGGTCAAGATGTCAAAAATTAGAGGAAAATAATTCCAATATTAGGAAATGAGATGGAATAGGGAATTTATGATGAACTAAATTACACAAAGGTTTCTATGGAATAATGGCCATTTGTCCTCTACATAGAAATAGGGCCTGGAAAATCAGTGAGTTTGAGCTCACAGAATTCTCTAAACAATGTTCCATTTGAGGAGCAGAATTTATTGCTTCTGGAATGGGCAGGAGACTTGGCCTTATGAAGCCACAGACTGTGTGATGTCTGCAGAGAATGGATCTTGGGCCATCTTTGGAGAGATGGGTCATTGGCAATTATGTCTCAGTACCCCCTCCCCGCCTGCTTCCAAGTCTTCCCCTCCACATACAGAATAGATTCATTAGGAATTGTGATCCCATGAGCCCCTGTAACTCATATGCCCAAGTGAGACTCTTTATCCCCTTCTAGAGGCTGATCTTTATAAGAAGCTAATGAGGATGCTGCAGCTGCCAGCCAGTGGACTTGGTTCTTTAGCTCAGAGGCAGAGGTTCATGCTTTTAGTGGGAGAGTTCCTGGGTTTAATCTCTGATGGTGATCCATGGTGGGCAGTAGCCATAATCCCACCTTGTTCTTGCCAAAAAATCCCCCTTTATTTCAATGTGTGGAGGGTGATCTTACACTGTAGTACCCCAATCAGCTTAAGGGGGGGCCAAGCTATGGAGATCCTCTGTTTCCCTGGTCTGACTTCCTAGTTCCTGATTCCACAGCATACTAAAGGCTTCGATATGCTCAGATGGAGTGTGCCTTGGAGCCATTGCTATCCCATAATGTGCCACTGTCCGAGCTCTGCTCCACTTAGCTTTCTGTAGTGGGGGAACCTGAGAGAACATGGGGTGTTTAGAGTAGCACTGTGGTCAAGGAGGCAGAGCATGGGCCTGAGAGCTGGTTTCTATTCCTGTCTCAACCATTGACTTGCTGGTATGACTCAGCAAAGCACTTCCCCATTTCTGTTTCTGATTCCCGATCTGTATGATAAGGAGAACGATTGATGTGCTGTTATGTAAAGCTCTATGGATGAAGAGCATGACAGGTCTGGTAAGCATTATTATTATAAATTGCTGAGTGAAGGTGACTGAAGCAATAGTCTTAGGCTCTGGTCCATCAAAGCACTTAAGGATATGTTTAACTTTGTACATTTGAGTAACCCCCCTGACATTAATAGGGCTACTTCTATGTGGCAAGCACATGTTTAAGTACTTTGCTACAGTGGGGCCTTAAAGACTGTAAGAGATAGCTAGGCTTGTTTCTGGAGAAGGGGGTGGGGTATGGCAGACGGGATCCGAAGAAAGAGAAGTGCTTCCATGTTGGGTTTGGCAGCTTTCTCCTCTTCCTAAAATGTCTTACAACCTATTTAAAACTTCATTTTGGAAGCAGCTTTCACAGGACAGTTCTACCATCGACACGAAGTGAAGCAAACACAGAATGCTTTATTTCTGTCCCCTTTATTGCCTTTGCTATAAACAGCATCATCCCTGTTTAGATGAAAGGTGAGGCCTGGCTGGGAAATGTAGTAAGGAGTTTGTAAACAAGTTATAGCAGCAATATTATTTTGCCTAAAGATTCTGTGAGTTGGCATTTGTCTAGACCACTAGGGCACAGAGCTTGAAAGGGTCACAAAGTCTGTAGATAAAGGTCTAGCCAGCAGTAAAGCTACATGCTGAAAGATTTCGGTGGGATGAACACCGTGTGTGAAGTTAAGCCCGTTCGTAAGTCTTTGCTAGATCGGGGCCTAGGTGAACACATACAAAAGCTGACAAGTGTTAAATGGTTCTTATTCAGCAATCACAGAGGCTAAACTGATCCCACTGATTGATAGACTGAAAATTATTTTTCAGCATAAGTGCATGTTGCTTTACAAAATGGATAAACATGGATCCTCTGTCACAAACAGCTTAAGCCCAGATCCTCAAAGGAGCTTAGGTGCCTAACTCCCGTTGATTCCCATTGATTTAAACGGGAATTAAGTGCCTAAATGCCTTTCAGAATCTGGGCCTTAGTCTAAGATGCTGAGCTGCTAGCACGGACCCTCGTGACCATGCTGAATCCTACTGAAGTCGAGGCCAGAATGACAGGAGGAGATGAGAACATAGGGAGGCATATGCAAAGAAAAATGAGAGACAGGACTGTGTGGCTTTATGGGTCACTGGGGAGACTAATGCATGTTGACAGGGTGCAGTGAAGACATTATTTATTTCTCTAGCTAAATGAGATTTTGAGTGGATGATTGCTTGTATTATAAATGCACAAAGGGCCATATTTAAGAAACCTCCTAAAAGAGTGGTAACCCCATGCAGGGCAATGCTCTCTAGGGAAGTTGCCTTCCTCATAACAGGTCATTTCCACTGTAACTTCACCAGAAAGAAGCAAGCAGGGAGCCTGGGAATTTCTTTTGCTTCATTTTGTATTGAGATCTAATACACTTTGGTGCCCAATTCTCTATTCCTGGTGTCAGTTAGGAGTAACTGTTGGAGTCAGTGGAGTCACACTGTTGTAAAATGAGTGAGGGGAGAATGAGGCCTTCTGTGTTTTATAACAAATAACTGGTGAGATATATGGTGCCTTATTTTTAATTCAGACAATGGGATCCTGGTCTTATGATGGAACTGCTTCAAGGACATGTACAAATAAATTATCTCTGATCACTGTATTGATTGTGGAGGTTCCACTGTGGGGATTTTTTTATTATTACATAATAATAAAAAAATTTGGCTGTAGATTCTTATAAAGTCTACTGCCATTTAGAGAGAGAGAGAAAGAGTGAGTGTGTGTTCAATAAACAAAAATTATAAAAAAAAATCACTAAGAATTTTGCATAAACAAAAATTACTCCATTGCTAAACTGGCAGAATGAAAATGATTTTCCATTTCTTTGGGAACAATTGGTACCATGTTTTGACCAGCTGTAGTTGAGACCTGTTCCAAAGACATCACTACAGAGATAGATACAGAGAGAGCCATATTAGGCAGAACTTGGTATGGTCTGTGGGAGGATTTCCCTGTGACGGGCTGGATCACAGAAGCCCCCTTGGGGCTGCCAACTGATGTGCCAAGACTACTTCTGCCGCTGCCTTCCTCCCCTGGCACCTTTGGACTTCAGTGCCCTGCCTGGTTTGAGCCAGACTCGCTAGCCTGCTGCAAACCAAGATCCAGGTCTGAACCAGGTCCCCTAACAGCTGTAGGCTTAGATGAAAGCAGCTTAAGAAGTGTTCCTGTTTTTAACATTTAGATGCCCAGCTCCGATTGGGGTTCAAACCCCAAATAAATCCATTTTACCCTGTATAAAGCTTACACAGGGTAAACTCATAAATTGTTCACCCTCTATAACATTGATAGAGAGAGATGCACAGCTATTTACCCCTTCCCCCAGGTATTAATACATACTCTGGGTTAATTAATAAGTAAAAAGTGATTTTATTAAATACATAAAGTAGGATTTAAGTAGTTCCAAGTAGTAACAGACAGAACAAAGTAAATTACTAAACAAAATGAAATAAAACATGCAAGTCTAAACCTAATACAGTAAGAAAACTGAACACAGATAAAACCTCACCCTCAGATGTTTCAATAAGCTTCTGTCACAGACTGGACGATTTCCTAGTCTGGGCACAATCCTTTCCCCTGGTACAGCCCTTGTTCCAGCTCAGGTGGTAGCTAGGGGATTTCTCATGATTGCAGCCCCCTTTGTTCTGTTCCACCCCCTTATATGACTTTGGCACGAGGTGGGAATCTTTTGTCTCTCTGGATCCCCACCCCCGCCCTCCTAAATGGAAAAGCACCAGGTTTAAGATGGATTTCAGTACCAGGTGACATGGTCACATGTACTGTGAGACCCTAAGCTTTCATTCCTCCCAGCCTGACTCACAGGAAGGCCTGCCTGCCAACAGAGCCATCCATCGTCAATTGTCCTGGTTGATGGGAGCCCTCAAGATTTCAAACCACCATTAACAGCCCACACTTTGCATAATTACAAGAGGCCATCAGAGAGATATTTCATATTTCTAGTTTCAGTTACAAGAGTGATACATTGATACAAATAGGATGACCACACTCAGTAGATTATAAGCTTTGTAATGATACTTTACAAGAGACCTTTTGCATAAAGCATATTTTAGTTACATTATATTCACACTCATTAGCATACTTTTATAAAATCATTTAGAGTACAACATCACATTCTCTGCCACCTGATGGAGCTCATTCCTATTGCTGAATACTGCTAATCTAACCCCAACTGGGTGATTTTTACCCATGTGACCGGGCACTTGGTGAACAAGGGGTTAACTTCAGCTCAACACTCAGCACTCCTTGCATTGGCTTTAACAATGACTGTTTAGCAATAAAGTGGGGAGATTACCCTTACAGCTATAGGATCCACACTCAGCCTGTCTTTTTTCTGCCCAGTCATTTCACCAGCTGCCTAATCAAGCTACTTTTGGAGAGCAAATATTTGGCCTTTGGACTGTAATAGAAGAGCACTCCTAAATGCCTCTGTTACAGCTCTATCACACCCTGCAAATTAATCTGATCAGTGGAGCAATTAGGACCCCACCCACACAATGCTAGAGCAACTAGCAAAGGGGGCTCACATAGTTTCTCTGATAATTGAGGACTAGCATTTCTTTTCTCCCTCCTGCTGAGAAGACTGTTACAAAATGGTGCAATGGACTGTTCAGTAGGTAGTATGGGCCTGGCTAGATTTATTTTTCAATATCACACTTAATTCCTGGTTGCAGCTAGCACAATTAAACCCTTATTATGGAGAGATCCTTGGCTGAAGTAAAGCTTTGAGTAAGAAAACCAGGGTGAATAACAAATGTGCAGGAAAAAATATAAATTATACATGGAAATAAATAAGGTTCTCAATATTTTATTTTCTAGCTTTATAGCTCTGCACTGAGGCCTACTGTCTGAGCATAAGGGAAAACCCTTTTACCTATCATTATGGAATTTATCTACACACAAGATCTACATGAAACAAGTGAAAGGAGTCTGAAAGAAGTCAAAGGGATTAAATTGAAAGCAAATCAGACACTGCGGAAAGAAAATGAACACTGTTGCATTACTTCTGCATTGCTGTCTACAATCATATGAAAAAATATACGCAGCTGGAAACAGCAGAGTATTGGGGATCTGGGTATTGTGGATGGTTGGTTTAAAAATAGAACAAAAGGTATTTTCTGAGCACTGGTGTGCAGGTGCTTATAGACAGTACTCTATAATCTACTGTAGACACTTTACAAAGGGTAAAGAGGAAGAGTGGGGGTTTAGGGCTCAATCTGGTGTGGGCTTGAGCAGTCTCAGCTCTGTTTTGGCCAAAGCCCGAGAGCCTTACTTATTTTTAGCTTCATTCTTATTCAGGCACATTCACACTAACTTCAATGGGAGTTTTGCCTGAGTGCTAACTGAGTAAGGACCACACAGGATTGGACCCCTACTCTCCACTGCATAAGAAGATCCACTGTCACTTCAAACCCGCCAGGCCAAATTCACCCCTGGTGTTGCTTCACCAATGTTAGTGTAGTGCTGCTAGGACTCAGTTTGGGCTTACTATAGTCTAAAAGGCTATTTTAATAGAAATGTGTTTGAATCACTTCTTCTGACTCTTTTAAGGCTGTTGTGATTGCTACTGTAACAAATAATATGGAAAGGGATATTATTCAAGGGTGTAAATATTAGCTATTAGCTACGTGCTTTGCATTTGAACCCACAGGGTGTTTTCCTCCTTCTCCAAGTTTCACATGATTTAAGTGCAGAAGGAGAATCCTAGGGACACTTCCTGGTCCAAATCAGGCTTGATATTCTTCATTTTACAATTACTGGCCAACTTTCTTCAACAGCTTTTTAGGGATTGCCAAGAAATTCCCATACTTTGAATGACCAAGTTCCTCAGAGTTCCAGAATTTTGTTCCTCACGTGTGTCTTTTGCCTTTTTGTCGAAGCCCTCATTTTAGAAACTTTATGTTCCATTTCTCTCTCCAATAGTGGTATTTTTTTTTTTTTTAAGGGATGGAATTGACATCTCTCAGCTGTTAGGTTTCTGAGTATGTCTATCTGATCTTCTACTAGCCAACTCTAGGTATAGTCATGTGTTCAGTGTGTAACATTTATTTTGGTGGGTTTAATACAAAATACTTTATCTAGTTATTCTGCCTAGATTTATAAAACGGTTCCATATAGCTCAAAGTTGTAGTGTTATTAATTTGACATTGTCCCTCTAAAAACCTGTAGCTGTAGCACCTTGGATTATGCCTCATCATTCTTAAAAGCTAAATAGGAACAGGATTGGTCAGCACTTTATGTGAAAACTTTTCAGGAAAAGGTGGAAAGTGGTATGGGTGCTCAGGGCCTGATTGGGAGTGCTCAGCGTCTCACAGAATTGGGCTTTTAATAAATTATGCTCTTTCTTTAGAGGGGCTAATGGGCTGTGCTGTTGCAAGTTCTGTCATTTGGGTGGGATATAAAAGTTATGTCTTTGGTCCTGTAGCTATTAAAGAGCAGAAGTAATAACCTCAATGTCCTAGCACAACATAAGTAATTATATATAGTCTATTGGAACGCCTTTTGCAGATTCAATTGGATGCCATATTCTTTACTGTTGTGTAGTGCTGCAGTTAAATAACTAATGTTTCATCTCAGAGGTGGCTGCATTTGAATGATGGATGAAGTTATTTTATCTAATCTAATCTATTTTATCTCATTCTCCAATTGTATTAAAGTTTATAATACATTTGAGAGTGGCCAGTGAAATGGCATATAGAAAAGCAATTTATTTAAGATAACAAAAATGCCTGCTTTGCACTTAAAGCTTAAAAGCGTTGACATTTTTCAGGTGATTGTGAAAACAAGAACAGAATATCAGCCTGACCAGAAGAACAAAGGAAAACTCAGGGTGCCAAAAATTGCTGAATTCACAGTCAGTTTCACTGATGGCGTAACAGAAAGATTAAAGGTAAGAAATGGTCGTTGCCTGCTACCTTGAGATGTCAGCATTATATATTGCAGAATAACTGATACAATGCAACAGTGAAAATCTCAAAACTTAATGCTGTACTCACCGCTGGGGTCAAAGAGAGTTTTGCCTTTATAAGGACTGGGCTTTGCAGTGTTGTTGTAGCATGTTGATCCCAGCATAGTAGAGAGACAAGGTGGGTGAGATAATATATTTTATTGGACCAGCTTCTGTTGGTGAGAGAGACAAACCTTTGGCTTACAAAGAGCTCTTCTCTAGGTCTCGATTTAGGCTGTTATTTTAGGAAAGAACACAGAAATATCCCAGAGAAAGAGTTTTCCTATCCTGGGAAAAAAATTGATATTTCAAACATTTTCCCCCTCTTGAATCATGACTAAATGTGAAAATCTCAAAATTTTTTGCCAACTGACAACCCCAAAATATTTTGGGTTCAGGTCAATTGAAACATTTCGGTTTTACATTTTCTAAATACTTTGTTTCGATCTGTATCTTTTTAATTAATACTTTAAAAAACTATAACTAGCTTACATTTTGAAACAAATCACTTTGAACCGAAAAAGATTAATTTTAATGTTTCAACACTTTTGAAACTTTTTCCCCAAAATTTGTATAAACCGAGAAATTTGTCAAAACTGACCCTTTCAGTGAATTGACATTTTCCGGTGAAAAAAAATCTTTTCAAAAAAATTACCAACCAGCTCTACTCACAGCCAAAAAAGAGCCCTGTCTGGTGAGGTAATGAGTGCGCTCAACTTTCCTTGACTGCAGCTGAACTGGAGAGGCTTAGCCCCTCCTAAAATCAGACCCAAAATGTGGCACAAAAAACAGAGCTGTTCAGAGGAAATATTTGAATTAAGCAATACACAATATGGAATGCAATCTTATAAGATCTGATCCTGTGTCTAGTAAGGTCAATTACAATTTTGTCATTAACTTAAATGGGAACAGGATCCGGCCCCAAAGGGAGAAGACTTTTGTCTGGTCCAACAGTCCTTGTCCCTGAAAAGCTAGGACTGGGCTTGTAATAATGTAAGACTTGGTTCAATTCCTTGCTGTAGATTTCTGGATGTTACGTCACATGCACACTCTGCAGTCCATTATTTTGCCCAATTGCTCTTGTTTCTGTATAAGACATTGAGACATGAATGTCTCAGCAAAGTCTGAAACTAAGAACAATGCAGACTACAAGTAGAAACACAATTTTGTTACAGCTATCCTCACTGCCTCAGGAGACAAACATCACTTTGGACACCCTAGTATGTCAAAATGTAATACACAAAACCACGATCCAATACAAATCAGTTTAATTGGTCTTTATTGCAGTTTGAGACTTGACGGTTCAGCTTTCTAGAATGTTCAATTTTTTTTAACAGCATTTTTGTAAAACACTGTTGAATTGTTTAATTTCTGCTTTTAATCAATTCACCAAGTAGCACACGTGGGTAACTCCATTGATTTGATCTGGGACATTTAAATCCGTGACTCATTTTCAAGTGGTCTATGAATAAATGTTAGTGGTCTCATTTTTTCAGGAAGCATGTTGTGCTTTGATCTCAGTTAGTTACATGGGGCCATATCATGCTATTGATTTTTACTGCATTGATATTATCAATGACACAATTGCCTAGAACTTTTCATACCCATTTTCCACCAATAGTGCCACTGCAGATGTCTCAGCAACAGTGTAAATGCTACTATAAACTGTAATCCCGGGTCATGGAAACCACAGCATACATATCCCAGTGTGTATTATGCAAACCAACAGTAGAACTAGATACTGTACCTGGGAAACAGATTTACAGAGGAATAAAATACATCATGCTATTTTCAAGATGTGCATTGTGCCAGAGCAGTGGTTCTCAACCTGTGACCTGTGGGCCCCTTGCAGCCCAATCAGCACAATGCTGTGGCCCATGTGACACCCTCAGGACCATACAGGTAGTATTGGATGCGGCCCACATAACACATTGTGGGCAACATATGCGGTCCACAATGGTAAATTAGTTGAGAATCATTGTGCTAGAGGCACCCAATAAATGGAATTGTTGTCATTACCGTAAGTAACTATGTACTACCATCTATTTAGAGCTCAATCCTGTAGTCCTCAATCTGGAAACAGACAATGCAAGATCAGATTTTAATTCCATCCAAGGATCTGGCCCTGTTATTTAAAAAGAAACCAAGAACATTTGATCCTTCTGTTTTACACATGTTGGAGGCCCATGATTTATTATAATATATGGTTAAAAATATAGTCCACCTAAGTGTATAAGTCTTGTTTCATCTTCTCCTGTTATGGGTTTCTTATTTTTCCAATTACTCAGTCCCCCAGCCTGCTTCTATAGCTCAGATCCTCCTCTTGAATTTTTTGTGCTCTCATCTTTATATTTCTAGTCCATCTCTTTCCCTCCCCTTGCCATCTACTCTTGATCTCTTCCCCACACATAGCGTAAGTAGCCTGGCCAAGAGACTGGCCATGGGGAAACAGGCTGTGATGCCAAAGCGCATGTCAGACACATCAATGTGTAAATGTTTAAATTGGCTTTCCTTTTGCTGCATTGGAGGGCTGCTGTGGACCCACAGCTCTTCCCATGCAGCCTGGCAGTGCAACCGTTTCTTTTTTAAAGCTGTTTCCTTTCCCCTAAACCCATATGATTTTCATTCTGTACTTTTCACTGTCACTTATTAATCACTCAGTGGATAAGACTATAAATCTCTACCTGCCTGTTTTTCATGAGGCTTCCATGTATTGTATTAGGTCTGTGGTATTATTTCCTAACCAAATTGAGCTGAGATAATAGATTATATTTTATTGCTTTTGTACTGGATTTTTTTCTATTATGCTTCATTTTTACATGGATGCATGTTTTAGGAAAGTTATTAAAATTACCTCCCTCTGGTTATAGGCAGGTCTATTATCTGATACTGATTAAATCATTTTGCATTTGCTTTCTGTAAGAGGAAAGCACAGTAAATGCTTAACTTTTATTATCTCAGTTTGGGCTAAATTTTTAAAAGCTTTTTTCCCTCCTTCCTCCTTCTTCCTTTTTATTTATTTTTTATTTTATTTTTAAAGACCATATAAATGAGATCATAATTTTCTGTTACTGGCTAGTTGTTCTGTACAGCAATCCAGTGAGTGATATCTTGGAAATATCATCCACATGTTCTCATTAATGGGCCAATTAAAATTAGAGTATTTGTATACACGTGAATCAGATCCTCAGTTGTAAAAGTGGAGCAGAATCTGGCCATCTGTATCCTAGGCCAAATGAGTCATCCCATTGATTTCAACAGGATGAATAGGGTAGGGAAGGAGAGCGAGCTGTGGGTCAACAGCTGATGTGGGGTGGAGGTGAGGAAACAGGCAAGAAGGTAACCAGGAGATTGATTTTCTAATGCTCACGTACATGTCATTTTACTGTTGGATTAGGCACTCAGTAAATCAAGTGTCATCTTTAAAGGATAAGAAATGAGGTGTCGTGCTTCCTGCTTTCCCCGCTAAGGGCAGTATTATCATCAGTTCAGCCAGAAATAAATGTTTTGATAATAAGGCAAAGTGAGACTATCATTAATAACCATGGGTGGAAAGAAGCTGCTGGAATTCCATGTATGATTGTTACCACATGCTGCTGCTTCTCCCTCTGCCTGTCAATGTTCCTTATCTAGTGCAAGGGTTCTCACAATAAATTTTTTGGTGGCGTCAGAGTGCGGCCACCAACACTCGCTGATGGCTGTGCTGACAATTTTTCCTAAAATACTGAATTAACTTTAGGAAAAACAAATAAATATCCACATATACATGTCCAAATCATTGTAATTTATTTATGTAGGATTTAATCATAGACTCATAGATTTTAGGTCAGAGGGGACCATTATGATCATCTAGTCTGACCTCCTGCCAATGCAGGCCACAGAATCTCACCCACCCAGTCCTGTATCAAACCTGTGTCTGAGCCACTGAAGTCCTCAAATCATGGTTTAAAGACTTTAAGGTTCAGAGAATCTTCCAGCAAGTGACCCATGCCCCACGCTGCAGAGGAAGGCAAAACCCCCCCAGGGCTTCTGCCAATCTGCCCTGGAGGAAGATTCCTTCCCGACCCCAAATATGGCGATCAGCTAAACCCTGAGCATGTGGGCAAGACTCACCAGCCAGACACTCAGGAAAGAATTCTCTGTAGTAACTCAGATCTCACTCCATCTAATATCCCATCACAAGACATTGGCATATTTACCGCTAGTAGTCAAAGACAAATTAATTGACAAAATTAGGCTATCCCATTATACCATCCCTTCCATAAATTTATCAAACTTAGGGTACGTCTACACTACCCGCTGGATTGACGGGTAGTGATCGATCTGTTGGGGATCAATTTATTGTGTCTAGTATAGACGTGATAAAGTCAATCCCTCGATCGCTCTGCCGTCGACTCCGGAACTCCACCATGGCGAGAGGCGGAAGCGGAGTCGACGGGGGAGCGGCAGCGCTTGACTCGCCACTGTCCTCACAGCCAGGTGAGTCGACCTAAAATATGCCGACTTCAGCTACACTATTTGCCTACCTGAAGTTGTGTATCTTAGGTCAACCCCCCCACCCCCTCTGCCCACTGTAGACCTAGCCTTAATCTTGAAGCCAGATATGTCTTTTGCCCCCACTGCTCCCCTTGGAAGGCTGTTCCAGAACTTCACTCCTCTGATGGTTAGAAACTTTCATCTAATTTCAAGTCTAAACTTCCTGATGGCCAGTTTATATCCATTTGTTTTTGTGTCCACATTGGTACTGAGCTTAAATAATTCCTCTCCCTCCCTGGTATTTATCCCTCTGATATATTTATAGACAGCAGTCATATCTCCCCTCAACCTTCTTTTGGTTAGGCTAAACAAGCCAAGCTCTTTGAGTCTCCTTTCATATGATGGGTTTTCCATTCCTCGGATCATCCTAGTAGCATAGGCGGCAGGTTATATGGGATCGAGGTGCCCGGGCTCCAGGAATATTCAGGGCTGGGGGCCCTGCTCCAGCAATATTTGGAGCTGGGTCTCTCCCCTGGCCCTGCCTGGATCGGGCCCCGTCCCCCGCGGGTCCCCCCGCCAGGCCTCGCCCTGCCATGTCCCTGCCTGGAGCAGGTCCCTGCCACCCCTCCCCCTGCGTGTCCCCCCCCGCCGCATCCCTGCCTGACAGAAAGCAGCGCACGCCTCTCCCCTGCCTGCTCGTGCTGCCAGAGAGTGGCTCCTGGCAGAACTGCTGTCTGTTGCCCCAGGGTCCTAGTGCCTGCCCTCCATAATGGCAAGGCAGGCTCCCTTACCCTGTCCTGCCCCTGAGCCTCTCCAACGTCCCAAACCCTCATCCCCAGCCAGAGCCCTCGTCCCTCCACACCCTAATCCTCATCTCCAGAGCCCTCATCCCCATGCACCCTCATCCTCAGCCCCACAGCCCTCACCCCCACACCCTAATCCTCAGCCCCAGCCAGAGCCCTCATCCCCCCGCACCCTAATCCTCAGCCCCAGCCAGAGCCCTCATCCCCCTGCACCCTAATCCTCAGCCCCAGCCAGAGCCCTCATCCCCCTGCACCCTAATCCTCTGCCCCAGCCCTGAGCCCCCCCACATCATGAACCCCTCATCCTCAGCCCCACAGCCCTCACCTCACACCCCAACCCTCTGCCCTGAGCCCCCTCCTGCATCGTGAACCCCTCAGCACCTGCCAGAGTCCTCATCCCTCCACACCCTAATCCTCAGCCCCAGCCCTGAGCCTCCTCCTGCATCATGAATCTCTCATCCTCAGCCCCACAGCCCTCACCCCCGCACCCTAATCCTCAGCCCCAGCCAGAGCCCTCATCCCCCTGCACCCTAATCCTCAGCCCCAGCCAGAGCTCTCATCCCCCCGCACCCAAATCCTCTGCCCCAGCCCTGAGTCCCCCAGCAGCATGAACCTCTCATCCTCAGCCCAAACCCTCATCCCTCTGCACCCTAATCCTCTGCCCCAGCCCTGAGCCCCCCCACATCATGAACCCCTCATCCTCAGCCCCATAGCCCTCACCCCATACCCAACCCTCTGCCCTGAGCCCCTCCTGCATCGTGAACCCCCCAGCACCAGCCAGAGCCCTCATCCCCCCACACCCTAATCCTCAGCCCCAGCCCTGAGCCCCCTCCTGCATCATGAATCTCTCATCCTCAGCCCCACAGCCCTCATCCCTGCACTCCCTCCTGTCCCCAAACTCCCTCCCAGAGGGTGCACTTCCTCCCCCTTCCCACACACCCCTTCCCACCCCCAAACTCCCTCCCAGAGGCTGCACCTCTCACTCCTTCCTATGCCCCCACCCCCAACCCAGAGCCTGCATCCAAACTCTGTCCCAAAGCCTGCAACCCTCACCCCCTCCTGCACACCCACTCTCTGCCCCAGCCCGGAGCCTGCACCCAGCACCCAAACTCCATCCCAAAGCCTGCACCCTGCACCCCTCCTGCACCCTAATCCCCAGCCCGGGACCTGCACCCCAGACCTCCTCCCCAACCCCTCCCAGAGCCTTAGGCAGGTGGGGGCAGAGTTTGGGGGGGGCGGAGTTGGGGGGCGGGTTCTAGGCACCACCAAAATTTCTACAGACTTACCACCCATGCCTAGTAGCCCTTCTCTGAACCTGTTCCAGTTTGAATTCATCCTTCTTAAACATGGGAGACCAGAATTGCACACAGTATTCCAGATGAGGTCTCACCAGTGCCTTGTATAATGCTACTAACACCTTATCTCTACTGGAAATACCTTGCCTGATGCATTCCAAGACTTCATTAGCTTTTTTCATGGCCATATCACATTGGCGGCTCAGTCATCCTGTGATCAACCAATACTCCGAGGTCCTTCTCCTCCTCTGTTACTTCCAACTGATGCCTCCCCAGTTTATAACAACAGTTCTTGTTATTAATCCCTAAATGCATGACCTTGCACTTTTCACTATTAAATTTCATCCTGTTACTATTACTCCAGTTTACAAGGTCATCCAGATCTTCCTGTATGATATCCCGGTCCTTCTCTGTATTGGCAATACCTCCCAGCTTTGTGTCATCCTCAAACTTTATTAGCATATTCCCACTTTTTGTGCCAACGTCAGTAATAAAAAGATCAAATAAGATTGGTCCTAAAACTGATCCCTGAGGAACTCCACTAGTAACTTCCCTCCAGCCTGACAATTCACCTTTCAGTATGACCCGTTGTAGTCTCCCCTTTAACCAGTTCCTTATCCACCTTTCAGTTTTCCTATTGATTCCCATCTTTTCCAATTTAGCTAATTCCCCATGTGGAACCCTATCAAATGCCTTACTGAAATCGAGGTAACTTAGATCCACTGCGTTTCCTTTGTCTAAAAAATCTGTTACCTTCTCAAAGAAGGAGATCAGGTTGGTTTGGCACGATCTACCTTTTGTAAAACCATGTTGTATTTTGTGCCAGTTACCTTGACCTCAATGGCCTTGACTACTTTTTCCTTCAAATTTTTTTCCCAAGACCTTGCATTCTACAGATGTCAAAATGACAGGTCTGTAGTTGCCTGGATCACTTTTTTTTTCCTTTCTTAAAGATATTCAGACTCAGTAATAAAAATAATTTACAGTTGTCTCTATTCTTTACTGGACCTAAACAGAATAGAAACATAAATAAGGCGCTTTGCATGTTCTTGTCTTCTTGTTGTTGTTTCTTTTGCTTTTTTGGTTGCACTTTTTTTTTCTTCTAAGACTTGCTAGCTAGTAGGTCTTCCGCTGTGAAAAGTAATATTTGTATGTTTGTTAATATCACTTTTCACAGCAGACTTATTCAGCCCAGGCAAGCCCTGGGACAAATTTAAGTCCTGAATGGGGAGGTGAGCAGGGAGGCAGCAGGCCCTGGGGACAATGGCAGGGGTGGTGAGCCTGAGGCCGGAGCCTGGAACTGAGCCTGTCAGCGTGTGGACGGAGCCCAAAGCCCCGTGGCTGAAGCGTGCCTCCCCTACCCCTGGAAAAGTGGGGAATTCATCAGCTGTCTGCACCTTCAGAGTTTTGTCTTTGGAGGGAGGCAGGGCCCAACTGCTGCTGGTGGCCCTGGAAGAGGCCACAGTGGTTGCATTTGAGAAACACTGATCTAGTTTGTCAACTCTTTTCTCTGTGTTAAATTCCCAGGGCCATCTGGGGGGGGGGGGTGCGAGGGCAAGTGGGGCAATTTGCCCCAGGCCCCGCAGGGGCCCCACAAGCCCTGGCCCTGCGGTGGTCTGGGTCTTCGGTGGCATTTCAGCAGCCAGGAGCCCTTCAGTCACTCTGGGTCTTCGGTGGCATTTTGGTGGCGGGGGGCCATTCAGTGCTGCCAAAGACATTGAGTGAGTGAAGGGCCCCCCGCCGCCAAAATGCCTCCGAAGACCTGGTCCACTGCTGGGTGAGTACAAGCACCACAGTTTCTCCACTTTGCCCCAGGTCCCCTGAGTCCTCTGGGCAGCCCTCTAAATTCCTCTCTGCCTTTGGTCACTTTGGTACAGGACAGTTCACAGGGAAAGGAGGAGGTTTTCTGAAAGTTTTCATTTTTTCCAAGCCATGTAGTTACATCACAGAGAACTCTTTTCCTTCTCTGGGGAAGTTTCAAGGCCATATGTACATGACAGTCAAATCCTCAGATGCCCTTTATTTTGCTGTACTGGATATCTTTTATTGAAGATGCTAATAAATTATTAGACAGCCTTTTAACATGAGGCTGCCAAAGTAAGAATCGAAGCTTATATATGTGTCTCTTTCATCCATCTAGCACACTACAGATCTGATCTCTTTAATTATCATAAAGTCTGACAGCAGCAACTGTCCCCAGGCGATGATTCTTATTTCAGTCTTGCCTCTTCCTGGAATTTTAGATAGTTTCAGCAGCTTGTCACTTCTAATATATGAGATTGTGTTTCTTTATAGCTCAGCACAGTGTGTCCTGGAACTTTGACCAATTAGGCTTATTTTTCAGCTAGTTGAGTCATCTCATCCATAGTTTGACAAATGTTTAAATAGCTGTGTGTAGACAGGTTACAAGAAAATGATGTTAAAATAGCATTAAGGTGGAGCCGTCTATACACAGAAGGAATTTCTTTCCTTTTTTTATCCCTTGCCCCTCCAGAGAAGAAATGACAAAATGTTTCTAAGCCAGTTGGCAGTGGTTTGTGTGTTTTATCCCTTCTGGGCTGATATACATTTATAGAGTGCCTCTCTAGGAGGTTTTTGAACTGGCTTTCGCTGTTTTCCTCTCACTCTGTGATACTGAGGTATTCTCAGCCCTCCATGAGATCCCACGGGTCCATCAACGAGGGGCAGGGTGAGGATATAGAGATTACTTTGAAATACATAGCAGTTATTTGCCATGCTGTCAGGGCTGTGCTTATTACTATCCCTTTTGTTAGGTAACAAAGCTGTGGTGCAGTAGATAAGAGCTGGTAGTTAAATGCATGATCATCGAGGTGCCTTACAGCCCTGCCAAGACAGTGTACTGCTTTCTGGAGAGTCAGAATGGATCCAGGCCTACCTATATCAGGTGAGGCTCACCTCTTCTATAGCATATGACATTGCAGATGATGGCTTCTGAGAACAAGCTGGTGATGTGCTAATATTGTACGGCAATTCTGAAGTGGCCATGTTAGCATCTTTCTGTCAAACTCAGGACATGTCAAATGCTTTTCTGGTTTCAAGGCACATTATTCTTTGAAGGTTTTTGGCTATTTGGAAGAGCAGTGTCTCCAATGGTTCCCTTTGCCTTTCTACCTTTTCAACCTTCCAGTTAATATAGAAGCCTCTGATTCAGTTACTCTTTGTTCCCCATCTCCTCTCCCCCTTATACAAGCAAGTAATTTCCCTGTGTGACCAGTGTGACTTCAGTAGTCACTAAACTCTTTGAAAGCTGTGGAGCACTGGCCTTCATAGCTGAGTGGTTTAGTGCATCAGATGCGGGGATGGACTGTAGATACCATCTATTGCAAGACTTCCACATTTCTTTGCTTTTTATGGATCCTCCTCTTGAGAAAGCTAAATTCATTGGTTTCCGGACATTGAAGTAATAAAACCACACTCTTGTATCTAACAGAACAAGGTTGAGAATGGATGGATAGGGGAGAAATGAAGATATTTCAGATGTTGTTTTCTTGTGAGCAATTTATCTAGCTGGAAAATCAGTTGCACATATTGATCATTGCTTCACTAAACAAGATTGGAAACTTCACCCTTTGCTATTAGGTAGCGAGATCCATTTTCAGAATCACTGGCTGTGTAATCCTTTCCTTTTGAGAATGCAATCACAATGCATTTCTCATCACTCCAAATCAGAAAAAATCCAGAGATTGCTTGGAGGAAGGTATTTCTAATATGCAGTGGGATTAATGATTCAACTCACTTTTCAGCAGGTTCCCAAAGTGCAATGGAACCCATTTAAATATGCCTGTTACCTGAATACACATACCAAAGCAATAAGCTTCCTCTGACCCAGAGTCAAAGAAGCGAAATTAAACCACAGAGTCTATTTCAGAGTCATGTTTATTCACTAAAAAGTAAATTGCAATAAAAGCTTTTCCCTCCAAAGGAGAGAGCCTGGTTGCCTCAAGCCAAACCCTGCACGGCAGACAATGTGATAATCTCTTGCTGATCAAAAGCGTGCATATATTTAATGCCTTTGTCTCAGAATTAAGAATGGCTTTATATTATGGATTGATGATGGGGCAGCGCCAAACATTCTGCTAGTATAAATGGGGGCAGGTCCATTGACATCAAAGGCGTTTCATCTACTTACACCAGTAGAACATTTGGCCCCTCCTTGTCCAAGAGTTTACTTAGATAGATTTTGCAATGCAAGCACACTCATCTTGTAGGCACTGCATTTCTTAAGGAAAGAAAGAGTTCATGGCTCATTCTCCTATTGAAGTGATTAGGGGAGTTTTGCCATTGACTTTAGTAGCGGCACATTTGGGTCCAGAATCTTTATTTATGTATTTCTGTAGCTGAAATCTGCTGAGATGCCACCAAGAGTTTCTTACACTGCATGGTGTAAAGAGTTTGCTGTGTGAATTTTTGCCTGCCAAAGGCATGTCCAAATTATTGCACCTTGATTTGTATATTGATTTTGTAACATGTTGCACTGTAACATGGACAGATGGATGGATCAGCTACACATCCATCCACGCATTTTTAAAAGGGCACATCGCCATTGCATCTGGGATACCAAGCATGGTACTCTATTGTTCTCCCCGGTGATATTCTGCTCTGCCACGCTCCCTCATTGCCCTCCCCGCAAGCATGTCATTCTTCCACCTCCCCTGCCCCTGGGTGCTGTTCTGCAACACTCCCAGTAAGATATTGACCTGCCATGCTCTCCATATGTGTCTCCATAGGAGGGGAATGAATGTGCTCTGCTTCTCCATAAGTTGCTGTTCTCCCATGCCTGCCCACGGGGTGCTGGTCTCCCATTCTTCCATGTAAGGCACTGCTTTTCCACATTTCCCTGTAGAACTCTGCTCTGTGCTGATATTCCAATCACTAACCTGCAGACAGATACTTTACTTAAAAGAAAAGGGTCTAGTATGTGTCCTTGTACCCATTCACTGTAGATCTGTATTTTTAAATAAAAGGATCCTTCAATTACTAAGTTGCCACAGGGCACAGTTACTGATGGGGGTGGGGACAAAGCTTGTGTGCAGGAATTATGCAGTTTTCCCTACTTCTTTTTAATAATAATAATAATAAATAATAATAAGAACAATGTTACCATAGCAACTGCCACATCATGTATCAGATATCTTTGAGATGCAGGATGCTGCTGAAAGATCATATTACGGTCCCTAATGCCAATGGTGCTTCAGGGAGGGAACATGCTCTAATAAACAGAGATTTTTCTCATTTTAGTGATAATTGTTAATGCAACTGGGTTATTCTTTCCGGGCTACACTCTACGCATGGTGCTCTAATGTTCTTTATCTTCCAGGAAAGCCAGGGGCAAAATGAAGAGTTACTAGTGGAAGTGAATGGGTAACAACATGGAGACAGGGGAACTGCCGGAGTGAGTGTGATAGGAGTGAAATGCAAGCTGTAGTGAAAACTTCTTGTTACTCGGGGTACATCCAGCATAGGTAGTGTGGCAATGTGCTTTCCTGGTTGCTCAGACTGTGTAGAATGTCCTGGGTCTCATTCAGCTTCAGGATGTTTCTCTTTTAATCTGAGGTGAAAAACTTGAAATGTTAGAAGGTTTCGCTGCTTATCCATGTTCTTTAGGAGTATTCATCTACTACCAGACTTAGCTCCCTACCTTTGCAGATAAATCTCCTTCCTCAGCAGGCTCTGACTCCCTTCTACTCTATCTGACATGGTGTTGTCTTAGGGGAATTGGATGGTTGCCTGTTCACTCCCTCTGGCATATTCTTTGTGATGGGGTGGCCCTCAACGAATCTGAGTCTTCTGAAGAAGGTGACTGGGTGGCCTTTTCCCTGGGGCTCCAGCCTTAGGCTTTCTTCTAGGATGGCCAGGAGGAATTCTCTTCCACTCCGGTGTGATGGGTTACGGTGCCTCCTTAGTGAGTTGGCTGATTCCATCACTTATGGTTTAGTGGCCTCTGATCAACTTTAAGCTAGTGCAAACTAGATCCCCTGCAGCTCTGGGATGAACTTACACTCACACTCAAGGCACATGTACAAGAAAATAAGAAATGTTGCTGATCTCCTTTTTGCCTGAGACCAGCCACCATTCTTCCCCACCTTTTCCCCTGACTGTGAGGGGGACAGAAGAAGATTGGCATATGTGTCCCAGTTAGGGCTGCCAATTTTCTAATCGCACAAAACTGAACATCCTAGCCCTGCCCCTTCCGTGAGGCCCCACCCCTGCTCACTACATTCCCCCTCCTGCAGTGGCTCACTCTTCCCCACCCTTACTCACTTTCTCTGGGCTGGGGAAGAGGTGTGGAGTGCGGGAGGGGGTGAGGGATCTAACTAGGGGTGTGCGTTTTGGGGTGAGGCCAGAAATGAGGGATTCAGGGTGTTGGAGTGGGCTCCGGGCTAGGGCAGGGGGTTGGGGTGCAGGGAGGCTGAGGTCTCTGGGCTGAGGTGCAGGCTGTGGGATGGGGCTACGTATGAGGGGTTTGGGGTGCAGGAGAGGGCTCCGGGTTTTGGGAGGAGCTCAGGCTTGGGGCTCAAGGTTGGGGCGCAGGCTTACTTGGACAGGGTCCTGGTCAGTGGTGCAGCGGGGCTAAGGCAGGCTGCCTGCCTGCCCTTGCCCTGACACCGCGCTGTGCCCTGGAAGCAGCCAGCAGCAGGTCCGGCGCCTAGGCGTGGGAGCAAGAAGCTCGGTGAGCTACTCTCGGCCACAGGTACTGCCTCTCCAGCTCCCATTGGTCAGGAACCAGCCAACGGGAGTGCGGAGCCAGTGCTCAGGGCAGGGGCAGCCTTTGGAGCCCCATACCCCTCCCCAGCCTAGGAGCTGGACATGCTGATGTTGCATAGTGCGATGCAAGGACAGGTAGGAACTAGCCTGCCTTAGCCCTGCAGCACCGCTGACCAGACCTTTATTGGCCTGGTTGGCGGTGCTGACCGCAGCCACCAGGGTCCCTTTTTGACTGCGTGTTCTGGTTGAAAACCGGATACCTGGTCACCCTTGTCCCAGTCAATCTCACACCATGCACAGAGGCAGAATGGTTTAGCCAGTTGTGACAGTGACAATTCTAAGCTTTGAAGATGAGTTGAATGGGTGTTTGTGACTCACTCACTAAAAAGTAAATAGCACCATTTTTCATATGCTCAGATATGTTAGCCTTAATAATACTATCAGTCAGGCAACTTTTCATTTTTCTCATATGCAAAAGTCTGAGTTACATATGAACACTTCCAGCTAACACCTAGCTTCGTGTTACAAAAAAGGCAAGCCAGGAACACCTCCATAAAGGTTCTGAGACTAAAATACACAAAATAAACACATTTTGATTTGACTGGATTCTTGGATAGAAATAATTGGAGGCCACCTTACAGACAAAAGAAACATAGGTCCTTGTATCAAAAGTAAAAACCCAAACACAGGAGTATACCTCATTTTCATGCCCATATTCTGCACATAAATTCTCTTGTACCAAAGTAATAGTTAAATACCTCAGATGTATTTCCTGCTTTCAGTAAACATGAACAAATTAATCAGCTGAGCAGATTTAGCTGAAGGTTTGTTTGTTTGTTTGTTTGTTTGTTGGCGGAATTTTGTGGGGGAGAATGCAATTTCTGTTCAGACAACATGTATGTAAATTGACAACCACTGAGATCAGTGGGACTACTCACATGAGTAAGTGCTATTTGCATGAGTAAGAGTTTGCTGATTTGGTTCCCTGAATCTGTATTCTCTGCAGAAACAATGGAAATCTCAATTGACCCTTCACGACAGTGTCACAAATACAGTACAATTCCTGAATGGGTTTATTTTAAAGGCAAGGGTTTCTGAGACTAGATGGGAGCCCACACAGGGCATAAATTGTAGAACATAATAGCAGCTTCAGTTTCGTTTGAATAATTTCATTAGATGGAGTCTCTTTGTCTTTAACAACCAAATGTAATATTTCCTTCTGGTATCTTCCCCTGGTTATGGCCCCTATTTATAGGGTAATTTTCTTGTCAGCAGCTAGGGTGGAATAAAATATATTTGAGGCTGGCTTAGTTTTTAGCCAGTGAGAACTAACATAATGAAAGGGGCAGAGATGTTTGTTGACCCGAAGCCAAGGCAAAGTTTGTTAACTCTCGCAAAGTGCATTTCAAGTGCTGTATCCAAACCTCAGAATGCTCAAAATTGGACACTTCACCCTAGCTTTTCTGTACAATTTCATTCTACTTATCATAAAGCAGCACAGGCTGCTGACTGAGCCTGGAATAGAACTGAGTTCCTTCCTGTTAACACTTACAGGCATATTAAACATGTTGGACCAGATAGATCCTCAGTAGGTGTAAATTGGTGAAGTTCCTTTGAAGACACCAGCTGAAATTTTTTGAAGTAACATTTGTATTTTAATACAGTAATACTGTACTCATTTAAAAGAAAAGAACTTTAAATTCTCCTATTGCCCAGGGGACGCATTTGTGGCCCAGCCAATTTGTAGTAAATGCAGGAATGTCTCTACACTATGTACTAGTGTGATGTGCCCACATAATAAACATAGTTTTGTGAGAGAAATGGATGTATTGGACCATGAATGCTGGTGCTGTATTAGTTTTATTTCCTGACCCACGATGACACATACAGATATGGAAATACATTTTAGTACCTCAGCCTTCTCAAAGGAAAAAACTAGCAATTGATTTTTTTAAACCACCAGGGCGCCCCAAACAAAGGCGCTTTAAAATATGCAAGAGTGGCCTTTGATTTCAAGTGAAAAGTCCGCTGGCTTGGGGTGAGGAAAGTCATCTCATGCATTTAAATGTAACAGCTCGATTGTTCCAAGGATATTTAAATCGTTAAATCAAGGCCTCTGTTGCTATGGAGGATGTGCTAAATGTCAGAGTTGCATGCAAAATGGAAATGTAAAAAGTGACGGGAGCACAAATAAACAGGAAAAGAAGCTTAGAAGAGTATCACTTTGTGGTTCAGCCCAGTGAAACAATACTGAGGCTGCAAACCCTGCTTAGGTAATTACACTGTCCACACATGGCTTCAGCAGGTAAGTTGTGTGAGGTTGCAATTTCTCAACCCAAAAAAAGGGTGCATGAAGCAGTGGAGCAGTCAGATTAAACTGATTTGAGGCATTTAGACACCGCCCCAAATAAGGGGTAGTGCTCGGTTCATTGTTCCAGGGGGCATAATCAAGCAAAGATTATGCCTCAGAGGGTTTGCTTAAACTAGGGGAATTTTTTTAAAACTGGTTATAGCCTTGATGTAAAGCTCCTTTTAGCTAGTTTAAGGATACCTGATCAGAACACCTTAAACTGAGTCTAAAGAGTGGGGCAGATTCTGTCTTTTGCCAAAGCTTCACTCAGTGCAGGAGAGGAGGAGGCAGCATCAGGGAGCAGGTGCTAGTGCCCCGCTCTGAGATTTGCCATTGGTGGCGGAGTGGATCTCTGCTGCTTCCCCACCAGGCTCTCTATCACTTGTATTGTGCTCCTACTCCTGTAAAGGGCTGAGGAAAGAGGCACCAGGCTTGGGTATGGCTCATTTGTGTCAGTAGGGTGTTCCTCTCTGAGTAGAGCCTTCTCGATTGGCAATTTGTGGACAGAATCCAGCCCGTTGGCATGTCTGAATTGCACAAAGGATTCAAATCTCAGGAGAGAAGCTGGTTTCTTGTCTCTAACCATTTTAAAAATCAGTTTAGCTGAGCAGGTTTTAACTGCAGTTAGAAAACTTCCCCAGCATCGAAAGGTCCATGCAGCTCTGGCATCATTTCTCTCTGGGAACAAGAGAGCTCTTGCACTCTTCTAAGCCAGGCTGTCATTAAATGCATGCTCCCAGCAGTGTTGGCCAGCTCCAGAACTGTGGTTGTCCCTTGTCCTTTGTGCTGGGTGTGCCAGGTTGTTGTGGGGTGGCTTCTTGTGTTCTCTTCCTACCCTGCACGCCTCCGTGCCCAGTCCCCATGACTTTTAATCCAGTGAATGTTTCTGTATGGCTTTCCCACTTAATTATTTAGTTTAGTTTTGCTGAGTATCACCAACAAATTTACAGGTTATGACCTGGTTTTCAGCATTGTGGAGCTCCCAAAAATTCCATTAGGCCAGTGGGAATTGCAGGTTCTCAGCATCTTAGAAAATCTGGACACTGCCTACTAATATCAAATCATACACACATTGGGCTGAAAGGGGCCTGGCCCCCTGCACTGAGGCAAGATCTTGTAAACCTAGACCATCCCCTACAGGTGTTTGTCCAACCTATTCTTAAAAACCTGCCGCAACAGGGATCCCACAACCTCCTTTGGAAGTCTATTCCAGTGCTTAAATACCCTTATAGTTAGAAAGTTTTTCCTAATATCTAACCTCAGTTCCCTTTGTGCAAATTAAGATGATGACTTCTTGCCCTACCTTCAGTGGACAAGGAGAATAACTGATCACCATCCTCTTTATAAGACCCCTTAACATATTTGAAGACTGTTGTCAACATATTTTCCATTGCATTATCCAAGTCATTAATGAAAATATAGAATAGTACCATTGTCAGGACAGACTCCTGGAGAACTCCACTAGATACATTCTCCTAATTTGACAGTGAACCATTGATAAAATTTCTCTAAGTGTTATCTTTCAACCAGTTTTACACCCGCCTTATACTAATTTCATCTAGACCACATTTCCTTAGTTTGCTTATGAAAATGTCATGTGGGACTATGTTAAAAGCCTTACTAAAATCAAGATATATCACATTTACTGCTCTCCCCATTCACTAGGCCAATATCCCAGTCAAAAAAGAAAATTAGGTTGGGTTGGCATGATTTGTTCTAGACAAATCCATGTTCCTTTTTACTTATGACTCTTTGTGCTCTAGGTGTACTGATTGTTTAATAGCTTGTTCCAGTATCTTTCCATATATCAAAGTTAGACTGACTGGTCTATAATTCCCCAGGTCCTCTATGTTCCCCTTTTAAAAGGTTCAGTGTTTTTTCTTCTCCAGTCCTCTATGAAGTGGATCCTGGTGTTTTATGGGGAGAACAAAATTAGCATCCAATAGGATTGTCCCAAAGCCCAAACACCATCTAGGTGCTGTTTAGCTGTGCACATCAATCTATCTTAGGTACATATGGTCCCACTCACTGTAGTGTTTGAGCACCTCCAGTAACCCTCTGTGGTGAGGAAGTACTATTATCCCATTTTACAGATGGAAAGTGGAGGCACAGAGAGGCTAAGTAACTTACCCAAGATCACACAGGCCATCTATGGCAGAGTCTTAGGCCAGTGCCCTGATCACCAGACCATTCTTCCTCCGTATGTGATAGCCACCATCTTGGCTGGCACACTGAGGATTGAACTAAGGACAACAAGAATTAAATGCCTGAGCTGCTACAGTTTGATCTAAAAAGGCAAGACTCCCTTGATGGGGCTGTAACAGACTAAGATCCTCTGTGGACTAGGAACAGAGGGGGACCTGTAAAACATACTAACCAGTAGGTTATGTATTCATCAAACTCTTTCACCTGATCAAATTAATGTTGTTCTCTTACTATTCCTCAACTGCTAACTGGGAGGAGCTCCTTACCGAGTGGGTTTGGAATTGAAAATGGTGATTCTGTTTTATAGACCTGATCCTGCAGCCCTTATTCATGTTAGCAGATCCCTGGTAGGCTTGGGTCCTCAGTGAATGAGGTATATGAGTGGGAGTATGACCTCCATGTCTATAGTAATGAATGCTACTTACAGCTTCACCATGCACAATCCAACACAATATAAACAGGGAAACCAGAGAGAAGATTAAATTCTGGAGAGCATCCAGTGAGAGATTGAGTTCTGTCAGTCAAAGGGTTGGGGGAGAGACATTTTGTTGGTGACACATCACATTCTCTGTTGCCCTCCCACTGCATTTAAAGGTGCCTTTGGTGAGCTGAGGCTTCTACAGTCAAGTCCCACGTGCAATAAAGGAAATGAAATGTCATGGATTAGACATTGCACAACATGATGGGATGTCATAAGATGCTGATAATGGAAGGAAGTGTCCTTGTACAATAGTCCATTAATTGAATAACCTACTCATATTAGTGATTTAGAAAGAAGTCACTTCCACTCTTGCTCAGCACCTTTTTCTGAAGGTCCATTTATAAAAATTGTATGCCATGTGTTAACTGGGAATTTGGATTAGAAAATAAAGTCATTACAGTTGGCATTCCTGAGCAACCAGAAAGGACTCATTTTTGTTGGAAGGAAAAAAATCAGTTATTTCCTGTCTGATGTACCTGCAGTAAGCTATTTCTTATGGGTAACAGAGGAGGAACTGTCTAAGGCACTCAATGCAAAATCTTGTAATTAAAGTGGAAGTTAATTAGCCTTCAACGTTTCAAGCCTCTCCATAGAAAACATCATTTTAGAACTTCCATAAGAAACAGGGGCTTGCAAACTGAGCAACATATTTTCTGTTCAGGGCCTTTGACTTGGCACAGAAATATGTCATACAGACGGCAGCTGGCACCATGCATATCTAAAGAGATCTGAGGCTATTAGTGCCTAAACAGGCACTAGAAATTATGTTACATGATGAAGACTGGCTAATGTAATTGAGCCAGCTAGTTATTGTATACATAATTTAATTATTTAACAAATTGCTTGGAATCATGGCATTCTTGTTCCAAAACCCATGCTGTGCTCACAATATTACAAGGCACAGGGCACGGGCAGTTAGTTGTTGGTGGGAACACATATCTCAGTAGATGGGTGCTTCTTTCTTAAATTACAAAATAAATAGAGGTATGGCAGCATTAGAGATTGTGGAAACCAGAGTGGTGGAGCCAGGAAAGGAGTCAGAGGGGACTTGACTGAGATGGAAAATTGTTACAGAGATGGTTGATGTTGCTTCAAGTAGATATACTTGCTATTTTAGGGGATAATGTCATGGACATAGTCTCCTCCTCTTTTATTGGCCCCACCCCATAGGACCTCTGAAACCTGATTTCTTTGGAGCATTTGCTGAGGGGCTTCCACAGGATCTCAAGGGATGTGGAAGAATGATGGAATAAACATGGCACATTTTCCCATCCTCTTGCATAGCCCTGTGTCCTCTCTGCTCACAGAAGTCAAAGAGACGGTAAAGATAATCAAATCTTACGTTTCATGACATAAGTTGACTGCCATAGGGCTATTTTCCCACTTGCACTGAAAAATGGTTAGATTTATTTTGGGGAATTTTTCCCTGATTTGAATGAGCTGGAACCAGATCAGCTGGACCAGAGTCTGATTCTGTATACTGAACTGTATATTCCTAAACAGCACCCAAGCAAATAGGAAGAATCAATTGTGCCCCTTCTTATTTATCTTTTTAGTCTGATCCTTTCTTCCTTTCCTTCCCAGAGACTTCATATAAAGCAGGAGTAAAATGCAGCTTTTTAAAAATCCTGATAAATGCAGCCAGATCTGTTTTTGCTTACAGAGCCACTCAGATCATGTGACCAGAGCATGATGCTGGCCATGGGGTAGGTGGTTTCTACATGATTGTATTAAAATCTAATTATCGGCTTGGAGAAGTTATGGGATGAAGGGAAAAAATTACACTCCTAAAATTTTTCAGCGTTGACTGTAAATCCTTCTAATGAAATCATCGTGAGTTTATAGCGAGATGTCTTCATAGCCAAAAACTTCCTACTGACTAGCAGAAGCTCTGGGGATTGGCAACAATTGATTAACAATTTTTTGTGTGTGTTTGTGCAGTGATCGAGGTTGTCAATTGACTTCATGGGTTTCCAAATGGAATGACATTAATTTATCCAAAACTCTCATATGGGAAGAGACTTGTTTTTTATTGGCATTATGCCCCTTCTGTTAAAATTATCTTGGCAGAAATCCTGCAGATCTAAGTGCTGAAAGTTCCCCTATGTAGATTCTTTGTTCTTGCATAAAGGGAGATTCTCAAAAAAAATTAACTTTTCACTGCTGAGATTTCATGTGAAATGTCACATTAATTGCCTACCGCTGAGTAATGTCATATACTCAGTGTCTTGAAGAGTTGAACGCTCTGCTTCTGTGGTGGCCTCATTCCCTGGAAAAGTGGATGTGAAGAGAGAGATTCAGAGCAGGGTACAGACTAGTAATACTAGGAACTATTCTGTAAGGGTTCACAAGAGGCATGTGGCCTCCATAACCCACTGTTCCCAAATCATTCCCACCGTGGCTACCAGTACCAGGAAAAAACGTGCAGAATTTTCCTTCCCACTTATCCCCCTCCCAGCGACTCTCCCATGGAGGAATGTTGATCTTTCCCCAGGAACTGAATTTTGTTCTGCTGCATAGCAACACAAAGCTCTGTGCACTGTGCTGGTGTTAACTCATTTATCTGTGATGCTTCAAAGGCTGATTAATTCTATAGGTGGCAACTTCTGTTAATGGCCATTGTTCCTTCCTAATCTGACTAATCTCTGGGCTTTCGTAAACACAAGATTCTGAACATCTGGAAAGGTATAGGGCAGCGGGTTGGCAACCTTTCAGAAGTGCTGTGCCGAGTCTTCATTTATTCACTCTAATTTAAGGTTTCGCATGCCAGTAATACATTTTAACACTTTTAGATGGTCTCTTTCTGTAAGTCTATAATATATTAACTAAGCTATTGTTGTATGTAAAGTAAATAAGGTTTTTAAAATGTTTAAGAAGGTTTATTTAAAATTAAATTAAAATGCAGAGCCCCCTGGACCAGTGGCCAGGACCTGGGATGTGTGAGTGCCACTGAAAATCAGCTCGCATGCCGAAGGCAGCACGCGTGCCATAGGTTGCCTACCCCGGTGTAGGAAGTAGGATATCTGTTTGCAAGGTTTAGAAAAAAGCTCTCCTGGTAGGTATATCAAATGGCAGAACAGGTGTTAATAAAGGCCATATCTTCCTCACACGAGTGGAGATGAGTGAATACATTTTACTGCACATTTTTATTCAGATTTAACAGTGAATTTGCTTCAATCACATTTAAACTATGTGATCATGTTTTACTAGAGGAGCATAGGATTGGCCATACAGGTCAAACCAATGTCCACTTAAACCAGAATACTCTTTTGGTGGCCAGTGCCAGATGCTTCTGAGGAAGGTGGGAGAAACTCCATAATGGACAATTATATAACAACCTGAATACAGTTAATTACTGGTTTAGGCCCTAAAACATGTTATTTTACCCATTATATTTTCTTGATCCTAGTTTATGCCATTGTGGATATTATCCATATCAATGTCTAATCTTTTTTGAAATCTTACTAAGCATACACCAGTGATATCTTGTGGTGTGAGTTCTGTAAGTATTTACATGTTGGGTAATAAGAATTTCCTTTAGTTTTTTAAAATTGTAGCCTTCCCATGTCACTGGACCATTAGTTATTTTGTATCTCTACTCATGCTGATTAAAAAAAATATTAAAGAAAGTGCATTTGAAACCTGACTATAAGAGCTGCATGCAGTGGTGTTGTAGCTGTGTTGGTCCCAGGATATTAGAGAGACAAGGTGGGGGAAGTAATACCTTTTATTGGATCAACTTCTGTTGGTGAAAGAGAGAAGCTTTTGAGCTTACATAGAGCTCTTCTTCAGGTTACAAGAGGAGCTCTGTGTAAGCTCGAAAGTTTGTCTCTCTCACCAACAGAGGTTGGTCCAATAACAGATATTACCTTCCCCACCTTGTCTCTGTAAGAGTTACAGTCATCCATTCGGGAACACAATCTTTGTTACACAACTTGTGTGAAAAATCTGTAACTCCAACACAGCTTGGATGTGAAATGGTAGTAGTGAACAGTCTGTGTCCAATCCATAGAGTAAAAACAACATTCAACAAATATTTGCTGGATCAATTCAAACAGCGCATGCGTTTGAGGGAAATTCATATGGAGAGAAAACTAAATTGTCTGAACAAATTATTTGTTGTGAGTATCTGCACAGCTCTACATGCTAGTAATCCTACCAGGTTCCATGAAGTTACTGACTGGAGTAAGGTGAGCAGGATTCAGCCCATACTTGGTATTTCCAGTGAGCTCTAATTTCCTAAGTCTCTAAGACCCTGATCATGTAATGAACTCCATGCAGGTGAACAGCTGTGCCCAGCTGGAGCCCCATTGCCTTCCGTGGGGTTCTGCACCAGCCTAGGGGCCAATCCGCAAGAGCCATTGCAGAATCAGGGCCTATATAAGATGCCAGGATGACTCTCAAACCCCCGCGCCTATTCAAAAGCAAAAGATAAGTAGCCTGATTTTCAGAGATGCTGAGCACACTCAGCTCCTGTTGACCTCAGTTGGGGCTGCAGGAGCTTAGCACCTCTGAAAATCAGGCCAAAAGATGGAAGAAGCCACTGAGGAACAGGCAAGGAATAAAAATGTAAGACATCTTGAAATGTAACTGGTTATTAACAGAATGCCCTGCTGTTTAAATCCAGTATTATTCTGGGTTTTGCTTTTAAATAAGGCTTTGCACTGTGACTAAAGAGAGACAAAGGGAATTTTTGGTGAAAAATCATGCGCAGCCAGCCATGGAGACCAGACACAGTACAAAGGATGCTCAGACTCATGGTATGAGAGCCAGGTTACCAGAAACACCACCACAATTAGCTGTCATCTCACTGCAGTAAACCCAATGAAAATCTAGAATGGCTTGTTTGTATTTGGAGGATTGGCATTCTTTAGCTTTTACACAGGATTTTGGGAAAACGAAGCATTTGTTTTGTATTTGGAAAGGGAGGAGGGAGAAAGTGAATTTAGACATTAATCCAAAGCCTATTGAAGTTGATGGGAATCCTTTCATTGATTTCAGTGGCTTTGGATCAGGCTCTTAGTTTCCAGGGGAATTCTGTGTGTGCGTGTGTTTGTGCGCGTGTTTTCTCCTACTTCTATTCCACTAGAGTGATCTTCTGGCAAGGACCCCCTTTCCAACAGATTTTTGGGATACACATGTGAGGTGTGTGACATGCCCCGGGGTACAACCTGGACTGTGGAATTACTGTGCCTTTTTAATTCTCTGACTCAGGGTACCTCTCACACTGCTTTGCTAGTGACAAGAAGCCTCTTCAGGCTTTGTTCTCACACAGCCCTTAGCATGTGAAGGCATACTCAAAGTTACACGAATACTCTCCCAAGCCACTCATGAACTGAATACAGGAACACCCCCAGAAATTCCCCCAGCCTTGCATCCCAAAAATGTACATCTTACACTGCTTCTTGATCAATGCAAGCTCATTAATTAGTTCACCACTCAAAGGGTGGCAGACATGCACCAGCATCTGTAACCTGAGCAGACTCCACAAGCACTTTAGACAAACAAACTGGCTGAGATTAAACATCAAAATAAGTTTATTAACTAGCGAAAGATAGATTTTAAGTGATTATAAGAGGGATGCATAAAGGTTAGAGTTGGTAACATAAGAAATAAAAAGTAAACACTCATTCTAAATCCTAAATTTTATTAGGCTAAACAAGATTTGAATTAAACAGTTTTTCTCACCCTACTGGACATTGCAGGCAGTTTTCAGTTCACAGTTCATACTAATTAGAAAGCCTTCTAGTCCTCCCACCCCCACAATTCGAGACTTTTCTTTGTCTTCCAAATGATCTTGTGTTGAGATGGGAGAGGAGAGAGAGGCCCCATGGTGATGTCACTGTCCCTCATTTATACTTTTCTCCAGGTGCTGGAAAAATCCATGCTGTGTCATGGGGTTAGGCAGCCCTCATGGTATACCTGAGTTGCTGACCATCCTTCATTATGAATTGCAAATTTTTGCTTGCACCTTTGGGCTACATGGGGTTTGGTACATAAGGCCTCCGTGTTTACAGTTTTTTTGTCGTCTCTGAGGGGCTAATCTGTGGGTGTTTCCCAGCCTCACAGCATTTCAGTAACAAACATGTAGCAAAATCTCATAACTGCATTGACACTGATGATACATTTCAACAGGACAGTAATGGTCACTAGATTATGACTTTTCCAGTGAGACCTCACCGGGCATACGTTGCACAAGATGTATCATAATTTGGTAAAAGCAGTGACCATAATGGTGTAGACTGTTTCACCGCTGGTCAAAAACTTCTCCCATTAGCCCAATCCTGCTGCCACACACGACAGATTCATGCCTGCGGTGCTTGTAGGTTTTGTCAGCTGAGTACATTTTATTTCCCTTAAGTGAGTGTTTATATTGCTTTGAGACTGCTGAGGTTCATGGTATTCATTTTTTTTTAGAATGTGGAGGTTTAATAGTTATAGCAGCGATGTGAGTCTTTGGTATTTGAATGTTAATGAAACTTTGTATTTTCTGGAATAACTAGGGAGCTGGATCTTAGCTCAGGCTTGGCAATATATTTGTGGGTGGATTTTTTCTTCTCTTTTCCCCATAGGTTTTAAAACCTTATGTGACATTTCATCCCAGATCAATTTTACATTATGTATCATCATGTATAATATTGTGCCACGCTGTAATTTTGCAAGTGCATGAAACTGCAGCAGAGAGGAAAGTGGGCTCATTTACACAAGGGAGGGAGAAAAAGGCTAATACAACTGCCTGATTCTAGGAGGTTATGAATTGGGTGTTAGCATTTTGCTGCTACAGTAGAACGTGTCTAAGGAGAGCCTATTGGCATGAGAGGCTCAGTTGTTAGAGAGGAAAGGGACTGGTAATGTCAGATTATTAATGATTTCTCATATAGCATGAATATTAACATGGGACTTAGCAGTGTAAGGGATATTCCTGTGGCCCCAAAGAGCTCAAGTACTGAGACTGGTGTTTCACCCTTAAGAAAAACAAGTAATTTGACCACCTTAGCTGGCTTAGAAAGTTAGAGAGGGACTTTGCCTCTGCCATCCTTATGGCCAGTTTCCAGTGTTAGTCTCTAGACTTGGGAGATGATAGTCTCACAGTTTTGGGACTATCCCCCCACTCCCATTCTCTTCTCAAGCGGCAAATTAGCCCAGATGCTAAGACTGGGCTTGAGAAAGCCTGTTTGGTCTGCCCTGTAAAAGCAGGATATTGTGCTGTACACATGGGAGGCAGAGACTGAATGGGCTTTGATGTAGTGAAAGTCCAATGAATTATACCATATCGCTGGTGGGGGAAGGTTGTGGGAACTGAAAAATAGGTCAGAGAATGAGTAACCTCTTGCTATGCAGAAACAGCAGGTTGTTTTTTTGACAAGTATGGTTGTCTTAGGTGTTTTGATGCACATATACAGTGTAACTTTGTTAGGTAATAAAGCAAGTCCTCACTCACCTCTCCAACACCCGAGGTTGTGCGGAGTTGGAATATGGGCCCACAATTCTGTCAGAGACCAGACACAAATGCGTTGATCAACGGGCACACACTACCCCAAAAGCTTTAGAATAAGTGTGGCCCCTTTATTAGGGGTGGGCATCAATATTTATACACAGAAGTAAACAAAGTGATTAACAAAAGATAATGGTCATGCATAATCAATCAAGATTTTACAGGAAGAGCAAGTTTAAGAAGTAAATGCATAGAGATAAAAGGCTAATGGCTACTTGAGGAAGGGGGTGTCATGAGTAGTTTGCAGGTTAGTGCTTTGTTTAAAAAAAGGTTCAGAAAGGATTATGCAGAGACGGCCAGTCTGGGTGTTTTTTGGCTCCAAAGTTCACCAAAAGTTTAGACCCAACATTCCTCCATTTGTAGCTTTGAGATAACTATTAATCAAAAAGCTACACCCTATTTCAAGATCTCAAGGGCCGCTTGGCAATTTCAGCCTGGGCCAATTCGAAGAGAGTAAGGCTTTTAGCTGAAGTGGGAAAAGAATAAACTGACTTACATGAGTTTATGAGGGAGGGGACACACTGAATACAGCAACACAGTATTATAAGGACTACCATGGCCCCAACAACACCCACCAAGAGGTTTTTAACCCACCCAAATCCGGGCAGCCAATTCCATAAGGCTCCCCACCAATCATAAGGTGGCTGGCCAGAGGAGTAGTTTTTAGCCATTTCCCTTAGGTGTTTGGTACGTTGAAAAGTGTCAGAGTAGGTGTCATTTACAAAAACACAGCATTCTTCATTTATGAGGGCGCAAGTTCCTCCCTGAGCTGCTAACATCATATCTAAAGCCATTCTGTTTTGCAAAGCCAACTGGCGCAGCTGGGACATTTCCCCGGCCTGGTTTTCAAATAGGGTTGCAGTTTCATTGGTCAAAGATTCTAATAGTCCCTGTAGACGGATGATAGCACCCTTTAAGCTAGTGTGACCAGCCCACCGCTGCCAGGACAAACCATCACGGAGATTAATATCTCTGTCAGTTTCACGGATGTTACGAACGTGGGGAAAATGAGGGGGGGTGAGGGAGATCCGAGAAGGCGGTGCTAGCCATGCCAAATAACATGACCCTGCCCAATCAGGGGAGAGGAAATAATAAGCCTTGGGCCCGCACACCCAGTATGTTCCATATAAGGCGTTTTGGGTATTCCATTTCTCAAAGTAGGAGGTAACCCACCGCCCGTTGTACCACTGTTCCCCTGGTAACGCAGAGGGGTCGTTGTGTGAACTGCAGAGGCACAATTTGGTAGTGTTGTCCTCAAAGGGCAGTGTAGTACTGCTTGAGCAGTTGTAGAAGGCAATTGTGTATCCTTTAACAATTAGTTGGACACCCTCGAGCTCTGAGCAGGGCTTTTTAAAAACTGACTCTGAAAACCTGCCCCTCCATGAAAAAGTTGAAAAGGTTGGATCGGGGTGAGGGATCCACATATGGGATAAGTGGGATGCGCAAGGCTTGAAGCCAAGATTTTTACTAAAGGCGGTGCCATTAAAATATATGTTGCATTACTTGTTCCCACAAAAGTTGACCCTTTTTCTTTAACAAAACACAGTGATCCTGTTTGATTGGTTACCCTGAGATATTTGTTAATTGGCACTTCTGTTTTGTCCCATGTAAGATTGGGTTGGACTGGATCTTTTATTCTAGTCGGTGGCATCCAAGTCATATTAGCAGTGGTTAGGGGAATGGGTGTGAAGGGGAGTCCCTGTGCTGCATTTACTGGAAATTGAGTACATACCCAGCAATCACTTCTATTTCCTAAAATACGAGTTTTAACCTCATGGGAATATCTAATAAAAGCATTATCTTCATAAGCAGAAAATAAACTGAAAAAGCATAAAAAACATACAGTTGTCAGAATAAAGGGTCCTCTCATTTTTTCGAGTTAATTTAAGTCTAATGTCTGAGAGAGGTAAGCTGGTCCACTGGTCGAAGGCAGTGTCCTCAGTGGTGACAAGAGCTGCTGGTCCGTCACTGTGGTCCACTACGGCTGGCTTGACGTGGGAGTGGTGGATCCAAGATTTGCGTCCTTCCAGGAACACTGCAGTCTGGGTTGTCAAAAGAACCTGGTGGGGTCCAGTAAACCTTGGCTGGAGGGTGTCGTCACGAACGAACTTTTTGGCCCAGACGAAGTCCCCTGGTTGGAACGGGTGGATTTGTTCCTCCAGCGGCACGGTCTGGGAAAACTGCGAGGCTTTCCAAAGGGTACGGAGGCGAGCCTGTAGGGAGAGAAACTGACACGCAGTCATATGATCCCCTCCCAATAGTGAAACATCAGCACGTGGTAGCGCCCCGCCTTTGAAAGGGGGGTGTCCATAGAGCAGTTCAAAGGGGGATAATCCCAATGCGCGGGTTGGGCGAGTACGAAGGTGAAACAGGACCAAGGGAAGTACCTGAGGCCACTTTAATCCTGTTTCCTGACAGTATTTAGCCAATGTAAACTTAAGTTCCCTATTCATACGCTCAACTTTCCCGCTAGACTGGGGGTGGTAGGGTGTATGAAAGGAGTGTGAAATGCCCAGTCCTTGTTCTAAATGGCCAAGGACATGACCAGTAAAGTGAGGTCCGCGATCTGAGTCGAGCACAAGAGGGATGCCAAAACGGGGTACAATATCTCTAAGGAGAATCTTCGCCACTGTGGCAGCAGTACAATTAGCAGTAGGAAAAGCTTCGACCCAGGAAGTCAGAGGGCAAACCAAAACAAGGAGGTGCTTTTTTCCAAAAGCCTTTGGCATATCTGCAAAATCAATTTGAAGATGTTGAAATGGAGCAGCAGGCGGAGGTCTTCCACCCTTAATTTGTTAAGAGGTGGAGCAGGTCCATTACGCTGACATGTGCTGCATGCTTTCACTATTGATAGGCAATAGGGTTGAATGCCTGGAGCATACCAAAAGCGAGCGATAGTGTTCACGAGGGCGTGCGTGCCGTAGTGACCCCCTTTATCATGGTGCCAGCGAACTGCCACAGGGTATGTGGAGCGAGGGAGGCAGGCTCGGCCATCTGGCATAAGCCAGGTCCCTTTGACCAGAGTGGCCCCGAGGCTTTCCCATGATTTTAGTTCAGCAGCGGGTACTGGTACGGGGTGCGGTGGAGTAAAGGAGGAGGTTGCAATAGCCAATGTGGGCATGGCTAAAGGTAAGGTGGCAGCCTTCTTGGCGGAGGCGTCAGCCAGGGCATTCCCACGGGTAACGGGGCTGCTATCTTTAGTATGGGCCCGGCAGTGAACTACAGCCAGGACGGAGGGTTTTTGGAGGGCGTCCAAAAGCTTGTGGATGAGGGGGAGGTGCTGAATGGGTTTACCGGCAGCTGTCTGGAAACCTCGAAACTTCCAGAGGTGGATATGACAATGCACAACTCCAAAAGCATATTTGCTATCAGTAAAAATGGTAACGGTCTTACCAGCGGCCAACTGGCAAGCTCGGGCCAGGGCATAGAGTTCAGCGGCTTGGGCTCCCCAGTTGCCTGGCAGTGAGGCGGCCTCTTGAATGTCCCATTCAGAGGTGACAGCATAACCAGTGAAACGCTTGCCATCAACATAGAAGGAGCTTCCGTCCGAGAAGAGGATGCAATCGGGGTTGTCCAGTGGCACGTCAAACAGGTTGTCTCTTATCTGTAAGATGCTGGAAACTATTTCCACACAGTCGTGCTGGTCCTGGGGGACTGGCAGGTCAGGAAGCAAGGTAGCTGGATTAAGGGGTCCACACCTTTCAAAAATTAGGTTAGTGTCTTCTAAGAGTTCGGCCTCTAGCTGTTGCTGACGATGGGCCGAAAAGACTTGGGTTGTGCCCCTACGCAGAAGGGCTGACAAGGCATGAGAGGTCCAAACCGTGGTAAAATGACCCAGGGTTAGGCTCTTTGCCTTTGTGATCAGCAGGGCAGCTGCTGCCAGAGTCCGGGTGCAGGATGGGGTTCCCTGAGCGACAGGGTCGATTTGCTGAGAGTAAAAAGCAAGCGGGAAATGGTGGGGCCCGCTCAGCTGGGTAAGGACACCACTAGCAATTCCGCCCCTCTCGTGGACAAAAAGGTGAAAGGGTTTGCTGTAATTGGGGGGGCGGAGAGACATGGAGGAGGCCACACTGTCCTTGAGTAACTGAAAGGCTTGAATAGTGTCCGGGGACCACTGCAAAGGGTCAGGAGCAAGGTTAGCAGTGAGTTGGTGGAGCGGTTTGCTTAACTCCCCGCAGGACGGCAACCAGGGGCGACAGAAGCCAATTAATCCTAAGAAACCTCGAAGTTGTTTCTTGGTGTTCGGTAGAGGGCAGTTTTGAATAGTCTTTATGCGGGCTGGGTCCATCTGTCTTCCTTCTGGGGTTAACAGGAAGCCCAGATATCGGACCTTCTGTGAGACCCACTGAATCTTTTTAGGGTTTACCTTGTGGCCTCTGGTGTGTAGGTATAATAAAAGTGCCTTACCATCGATGCGGAGGGCAGCTTCTTCGCGATTACCTAATAGGATGTCATCTACGTATAGGACCAATGTGGATCCCTGCGGACTGGTGAAACCTTCCAAGTCGTGGCGGAGGCACTGGCTGAAAATCGTGGGGCTGTCTCTGTAGCCTTGAGGAAGTCGTTGCCAGACATAACTTTGTCCCTCCCAGGTGAAACCAAAGAGATACTGAGAGTCTGGGTGCACAGGAATGCTGAAAAAAGCTGATTTTAAGTCAATAACAGTGAACCACTCAGCATCCCAGGGGATTTGGCTGATGATAGTAGCTGGGTCAGGGACTACTGCATGAAGAGGGACCACATACTGATTAACAACTCGTAGATCCTGTACAAAGCGCCAACGAACAGGGTCTCCGTCCTTTTTAGGAGGCTTTTTGACAGGCAGTATAGGGGTGTTACAGGGAGTGCGCTGAGGGCGGACTAGCTTTTGTGCAATGAATCCCTCAATAATGGGGCGGATGCCCTCCCGGGCTTCCAGCGACAGGGGGTATTGAGGGACTGACGGGGGGCTTAAGGAAGGCTTTACCTGAATCCTTACGGGCTCTGCCGAAAGGAGCAGGCCAACATCAGTGTCAGAAATTCCCCAGAGGGTTGAAGGCAAGTCAGTGAGGTCAGGGGAGAGAGAGGGGGGTGTTTCCCAATTACCCTGAGTAGGGGCCGAATCTCCTAACACTGTCATCAATAATCCTACCCCTTCAGGAGTGCAGGTTAAAGTAGCCTCAAGCTTACAGAGTAAATCCCGGCCCATCAAAGGGATCAGACAAGCTGGGGAAAAAGAAAACGGTGAGAAAAACATTTATCAGCATAAATAACATTCAAAGGCAAAGTGAGTCCCAGAGACTGTGGGTTGCCCTCCACCCCAGTCGCAGTTTTAACCTCAGAGGATAGCCAGGGAGAGGGGGCATGATTTAAAAGAGAGAAAGTAGCCCCAGTATCAATGAGGAAAGAGACAGGCAGTCCCTGGACTGAAAGGGTTAAACGAGGCTCTTCGCTGGGAGGAGAGAAAGTGAGAAAGGAGCCGGCTAAAGACATTAAGGAAATAAGACCATCACATTGTTTGCCTTCGCCCCCGCGGTACCGTCATTGAGGAGGCTGAGTTTGCTGCGGCTGCTGCTGTTTTCCATAGTTGATCCAGGCCTGGGGGATGGGCTGAGCTGGTGGTGCAGGGGTGTATTCCTCACTTGTGTAAGCATCTGCGGATGCAGCCAGACCTTCTGGGCGTCCCCAGGGGCATTCACGTTTAAAGTGACCAGGCTGTCCGCACTGAAAACAATTTCCTGATGGCTGGGGTCGCCAGGACCCTCTTCCCCGGGCACCCTGGAATCCCCTGCCACGGCCACGGCCTTTGCCTCGAACACCACCGTGAAAAGCTAAAGCCATCAGCTTATATTCTTCCTTTTTCTCTTTCTTTTTACTACTTTCCCTTTCTTTCTCCCAGGCAAAATCAGCTACTTCCAACACTGAAGTGACTGACTCACCTCCCCAACCAGGGCGAAACTTTAAGAAGTAATCCCTTACAGGGGGCACCGACTGATTCACAAAAAATGAAATAAGAGTAGGGTGGTCTGCTTCTCTCTCAGGATCCATCTGAGTGAACATTCGGGCCCCCTCCAATAGCCTCGACCAGAACTTTCTGGGCGGCTCATCAGATTCCTGCCGAATCTGCATGAACTTAGCCTGATTAGGCGAGCGGCGAGCCATTTCCTTGAGTCTCTCTAACAATCGCTCTCTATCTGTTCGCAGCTGAGTCAGCCTTAGCTGAGTCCAGTCTAGGGGATTCCAGCCAGCGGCCAGATCCCGCCTATTCATCCAAGTAACATTAGCTGCATTGCTATCTCCCCATGTCCTTTCTGCCATCCACAATCTACTACGTTCTTCTCCAGTCAAAACTCTACTTAACAACTGATCCACATCCGTATAAGTAGGATTATAACTTAAAAACAATCTTTCTAGAAGTTCTATGATCTTTCGGGGATTTTCCCCAAAAGACCCTGACAACTGTCCCCACTCTTTCAAATCCCATTCTAGCCATCCTTTATATTCCACAATACTAGCATGTTGCAATCGTCCATCATTGCTCATATAAGGTTGATCGTGCACCTGTAAAGGCATCTCTATAACCATACTTTTATTATTCGCAAGAGATTTGACAGAGACATCCTCTAGGCTATCCTCAGGGGGGGGGCATGCACCCTGCTGTACCTGCTTGGACCTAAGCCTAGTAACTACTCCTCCCGAGGTTGGCCCCTCCAATTCCTCCTCATCCTTCTGCACAAATTCCAATTTGGGATCCTGCAGATTCCCCTCTGCTACAAGGAGAGAGTTCCCCTGCGGAGGAATAGGGGCAGGTGCAGAGGGGACCAGCTGACGAGTCAAAACACGCCGTGGTCTACACCCTTCATCGAAATAACCTGGAGGGGGTTCACTCTCGGGAGAGTACCTGACTGCCATAATTTTTAAAGATTTCCACAGCTCTGCTGCTGTGTCCCAACAAAACCAGTAACATAACTGTCCCGGATGGTCTTTTTCGATCTGGCTCTTTACTCCTCTTAAGGCAGCCTGCTCGAAAGAGCCATACGAAGGCCACCTCATCTCCGAGTCGGCCAATACCGCGGTATACCCAGTCCAATTCCTTACACATAGTGTGTACAACTTCTTCCTAGACATTCCTGTCTGTACTGGGAGTTTCCCTTCATTCCATAACTTATTTACAATCCCCAACGGACTCTCAAGAGGCACGCTAGTCCCTTGACCCATGGTGTCTGACAGGAGCCCTCCAACTGGCGTTTACCCTGCTGTCCAATACACGACCCCTCAATATTGAATTGGCTAGGAGAAATCTCCTGTGGCGCCTTGCCAATTCATATATGAGTGGTCTGACCACTGGACAGAGGTACCGCACCAGAAGGTATCCCGGACGAGCCCCCAAATTGTTAGGTAATAAAGCAAGTCCTCACTCACCTCTCCAACACCCGAGGTTGTGCGGAGTTGGAATATGGGCCCACAATTCTGTCAGAGACCAGACACAAATGCGTTGATCAACGGGCACACACTACCCCAAAAGCTTTAGAATAAGTGTGGCCCCTTTATTAGGGGTGGGCATCAATATTTATACACAGAAGTAAACAAAGTGATTAACAAAAGATAATGGTCATGCATAATCAATCAAGATTTTACAGGAAGAGCAAGTTTAAGAAGTAAATGCATAGAGATAAAAGGCTAATGGCTACTTGAGGAAGGGGGTGTCATGAGTAGTTTGCAGGTTAGTGCTTTGTTTAAAAAAAGGTTCAGAAAGGATTATGCAGAGACGGCCAGTCTGGGTGTTTTTTGGCTCCAAAGTTCACCAAAAGTTTAGACCCAACAACTTCATGTCCTTCTTTGATCTTACACTTACCCTGATCCCCCATCAGTCTCCTCCAATCAACCCAGAGTAACAGGCCTGGCAAGATTCCTGTGCTATATACTGTAAATAGTGCAGAGCAACAGCACCATATAGTTCAACACTTCATTCTCAGGCCTTCTAACCAGCATCAAGGGCTGCCCTCCAAACACTCATATTAGCATAGCAACATATACGTCTTGCCATAGTGCCATCTTGCCAGCTTGCAAGGGAGCTCAGTCACCATCATTATCAAACTACCCACCCTCAACATACTGACAGTTGTGATCATCAGAAGTGTGCGAGCTCATAATTTCCTGTATTAAATGAGATGGGGCTGGTGGCAGGAGCTGTTTTTCTGCCGTAGCTTGCCAGAGCTGGGATTCGGTGGTTTTTCAGGACATGCTATAAGACAAATGTTTTTCCAAGCCTCTTGCTGGAGTGGTGAGTGAAGGGAAAGTGGTGGGTTGCAGACAGTGGAGAGCTGGAGCCGGTTCATGCGAACCGGTTGTTAAATTTAGAAGCTGGTTTAGAACCGGTTGTTAAAGGGGTGGGCAAACTCCAGCCCGCGGGACCATCCTGTCTGGCCCGCCTGAGCTTCCAGCTGGGAGGCTCCCCTGGCCTCTCCCCCACCTTCCCTCCTCTCGCAGAGCCCAGTGCCAGTGCTCTGGACTGCTCCTGGGCAGCTCTGCAGCTCCTGCCGCTTTGAGTGGCAAGGTAAGGGGGGGCCTGTGAGCTCCAGCAGGCTGCGCAGCATCGATACACGCTGCCCTGAGCAGCATGGTAAGGGGGCCGGGCCAGGGCTGGGAGGAGGGGTTAGATAAGGGGCAGGGAGCAGTTGGAAGGGGCAGAGGTTCTGGCGGGGCGGTCAGGGGACGGGGAACAGGGGGAGGGGAGTTGGGTAGGCGTGGGAGTTCCGGGGGTCTGTTGGGGTGGTGGTGGATGGGGTCAGGGCAGTGGATGGAACGGGACGAGTTGGGTAGGAGGTGGGGGGTCTCGGGCTTGTACTCACCAGACGGCGCTTAATAACTGGTTCCCTACTGGGTCGGCAGCAGCACTTCGGTGGCGGGTCGTTCACTCGCTCCGGGTCTTCGGCAGCACTGAAGGACCTGCGGCCGAAGTGCAGCCAAAAACTCGGAGCAGGTGAAGGACCCGCTGCCGAAGTGCTGCCGAAGACCTGGTAGGGAACCGGTTTTTAACATTCTGGCAGCTCGTCACTGTTTGCAGATCTTTAGTAAATGAGAGTTTTTCTCAGGATACGCATCTCTTGAGTATTTATTAGGATGTGTTTTTGTTTCAAAGTACCGGTAGTACTTTTACATTGCACCTGCAGAATCTGACAGGCAATTGAAAGAGCCAGTTAAACAGATTAGATAGTAAACTTTGGGGCAGAGACCATGCCTGCCTCTGTGTTTGCACAGCATGTAGCACCATGGGACCTTTATCCTGATTGGCTACTATGATGTCAAGCTTTTTATGCTGCGTCTTCCTTGTCCACCCACTTCCTTCTAGCTGGGATGTAACCCAGACCCCATCCTATTTAGCAATATGAAAAGGGCAGGGTGGCTGTTTCCTCCAGGCTGAGAACCTCTGGGCTACCAGAATATAAATATTAAATAAATACCCATTGAAATTCACCTGCAAATCCAATTCATCATATAGTAAAAAGAGTCAACATCTTCATAGCTGTAGGTAGTATTTTTCATGCAAACGTGCTGCGTTTCTACCAACCACCCCTGGTGCAGTACTGAATTCCCTACAAGTTATATTTGATTAGGGCTGGCAATAAATATCTGAATCTCACCGCTGCAGACACCCTGTGCTTATGTGACACTCTTTTCAGCACATCAGGCCTTAAGGGGAAGCTTAGTTTGAAAGGTTCATTCTGGAAGGGGCTGTGGCTTAACTAGATTAGGATGCCAGAGAAGGTTGCAGAATTCACACAAACAGTCACTCTAGCCTCTATCTCGCCTGCCCTCATTATCTCTCTACATTTCATTCTAAAACTCTCTAATTTAACAAAAGGCTAATTAATCACTGCAGATGAGAGTATTCGTTTCGTCCCCTTTCTCCCCTTTGATTTGGAGTGGACCTTCTGGAGGTAGATTCCGCAGGGGACATGTAACATTAGCTGTACTCTTTCCATTCAACATTCTTACAATATCCATTGAAAATGTAGCTTTGTATGTCTTGGCCATCGTAGGTAGCATTGCCAGGTTTACTGTAGCAGCATGTAGTATAAGTAATGGACCAGACGCTGTGTGCTTGGGAATATACCTCACCATGTGGCACATCTTTCTGGAATATTTACTAGGCCAGATCTATTCCTGGTTTGCAAGCAATTCCAACAGCCTGTCTGAGCCCAGGTATGGATTCCTATCATACTGACCCTTAGAACTGCTAGAGAATTAAAGCAGAATACAGTGTGATCCAAGAGTCAGCTTTTTTAATTGAACTGGATGGTGCTACTATAAATTCTGAATTGCACAAGTCTGTGCTTTATTGCATAGACTAGTTACCTTTCCTGACAATTCTGTCTGCTTTGCCATAGTTCTGTTTTTTCTCTTTTCTTAACATCACCAGGCTACTGTGAATAGGTTAAGGGAGCAGCTTCTAGGAGTAGATACTATGGGTATATATAATTAGTGGGGGCCCTGTCATCCAAATAATAATAAAATATACAAGTTGCATCATTGAAAGAGAGAGATCTGAATATGTCTCTGCGTCTCCCTTTGCCATAGTAGTAAGCAGGAGGGCAGAACAAAGCTAATTACTGCCTTAACCCTTTGTTTCAGCAATTTCCTTGCCATAGGGTCCCACACTTGCTTCACAGAACACAGAATCTGTTCCTGCAGCAAGAGCCTTACAATCCCTCACCAGTGCAGGCAGCCACCCTGCAACCTTGGACAAGCATTAGGCCCGTTTGAGAAGCTGCTCCTGCCCTTTCCAGCCAGCCAAGCTGGTGAGGGAAGTGGCCATAAATGCTCTGCCTGCCAGGGGTTTTAAGCTTTAACTTCATTGCACTCCTCATGCCTGTCATCCCACAGAGCAAGAATGTGACTCTGCTCTCCATAGCAGTGCAATGGGCTACGTCTGAGCCCCAGGGATGATTATTTTTTAATGCCAATCCAGTCAGCATGATGCAACAGCCTTGACAGAACTGGGTAGTCATAGTATTGGCAGCACAAAGGCAGATTGCAGTGCTGAAGCCTTGTTTCGCTTTCTGCTGCCCACCTGCTGAACACCTGCTAGGATAAGCAAAACCTTTGGGAGATTAGTGCTATTGCTGAGCTGGATGTTCACAGTGAAACCTGAAACCACGAGAATTTCCCCTGATTTTGGGTTTTATTACAAACTTGAAACTCACATCAGATTCGTCAGAAGATCGGGGAGCATTTCAGGGCCCAATCCAGGTCTCAGTGGGTGATTTGCCTGATTTAAGACAGCAGGATCAGGTCCTCTGAATGAAGCCGGTAACTCCATTTAAGAGAACCTGGGTGGTTTGGAGAAAATGAAATTGCACCAGTCAAGCAGAATGGCTCAAGTGGGGTAGCACATTCAGGCATGAGGGGACAGAACACTGAGTTGGGTCCAAAAAGGAGCATTGTGTGTGCTATTGTCAGTGAGCTAGCCAGGAGCCAGCAGCCACACAAGGGGAAGAGAAGCATTGGCCTGATCATCACCAGGCCCTCAATCTGCCTGAGCACACTGCCTGTGATCATCACTATACAGGACCTGTTAGCTGGTCCTTTGCCTGGCTCTTAAAACAAAAGGCTGGGTCACCATTCTGCAGCTATGTATGGTAGGGGAAGACACCCCTTTCCTTCCCACCAGGAAACCTAGGCAGAATTTAACCATATAACATCAAGCTGGATGTAACTTAGAAGGCATAGAAGTATAGTGTGTCACGGAGACTTTATTCTTGTTACCCACTCACCTGCCCTTGGTAAATGGAAAAAATAGGATCTTACCAGGGCCAGGAGGCAACTTTGGCTACAGCTGGTTAGACAATGACTATTCCCCCAGTTTGTGACCTCTGATTGACACCAGCGGGCCTGCATGCAAATACTTTCTATTGATGCCAAGATCAGAGTGTGAGAACGCAAAGCCTTTTAGAGCACTAAATCTCCTACTGAATATCGAGAAATGTGTAAGGGATTAAACGTGGAAAATGCAACATCAAAGGTCTTGGGTCAAGGGGGGAAGCATGTCAAAATTCAGGGATATTGGATGTAGCACTCATTCAATGACTACGCTTAGTTAAGTACAGCACAGGGGAGTGAAGACTGCAGGCCACTAGAACACTTGTTAATATATGTCATTTAATTGTGAGATTGCTTATATGCCATTTTGACATATGTAGAGTAATATTATCCCTCTTTTGTAGGTCACTATTCTCATAAGTCTGGCTCTTGCGTTCCTTGCCTGCATAGTCTTTCTTGTGGTATACAAAGCCTTTACTTATGATCACAGTTGCCCAGATGGATTTGTTTATAAGGTAAGAGATTCCAGCCAGATAGATTCTATCGTCTCTGACAATTCAATTGACTTCATGGTCAGAGTCTAACAGAGCATTTACAAGAATATGTTGAAAAGTGGTCAATCTTTTGGAAAATGTGAACCTGCATCTGCTTCCACCATTTTATATTTTAATCGTCAGGATTAGATCTCTGTGAATGCCACAAACAAATGTCCCTAAATAATCCCTCATGTTTTGGAATGAATGCACTGCAGCTGAATTTTGGGTTTGCTTCCCACAAACATTCAAATGATCAAGTTTTTCTGGCATAAATGTTCATGCAAGGGAAATTTCAATGCTGCATGCACGAGCGTTCACTGATACTGATTTTGAAATTCGCATGTGCAAGTATTTGAGAGGCATGCTTTTGCACCTCGTCCAGTAGGCCAACAGAAACAAAACCGTGTAACTTGTTTGACCAATCACAGCTAATCAACAGAGTTTGAATATCAGATAGTCATTGAGAACTGTTTGCTCAGTTCACAGAGTTAAAAAAGTTTGCAAAACACATCTTGACTGACTATTTACAGCGAATAAATTCATAGAGGTCTTAATTCTTTGGGGATATTCTATGAACAGGAAAAGAGGCTCAGTTATTCGATATATTGTTTGTTGTAAATTATTCCCTTAGTGTACATAAAATCAGAGAGGAGATGAGTCATGACTTTTGAATTCTGAATGTGAATTTCCTCAGAGTTCATGCACTTTGGATTTAGTGTTCTGCTCTGGTCTTTAATCACACTAGAATGGGGTGGGGGGAGAACTGGATGGCTAAAGGGCATGCTAATTATAAATGGGGCCCTTCACCTCCAGGTCACCACTATCAATCTGAGCAGGTTGGACCAAAGGTTCTTACTATTTGTTGGCTCTTCTGTGGCCTATACAAAGCAAATTGGTTTTCTCAGTACAGTTCTTAGTGTACAAGGGTCCACATTACAGCAGTAGAGACTAGTTGGCAGCCTCAGCACAGAGGAGAAGCACAGAAAGGGCCATGGAGACTGAACTGGCCACCTATCTCTAGGGCTGGTCTTCCTGCAGGTCAGAGATAAGGCATGGTAGCAGGGTAGCATATAAGCAGCTTACATTGCTTCTGCCTGGCCTGTATCTGTTCTACAGATTAATAGAGAACGTCAGTCTGCAGGGCTGTCAATCCAACACTTTGTGAGCTAAGCAACGTCCTCTCCCAGTACCACTAGCAGATGCCTGATCTTGGTGCGTTCCAGTGCTGTGCCAGAGCAGCAAGATCCCTATTCTGTAATTCTGGTTCTGTTTCACAGAATGAAACCAGTCTTAATCAGGGCTGCCAATTCCAGCAGGTTTTGACATCTGTTGAACCTGTCTCAGAGCCCCGTGCTATCTAATGTTTCTTGGCATCCCCCAAGCTATTTGTCAATGGAGGAGCACATATGTTTCCATTGGTGCAAGAAGCCCAATTGCTATGAACCAGTGAGTTGAGTCGGTCATCCACGTGAGAACGAACTGGGAGTTTAAAATAAATGTTAAGTGATGTGACTGCTACTTACTTTTCCTGCTTTTTCCCTCTCTCTAGCATAAGAGATGTATCCCAGCCTCCCTGGATGCCTATTACTCAGCACAGGATTCCAATTCCCGGGGCAGATTCTATACTGTCATAAGCCATTACAGCATGGCTAAGCAAACCAGCTCACGGTCTGTATCGCCCTGGCTTTCTTCGGGATCGGTAAACCATGAAGCCAAGGCTGCCAAGACAGAAGGCCATTAAAACTACTCAGTGGTGACGGGAGGGGTTGGGAGTAGGGAAACAACACCGTGTCTATGAAGTATCGCTCTGCCTCAGAGAGGGCGCAGTGCTAACAGCACAAGAAGAAGAAATGAAACTCAAGTGCAGGAGACATCTTAATTGATATTTCTTTTCATGCATTGTTCTCGTGGATTTGTAACTGAGCCAGGCTCTTGTACAAAGGCATGTTTGATGTTGACTGTAACTTTATGATGTAAAAATATTTTTAAAATCATTGCTTAAATATTTGTTAGAAAAATAAATGAAAAAACAAAAAAAGCAAATTCAGAAAACAACCAGACAGGATGGAATCAAGCAAGCAAAGAGAATCTCCCAGAAACTGTATCTTTGGCAGAAAGGTGTGACCCTAGAGCAGTATGTAACGGAAGAACGTTTGAATACCTTGTTTGACATGCAGGGGTAGGGGGAAGTCTTTTACGAATCATGTCACTGGGTAGTTAAACTTGCCAGAGCAGGGTCCTTCTACTGGCAAACTGAGCTGCGCAGAATACGGTATCAGCATTAGTTTGTGGCCAGAGAAGTACACACGCATGTGTGTTCAGTCTGAGGCCTGAATTAAAAACAGAAAGATCGAGGGATTTGGAATACACAGTCATGGTATTGGAGATCTTCAGTGGGTTTGTCAGGATTAAATGTTTTGGACATAGAGCAAGAGAAGGAAGCTGTTGTGTTTAAATCTCTTCAGCACAGGACCGGGAGTCAGGCTCTATTCCCAGTTCTGCCACAGATTACCTGTGTGATCTTGGATAAGTCACATGGGGCCTGATCCTTTGAGATGCTGAGCACTTCTTTGGAGAGCAAAGGAACAAATAACTTCATTGTAAGTCTAGGATGCTTAGCACCTCACAGGAGAGGGTTAGCACCTTAAAGGATCAAGCCCCCTCTGTGCCTCATTTCCCCCTTGTCCTTATTTCATGGACACTACTTATGTGGGGATTGTGAGGGTTTGTCTGTTGGTGTGTAAAATATTTGGAGAGTTAATGATAGACAGTGCTATCAAAATTCAAAGTTTGAGTTGACTTATAAACCCGTGAATGTAAAAACAAACCCCAAGCCGAGTCCAGCCCTGTACAGTGTTCAAACACAGCCCAGTATCTAGCTTGCAAACTGATCTGAGCAAGCATGTCTGTTTTGTAAGACTTGAGTAAAAGGAATTTTCTTTTCCAGAGCTGCCACCCAAAATATTGCAGTGTGACAGTTAAAATACTTGTGATCGCAGTCAGCTTGAGTTCAAAAGAATAAGCACCAGGAGTAGGACAAGACAGATGTTTGGGTTTGGAGTTTAAGGTTTGCATTTCACCAAGCCTGCTGATCAGATTTGTGGGTGTTGCAGGCTAGAAACTGGGAGCCAAACCCACTGGGCAGAGTTTTGTCCTTCATTATGCACACACAGCTGCTAGGGGTTTGAATGGGATTAGCCTGGTGTAAATGGGGGCAGGACTGAGCTGACAGGAGTCATGATAAGCAATTGTATAGTATAGCTAAAACTGTAGTGCCAAACCCCATCGTCTGATTCCCCTCCCACCATATTTCACCTGTAAATTCATTTTTCACTTGAAATGTACAAACCCCACCACAGAAAAATCAAAACTCCGACAAACGACTGAACAATTTATAATTTTGTGGTGTGCGTTTTGTCAGTAAGTAGCAGAGACTGAAGTATTTTTTGGTGTAATTCTTGAACTTTTCTGACAGGAAAAATAAAGCTAGATGTGTCTGAGAGTCTCAACTCCCCTGAAGGGTTTCTTTTGTCTGTGTCCTGCTGTCATGTTGTGAAGAGGGAGCAGTGGGAATGTTTGTGTGCACGGAACTGCTGAGTGTGGTGGTGGCAGAGACGTCTACTCTGTATTGGTGGAAATGGAAATTTTTGGAAGCTTCAGAGGTTGTTCAGAACTCGCTTGCATTTATTGCTGGTGGGGGGAACCTCAAACACTTTTATTTGTTTGTTTGCTTGTTTTTCAGCTGAAAAAAAACCTTCAAAACAAGAGGCTTTAGTGTGGGTGCATCTACTGGATCATCTGATTCTCAGTTACATAAGGCTCCCTTTTCACTGCTCTGGCAAAATAAAAGGACAGAAATATCGCAGAGGACTGCTGCAGCCTGCATGGAGCTGGCATACGGGTTCAATGCCATCCCTGATCCTAGTGTAGGGGGCAAGTCAGGGAGTATAGGCTGGAGGTGGGGAATAGAAGGGGAGGGAGCAAGGAGGAGTTATAGCCAGAGTACACTGTGCTATGGCTATTCTTTGCTGGGCCCTGGAAGGATAGTGTACCTTAGAGTAGCCCTGTGGTTACTCTAATTTACACCAGGGCTGGGTATGCTGCCAACTGCTTCAAGTTCAAGGAAGGAGAGCACAAAAGCATAAACAACCTCCATCCCACTCACCCTGTCCCTCTAATTTCTGCCCCAAACACAGAAAGGAGGGAACAGAGGATAGGGTGCAACAATCTCTACAGGTTTTAAAGATATTACCCCCATTTTAAGTACGGAGAATGTTTCTAAGATTGGTAGAATCTTTCAAGGAAACTTTGTCAGTAGTGTACTTTGACCACCTTTCCAGGGACACCAGTGAGTGTTGTCTGTGTATTTACTGGGCTCAATAATAATGAGCAATGTTACAAGAGAATGGTACACGAAACCATATATACACACATTACAAAAACTAGAGGTGGGCTGTACCAAGAGCCTGGATCTGGCCACCCCTGAACTTTGGATCTATAGCCAAACTTCATGGCTTTGTCTGTAGCAAAAACATTTCCTTTAATTCACCCAGTAGCTCTTTGAAATGGAATGACACTGTCTTTAAAGTTGCTAGTTTCTGCAGGCTCATGAAATGCTTTATAATGTTCCAATAAAACCTCTGGATGATTTCCCTTTTTGAAAAGCTCGGTTGTGAAATTGAGCCACTGCAGAAGAGGAATCACTGCTATTATAGGTCACCACAGAGAACCTGTGAAGTGTATTAAAAAGGATATAGTGCTCTCTTCCAAACTGAGTCACATTGTAATGACGGGTATTTCTATTGCATCTCTCATGGTAATACCTTAGTCCACTGTTTACTTTGATCAAAATTCCAGGAATCAAATTATTTGTATTCTTGGGTGGAAGGTATAATTGGATAAACTGAGTCAGTGGCAATAAAAGGTTTTTATTTAATAAAAGAAGAACCAAAATTGTATATGGAACAGAACAAAAAAGGGCTCAAGGGAGACACAGGGGACAGTAAAAGACAACTACAGCTAGAAGTTTGATCGTTCAGCTCATTGCCATTGACATGGTCTATGTTCAAGCTGAATATAAATTCAAAGTTCAGCCACTTATTTTAGTCCCAGGAATGGGAAGAGACTTGATTGCTGTTGCAGCACCTATTCTCTAGTGTTTTAAACAAAATGTTTAAAAGCTGCCACTCTTTTATTTTCAGGGGCTGGTTAGAGCATCTTGCTCAGCTGGGGTCAATGGGCTCTTCTTGTCTCAGCACCACACTGCTTGCTGCCTTTCATGAAATCCAGAGTTCCTGGCATACACCCAGTGTCTCTGTAGAAGGGTGCTTTGTTCTGGGGAAGACCTCCTATGAAAGGACTAGGCCTACTTTAATTCATTATGGTAACCTCCACTGTTGTATTTACACTCACAGTTATTTACCTGGGGCATATTATCAGCATATCTGATGCTACCAAAGTAGAACTGCAATTACTCTTATCGATAAACCGGACTAATTGCCTCCTGGCTAGGGGCTTGTCTACATCACAAAGTTGCAGCGCTGGTGAGGGGGTTACAGCGCTGCAACTTAGGAGGTGTACACATCTGCAGGGCATCACCAGCGCTGCAACTCCCTGTTTGCAGCGCTGGCTGTACTCCCGTTTTGTCTCGGGTGTAGAGGATCCAGCGCTGGTGATCCAGTGCTGGTAATCAAGTGTAGACACTTACCAGCGCTTTTCATGACCTCCGTGGAATAAGCAGGTATCCCAGCATACCTGAGGAAGCCTCTGGTAATCAAGCAGGTCTCCTTCCCTGCGGTTTGCTCTCGCGTTCCCCGAATCCCCGAGCAAGCAGGTCTCCTTCCCTGCGGTTTGCAGGGGGGTTCGGGGAACGCGAGAGCAAACCGCGGCGAAGCTGGTCTCCTTCCCCGGTTTGCTCTCACGTTCCCCGAACCACCGTGCAAGCAGGTCTCCTTCCCTGTGGTTTGCAGGGGGGTTCGGGGAACGCGAGAGCAAACCGCGGCAAAGCTGGTCTCCTTCCCCGGTTTGCTCTCGCGTTCCCCGAACCCCCGTGCAAGCAGGTCTCCTTCCCTGCGGTTTGCAGGGGGGTTCGGGGAACGCGAGAGCAAACCGCGGCGAAGCTGGTCTCCTTCCCCGGTTTGCTCTCGCGTTCCCCGAACCCCCGTGCAAGCAGGTCTCCTTCCCTGCGGTTTGCTCTCGCGTTCCCCGAATCCCCAAGCAAGCAGGTCTCCTTCCCTGCGGTTTGCTCTCGCGTTCCCCGAATCCCCGAGCAAGCAGGTTTCCTTCCCTGCGGTTTGCAGGGGGGGTTCGGGGAACGCGAGAGCAAACCGCGGTGAAGCTGGTCTCCTTCCCCGGTTTGTTCTCGCGTTCCCCGAACCCCCCTTGAAGCCGCCCAACAGCGCTGCAGTGTGGCCACATCTAACACCACTTGCAGCGCTGGTTGCTGTAAGTGTGGCCACTCTGCAGCGCTGGCCGTATACAGCTGTACTAATACAGCTATAACAACCAGCGCTGCAAAATTGTAGATGTAGACATACCCTAAGTCAGCTGCTCAATATACTCCCCTTCCTGCTACTTCCTCCATTTGACTATTACTTTTCTTTGTGTTGATTTCTACACAAAACCCTCATCCTCATTTCTGGGCCCTCTTTGCTCTCTGTCCCCAGGCACCTTGCTGGCTACTGCTGGGGGAGGGTCAAATCCTCAAACAAAAAGCTTCCTCTGTGTGGGCCATCAGCCAAGTCTGACAGCTGTTTGCTGACCCCAGTGAGCACAGGCTCAATCAGCAGGAGGTAGGCTCAGGTTTAGCATAAGTCCAATTTCCAGTGAAGCTTCTAGATTTTGGCTAGCAGGGCTCCTACTCTCGCCTGGAGAAACAAGAAAGTGGCTGCATCTGCAGTTCTGGGGAAAGCTACTGGTTACTGTTTTCCAGAGGGAACTTAGAGACAAGTACCTCATTTGATAGCAAAAGCTGTTTGCAGTATTTTGCATGGAGACCAGAAAAGGTGGAGGAAAATCAGATGTACCTTTAAAAATGAAAATTTCCCACCGACCCTTCTTCTTCTCATTTGTTTTGCATGTCTGCCCTTGAAAGCTTTTTCTAGTTTGCAATAATATCCCAAATACTAAGCTTAAGGGGCCTACATTGAAATTTCTATAGTCACACTTTATATGATCAGTGTTTTTAAAACACCTGAAGTATTATAGTCAAATTGGATTAGACTGCTTATAGACTAGAGTTTTGTTTTTACAAAATGGAAAGACACAATGACAAGGGAAAAATCCTCTATCCTTCTTTTGGCCTCAGTAATTTTTAAACACCTTGCACTGTCAGTGATGCTGAATTCTATTCCTTTCAGCTGTATTTCATGACTATGTAATAAAGTCAGTGTTCCTTAATATTCATCTCACCTGCTGCTGTGGGCAAGTGTCCTTCAAAGAGGCCTTTTATTCTCTCCCCTGCCTCCACACTTGGGTTTCTGGCAGGGAGTGTGCAGACAGGTTAAGGTAAAATTATCCTTCTGCTAAAGAAGTTGGATGTTACTTTCATCAGGATTGTCACTGATGAGAAATCCATGTGACACTATGAGATAATAATCCTTTACAGGCTCAAGTACGGGAAGGAAGTGAACTCAGGTAATAGCATTATGTCCTAACCCATGCTCACTGGCCAGTGTTCCCAAGAGGATGGATGGGATTAGTGCTGAAGAGGCGTTTGTCCTGCAGTAGACTGAATATTAATGGCAAAATCAAAGGAGATAGAAAAGGCACAATCTATTACAGTAGGTCATTCAGTCTATCTTTGCCATGCCAGTGCCTGTTGTTCCACTCCAGAGATGACCGCATTTCAGCGGTAAGTAAAGGGATCCCTTTATGTTGTAATGAAGTGGCTAGGGTGGACCTGCACAATTGCCTTCTTCTGATGCTGATGAGAACTTCCCAGCTCTGTGAAGGGTTTGTCATAGGACCTAGTCAGCTAACAGAAATTCTTCACTAGCGCAAGTGGCTGAGACCTGTGGATCTGGAGCACAAGAATCCATGTGCACCTACATTGTAAAGATGCAAAAGGCCATGGTATGTGCCCTAATGAAAACCCTGAAGATTTAGGTGGCCATTCTTAAACTGTTTATAGCATTTTGCTCACCTAATTTTCAGTGACTCAAGTGATGAGGCTTCTACTGAGACTACAATGAATAATGATAAAATTATTACCCCTTTCCTGCATGTATATCATGTAAGGACTGGTCTCCAAGCACAATCTGCCTTGCCCTGGGTGTGAAAAGTCATTGAAAAATAAATTCTATTAGAATCTGCCAGGTACCTTCCCAAACTTACAGGGTTCAAAGAGCAGAGTTTATGCTGTCAGTAATTGTGATGCTCCACTAAACCTGACTGTCTAGTAAAGTTATTATACAATAAGCTTCCATTTGACATGTGCTTCATTGTAGCGCACGCTATCCCTTATGTGAATGGGTGGAGGCAGGGCCGTCCTTAGGATTTATGGGGCCCTACGCAGTATTATTAAACTGGTGCCCCTATGCTGGATGGCAGCCCAAGCTCACAGCCTGGTGGGGGAGGGGGAGGAGGGACTTGACAGCAAAGGATAATGAGATGCCCAGCCTGCCTCATGGTGGCGGAGAGTCACAGTTCCCCGCAGAGACTTCCATGCACTCTCCCTCATGCAGAATGGACACGAAGAAAGTACCTAATTAAAAGCACTAAAATTTGGGAATAAACAATGTCAGTCACAGGTTTTTCATATGCCCTGAAGTTTGTCAGAGATTTATTTGCAAAAACTTCATAGTAAGGGTGAGTCCGCTGTCCTGCTGAATACAACATTACATATAATGGAATACATGATGCAGCTCTTCTCTGTTTTACATTTTCTTCATCAGTATTTCTAAATTGAATTTATATTTTAAATGTACTCAAATCTTAAGCCAGCATTCCAGATTACTACATATTTAACTCACTGAAACAAAGACATTCTTTTAAATTAATCAGAGAGGTTTAGTGTGTTCATAACAATGTTCATTGCTTTTAGAAAAAGGGAACAGTAATTTACTTTGTGTGATCTCCATAACAAGAGACATGGTTATGACATTTCACCAACTTTAAAAAAATATGTTTCCAAAGATTTTAGGTATAACAAGGATTTTGTCTTACTAAGATACTGATTTTGCTGGAGGGTTCTTTTAAAACTAGTTTGTCGGATAGTCAGAAGTAAAGAAAGGGAATTCTTTGTCCAGCTATCTGGAAGGGAAGGACTGTTGTCCCTTTAAGGGCTCTCTTCAGTGCGGAGTGGGGGGAGAGGTGGTGAAGGGATGGACAGAAAGGACAAGGAAGACTTGGAAGCACTTTTTTTTTTAACTATAGTAATTAAAATGTGTGTTTTAGATAAGGGAGGTCTTTTGAAGGATTTATTTAAAAAACTATGTCTGAAGATCCACACATTTAAGGCTAAAGATGATTGTGCATCTAAAACGCTATGTGATTTTATAATCTTCACCAGCTCACTAATGAAATATTTTTAAAGCAAATTTTAAACTAAGGTCCTGTAGACTGACATGTTCTGTGTAAATATTACATTAATGCACAACTGTTTTTGTCAGTAAAGTCAGAAACTGACAGTATAAAAATTTATTTGGGCATAAGCTTTCGTAGACATCTGATGAAATGGGTTCTAGTCCACAAAAGCTTATGCCCAAATAATTTGTTAGTCTTTGAGGTGACACAAAGACTCATCCTTGTTTTTGCTGATACAGACTAACAGGACTACCACTCTGAAACCTGTCAGTATATACCTTGGGGTTGGCAAATGCCTGTTAAATGGCTTTATTACCCCTTGAATGTCTCTTTAACAGTTTCAATGTTGTTTCAATGTTGTGCTAATAGGTCTGGCAGGCTGGAGGTTTTTTCACTTTTAACTACTAGATTCCCTCCCAAGGAAGACTCACCAGGCTAGAACAGCCATCTGTGGGAGCCTGCAGGAAGGGTCAGAACAGGGATAGGAAAACAAGAGGTGGACACTAAGACCCAGTGGTGCCCCAAATTTTCAGGTGCCCTACGCAGCTGCCTATGTTGCCTATGCCTAAGGACGGCCCTGGGTGGAGGTAGTGGTTCAGCAAGACAATAGGCTTTTTGGAGTAGGGACCCCTGTTCTGTGTTCGTACAGCAGATAGCAGCACAGTGTGGGTCCTGGTCCTTGATTAGGGCTCTGAGATGTTAACACAATATAAATACATTATAATAATGAGGATTAACACTGCCTGCCAATACATGCACTGTGCTGTGGCAATCAGTCATACCAGCTTGTGTTGCCAGACCTCACCAGACACGGGTAAGTACTTCGGTGCAAGACCTCCAAAGAACACCTTGCTCCTGCAGGAACCGGGGGTGGTTATTCAGTCACTGGCAATTTTCCCCCAGAGTGAGTATTCAGCTACTGCTCCAGGATGCTTTATGGGGGCTGTGATGTCTTTTGAGTGACCTATATAACCAAGGTCATAAAGATCACAAGGCACTTTTCACAGAAGTATGGGTTTTATCCTGGCTAACTACCAACTCAGGTGATTACCTCCTCCTCACAGTTTCAAATGGAAATGATGTTATACTTCATGTCCTGCCTTAAACTATTGCACAATCTTGCAGTACAGTTGAAAACGGTCGCTGAGTTTCACCCCAGCGATGGCTGCATTTCAATAGTAGGAAAAGTGAGTTCTGTGTATAAGTTTGTATGCCACATTATTAAAGCACTTTGGAGTCCTTTGGGATGAAAGGCAATTACATAAACATAAGACCATTATCAATAAATGCAAAGGGTCAAAAATACCCTATGGAAATGTATTAGAAACAGCTTCTCTTTTGGAAATATAAATATAGCATTTGACAGGGTTAATGGACCAGCTTGTCATGTGAACAAGATCACTAATCCATTGGGAAGAAAAGGCTATTTTTATAGTAGGGCTTACAAGTACTTGACCCAATTAGTTTCCATTCAAGGTTACAACTCCCAGGGTTTGAACTAGGTCAGGTCACATCAGGGCAGTGACCCAACACTTTATTTGTGACTGCCATCTTGTTCTCCAGAACCTGGACCTTCGTTTAAAAGGAAAAATCTCTAGCTGGCATGATTTCCAAGAAAGCCTTGGAAAAGTAAAGCAAGTGTAACCAATGCAGAGAGATCTGTCGGCATCTGCAAAGCACCAGAAACATTAGCGCTGAGATGGGAACTGCTCTGGCCATCTCAATGGGGTCAACTCAGATGCCTCATGATGATATTTTAAATAGCAACTTTTATTAACTGTTTCATTGTTAATCAAAGGATGTTAGAAATGAGAGGGAGTGTCACAGATCTACATAATGTACAATGAATTGCATCTCATTTTGGTACCGGAAGTATATTATTTTTTTTCTTAGTCTGATCCATGGAGCCAAAGAGGAGGCAGAGAGTGTGGGGAGCATCTGAGCCACACCAAGGGGGAGCCAATCCTACAAAGGGAAGTGACATGCCAAAGAGTCTTAACTAGCACCATCACCTTAGAGCACCTGGGGTCAGGTTGGCTCTGGTTGTGGCTGTGGGGTTAAATAACTTCTGTAGTAGCTGCTGCTCCTGCTTTTGCTGAAGTCTGTCTGCAGATTCAGGCAGACATTGCTGCTTTCATGACACTTAGGTCTAGTTTTAAGCTTTTCTTGGCAACCATGATGGCTGGAAACTTTTGTTGTTATGTTTTAAATGAAAACTGAGGTTATGTCAGCACATGATTCTGGGAACTGGGGCTTTGTTCTGTCTAGGCTTGAATCCAGCCCTGCCTAAGGGTGTATGGGGACCCTGCTGAAACAGAGAATCATACCTGAGTAGCCCAACAGAATATGCATGATCACATGTTCACCATCCACCCGCTCTGCTGTGAGTGGCATTTCATTTTGCTATCTCAAGTGGGTGGAACTTGGCTTCTCCCACATTTCAATCTCTGGCAACTGCAGTTAGTGTTGGTTAGCTGTGTTTTACCTCAGGTCGGTAGGGACTTGGAAAGTATTTTGCTTTTTGTAGACAAAAAACTTCATGCGAATCCTTTAGAAGACATTTTGCTTTCACTTTAAATTTGTTTTCATAATCACTGGAGAGTTAAGATATGCCAATGCATGAAAACCATGATAGTATTGGTTTATACTATTTATGCTGGTCACATGCCATCGTTTAAATGTATGGTGATAGTAGGCCACAACCTTAGCTGGTGTAAATTGTCATAGCTCAGTGGAGCTACATTAGCTTATGCCAGCTGAAGCTCTGGCCCCATGATGATGATGTTTTGTACCCAGGGCTGGCGCTTACATTTAGGTGGCCTCTGCAATCACCTAGAGCGCCAGGATTATTGGTGGGCGGCGTTTTGCTGGAGGGGGCGGCAGGCAGCTCTGGTGGAGCTGCCGCAGTCGTGGCTGCAGACTGCGGCAGCTCTACCGGAGCGGCGGGACCAGCGCGCGGGGCGGCGAAATTGCCATGCGCCTTGGGCGCTAAAATGCCTAGCGCCGGTCCTGTTTGTACCCATACAGTGCCTGTCATCTGAGGTTCTTACAACAATGGATAAATATTATTCCCATTTACAGATGGGTAAATTGAGGCTCAGTACAGGCCAGATTTGGATCCCTTTGCTCACACTGATACTATAATTTATTATTTGTACTGCAGTAGCGCCTAAGAGTGCCAGTCATGGACCAAGACCCCATTGTGCTAGATGTGGTACAAACACAGAACTAAAAGATGGTCCCAGCCCCAAGAGATTTACAGACTAAATAACTAATGCCACAAGTAGCCCCTTAGAAGTCAGTCAATGAACTTGTAAAGCAAAGTGCTATTCACTGTGACCACACTCTGGTGCACAGCAAGTAGTAGAGCTAGGAATAGCACTTGGGTCTCCCAGATCCCAATATTATTATATCCCCATGAAACATCAAAGATCATTCTTCACTATCACGATGTTTCAACTGACAATGAGTTGATAAAGTAGCACAGTAGAAATCATATAACAGAGCTCAACCAATAAAGGCATAAGCTAGATTGTAAAGTGTATATTACTCATTTTTATTCTTCAAAAACTGCAAATCTAATCTAACCCTCTCCCAATGGGTTAACAAAGAGCTTGTTTAAAAATGTCTCGCCTAACCTTTCAAAAGAGACGGCACCTTCTTCTCTTCAGACTAAGTAAACAAAAGGGGGAAATATCGGTTTTTCATGCTGCACCATTGTTTTCTGGATTTTTTTCCCCCTGCCAAATTCAATCTCTGTGGCCCAGTGGTGATAGTCTATAATATTAAGAGGGATATATATTTTTTCTTCTTCTCTTTCTAGTAACATTTTGGATTATTTGTGTTCCAAGAAGAAGGTTGTTGACTTTCATCTGGAGCCATATTAATAATTTGACAGACAGACAGAGCAGGGGAGAGAGAAATAAAGCATTCAGATCCTTGCAACAGCTGATATTAGTAGGTATCGGAGGCTGCTAGTGTAAGAAGTTTTATTGAGTCCCATTAAAAATGCAGCAGGATTGGGAGTCCTGGAGTATTCTATCAGTTAGTCCGGCAGAAATAAATTAAGAGTGGCCTACTTTCCTTGGATAACGTATGAAAGGGCATTTGGCCAATCTGTTACTGATCCATTTGTCTCACACACACAAATGTGCGTGCTAAATTGAAAGGAGACATCTGAAGAAAACACCCACCCCCATTATTATATTGAAAGATATTGGGCCATTTGCAGAGTGCTATAGCCAAGTCTCTGAAATGGATTTCCTGTTACTAGGGAATCTTACAGCTATTTTTATGGTATTGATTTTAAAGCAACAGGCATTTTAATGTTTCATTCCCTGGGGCCCCATATATGGCATTACCATATGTAACAATAATACCTAGAGGCCCCAGCTGAGATCAGGGTGGGCCCCACTGTGCTAGGTGCTATACAAACACATTGTAAGAGAGATCCCTGCCCCAAGGAGCTGACATTCGAAATAGACAAGACAGCTGTATGAGGGGAAACTGAGGCACAAGAAGGGGACATGGTTGCTCAAGGTCATACGCCAGGGTAGTGGTAGAGTCAGGAATAGAAGCCTGAAGTTGTAGTTCACAAATCTATCCACTAGAAAACACTGCCTCTCTAAAGTATATGACTGTTTAAACCAGAAATAGGTATCTATGTGCTATTTAACTGCCCAATTACCTTGGTATCCAAACACCTATTCCCCATATGTTTTGTTATGGAATGTGTGCAGGGAATATGTGCCTGAGTCTTCAGTGGCACTTGAACACAAAAGCCAATGTGGTTTACATGGGGTTAGGAATCCATGGGCCTGTTTCTCACCTCTTACCATTTCTACAATGGAATAACACCACTGAGCTCAGTAATTATTATGCTGGTGTGAGTATGATCAGCATCAGGCCATGAGTTATAAGCCTTCCTTTGCCAACTGATTTGCTGTGGGGCTTTGGGCAAATGTGTTTCCACCCCCTACACCCCCCCAGCTGTAAAACAAGTCTCGCAACATCCCTCTGCCTTTTGGGACTGTGGGGGGTGGGGGGGTAGAGGTAGAGAGAGTTCATTTATTAGCAGACTTAAAGGGCTTTGAAGATGAAAAGTGCTAAGTATTGTTATTCTCTTCCACAGGCGGGAATGCCCCCAGCTGAGCCATGGTGCTGAATGTGCAGATGCCCTGTCAGTTCATCTTTGGAACCATCATGGGAGGCTGGGCTTTGTGCCGGCAAATCTGTTTCAAAGTGCAGCTCACCCCCGTGCTAATGATGCGTGACGATGCTGGAGTTGTCCCTTTGTTGATGTATATGTTTTTTCCTGTGCGCTTAGGAACTGACCAGAAGGAGGCAGAATGGCAGGAGTAGAAATGGCTTCATTATCTCCCTGTTTGCTGTGGCCTGGTCCACACTACACAGTTAAATCGATTTAAACAGCGTTAAATTGATTTAACTCTGTACCCGTCCACACTACAAGGCACTTTAAATCGATTTTAAGGGCTCTTAAAATCGATTTCTGTACTCCTCCCCAACGAGAGGAGTAACCCTAAAATCGATATTACTATATCGATTTAGGGTTAGTGTGGATGGAAATCAAAGTTATTGGTCTCATTCCTTTAATGTAGCTACCCAGAGTGCACCGCTCCGGAAATCGATGGTAGCCTAGGACCATGGACGCACACCACTGAATTAATGTGCCCTAGTGTGGACGCATAAAATCGATTATTTTAATATCGGTTTTATAAAACCGGTTTTAGTAATTTCAATTTTATGCTGTAGCGTAGACGTAGCTGAAAGAGGATGTCGGGGTGGAATGCTGTGCTATGCCTCTAAGCCCAGAACTCAGGCCACGTCCAGACTAGATATTAAAATCGATTTTAGATACGCAACTTCAGCTACGGGAATAACGTAGCTGAAGTCGAATTTCTAAAATCGAGGTACTCACCCGTCTGGACGGCGCTGCATCGATGTCCACGGGTCTCCGTGTCGATTCCGGAACTCCGTTCGGGTTGATGGAGTTCCGGAATCGATGTAAGCGCGCTCGGGGATCGATACATTGCGTCCAGACTAGACGCGATATATCGATCCCCGAGCAATCGATTTTAACCCGCCGATGCCGCGGGTTAGTCTGGACGAGGGCTCAGAAGGGAGGCTGTGGCGGCTTCAAGCTACCTTTGTGCCCTTCCGAGCCAGGATTGTTCAAAAGGCTGCAGAGCCTCCTTGGGTAGTTTAGACAGCCTTGGAGGCTGCCTGTAATTTCCAAAGCATTTTGTGCTCCAGCCCAGCCCAGGGCCTGGAAAGCGGGGTCCTTGGACTACAGCCATATGGCTGTCCCTGGAGTGCATGTGCAGGGGAATCCTCCCCTATCTGGAACCACAGCTTTTAGGGCCCCATGGCTCCTCTCCAGCCTTTTTTACTCAGTGTAAAAGGGCCAGAGCAGGGGTGAGAATCTCGCTTCTGGCATTTAGATGCTCAGAATGTTCACCATTAATAATGTGGATTATTCAGAAAAGGCTAAATCTTGGAAATCAACTCCAATAGCCAGGTGGGATGCCAGGGTTCTTTGTGAGACTGGAAGGAAGACTCTTGCTCCTTGATCTTCTCCCTGTCTGCTAGAACAGTGTCTCCTGTGGTAGACATAGGACTTGGTTGAAATGAATAATAAGGGGTTTCCTTCACTGAGGCTGCTGGACTGTGGTTTGCTGGTTCCCTGACTGATGGCTTGGGCTGATTAATGTTCCCATATAGGCTCTTCCTAAATCCTGGATTGAACCAGACTGTCATGGAAGGGATTGGTGCCTGCATCTTCCCGCTCTGCTCAAGGTAGTGGCTGGTGGAGTAATGTAGAATGCTAGGGTGATGGAAGCAAACATTGCTGATTGACTGAGCATCCTCCCCAAATCCATCCCTTGTCTTTCTGCATAAGGAGGAACTGTACCCATTTCTCTAGTCTGGAGACCTCCTTACCTGGGGGCCAGCAGGTAGAATTTATCCCAGAAAACATGGCTGAGAGAGTTATTTGCTTTAGTCCTTTGCATAATTGGGGATCCAATATTCTGCCGCCTTCTCCTTAAAACAGCTTGCACTGGACTGCAATGTCACTGCATGGTAAATCAGAAGTAAGCTCCATTGAAGTCAATGGAGCATAAACACAATGTAACTAAGATCAGAACAAGGCCTTTACAATAACTGAACTGATGCATTAGTTCAGAAGGTAGATGACATTCTGAAACACTTTACCTTGCTGCTTACTCCCACTTTTCCCAACCAATATTCCACCTGATTAGAATACATAGAGCTTAATTACCTGTAACAATTGCTTTGTTTATTAAAGTAAATAAATAAAAGAGGACAGAGGAGATGGAGTAGCCTGCTAATTGGTTCTGAGTTGCTGGGAATTGTTTTGGTATGCTACTGTCTGACAACCAGCAAGCCTGTATTGCACATGTACTCTGGTGTTGCAGCCAGTCCTCAACAGCAGAACATCATTCAACATTACAGTAATTAACAACAAGATGCATTTCCCCCCACTCTCAACAGTAATGAGGGAGAATCTAAATACAGCTATGAGGGTTTTTTCTTCTGACAAATAAAAATTCTGTTGTGAGACTTAAAACCAAACAGGGCTAAGGAGAGAGGCCTGGTGTGGGGGGCAGACCCCACGACTGCATCCAGGAACTTCTGAGTTCTAATCCTGGTTATGACACTCAATCCCCATGTTATCTTTAACTTCTCTGCCTCAGTTATGTGAAGTATCAAGATAACTATTCTCATTTACCACACAGGATTCATAAGAAGGGTTAAAAATATATAAAACGTTATGAAGATTAATAAAAAAACAGAAAATGTAGTGTAGTGAGCTTGGTAGCACATCACTGAATGCCACCTTAAGGTAGAATGAAATAACTGGGACATAGGTCATTTTAGCAGGGTCAGGGACCAGATTATTGCATGCCCAGAAGTGTGCACAATGGGACACACATTTGTATAGGAAAGTTCTATAGAATATAAGAAAAAAACCCTTTTCTACAGGTGTTTTGGACCATCCTATAGAATGTAACCGAAAATTGTATCTCCTCACACAGAGTTCTGTAGGGTGGCTCAAAAATGTATAGACAGAAGAGATTATTTATTTAGTTGAGTAGGTTTGTATTGTAACTTTCATGAAAGCTAATTGTTTTGTTCCCTGTTCAGTTCTATAGGACTTTTTCATAGGGGGAAGTGACAGAGGGTAAGGTATGTAAGCAGCAGGATGAGGGCAGCAACCTGTGAGCTACACAGCTATACTTGGCAAGACACTGGGCCTAGGGGACAGGGGCTTCTGGTTTGTGACCGAAGAAGGAGCACAGGCTGTATAGCAGCGGATGTAGGTCCATAAGGCAGAGGGGAGGCTGACAGACAATAGGGAGACCCATGATGCCAGAGGCAGATCCAAGCTCATGCCTAGGGCTTAATGATTCCTCCCCTTCCCACCCCCCAAGAGGAGTGGACTTGAAGTGGCACCCTTAAGGACAATGGCAGCTTTGTACTTTCCTATTGGGTATCCTATCTAGGGGCTTAATGAGGAATTATTCTGTACGTTCAATAACTACCCACTCAACCTTTTTTCCTAGGGTAATATTACCCTTTGTTTCCTAGCCCTAGTGAAGATTGCCCCTTTACTAGTAGCTGTTTATTGGGATCCCACCAAGGGCTGGAGCCCAATGATTGGAGGATCTGCTAAACCTGTCTTCTGTCTTGTAGTACATATAACATGGTAACAGCCGTCCGGAAAGAAACATACCATGAACTCACAGTGACACACAGTGAAGTGAGGGGTTGTCTGTGTGTGCAAGAGAGAGATTCTGAGGAACAACCCTGCATGATCTGGCTGAGCTAACATAATGTTCTCCTCCCCTCCACCCCACACTCTAATTTCTAAGGTTCTATGACAAGGACAATGTGTAACCCACACTCCTCCTGGGAATGGTGTTCTGTCCCATCGAGTGGCACTGAGACCACTTAGAGAGAGATTAATGAATCTGCTCTACAGCCTTCGCTAAGGGCCATATGGCTTTTAGCTCATGCAGTAGAGGCTCATGCACTACGTTGCAGAAGCCCCAGGTTCGATACCACCCACCAATGACTGGGGTCTGTAGGCATTACAAACCGGAAGTGCTAAGAATCTGGAGTCCTATGTTGCCTAAGACAGTAACCCACAGTTATCTCCCCTCCCCTGCCAAAAAACCAAACAAACCTGTGTCATTAGGGAAACTGGTGCAAACAACCCTGCCAGTCCTGTGGAAGACTGTTAGGGGTTGTCGCTCATATTACCCAATCTGGTGGCTGGACTTTTTCCTCACCCACAACTATTTCACATTTGGGGACAATGTATATCTTCAAGTCAGTGACACTGCTATGGGTACCCGTATGGCCCCACAGGATGCCAACATTTGTATGGCTGACTTAGAACAATGCTTCCTCAGCTCTCGTCCCCTAGCGCTCCTACTCTACTTGCGCTACGTTGATGACATCTTCATCATCTGGACCCATGGGAAGGAGGCCCTTGGGGAATTCCACTAGAATTTCAACAATTTCCATTCCACCATCAACCTCAGCCTGGACCAGTCCACACAACAGATCCATTTCCTGGGCACTACAGTGCAAATAAGCGAATATTACATAAACACCACCCTATACCTGAAACCTACTGACCACTATACTTTCCTACATGCCTCCAGCTTTTCTCCAGACCACATCACACAATCCACTGTCTACAGCCAAGCTGTAATACAACTGCACTTGCTCCAATCCCACAGACAGAGACAAACACCTACAGGATCTCTATCAAGTGGTCTTAAAAGTACAATACCCACCTGCTGAAGTGAAGAAACAGATTGACAGAGCCAGAAGAGTACCCAGAAGTCTCCTACTACAGGACAGGCCCAACAAAGAAAGTAACAGAACGCCACTATCTGTCACCTTCAGCCCCCAACTAAAACCTCTCCAGTGCATCATCAAGGATCTATAACCTATCCTGAAGGACGATCCCTCACTCATACAGACCTTGGAAGACAGGCCAGTCCTCACTTACAGACAACCTCCCAACCTGAAGCAAATACTCACCAGCATCTACACACCACACAACAAAAACACTAACCCAGGAACCTATCCCTGCAACAAACCTCGTTGCCAACTCTGTCCACATATCTATTCAAGGGACCTCATCATAGGACCTAACCACATCAGTCACACCATCAGGGGCTCATTCACCTGCACATCTACCAATGTGATATATACCATCATGTGCCAGCAATGCCTCTCTGCCATGTACATTGGCCAAACCAGACAGTCTCTATGTAAAAGAATAGATGGACACAAATCAGACATCAAGAATTATAACATTCAAAAACCAGTAGGAGACACTTCAATCTCCCTGGAAACTTAGTAACAGACTTAAAAGTGGCAATTCTTCAACAAAAAAAAACTTCAAAACCAGAGTCCAACGAGAAACTGCAGAACTGGAATTAATTTGCAAACTGGACACCATCAAATTAGGCCTGAATAAAGACTGGGAGTGGACGGGTCATTACACAAACTAAAAACTAATTTCCCCATGTTAATTTTTCCCCCTATTGTTACTCATACCTTCTTGTCAACTGTTTGAAATGTGCCACCAAGATTACCACTACAAAAGTGATTTTTCCTTCTGCTGATAATATCCCACTTTAATTGAATTGTCTCCTTAGAATTGGTAAGGGAATCCCTCATCTTTTCACGTACTATATATATATATATCTTCCTACTGTATTTTCCACTTCATGCAGCCTACGAAACCTCATGCCCAAATAAATTTGTTAGTCTCTATGGTTCCACAAGTACTCCTCATTGTTTTAACCTCTACCCAAGTGTATTTAAATATGCCTGCCTGCTGCTGCATACAATAAAACGACTGCAGAGATAGCACCTTAAAACTGCCTTGAGACAAAGAGGGTGAATTTGGGTAGTTGGGGAAGAAGGAAGGGAGAGAGAGAGAGGGAGAGAAAGCAATTGAAAAAGAAGCAGAACCAGTCTACTGAGAATTCTAGTTCAACAAAACAAATGGTCCCTTTACTGCGCTTACTTAGAAACAATTACACACAAACCTTTACCGCTACAAAGCCGGAAATGCTGCTGCTATCGGTAAACCTTGGGTAGTTAACGCTCTATTGATTCTGTAAGTGTGTGTGTGTATGTGTAGCAGTCCCAAGTCAGGAATAAATATACTGAATCTTATAGTTATACAAGGCAAAGGAATAGCCTGATACACTGGGTGCAGGCCTATCTGGCTGCTGTTTGTATTTCACCGTGCTGTTTTTGTTCCAATTTCAGTTTCCTGAGGGGCCAGCTTTCAGATTTGAGAACTTAAATCAGGATGCCCAAGTCCACATTTCAGTTCCTAAATGACACATCTTTAGGGCTAGACCCGTCTCATATTAAGGCAGCTGGGCACCGCTTCACCAGAACTAAGATGCCCCAGAGCTGGCGCCCCAGAGCTGGCTCCCCAGCCCCTGGAGGCCCTTCCCAGTGCTCCTGTGTGAGTGCGGGGAGTGTGGTTGGTGTTCCCCCACTTCCTGGAGAGCCCAAATTTCCATTACGGCTGTGTCCCTGTTACCCTTGGGGATACTGACAAGAAGCATAAGTAAGAGCAGCCTGACAGAGGTTCTTTGCCTACATAAGCCCTGTGGCTTGAAGCCTGAGCATAAGGAGCTCCTAGTGACACCTGTTGGTGGACAGGGAGAAGAACAGCACAGGGTTGCTTGAGAACTCAGGTGGAGAGGGGCCCATAGGGAAGGGAGCTGTCTGTTGCCATCTGTTATTGGGCAAATGGAAATAGCTGAATGGACCAAGCCTCATTTGCATATCTGTGATGTGACAGTTTGGGGAATTCTGGTGAAAATTCAGTTAAGTTTTAAGTTTGGGAGCAGTAAAACATTATTATCTCTGCTGGGTAATGAAAGGATAAAAGAACTGTACCTAACATGCCCAGGGTGAGAGGTCGCTCTGAGCAAAACCGCTGTCTGGCTCAAATGGGTAGAGAAGCCTGGGCAATGCTAGAAAGAGGTAAAAAGTGGTGGTTGTTGGCTGTAGGAAGAGTTTCTCTACAGGCAAGAATACTGCTGAGGTTTAGATATGGTATTAATTTCTCTTTGAAGAGTCAGGGGAGCATGGTAGGGGATGGAGTGAAGTGATATATAATAAAGAGAGGGTTTCAAGCTGAGTAATGGTGCTGAGGTGGTTTGGGCTGAAGCAGTAGCAGTAGCAGCTGCCTAGCTTGAAGGATTCTGGTGAGGGCCTTCCTTACCAACAATGAAATCACTTGAACTGGGTCAGGTGATAAGAATTCCTGGAGCAAGCTAAGCAACACTTCTTGAAGGGACAGGAGATGGGCCTGCCTGAAGTTTGGACTCTGTCAGCCCTGGACAACAAACTGTGAGTTGGGAGTAGGGGTGGAAGAAATGGCTAATGTGAGACTGCATTGCTTCAGTAGCCACTCACAGCCATGAGAGGGGGGTGGAGGTGAAGACTATTGACAAGACACCTGTGGGGGGCGGGGAGATCTTCTCTAATAGATATTATTGGTTTATTAAGTGCTGGCTTTCCCAAGTTTATTCTGTGCCTTCTCTCTCTTAACCCTTCCCCCCATGAAGTTATTTGTTTTGGACTCAGTGCTTGTGAGGGGAAAGCATTGCCTAGCAAGTGTATGTAGGAGAGGTAAGTTAGTTTTCCCAGGTTTCTGGATGGGGCACAAGCTGGTGGTGTTTTCAGAAGGAACCCTTAGATAATTGAACCTGGCACTTTTTGCTGCCAACAACAGGTGGCAGAGGGGTTATACATTCATAATCTTTCAAAAATGGGTTTGTTGATTGATCTCCCTAACCTGGTATGAATTCATGAGTCAAAAATATGAATTAGTGATGCGAAGAAACTCGTGTGTGACAGCTAAGTGTGACTGGTGAAGATGATGTCTTAAGATTGTTACATTGCCAGGGAATGCCGGTTATCTGATTTATCACACCTCCAAGTGTGAACAAAATCTTCCTCAAAACAATTGAAAATTTTTCAAAGTTCCTTGACTGGAAAATAACATTGATATTTAACTGGCAAATTTTTGATTGCTTAATGTCAGTTGCACCTTTCCTTCTACTGTATAAAATGTAATGAATAAGGAAAGTTTCTGCAGGATGGACTTAGGCATTTAAAACAAGTCAATTTACTGTCTGGCATGCATTTAAAACCAAAAGGCGAAAACCAAATCTTCAGTTATGTTACTATTGTATCAGGGCCGCCCTTTCATGTTGGATTTATCTGCTGTGGATATTACTGTTATTTTCAATGGTGAGAGTCTATCCATAACAACTTGTATAGGGACTAAACGAAAACAGCCTCATTACTTGCAGAGAGAGCCTTTTGCAGCATATAATTGAGTAGAAGGATTGGGGAGGAGAGTTTGATTTTGTTGTTAAAGTGCTGGATGGGGATTCATGATTATTTGTGTATGTAACATATTTTGTGTCAGGGATATACATGCTGTGTGAATAAAAGGTGTCACAGTCACTTCAGTGAGAGTGTGATGCCACATGCTTTACTGTGGTCTGATGAAAAAAGGACATCTGGGGTGGAAAAGGAAATGGAAATGAAAGGTGACCCTCTGAGGGAGCATTGCTTATTTCCAGGGCGGCTGCAGGACATACTCAGCAATGTGCCGATATGAACTCCATGAACCTAGTCAGTTGCAATGGGTGTGGGGAAAGGGGCATGTGCAGAGTCTCTCTCACTGCTGGTAGAGGGTCTGTGTTATTTTTACTACAGTGTCTATAGTGTATTGCCTGCAGGGTGCTAGCATGTGATATAAAATTTCAGTTTGAATTCTCATCTCTGGACTGTTTGAAAGCCATTAGATTCAGCTTCTACTAGAGAGAAGAGCATTGTAATTGAGATGAAATAGTCCTTTTTCCTGTTTACAGCATGTGTTCATTTGCCCAGGCAGAAACCATTTCCACTCCGCTTTCCACTTGTTTCTAAGGTCTGTTCTTTATTTTCTTTTTCTGTGTTGGTGTTTTGTAATAACACAAGGAGCTCAAGGCAAATAACATTTCAAAAGCAAACAGACACTCCAGCCAGTTGCTGATTCCTTCAGAGATATGGAAATGAGGAAGCAAAAGCCTGGAATCTGTGGAGAAAAAAAGTCCTTCCACCTCTGGGACAAATGATCCTGAGAGGTGCTGAGCACTCTCACCTGGAAGGGGAGCATGCTCGTCAGCTTGCATAGGGCCAGATGGAGCTATTCCAATTTTACCAGCTGAGGATCTGGCCTATAATGTCTCTGGGCAAAGATCTCACTCAGTGCTGGGCCTAGGACCCAGCCTAATGTTTATTTTCAGTACCTTGATTGAGACATGTAGGCTGCATTCTAAGTTCCAAGCAGGTTACCTTTTATTAGCAGTTTTCCAGCCCTCAAATCAAACAGGATTTCTCTAGGTCTTTTTTCATATGTTTGCACTGGTCCATCTCCTGGCTAGAGGTCCTGGAGTCCCAACTCTACTCCCACCTTGGGATAAAAAGGGAGGGGATGGAGATTATGCTCTCATTGGAGGAGATCTTCTCCAAAGAAGCAATCTCTTTCTTGGATTCTATATTTCTGGGAATGCCACCTGCAGGAGGAGGAGTTACAAAACCCATCTTCCTAATAAAAGGGCCATTTCTTTTTATTTGACCTCTTAGAATTTCACCCCCAGTTTAAATCCAGTTTTGGTTGGAAAGAGACTTAGTGACGTTCACTGAAGCTTTTGTGGCAACTATAAAGACAATGTATGGTTAACAAACTTCCCTGTTCACTGCTCAGGTTCCATGTTACTGTGAGATAACAGGAGATGTATGGACATTATTGGATTAATTATCAGTTGACTGAATCTGTACTATAAAAAGCACCAGCTACTATATAACTCAGAATGACTGTGAGCATCTGCTGACAAATGGCTGTATTCAGAAATAAAAGGATGTTAGTGTCTGATCCCCTTAATGCAGGGCACACCAAGGCTATCAGATTTCTCCAAAAGTAATCCTACCTGAGACTGCTGTAATGGAAAATTAGGACTGCTCAGGAATACAGAAGGGAATGGAGCTCTGGCGTCCAATGCTCTGAAGAGACAACACCCATGCCATATGTCATCAGCTGGTGCTGTTCTCCTTTTTGCAACCTTAAATTTGGTCTGGCAATTTCTAGGAGGGTTGAAAGAAAAGCATTTCAGATCAGCTGTTTGCTGCCTCATGCTGCATATGGAATTAGCTCATAAAGTTTCCTGAGATGAACAGATACAGCTAGTATCAGAGGGGTAGCCATGTTAGTCTGGATCTGTAAAAAGCAACTAAGAGTCCTGTGGCACCTTATAGACTAACAGACTTATTGGAGCATAGGCTTTTGTGGGTGAATACCCACTTCGTCATACACGAAAACTTATGCTTCAATATGTCTGTTAGTCTATAAGGTGCCACAGGACTCCTGGATACAGCTAGTGTGTTTCTCTACAACTAGTTTGGGAAGGACATTCATTTCACACTCAGTATAATCCCATTTACAGGCCTGCTCAAATCGATTTACCTTCATGAGCAAGGCTGCAAGGAGAACATGGGCAGGGTTTAGCCTTGTACCGATGGCACCTTTGTGATACAGAAAAAAATCCTCCTGGCTTTAAAGCTCATGATTTCTCAGCTCTACTGGTTTTGGAAATCAGTGGCCAGATTTTCAAAAGAGGTCAGCATCCACTAATGGGGTCAGGTTCTATATGGGAGCTGAGCTCTTTTGAAAATCAAGCCCAGTAGCTCTATCCCACTGGAAAGAGAATATTCTCAGCTTCCCCGTGGAACACATGGCGTTCCCGTCTAACCCTGGAAGGGCCCTAAATCATGTTCTTTTGTCAGGGGGTGAAGTTCTGGCCCCATTGAACTTGGTGACAAGTCACCATTTCACTCATGATGTCTTTAGAACAGAGTTTATTTTAAATAATTATTAGATGTCTCAATGGCTCCCTCTGAGTCCTGTTAGACTGTGCTTGTGGTAACTAAGGCCATGTCTACATCTAAAATTTTGCAGCGCTGGTTGTTACAGCTGTATTAGTACAGCTGTATAGGGCCAGCGCTGCAGAGTGGCCACACTTACAGCAACCAGCGCTGCAAGTGGTGTTAGATGTGGCCACACTGCAGCGCTGTTGGGCGGCTTCAAGGGGGGTTCCGGGAACGCGAGAGCAAACCGGGAAAGGAGACCAGCTTCCCCGCGGTTTGCTCTCGCGTTCCCCGAACCCCCCTGCAAACTGCAGGGAAGGAGACCTGCTTGCTCGGGGTTCCGGGAATGAGAGAGCAAACCGGGAAAGGAGACCAGCTTCGCCGCGGTTTGCTCTCGCGTTCCCGGAGGCACCCAGCAAACCGCAGGGAAGGAGACCTGCTTGCTCGGGGTTCCGGGAACGAGAGAGCAAACCGGGAAAGGAGACCAGCTTCACCGCGGTTTGCTCTCGCGTTCCCGGAGCCACCCAGCAAACCGCAGGGAAGGAGACCTGCTTGCTCGGGGTTCCGGGAACGAGAGAGCAAACCGGGAAAGGAGACCAGCTTCGCCGCGGTTTGCTCTCGCGTTCCCGGAGCCACCCAGCAAACCGCAGGGAAGGAGACCTGCTTGCTCGGGGTTCCGGGAACGAGAGAGCAAACCGGGAAAGGAGACCAGCTTGATTACCAGAGGCTTCCTCCTTCCACGGAGGTCAAGAAAAGCGCTGGTAAGTGTCTACATTGGATTACCAGCGCTGGATCACCAGCGCTGGATCCTCTACACCCGAGACAAAACGGGAGTACGGCCAGCGCTGCAAACAGGGAGTTGCAGCGTTGGTGGTGCCCTGCAGATGTGTACACCTTCAAAGTTGCAGCGCTGTAACTCCCTCACCAGCGCTGCAACTTTCTGATGTAGACAAGCCCTAAGAAACCTGGCTTTACAGATACAGGGATAAAAATAAATAGTACCAAGAATATTTTTAACTCTCGCAAACATTTTTCAGATTTGTTTTTCTGTAAAATGGGTAGCATATCCAAGATACATGATAGAGTAAGGTGGTGTAAAGGTATCATCAGCCTGAGTTTTGAATAACTCCCTTCTCACCTGTACTGAGTAATACACCCATTCATGGTGATAAACTTTTGTACCACCTTTCATATCTATTTGTCTCTCCCACCATATCTATAACGATCTGCATCACACAGGCATAATAGGCCAGGCATTAATGGAGGATCTGGCCCTATATGTTTTAATAATTCACATCACTATGTTTTGTTTTGTTTCTTACATTGACTCTGCATTCTTATAGTTGCCTGCAGGTTTCTCAAATTACAGTGTAAACTCTGAACAATTGCTTCACTAGACTGTAGTAAGAGCTATTATTTTAATGCTACTCTATTGTATTTCTTTCTTGAAGAGAACGGGAACTGTTTATGCCAGTTATAAAACTCATTAATATTCTTGTCCATTTTCAGCAATTTTCCTACTCTGGCAGCTGAGCAAACTGAAAGAAAATGATATAATTTAGTGAGGCATAGAATACAGAGTAACTGTATTTCTAGTGTCCATTAATATATTTTTCTGCTGCCAGTATTTAAATTTTGTCCAAATATCAATGAGAGATACTGGAATGGACATTTTTATCCCCTGCCAATTATTCTAATGTTTAAGTTTAAATCTGTGATGCTCTAAAGATTAGAATGGATTAAAGGAACATTGATGAGGCCTGAAAAATGATCTTGTTTCCCCTGATCTTGTATCTGTTTGCTAAATTCACGTGACTTTTGAGTCCACCATCCCAAGTTTCATTCCTGAGGGAGGATAATCCCAGTTCAAGTAGCCAAGCATTCGTGAACAGTCCTACATTAACAAAACTATGTGCAGCTTAGCCTTCACTAGCATAGCTATAATAACTGTGAGATGGAAGACACCTTTGGGTAAGAAGCTTTCATTTTCAATCTGAAGCTTCCTAAAGATCAGTATGAACAGTGGAGGAAAAATAGGATTTTAAAATTAAGGAAGCTGCTTTGACAGTATCCTTTTCACATCACTTTTTCCAAGTTCAGAAAAGTTTAACACTTCCACCCACCCCCGGAGGGGTTTAGAAAAGAGTGAAAGATTTTTTTTTTGTTGCCTTTGTTCTTAGTTGGTGTGCCACATGACTGATATAAGACTTAATATCTTCCAGCTGTTAATCAAAATGATATACAGGATATGAAAGACCATTTGTGCTGCTGTTAACTGCAGGAGGCTCCAAATGCACTCGGGCCGCTGTCTTTTCCAATTAGACTCAAGAGAAACTATGTGCATACAGTATTTCTATTCCAGGATAGCCAACTGATTCAGTGGGTCACAAAGGTTATGGAGGCAGGAAGCCCATTCCATTGAGCTCTGTGCTGTGACGCTGGTGCAGCAGAGGACTAGAAAAGGCAGCCATGCTGTATCCGTTGCCCTCTTCACCATCAATTCTTGCCAAAGAAAGCAAGGGACTTCCTGCCCAAGACTGGCTCTGCCTTTGAGGCTGACAAAGAAGTTGGCTTCAAGTGGCCTTGTCTCTGGGGTGCTATTGTAGCCCATCCATACTTGATGGAATCACCCCATGGAAAAGCGATGGGGGTGTCGCAACACATGCTGCAATAAAATGGCCACGGGAGTTGGAACTTAAAGGAGAGAAGAGGAAGTGTGCCACAACTCGCATCTAATCCTCCAAATCGCTCACGTGAAATTGAAAGATTTGTCTCATACATACAAGGGACAAGATATATCCATGACGGACAGCTATGGAAAAACACACTCAGAACCCACCCCAGGAAATGAAAAAATGATTACATTATGGTAGCAGCTAGAGACCCTGACTCAGTGATGCTGGAAGAATTTATATAGTGCGGGTGCTGAGAACCTTTGAACCAACCTGTAAACGCTGTATGTGATGGGAAACCACTCCTGCACCCCCAGCACCCCTAGTTCCAGCATCTATGTCCTGACTGAGATCATATCCTCACAGTGCGCGTGCACACACGCACAAAGCAACTGACCCAAAGGGCTTACAGTCTTAATAGACAGACAAAGGAAGTCCTGTTATAACCATTTTAAGATGGGGAGCGGAGAGACAGAGAGGTTAAGTGACTTGTGCAAAGTTATGTAGAAAGCCTGTAGCAAAGGCATGAACTGAACATAGTCTCTTTGTCTCAGACTAGTACCTTAGCCACAGGACCATCCTACTCCTCCGTGCTGTAGTCAAACACCAGCACTGCACATGCTATATCCTGCAGTCAATATGACACAGCTGTGTGGAAGTGCAATAAGGATGCTAAGGAAAGCCCTCAAAAACCAGGAAGTGCCCAAGACAAGATCCTGCACAGCCTCTACTTACTGCCTATGCAGAACAATACAACCTTTGAGTGAATTTTATTCCCCTCCCCTGCCCCCGATCTCATTCAGTGTGTAGGCTAGATGGTGCACAGTAAATGAGGTAGCCGGTCAATATTTAGGGCTTCTCTACGCAGGGATACTTAGGAAAGTAAATCTGAATTAAGTAAAGATGTGAATTTGAAGTGGATTACTTAAACTCCACTAAATCCCAGTGTGGACACTCATTCAAAATTAAAGTGACCTTACTTTGGTTTAGTTTAATTCACTTTGATTAATTTGGATTAATTCACCTTTAGTTAATTTAGATTTTCCTGAGTGTCTGTGTGTAGATAAAACCCTTATATTTATCCTCAATATTCTCTGTACATCTCCTAACTTATGCAAGGACCCATTTGTGTAGTTACTTTTCAGAATGAAAATGCCTTTGGTTGGGAAGTCTGGGACACATGTGGACAGGCACTGACACTGTTCACCTAATTTGCATGCACCGTTATTGGACTTATAGTTATAAATCAGGCATTTGTTCACATCTAAAGGCTGCTAAATATGGATTTGGACATGTGCTGCACTAATTGCACTAGCAAGTGCGATGTGCGTTTTTGAGCATGGTACTGGCCTTCTGGCCTTTGAAAATCAGGCATTAGAAAGTGGGATTATCATAAATTGGCAACACGGGAAAATTATTATTCCCATGAGACCTGCATATTTGCTTTTCCTGATTTCTTCTGATTCAAATCTATAACATTAATATTACATAACCATAAAGTAGAATTATTATATTTTTATTTTATGGAGAACAAAAAGACTCTCTCTCCCCCCCCTCCGGTCCATTCATAATAATTGCACCATTTAAATAGTTCCCAAATAGTCTTGGATGAATACACTTTTAAGTGATTGGCATGGGGGCTAGTGTAATGAACACCATAATAAGATAACAAAAATAAGAAAGCGTATGTACATGCATTTCATGGCAGTGCATCTAGTGATTAGAACTAGGGACTGAGAACCCAGGAATCCTGATTTTGTTTCAATCTCTGCCACTGATTTGCAGTGTGAACATTACCAAACCACTCAAACTGCCTGTGCCTTTCTTTACCCATTTGTAATCTGATAATGTATACATGGCTTAACAGAGCTGGCCCCTTCATTAGGATTTTCTCTGGGAACTGATTTAGCCTAAATAATTGTGAATGGTAATGAGTGTTATGCTCTTCAGATACCACTAACAAATTCCACTTTGCAAGGACATATTTGGATAGTACCATGTTGTTTAAATGGTGTTTAGCCACTTGTTAAATAAAGGACCAAGGCACAGATTCTCACACTTATTTCACATCATTTTTGGATGCCTGTCATGTGGCATCTAAGCACTATACAATAAACAACACCACACAAAATGTTAAAAATAAGTCAGAGTAGCCCACCTACTCCAAAAGCTGAGTGACAGAGATCTCCAGGCTGATTTTTAAAGGACTAAGAAATTAAGATGAAATGTGGGATTATTTTTGTTCCTATATAAAATATTATGTAATTTACTCAGTCATTTTTTCACTATTTAAATAAAATGATCATTTTTTAAAAAGGTGTCCTCTCTTGGCCCCGATTCAACAAAGCATTAACCATGTGCTTACATCATCCTGGAGTCCATTTAACACATGTTTAAATGCTTTGCAGAATCGGTCCCCTAATTCAGATGATAAACTCTCACATAAGTGAGTTCTCCTAACTTAAGAAGGGTTCTTTGGGGCTTAGTTAAGTATAATTTGTAAAATGCTTTGAGATCTTCACAGGGAAGGTGATACTGATGCACAGAATATAATTACTCAGAGGCCTGGGGGGGCATAGTTTCTAGTGACGGCCTGCATGTCCCTAGGCCTGTGCTGCTTCCTGCAGCCCCCATTGGCCTGGAGCAGTGATCCGCAATTGGCCGGACCTGCGGGTGCGGCAGGTAAACAAACCGGCCTGGCCCTCCAGGGACTTTCCCTACACAAGCGATGTCCCAGGTTTGGGAAACACTGCTGTAAGGAAATGGGAGCTGAGATAGAGCTCCAGACCTGAGGCAAACCACTTGGGTAGTGCTGTGCTGAGCCTCACCTTGCATGATTAAATACAGGGCAGAGCCATGCAATCAGGAAAGCGTTGTGGGACCAGAAGTGAAGCAGAGATCTGGGAAGCAGCAGAATGTTTCAGAGCAACAGTGTCATGCCATTTGATGCAAAGGGGAGCCCAGGAAACAGTCCAGACTTGTCTATAAGGGCCTACTTGTTTGGTGACTGGGAAGAAAGTTGCACAGGATGCGCAGATAAGCTGTCCCAAGGAACGCCCCTGCAGAAGTCCTTCTTTATTCCATATTTCCCATCTGCAGCCATGGGCAGCATGAAATGCAAGCAAAAGCAACAGAGTAACAAAAAGTTATTTATGTTAACTGAAATCAGTAAAAACCCAGAGGTGACTGAGATCCATAAGTATGCAAAGAATGTCCACACTGATATTTGTGCTTGTTTGTATTATGGCAGCATCTAGAGGCCCCAAACAGGATCGAGGTCCCAATGGCCTAGGTGCTGTGCAAACACACAGTAGTAGAGATTCCCTGCTCCAAAGTGCTCAGTCTAAACATCCAAGACGAAGATGGAGAGGGAAACTGAGACAGTTTAAGTAACTTGCCCAACGTGTCACAGCAGGACAAAGGCAGAACTGGGAATAGAACTCAAGTTTCCTGACTATCAAGCCTAATAATTAAGTAACAGAGCTACTAACACAGCTGTAACAAAAGTGGAGAGGATCTGAAACAAAATTAGCGGACATAGTTGACATTTAGGGTGTCCCATCTCTCCATCAGTCGGGCGGCACAACTCACTGCTTAGAACACCTGAGTGTCATATTGAAAAATTGTTACCGCTGAGGAAATGATTGATTGTCATATTGTCCTTGAAATGGTTGATTTCATCCATGTAGAAACAATTTTTCTGGCAGAGCCATTTTGCTGTGTCCATAGCTGGCACCCTTTGCAGCCATGCACCTAGAGACTCTGGGAGCAGATGCCCAGCATTGTTTAATGAATAGGGGCTTTTGGATAGATTCTAAATTTGAGACATCGCATGCTGGGATGAACTTAGGAAGAAGGAATACTGTCTGAACCAGAGGAGCTGCCATGCTTGTGGCTTCTGGTCTACAGTATAGGAGAGCATAGCAAGACTTGAGATGAACATCTCAGAAAGACTTGAGCAGAAGGCCAACCAGTGCTTATAAAATAGTCTGGACAGTTGCTGTATGAAGAGAAGTTATTGTACAAGCATTGTAAGCTCAAAGCACTCTAAGCAATAGTTTGTTGTGGTGCCTTTTCAGCTGGTGTGGACAGGGCCTTTGAACAATATCTTCCCTCGGTGAAATATAATTCACTCTAACCCTCTTCCTGCCCATGACAATTTCCATGTGTTAGAAAGAAACCATATGATCTTTTCCCTCCTCAGTTCAGTCGTTACAATCTGTTCAGCCTATCAGAGCCAAGCACCAGGATTGTACTTGCAAAGACACTAAGCATCAAAGTTAACAGAGGAGCTTGGAATTTCAAAATGAAAATGTAAACCATTCCCCTGAAGCTTTCAGGATGCTGAACTAGGAGCATATGTGTTTATCTCATGGTCACTTTGACTGTTTTCTTTACACCAATCCTGTGAGGTGCTGAGTGCATTCTGCTAGGAACTGAGGGTCTTAAACTTCCAGTGAAGCTGGTAGAAGCAGAGGAGATGCTAAAACACACATAATGAGGTTCCATAGTACTAATTTTGACATTTTATAGAATTCTTATAGAGAAATAACCTTACAAGGTAATTGACAGATCATAGGACCTCTTACGAATTAAAAGCTCAAAGTACCTGATAGACCAAAGGGCTCTAAATTCAGCCATGTCTAACATAAATCTGGTGCATTAAAATAAGAACTGAGAATAGCAAATGGGTTTACAGTCTCTCACACAATACCTCTGTGCAATCTTTTTTCCCTACCTTCAGAAATCTTATTAACCTAGAGATTTTTCTTTTTGATTGTTTGGTTCCTATCAAGTCCAAATAAGTCTAGGATGTGCAATGTGCCAGGAAACCTTTTGGAAGTATTTCATATATGCTGTTTAAAATACTTGCATAGAATAACTGCACAGGGCAGGAAGAAAGCATCTGCTGGCTTTCTCTGATTTGATTGTTCACTAGAAAACTTAAATTTATGCTAGGCTCACTGTGTATGAAAATATTGAAAGAGAAAAGAGAAATTCTCCCATCCTTTGTCCTGCCTATTTAGATTGGGTGGGGACCTCTCTTACTACTTGAATGTACAGTGTGCAGCCCAACAGAGCTCTGATCTCCATTGGGCCTTCTTGGCATTATTGTAATAATAATAATTTCCGTTATTTTGCAATAAAAGTAGCTTGTTGAAATTGTAAAGGAGCCCAACTTTGCATTGCAACACATAGCCATAGTTCCACCTGAGGGATTCTGATATCATGGTACCCTATGCAGATAAGTGATGTGGCATTTCTCTAGCTGCTCAGTGGCTGAGCTAGGTGCTATTCTAGTGCACAGGCACCCTGTAGCAACACTATAGTCTATTTCCACGAGCCCTAGAGGAGAACTGCCCTGATCTATCCATAGCAATGTGTTTGAGCACAAACAGGAAAGCAGGGCGTGAGTCCATATGCCACCAGGTTCCCAGGGCGGCCTGGCGTATTACTATATATTTTGCCTCCCGCCATGCAAGTAGGGATTGCCCCTCATTTATCCTTTCCTCAAGCTAGTTCCCCAATCTCCTTCCCCCACCCCACTTTACTTTGTATTGCCTTTTGCTGATATTTCTCCCATATGCCTTCCTACCAACCACACTGTAAGAAAGTAGAATCATTCCAGGCATTGAGTTTTTGCACCGTTGCTGCACAAGGTCACTGAGATGGCACAAGCTGCCTGCAGCTGTTATGGGGACATTTTGCAACAACCTATTACAAAAATGTCAAGCCAAAAGGAGATTTGTTGTCAATGTTTTAAAGTGGGCTAAAGGATTTTTCTTAGGCAGTCTCTCTGGCAGCCATGGATCCAAGTCCTGAAGTTCAGATCCTGACCTGTATCCAAATTGCGACTTTCCCCAGAGTTTTTAGGATGTTCTGGTTCAGTCTTTTGAAAAGGTCCAGAGGCTCTGCGTGTTTTCCAGCAAGTAAGGAGTTAAGTTTCTCCTAGGTCCTCTCTTAAAGACAATAAAAAAAGCCAGGGCTGATTATGGAATATTAAATGAGGCTTTAGCAGAAAATACAGCAACTCTACTAAAATTGGTGGTGGTTGTTAATTTATTTAATTTATTTATTTTTATTTTATTTATATTACAGTAGCCTTTAGAAACTCCAGTCAAGCTCTTTTGTGTTAGGTAGTGCAGTACAAACACACAAGTCTGATTTAGTTGGGAATTGGTCCTGCTTTGAGCAGGGGGTTGGACTAGATGACCCTCTGAGGTCCCTTCCAACCCTGATATTCTATGATAAACCAATAAGCTTACAGTCTAAACAACGGAGACAGACAAAGGGCAGAGGAAAGGAGATATTATCCCCATTTTGCAAATGGTGAACTCAAGCACAAAGAACTTAAGTGATTTGTTCCAAGTCATGCAGGAACTTTGTGATAGAGACAAGAATTGAAGCCAGATCTCCTGACTCCTAATCCAGGGTCTTAAGCGAAAGGGCATCTTGTCCTTCCCTGATTTCATCCCATTGTCCCCCACGTTCATTGCTAAAATAGTTGCAAGTTATGAAATTCTTAATCTGGACTCCCCTGTATTTCAAAGGGGATTCAGCTCCAGTGCACCAAGATCTCTATTTGGGACTAATTATGAAGTCATTACTATGCCTCCATCATAATTATAGGTCAGAGTGTCTGGGCAAAACTCCCCATTGATGTCAATGGCAGTTTCACCAGAGTGAGGTCAGAAAGACTTGGCCCTGCATTTTTGTTATCAGTAATTCATAAATGTTGAATTGTTTGTGCCATGGAAATATTTTTCTGTTACTCTGCAGAATCACTTTATCCTCACACAACCAGAACCTCTGCTGCATGAGTGTCTTTACACATGTACACTTAAATCTGGAGGTGTGACGAATAACTAGGAGGGCAACTGGATCATAGAGGAAATTAGTTTTCTTTCCTGACATCTCTGTTTTCTTATCAGATGCTCTGGCAATCTTGGTGCATTCAGTGAAGACAACTGTTTGCATGAAATGCTACAGCATGCACCTGTCTCCTGGAATGTGAGTGCATGCAGGTGTCATTTGGATTTACTCTGTCTCTCCATTAATGGACATTTTGTCATACATGTGAGGATGAACTATATATATTTTACTAGAGATTCAGGGCCAGATCCTCAGCTGGTATCAGCTGATATTGCTTTGTTAGAGTCAGTGGAGCTACTCTGATTTACGCCATCTAAGGATCTGGTTCCATGTATGGAACTGAGTTTCCAAGAATGAGCAATGAAATAATGGCCAGTTAGCATTGCCCCTCTACAACCAACTTCAAAATTTTTGCTTTGATTTTTATTTTTGCTGTCTTGTTATTTAAGTTCCAGCTATGGCATTACATACAGGACCTGGATGTAACAAGATGGAATGAGCAATGCACATTTAATCTGATAAATAACCTAACATTTCCATTTCCTTCTGCAGTATGAAAATCATTAAGAGTTTTATATTTTTCAAATGAACATCTCTTAGGCTTTTCTAATGCTTCCATCATTTATTTTAGTATTCAGAAGCCAATATAAATAATCCCTTCTGTAGAGTATCTTCATAAGACTCCAAACATTTTAAGAAATGAAGAGAATAAACCTAGTTATTGTCTGAATAATCACTGGCTTATTGATGGAGACAAGCACATTCCCGTATGACAATTTTCCTTGCTTTGTGGTGGTTAGATTATGATGAAACGTGACATTAAGTGATGAATTTGGTACGGCTTTAAAAAAGTGGCTATTCAATTATTTTATTTTTGTGTGCTCATGGAATGCATTAGCCCCATATGAAGGATGCTGAAGAACACTTGAAAATCTAAGTGCTGTGAGAGATGAAGGGGTCATGTACACACCCTCAGACATGCATGTCATCTTTGTACCCTGTCCTTACTTTTTGGAATTCATTAGAAGCCTGAAACTAAAGGAAAGTGGTGAATGAAGGCTGCATTTTGAATGAGACTGGGGTGAATTTGGGATAATTCGTGGGTTCAGGTCCAGTGGATAATGTACAAGACTACACTGATTTTACATAGTGCTGTCAACTACATAAGAGGCCAAATCAAAACTTCAGATTAAGTCACAGCTGGGGAGGAGTTCACAATACAAACTACGCTCTAGATCTGAATTTTGAAAATGGCTCATTTCTTTAACTAAAGCCCTGGGGCTGATCATCCCCAAATGTTGGGGTGTAAGAAGTTTCTAGTTTCAACCAGGACAAATGTGGCCATTTTGGCTGAATTGCATTTTGCTTATTTGGGTTCATTTAAAGCTCAAAATGAAACTCACAGTATGAAAACTCCACATGGGTCAAAGCCCCCCCCAAAAAGCCTTCCCAGGAGGGCTTCTGTATCAAACCCACTACATTTACTGCATTCAAATAAATGTTTGAAAACAGCCAGAATCTCAAACCCAACTTCCCTTGAACTTTAGGGGTGTTCTAATCCTGATCCAGAGATTAATATTACGACCAGAACACTGAATCCAAACCCTTTTGATGACCCCTGAACTTCAGGAAAACTCAGTTTTTGATCTGAGCTTTACAGCCTAGTCCAATCTATGTAATGGAACCCTGAATTAGGGGAAGTATAGATTCAGAACCAGAGTCTGTGCCGCAGGCCAATCCCCTGGAATAGTGCAATTCTATTTAATCTTCATGCACCCTTCTACGTCATGCACATGCTACAGTCTTGAGATCATCAGTCATGCACTAGTCACTACAATAATCATGAATCTCTCACCCCCTTTTTGGACTTTTAAGTACAACACACAAGTAGGGAGACAGCAAAAAAGAGAACAACAAAAGAAGAGAGCTGTTATTGGGGAGTATTATTCCCATCCCTTTACAATGGCTTCACTGGCTGTGTGCACCATGCTTTTGGAGCTGGATGTTTAATCAGTGCCTGTATCATGCTTCTGGAACTTTTGGCGCCCCTCCCATTGGAATTGCTGTCAGATCTGGTGGGGGCTGACAACCAACAAGCTCTTTGTTGAATGTAGCAGGTGCTCTGTATGGACCACCGATCCACAGGCAGCCCACATGAGCCACTGGATGATCCACATTGACTCCTCCCCTTGCAATCGTCTGTCTCAAGGGTGGGTAGTCAAGGAATCCTGACATAAGGAACCAGGAAACATCTATTCTGGCCTCCAGCAGATCTCTGCAGCCATTTCCATCTAGTCTGCAACTAACTATTCCATCACAGAACCAGGCCAGCTTTTCAGACATGTTCTTGTCTATTCATGTAATTATTCTATTTCCCAGCTCTAACCGTTTGGAACAGAAACAGGGTTCAGGGCCAAGCTACATGTTTGATTAGCCAGGAAAGAGCCTGTTAGAGAGCAAAATGCTCAGTCACGGTAGCTTAGCACAGCAGGTTAAAGAGAGACCAAGGGGGCTGGTAACCGGCTAAGGCCTTCATGCTTCTTCCTGCTGCACAGTGAGAGAGGAGAAATATAGTGTAAAATGCCAAAGGCAGGGCAGCCAATGCTCCCTCTTCCTAGCTGCTGCCACTGTACCCTCTGCGTCCTTTGAGCTGTACAATAAAAGTCAAAGCCCGTCAGTGCTACCAAAAACAAAGGCAAAGTCCCATTACAGCAGCTGTTACCAAGAGCATTCACATGTATATTTCTATTAGCAAAAAACTTCGTTTGAAACCAGCTGAAGTTGTTTAAAGGTGATGTTCCCACAGTGCAAATCCTGCCAAGCAAGGAAATACCAAATTAAGGGCTGCCTCTTAACCATACGCTCAATCACTGTCAGCACATTTCCATAGTCTGTGGGAAACTGTGGGCCTCTCCAAGGCATGTCCTTTTGTCTCCAGTGGAGAAGGAAACACTGCACACAACACATTCATCTCCCTCGAACTATAGTGCAAAACCTTAACTGAGAGATCAGTGGCATTAGAAGATATTCTGTGTTGACACGCACATATAGGTTATATACGGGATGTGTTATGAGACTGCAGGGGAAGGCTGGGATGTCCTTTTATTAAGAAGGCACAAAATGCATTTGGTGGTGCTATTCCCCTGACTTGTCCTGATTTGTCATAAGCAGCTCTGGCAGGGTGACTCCTGTTCACATGAATGGATGGTACCACTATGCATGACTTTCTGTGTTAAGCGCAAGGTTTCACCCACAGTTAGTGGATACTGTGGTAAGAAAGATGCTCCGATAGATTCCCAGTGATCGGAACGCCCTTTTCTAATAAGCTATCCCATTGTCTCTTCTGGTATAGCCCTGTTGCTTAACTCCCACTTAGCCAATTGCTTAATGAGTCAACCAGACTTGGTGTCATCTGAGTGATTTCAATCATCAGGATTCTTCTGTATATAAAATGTGTGCTGTTGGAATGCAATGACATCGTAGCAGAATGCAATGCTGTAGCTGGGAGAGATGAGCCTGTGTGACCTTCCAGAAAGGGACAATTTGGGCAAGGCACATGGGCATCTAAGGGAGTTAACAAATGCAAACAAGGTGAAACTGATTCTTTTAAATGAGGGAAGAAATCAAAGGGAACAAGATGTGAAATAGACTCTTGATAAGGCAAGTAATTAAATTCTTGGCTGCTGATTGACATGTTTTAGAGAAACACTGTTCCTTGGTCTTCTCTGCTCCTTCCCTGGCAGTGGTTGTTGGGGGAGCCAGGCAGCCCACATCAAGACTTTGAGGTATAAGACGTGGAGAGACACAGAAACCAGGATCCCTTTGGGAAAGTCTCCTTGTTCAGTGTGGCCCCCCTGCCAATTCCCATTTGCTGATTGGGTTTTGCTCTTTAGAACACAAATGCGCAGCTCACCATCAAATATTAAGGTACCCTGTTCTTTCAGACTTCTTGGGAGTTCAGTTTTTTTCTTGGATACCCTGCCATGTCCCAGCTCTCACTCCCCTCTGTTTTCTGCTGGCAGCTCACTGACTGCAGCACTGCAGTCTGCTCTGCTGCAGGGGTCTTTGACTAATAACTGATTAGACTTAGCTCCCTTGCTGTTACACTACCTGTGCTCTCCAGCCTTCAGCCTATCAATAGAAGCTCATACATTACTCCCCGTCTGCAGAGAACTGCCTCTATTTCATGCCAAACCTCACAACTAACCTGTAATTTGCTCAGCCTGTGAAGGCTCCCTGAAACATGCTCTGCTCTGTGCTCTTTTGAGGGGCCCCCATTTTCTGTTTCCTCCACTCAGTCAGCAAGACCCTGTTCTCACTCTTCAGCTCTCAGCACAGGGTCAATTTCATCTGTTGTGTCCAGGAACATCCTTCTCCTCAGGACTATTCACAGGGATAAAGGAAATGTGCTAATCAGCATCCGTGGATCACTTGACCTTTTGAGTTTTTAAAGTAGCTAGAGGTGTTAAATCCCCTGGAGAGGACAGTCTAGCAGCCATGGACTTTAGATATGAGAAGCAGCCAGAAGAAAATGCGTATTACCAGTGTAGGAAACATGGAAGGCTGGCAGGGTTTATTTATTTTACCATAAATAATTTTTTCCCTATTCTCACTTAATGTTTCTGATGTCAGAAACCTACAGTAATAAAAATTGAATGAATAGAGCATGTGTGTGGGGAATTTGAGTTGTAAATTGCAGTTACTCCTTGTAATGAAGAACAGGTGAAAAGCATGCTACAGTATGGGATGGAATGTACTATCTCTGTCCGCTGCTATAGCATAGAAAGTACTATCCCTGCAATTTTCATTGCCCCATGCAATAGACTACTTTGAAATGTATTATAGCATAAAATATATTAACCCCATAGCATGTGTTGTTGTATTACATTTGCTATTCCTGTAACTTTTATTAACACATGTGAATGTATCATTCCTGCAACAATATAGGTATGGTATGAAATAGCTACCCCAATATGTTCTGGCATGGAATATATGAACCCTGTAACGTGTTACAGGGCATGAATACTTCCTGTCTGATACTATTTTTTCTTAACCTCTATGTTGATTTGAAAGAACAGGAGATGCACAGACTCAGAATGGAACACATACTGCCCATCTATGAATGCTGCATATTAGACGTAGATGGGTGTTAATACCTGACTTGATGCTATCAAAATACACTATGGGTAATGAGGTATCCCACTTAGTATAGTATTCCAAAGAGCTACAGCTTGGGTGTACTGTTGTGATGCCAAAAGCATGGCTGCATGGGGTTTGAAAAAGTCTGATCTCATTAGCATTCATCACACATGGCCAGAGCATGAAGGAGAAGCGATAAGAGGAGAAGAGGCTTGTGCTCCCACAAAGAACAGTTACTTCTGCTACATAATAATAATAATAATACTAATAAAAACTCATTTCCATTTGCAAGTTAGGGAAACAAGAAGCAGGTTGTAGATTACAAGCTGTTTTGACTGATTGGGGAATTAACTCACACTTAAGAAAAAGAAAAAATAAAGCCTTTGCTTTTCATGCCCCAATTCCCTCTCTCCATTTTACAGGGCTCATGTCTTAATTTTAATTCTGCAATCCCCAGACACTTTCTCCCTCTTTAAATATAGGTCTTTTCATGCCTGCTTTCAGCTTTGCATGCATTCCTTGCCCTATCTATTCCCTAGACTCTCTTTTGCAGACTTCTCACTGTTGTTAGCTTTCCTCCCAGCTTCCCTTCCTGCAGAGACTCCCACAAGCTCTGGGTTGCAATTCTGGAAATCATCCCTATTCAGCAAAACACTTAAGCACATGCTTAACTTTAAATATGTGTGTAATTCCCACTGACTTCAAAGTAAACCTTTTGCTTCTCCTGACTAGGAATGGATTTAAGCATTTGATTAAGTGCTTGTCTGAATGGGAGCCCTTGTGCATTGCAGTAATGGGCCAGACCAGTTTCAGCCATTCTACTGGTGATATTGCTTCTCTCTCCTTTTTAAGACAGATGTGATATAAATAATCCGTCCCCCAGTAAATGAAGCTAAGTGGCAAAGTCTTAACAGTCTCCTGCTAGGTTCAACAGTCCAGTGAGGCACAACATGAACAAATTAAAGATTATAGAAAACAGAGAGACTGGTAAAAACTTTACGGAGCAGACTGGCTAATACAGCACTGGACTCTGAAGACCTGGGCTCTATTCCCAGCTCTGCTACTGGCCTGCTGGGACACTTTGGGCAAGTCCTTTCGCCATTTTGCTCCACAGTTTCCCCATCTGTAAAATGGGGATAATGATACTGACCTTGCTCTAGATAAAAGTTGGTGGTTATTGTTGGTGTTAATAGTGACATTTTCCAGGGATCTCTAGTTGGCTGCTAGAGTATGGGAAATAGCTGAAATACAGAACTAAACTAAGTTTCCAGTTCTGTACTTATAGATGTCTATATAGAACTCCTGCAAACAATGATTTTTACCCCGCTGTGTCTATTAATCATAAACGATGTACTCGGCAAAGAACACATTAGCAAGAATAGAAGGAACCAGTGCTGAGTGACCAGAAGTTCCTAGAACTTGTTTTAAGCCGTCTTAGATTATTCTAAGAATTTGTCAAATGTTTATAGCTGTCTTCAGGTCTTCCCAGTTCATGCCTGGATCCAGTAAATTACTTACGCATGTGCATAATTTTAAGCACTTGAGTAATTGGTTAGTTGAGCTACTTAGTTACACATTTGCTAAATATTAAAGATAAGCCAGAGCTGCAGAAGTAATACATGCCAGTATATTCTGGGGTGTGTGTGTGTGTGTGTGTGTAAATTCTCTGGCTAATCAATCGAAGCTCCATTCGATATAAGGCAGGGATTCTCAAACTGGGGGTCGGGATCCCTCAGGGGGCTGAGAGGTTATGTGTGTGTGTGGGGGGTCATGAGCTGTCAATCACCACCCGAAATCCCATTTTGCCTCCAGGATTTATAATGGTGTTAAATATATAAAAAGTGTTTTTAGTTTATAAGGAGTAAGTTGCACTCAGAGGCTTGCTATGTGAAAGGGGTCACCAGTACAAAAGTTTGAGAACCACTGATCTAAGGACAGGAAAATATGAAGTTCTGCAGTCTTCACCAAGAGGTAGATTTCTGTGACTTTTGCATTGAAAATATATACTTGAAATTCATGTATTATTTCATCAGGGGCCTGCAGCTTGCCCTGTGGCAGTGCATGATAATGACAGTGGTGGATCAAGAGAGATTTGTTTGGTCTTTTTTGGAGGAATTTGTGTTAGAGACTTAATGTTGGGAAGTCAAAGGAAAACCAGCCAACCAATAAATACAGTGAACAAATTACTTTAAGTAATTATCTGCAGAGCTAGGAACACAAAATCTGAGAATGCCTGTAAGTTTACATTGAGCACTTAATGAGGGGATTTAGTACCAACTCTAGAAATCATGACACATAGCCATTGGGAATATGATTAGGCTCAACCGCTACTGTGCCTGAGACACTGAAATTGATATTCTCCACCTATTCAGAGTTATTATCTAGATTTCATTTCATATTATGCCTCTGACTAGAGTTGAAAGAATAATAGGAAAAAATGCTGTTTTTTTAAAAAAAAAAACCCAAATATAGCTGTATTCCCAGAGACTATCTATTTTTGATCAGACTGTTGACTCTTTTATCTAAATTCCTGTTTATCTCATAAAAGCTGTAGGAACCTCATGAAAATTAAATACAGAAGGCTTTGTTTGTATTATGACAGCACCTAGGCTTTGGAAGACTCTTACCAATTATTTAAATCTCACAACCCTTTGCCTTTTAGAGGGGCCATTGTTATCCCCATTTTACGGATAGGAAGACTGATGCACAATAAAGTTGATTATGTATTTAAAAGTGTTCATGCTGGAATTGAGTATGCTAAGTGTTGGGGGGTTCCCCTGAGACCTCTTCCACTCGGCTAAGTGCCTAACCCAGATGTTTAATTCTGTTCTGTGCATATCTTGACATGGGTACATGCGCAAATCTGCACAGCAAATGTGCCCCTCAGACATGCAGTGAATGGCACTGAGGGGTGCATACTTTTATGCATGTACTTTAACAATGACTTGCCCCAGGTTCACATAGGAAGTTGATGACAGATAAGGGAATAGACCCTGACTCCCTGGTCTAATCCATCATTCCACTGCACCTGGTGTTGTCATTTACAATGGGGCAGATTAAATAATTTGATGGCATTTTACACCCACCTTGCATTCATTCATGCTGGAGTAGATGACTACACATAGTGCAGGACAATTAGTGGTGACTTGGTCCTCGATCTGCTGCTAAAACTATTGCATAAGTTTCTTTGGCGTTGCACTTATTGAGGTAAGAGCCTTTAGTAGAAAATGACTAAGGTAACATCAATAGGACATTTTAGGCAGTCAGAGGGACGTAAGAAACAAAATGTTGATGCTTATATTGTCCTACATTCAAGCTAAGGACTCTTCTTGTAGTGTTAGTTGTCATGGACTATTTGGTCAATGAGATGTAGGACTGCCAGTGGAATGACTCAGTAAGTAGCTGCCAGTTAACTCCAATATCTCTAAGATGCCAATAAAATATATTCTAGATTTTAGAGCAGATGGATCATCTCAGGGGGAAAAGCAGTGTTCTGGGCTTTTAGTTGTCTTGGAAATGGAAGCTTTTTCATTGAGCCATGAGGAATAACTGTGGGTGAACACCAAGATGGTGCTGCACACTTAGAGGGATTCCACAGAGGCAAGAGTATCTAGTGTTTAATGGCCTGGCATTGCCCTTAATGAGAACAAAAAAGGAGGTTTTGCAGAGTTCTCAACAGGCAAAACAGCTTAAGTACTTTCCAGTGCCTGACTCAGTATCAGAAAGGGGAGATAAAGTATCAGGTATTAGCTCTGTCATATTGTAAAGCTCAGTATTCTCCTCTAGGACATTGGCCCTGATTCTGACCCATCTTACTTATGTTGGGAGAACTTGGCCAGGGTAAAACTGTTGTATGAGAGATCAGAATCTGGCCAGTTGTATTGAAGGAGAGTCTGATAAGCTTCTGCTAGCAGGAAATGGCAAGCTGAGGGGAAGGAAGAAGAGAGAGAACTTTGTGAGCGATGACAGCAGGATGGGTGGATAGAACTATATATTATGGATCAATATAGTAACTATTTTTTATAGCACCTTCCACTTTAAGATCTCAAAGTACTTTGCCAACACTAATTAATTAATTCATCCTCACAGCACTCATTTGAGGAGGATTTTATCTCCAGTTTCCAAATGGGTAAACTGAAGTACAGAATGTTTAAATGAATTTTTCATTATCACACACTACATCTACAGCAGTTAAAGATCCAGGTCTCCCAGTCTTGTGCTTCAACCACAGGATCATCCTTCCTCTATAGTATGTAAGGTATCTTGTAATCCATATATCCCTAGTTTTATTTCATTTGTCATTAACCAGATTTGTTTTGAGTTCAGTCCCAAGGGTTTTGTGATGCACCTTTTTGAGTACTTTCAGGTGTTCTGATTTATCATGAAACCAACCTTGCTTGAATACAAGCTTCTCCTAAGAAGGCGCAGAGCATTTTCTTTAAAATACATTTTCCTTAGAAAAAATGGGAAGGAGTCAAAGGAAGCAAGTGAACAGGGCACTTAATTTGTTCCTGTGAAAACAAGATTCTATGGAAAATAAGTGTCACCAGGAAATGGTACTTTTTGAACCTCCATTGATGTTATGATTTTCAGTTAAGCTTATGGAAAAGAAGGTAGAGGCAATTTAATCATGATCTATAAGTGCCTATATAGGGAGAAGATTTGATACTAGAGGATTCTTAATACTAGAGGCATAACATAGCTGGAAGTTTAACTCAGCAAAGATGTAATTAGAAATAAGATACTGTTTTTAACAGCAAGGATAATTTACGTTTGGAACAAGTTATAAAGGGATGTGATAAATTCTCCATCATTTGGAGTCTTTAAATCCAGATTATGTTCTATAAAACAAACCAACAAAAAAACCCTCACTCTATTCGTGTTCTTTCTCATCTTACTCTTAGATTATAAACTCGTTGGAGCCATCTTTTTGTTATTTGTTCTTACAGTGTCTAACACAATGGAACCCTGACCCATGAATGCTCCTTCCCTCCAGGGGTTGCCACAATACAAATAAACAAACAATAATAATACTATTCAACCACAAATAGCTGGGATCTATACACAAGTCCAGGGGTGAAATTCTGTGGCCTGTCCTATGCAGGAGGGGAAATTAGATTATTTTATGGTCCCTTCCGTCCCTAAAATCAATGCCTTCATAAATCTGTTTTTAATTTGGCTATTGTAATGGCTGACCTATGGGTGTGCTGGAAGACTGGAAACAAATAAACCTAAAAGACTTGTTGAATTCTTCTTTGTTAGATTTCTTTGGAGAATGGATTGGTACTAATGAAACCAGGGAAACCGCAGTGTACATAGAAGGTTGAAGGTTTCAGGTTCCCTCTCTTATTTGTGTGCTAGCCCTCTCAGGCTTAAGACACCTCAGCATTATCTATGTAGGTCGTTCAGTGGGATGTTAGAATTTAGGAAATGGACTTCTGCCATCATCTCTTTTCCTCTCTTCTCTGCCAGGAGAGTCTGAGGTGTAAAAAGGCCTGCTCTGCACCTTAGTCAGCCCCCTCAGAGAGGTTATGGAGGAGGCCAGTTGAAAGATGAAGGTGTGAAGTATCTTCACCCAAGCGTCAGAGCATTCTTTTTGTATTTACTCTATTTTGACAGTCTCAGAGCAGGGGGGAGAGCATGTTGGCACAAGTCAGGATCCAGAAATCCAGGTAACATGATGACAGTTTTCAAGTCAGTGTTGCAGTGTTTTATACTCTTTCTCTCAGTACCTTTTGTGAGTACTGATTGATAGTATCTCCCAGTACCTATCCATGCAATGGTAGAGACTGTCCTCTTTAAATTCATCGTTGCTATGCATTAAGAAAGAGTTGGCTTTATCCCTTTGGGACTCAGTTTGGAATCCAACCTGAGGTTATAAATAAAATGAATTTGGTCGAGTTCAGTCAGCAGGGGACTTTATCTTGATTGTGGAGCTATCATGCTCCATTATGGCTGGTGGGCAGTCTGAGAACTAGAGGAAAGTTTGAATCCAGTTTGTACAGAAACTGAATTACCCTTCATCTCCTTAAAAGAAAATGGCTTCACCATGTCAAAAACGCTGTCTTTGATTGAAGGATGCCACTTCCTAGCATTACCAATCCCTGACCTCTCCCAAACACAAATATTTACTTCAGGGAAATGAAAAAGAAAAGGACAGGCTGAATATTTTTTAATCAAGACTCTAAACATCTTAGATCACTCTCTGTTCAGAGCTGTTTAAAAGTAAGATTGAATTCCCAGACAGTAGAAAACACCACATCAGCGAGTAATTGGGAGCTATAAATCTCCTCAAGGACTTTTTTTTCCTCCTAATTTTGATGTTAGTTGCATTTTACTCTCTTCCCATTACCAGTTCTGGCATCTGTGTATAGCAGTGATGTAAACATCCATGTATTAATGTCAAGCAAGCATCCAAAATGAAATTGAATGTCAGCAAGTATAAAGGAAATGCAACGACAGCTTTCCCATTGAATCCTCGGCAGATTCCAGAGAATGGATTGACTTTCAGCTCATAATCAGGAACCCATTTTCACCTGAAATTTGAACTATTTCTCTCTTAAATGGTGATTATTTTCTGATTCCATTACCGGGTTCAGTCTTGACACACTAGTACAATTTCTTTATCTCGCCTTTAAAATGTGACTGTATTATACAATGTAAATGAGAACAGACACATTTTCCACTGGTGGCTTTTTATGCATGTGATTTATTAAAAGTCCAAGTAATATTTCAGAGGACAGCAAAATGCTGCTGAACGTGAAACACATTTGTATTGTGCAAGTGCTCCAAACAGATATCCAGCAGTATTCCTTGGGCACACACAACAATGTAGCATATGTGAATAGTTAATATGTAACAGAAGCATCTATAACACTACAAACAGTTATACAGTTCCAAGAAGTGCTGAACTTGACATTGACCACCTTCTTTTCCTGACAAAAGTGCACCTATAACTTTGAAGAGAGCCAGTTAATGAGCTGAAACAATAAAGCCATCAGTGAGCTTTCCATGAATTGCTTAAGGCCATCAAACCATTAGAGGCTTAAGTCTCACTCCCTCTGACTCTGATGTGGATTGGTGTTGTTTCAAGTAATGAGAGCTGACCACAGCCAGCTCAGCGATGGGACCTCAGCCCTTCAAATGCCATTCATGGATCAATGAGAAGAGATTCTCAGTAATGGAACTAAGAACAAAACAAGGCTACAGTTTGAGTCTTCAAAGATGTGTTTACTGGGAGCAAAAGTAAAGGCTGAATGGGTTTGACTTTGGAACATCATGAAGTCGTTTTGTTTAATAATAATAATTAATAAAAGGAATCCTGGTGGTTGACTCAGCCAGTCAGTTTAGAAAAGGCTGCTGGCAAGCAGGTTCTCTGTCTCTTATTCAACTTTGTGTTGTTTTTAGGGAAAGGTGGCACCAGCTTGTCCAGTAAAGAATTGGGATGGCAGCATCAGCCAGCATCTGCAAGATCAGTTGTGTCGATGCGAAGAGCATTTCATGACACTCCAGCCCTGTAATGGAACTGAAAGCTGAGTTGGAGTTGATGGCAGATACACAAGATGGTTTCCTATTTCCATGGGAGTTTGGCCAGGCTGTGTTCTGCAACCACTGTTAAATATTGGCATTGATTGGTTGATGGATAGGCTTAAGGAGGCAGCTGTTGGTGGCATTGAGGTGAACACCATGCGGCTTTGAAGTCTCTAATGCAACGTTGGCATTGTCATGTTGGCTCAGTTTCGTGGATCGCTGGAGCTGATGGCCAATGTGGCTGGGCAAGAAACAGCATGCATTGGTTTGGTTATTAATCAGGATAAAACTAAACCCCGGCCATTACCATCAAGAATCCTCCAGTTCCAGAGTACAGCCAGCTTAATATTAACCTATCCAGATGGGACATTGAACAGATGGCAACTGTCAAATATCTGGGCATCATCCTAGACGGTGCTGGAGCATGCTTGAAAGAGGTGGATGCTTTTATAGCAGCAGCTGCTGCCTCGTCAGGCCTTTCAGTGGCTTCTGTGGAGACTTTGTGATATCAAGTATGCTACATAGCTACAGTTCTATAGAATCACATTTATATCAACTTTTGTACAGAGAAGTGAAACATGGATGCTGAGGAAGGCTGAAGAACCCTGGATCGATGTTTCTGGTTCTTGTTTAATTTGTCAGAGGCTCCATATCCAGTGAAGGACAAGATCAGAAATAAGGATTTTTTAAGATGAACCCAGTGACCACCTCCATCAACACAGGGTTGGTTTTGGCAACTTTCTTGGTATGGACATACTATTAGAATGGAAGGTTAATGAACTCCAAAGTCTGTATTAAGGAATACTGCTATGTGACTGGCAGTCACACAGGCACCAAAAGCTTCGGTGGTGTGATAAAATTGCTAGTGATGGACCATAAACTGAATATACAGCCAGACCATCTTAAGAACCTAGCCAGAGATTAATCCGTGTGGCACTTGATCCTTTTGGAATTTGCCCTGATGATGATGAGAGGAGTTATGCACTCAACTCCAAATGAAAGTCAGTGCATTAGTAGGTACTGATTCATTCATGTCCATCAAAATCCATATTTGAATGCCCCATATATTTAGATCTGGGGCTTTGGTTACCCCTATTCTAGGGATTAGGGGCCTTCTCACAAAATTTGGACTTAGGTTCAGATTATAACCATCTTGAAAGATCAGGGATATTCAGATCTGGAGTTTTACTCAGGACCACCGATAAATATTGTAACCTGTGTACATTTTCTGGTCACAGAAAGAGAGATGACAGGCTGAAAGCAAGTGTGGAATGCATCTCGTTTAGGAATGTGTTAACTGAAAGGTTCACTGCAGATTGCCAGCTCTGACAAACCTGAGCTGTTTAAAACCATACAAAATTCAGGATCCCTTTTGTCAGCTGTGGAAAGCTTTAATGTTTTGTAGCATGTAGAATTTCTCAGATCAAAATATTCCTTAATTTCCCTTGTTTATAGAAATCGTTTATTTTTCTAGCGCCTTTTAGATATAATTCAACACTAATGATTTGGCTTCTCATTTGCCATCATACTAAAATTACCCTAATACTTGGGATTAAAAAAATATACTGTACAGATTCTGGATAATTGACTTTAGGGAACAATTTTGCATTGGTGGGGAGATGGACTGAGTGGTCCCAGACATTTTCCCATCTCTAATTTTCATGACCCTTTGCCACTGACTTTTTAGTTGGACATGGGCAAGTCACTTAACTGCTCCATGTCTCAGTTTACCTACCAGGGAAATGGATATAATAGTTCAGTAGGATGTTGGGAGACTTAATTAAATATTGCAAAATGGTGAGATCTTTGGATTAAAGGTACTATAGAAGGGCTATTTATGATGATAAAAACGAAGTCCCTCAATAAGTATATTTCTGCTGAATTTTTATTGGGTACCTGCTAAGAGGTTTGGCTATCTTTACTGTATGTTTGCAATCCTGCGGTCCTTTTGATGCTGATCATCTGTTATTGCTGCTTTCAGAAAAAGTGCAGCTAAAACAATGTTAGCTGGGAATAAGCTCTTGTTTAATGGCATGTTCTAACAGCAATGACTCATTTAGCTGGAGAACTCTAGCACAAGATAATTGACCTTGACAGCACAGTCATGCACCCTCGCCTTTGGTTTGAGCCACATAACACACTAAAATCATGGTCAATTATAGAGCCTGCAAGAGTGAGCATAAAGACTTAATTAAAGAGTAGCAAGAAGTGGACACATAAGAAAGATCTTTGAAATTAAAGTCCAATAGATTGAGTCCAGTTGCAGTGAAATAAATAAGCTCTTAATTACATAGAGTTGGAATAACAGTCTCCATTGGCCTGACAGAGAGTCATTACTTTCTAGTGCCTGAGATCTCCAGGGCAGCAAAGGTAGAGCAGCTCCTTAAATAAATAAAGTAAACAAATTAAATCTGATTAGGTTTTCCTTACATTACAAAAATGTGCTTTTGCCAAGTACAGAAGATCCATTTTTGCAGCTACATAGTTCCCCCAGGGTGAGCTCTAACATATGGGTTACCAGTGCATGGTCTGGGGACAGCTTATGGCCCTTACATTGTTCACATGGCACAGGGGAAAAAAAAGAGATCAGTACAGCAATGCATCTGTCTATGGGAAGGAGAGAGGGCTTTGTGGTTAAACCAGTGGACTGAGAATCAGGACATCTGGATTATACTGATTTCATTTTATTCCTGCCACTTCAAGAAAATTCCTATGCGAGTTTTGGCAATCCACTTAACTAGGTCTCAGTTTTCCCATCTGTAAAATGGGGATAATACTTATTTACCTCAAAGGAGGGTGGCAAAGCTTCACTCTTTAATCATAGTTTTGAGATCTTAATTAGGAAGGTGCTATAGAAATGCAGAGCAATATGACAATTCCACAAGGGGTTGGTTTTGTTGACTCTGTTACAGAAGATAAAAATTAATAAAATCCAATTCTATCATGCACCAAATGGCCTATGGGTACAGCATTGGATGCTTACAATCCATGAAAGCGATGTGAAGCATGAAAGGAATTTCTGGATCCAAGCCTTCTTGCAATATTCAAGGGGGAGGGGAGAGAAAGAGAGATGCTTAGAGATGATTTTCTTTATTCATTGTGACACAGAGAAATATTCAACCCAAATAATTACAGTCAAGAAATTGAAGTCCAATATAAAGGCAGCATATATGCATGGCAGTTTCATGGAACCATTTTGATAACAATAAACATAATAATGTGTTTTGGGAATTACAATACCCAATTATTTCAACCAACACCTTTTTCAAGGAGAGTGATTTTAATTTTTTCCCTGCATCTCCAGACTGTGGCTGACAAATGATAAATATAAAGCAAGTGACAAAAAATTCTATATTGTATTCTACTATACTTCTTCACCCCTGCTGCAAGTGAAAATATTCCTTACAACTGAACTCAGATAATCTAGGGTCCAGCAAGCCATACTTTTTACAGAAAAATGTGGAGTGTGGGAGGGGAAGAGACACTCATTGTCACAGGGCTACCAGCAGCAATGTTGCAAGGACCCAGGCAAGATATTAACTGTTTCACTGCAAAGTACCTTCCAGTCTAGGATTTCAAAACATTGAAGTTCTTACTCAGTTTTTACTTTGCAGGAATAATTTCCAAGGGCTGGATTTTTGCCACCATTATTCACACTGAGTAGTAGGTTACTCTCATTGAAATCGATCCGGGGCTACTTACAGTATAAGGTGCAACATAATATGAGTAAGTGACAGATATTAACTATGAGTAAGAATTTCAGGATTGCCCCATTTTTGCATTAAGATGGTGGAGACTGGTTCAGAGTGCTTGAGAAATGGGAATTGTGTAAATTACCAGTATTTTTGCCTGGCTGGAAACAGTATTTAATTGTGGCTATCAAGGTAAAAATACAGGCCATGTAGCAGACCGGTCTCTTCTGTTCCTAGAAGAAGGGTGGCTGTGGCTGCCACCATCCCTACTATAACTAGCAGGCCAAACCCTCTAAATCCCAGCTGACACCAGAAAATCTATCTCTGTGAAATCTTAGTGTTCTGGGTGATCTGATGTAACTTAGTGTGGGTATTGTGGCAAATAACTTTGGTCAGACCCTATTATGCTGCCTTCTGGAAGCTTTCATAATGCAATATGGATGACATATGTTCAGAAAACTCATCCTTGAGTGACATGGTACCACTGGAGTTGAAATTTGATGCAGAACAGGAGCTGGGCATTGACACATAAATAGCAGAAAAAATGGGAAAATGCCAAAGCAGCGCTAATGAGATCACATAAACTTCTTCTTCTGGAAATTCTTGTCATTTTTCTCTGTAACAAAAGAAATAAGTTTGCTGACGGTCACTTTCTTTATTTACATAGACTAGTACTCTTGGTTTGCTGTATAAAAGAAGAGACAAGTGTTTGGGCAATTTCCATGGAAGAGTATAAATTGCCTACACATGTGTGACATATCACCTTCACCAAATGCACTTTTGTGAACCAGAAGACAGACAATGAAAGCCAGACTCCTAGTGATATTTCAGCATTACAGGAGATGTTACTAGGTACTGAGGATTTTTTTCCTGCTATATTAATACAGCCACAGTTATGAGCCAGACAAGTCAGCTGGTGGCTCTTTATATCAGGCTTGACTGCCAATGCCGCTAGCTCCTTCCTCTGGGTTTTCTTGTGTCCTTAGTTCTTTCTGGACTTTCTCCAAGGGGCATCTAGATGTTGATCTCCAAAGTGCTAAGTGCCTTCAACCTGTGTTGACATTATTGGGAGCTGAAGTCACTTGGTATTTCATGTGACTGGGTCCTTGCTTGCACACACCCCTTTTCTGAAATTAACATATGATCATGTTTCTTTCTTTAAAAAAAGGCTCTGTTTAGACTGACAAGATTTATGTAAACATCTATATAAAGCAGCAGGAAGCCATGCTCCATCCCAGAGGGGTACTGACTGCTGATAGAGTAGCTGAGTCTACTCTGATTTAACATATCAGTTTTTGTTCATCTCTCCTTTTTAACTATATTATGATCTTTAATTCTGTAGCGGAGAATCTATTTTACCCAACATTGTAGTGAGCATCCTGTGATGCACAAAGTGGACATGGTCATTACTTTATGTTCACCAGTTTCTTAAACAAATATTAGTGAGCACTGCTCCCCTGGGTAACGTTACAGCAAGCAGCAATTTTCCAGCAAGCTTAAGAGTAGATTGCTCCTGCAGCATCACTGCATACTGAGGCACTACTGTATTTTATATGATGTAGGTGACACATTTACTGCATTCAAAAGGGAGGGGAAAGAAATAGCCTACTGACATAGTACACGCATAAGAATGTATTAATCTGATAAAGCCTGTATCTCATCTGAACACCTTGCTTATGGGAGGTGGTAGTGTCAGGGGGCTTCCTTTTTTCCTATATCCTTTTGTGGAGATCCATGAACCCTCCCTTATCTCATTTCTTGAAGCCCTTTGTCATTGCTAGTATCATTCTGGTGAATTCCTCCATTGGGACTCCCTATGGAGCAGATCAAATTTTGCTCCCAAGAGGGTTTGCTGTTGAGAGATGTAAGGCACAATTCCCTTCCAGCTCCGGCTGTGCGATTCAGGCTTTGGCTCCTACATGGACAATGCAGAGTCCTAACATGAGGTCACCAAAGAGGCAAGCCCATTAGTGCTATGGTTCCCATATCTTCCCACCCACTGCCAGGGAAACAAAATCAGGGTAAAGTAGGAGACAGCATGGATTGGGGAAAAATTATATGAGATGTTTTCTCTCTGCATAGTTGTTTTCTTCTGTACAATATCATCCAAGCCCACAGTTCTCATGGAAGAAAGCCAGAGAGCAGAGGTGCTGGATGGGTAGGATGCATTCTAAGGAACATGTTCCCCCTCCTCCACAGACTGAACTGTGCGTAACACTGAGAATTAGTTAATGTAACTTGAAATAGTCAAAATGGGAATCTTGGGGCATTCAGAGAACTTTGTGTGTGCTGTGCTGATTGGCTGTTTGTGCCAACCTTCTCCCTCAATCTCTTCATCTCAGTTCACTCCACACCTGCTCTTTTAACCCTCTTCTCCCTGCCCTTTTCCTTTCACCCTCTTTCCTTTTGTGTCCCCTCTCCCTTCACTTTCTTCCCATTTTAGCTGATCCCCCTCCTAATTAAATATTCCTAAAACCAAGCAAACAAAAACTAACATACCCTCTGCCATCCTCACATAGTTCACCCTGCTCTGTCTAGTCTAAGTAGATCGTAAGCTCTTTGGGGCAGGGATTGTCTGCTACTCTGTGTCTCTACAGTGCCTAGCATAATGGAGCCCTAGGCTTGGGTGGTGCTTAGGTACTATAATAAACATAATAAATAATCCTTCCCAAGCCCAGAGCACAATCCCATATCCATCAGCTGTTGCTTGGGAACTGGGACGCTGAGGTGAGGTATGTAAGGTTGGCAGGGTATTCATGGGTTAGAACTGGGGTTTATGGAGGATCCTCAGCCTCTAATCATTTCCCTGTTGTCCCTCCTCATGCCTGCCTGGGGATTATGGCAGGGGTGAGCAAACTTTTTGGCCTGAGGGCCACATCGGGGTTGTGAAACTGTATGGAGGGCCGGGTAGGGAAGGCTGTGCCCCCCCCCAAACAGCCTGCCCCCCGCCCCCTATCTACCCCCTCCCACTTCCCATCTCCTGACTGCCCCCCTCAAAACCCCACCCCCTATCCTGCCCCCCTCCTTGTTCCCTGACCGCCCCCTTCTGGGATCCCCTGCCCCTAACCCCACCCCAATCCACCTCCCCACCCCTTTCAGAATGTTGCCCTGCGAACATGGGTCGGAGGACTCAGGAGGAGCAGGGGCAGCCACGCAGCCGGAGATAAGCGTCGGTTTTCCCTTCAAAGTGCCACTTCTCTCTGGCTGGCTGTGCAGCTGCCTGGTGCTCCTCCTGAGTCCTCTGCCTGCACTCCCACCGCCCGCCTGCTCTCATTCCCCTGCAGTGCAGCCCCTGCCCCCCATGGGGGGTGCACTGGTGCTGAGCTGCCCGAGTGCCCGGCCCTGGGTCCCCTTGTTGTTGGGGGACCCCATGCCAGGGCACCCTGTGTTTACTTGTAAATCTGCCCCTGAGCCGCACTGCCCGGCTAGAGCCGGCCATGCCACTGTGCTGTCAGCAGGGCGATCTGAGGCTGCCAGGGAAGGGGGAACAGCAGGGGAGGGAACGGGGCTGGCCAAGAGCTCAGGGGCCGGGCAGGATGGTCCTGCAGGCCGGATGTGGCCCCTGGGCTGTAGTTTTCCCACCTTTGGACTATGGGGTGGAGGTCAGAAAGCAGCCTATACTCATTACTTCCTTGTGGTTTTGCATGATCTTGTTTTATGTGCACTCTTTATTATGCAGTAATGGTAAAAATAGCCATACAACACTGTTTTGTAGCTGTTTACATGCATAGACTGCAGCTAGGATTTCCCTTACTGCTTAGAGATGACAGACTGATCAATTGGGAGCTGGAGTTTGGCTGCTGCAGAGATACACATTTCACACTAATGAAAGGATCTTCAGGGAAATAACAGGATGTTTAGCAAGACAATTAGTATGAGAGAAAATAAGCAGAAGTAACTGTGATGGTGCATCCCATAAGGCTTTATGGAAATATGCTTATCAGTTTATATATACGACATAACTGGAATATATTTCATGTTACATATGCCATGTAACATATCTCTGTAAAGGTTATGATGTCCTGAATCTATTCATCCTATTTGTATGCATGTGTCATTGTTGTATTCAAAGTTATGAATATTGGCTGTGTACTTTCTTGATTTCTAAGTAGCCTTTGGTCAGCTTCTTGAGAAAGGAATGTGCAAATTAAGTGCCCAATCAAGAAACTCTTAAAGGACAATGAATCTTGGAAGGCTCCAATCCACATAAGAAGTCTGCCTGAGGACATTCGGGGTAGAATGTAAATAATGGCTGCTGCCTTTAAAAACTGACGGTGTCCTGTGGCACCTTTGGAGCATAAGCTTTCCTGGGTGAATACCCACTTCATCAGACGCAGTGGGTATTCACCCATGAAAGCTTATGCTCCAATACGTCTGTTAGTCTACAAGATGCCACAGGACTCTTTGTTGCTTTTTACAGATCCAGACTAACACGGCTACCCCTCTGGTACTTTAAAAACTGAGCCATGCACTGACATGTGACGTGCCCATGTGACTCCAAAACTCCATCTTGGAGCTGGACTTTGCTTAGGAGGGAGGAGGGAGTCTCCACCCGGAAGAGAAAGTTTATTTAACACCCTGGAAGACCCCTCCATTTTGTTTTCAGCTGGCTAAAGAGAGAGCCTCTCCACCCCCCAAGGATACCTGAAAGAAACTGGAACAAAGGACAGTAACTACAGGGGGTGTGAGTGATTGCTGGACCCAGACTAGAAGGAGACTAGTCAGTAAAAAAAAATCTTACTGGAACTCCTCTGAGAGTGAGGTTTTATTACTGTATTAGACTTAGACTTGCGTGTTTTATTTTATTTTACGTGGTAATTCACTTTGTTCTGTCAGCTATTACTTGGAACCACTTAAATCCTACTTTATGTATTTAATCACTTTTTACTTATTAATTAACCCAGAGTATGTATTAATACTGGAAGGGAGGGGGGCAAACAGCTGTGCATATCTCTTTATCAGTGTTATAGAAGGCAAACAATTTGAGTTTACCCTGTATGTAGAACAGATTTATTTGGAGTTTGGACCCCATTGGGAGTTGAGCGTCTGAGTGTTAAAGACAGGAACACTTCTTAAATTGCTTTCAGTTAAGTCTGCAGCTTTGGGGCACATGGTTCAGACCCTGGGTCTGTGCTGGAGCAGACAGGTGTGTCTGGCTCAAAGGACAGGGTGCTGGAGTCCCAGGCTGGCAGGGAAAGCAGAGGCAGAAGTAGTCTTGGCACATCAGTTGGCAGCCCCAAGTGTCTGTGATCCAGCCTGTCACAGTAACGATCCAGGGAAGGAAACAAATGACATTGTTATAAGAGATCTATCTCGCTATCATGTGGATGGCCCCAATCACTGAGGTATCTGATCTCTGGTTGGGGTAAACTTCCACTGTCTAAGATATTTACATGTCTCCCGTTGCTGTAATATCTGATACCTCACCATCTTTTAATGGATTTATCCTTACAACATCCTTGTGATACAGGGAGATGCTGTATCCCCGGTGTGCGGATAAGAAACTGAAGCAAGGAGAAGCTAAGTGACTTACACAAGAAGTCTGTGACAGAGCTAGGAATTGAATCTCTGGCTAGTGCCCTGCTCATTGGACTCTCTCTCCTCATCTTTCCTCTTTAAATGCTAAAGATTAAGGGAAAAGATGGGTATAAGAAGGAGGAGCTTGTGATGGAGGGACATGCTCTCTTATGGGATTTGGAGTGTGGTGCGATCAGACAGCAATGATCAGTCAACTGCTTTTTATTCCCAGACTGCACTCCTTGTTCACCCGAAACTCCCTCTCCCAGGAGAAATGACTGTATAAAGGATGCAGGGTCGGCCACTAATTCAAGTGGGATGTCTTAATACTAGTTTTTAATCAGCTCTGACTGTATGGATGATGATTTCTTGTTTTCAAAGCTTGCAAATCACAACAGGAAAAGGACCTCCAGCATTTCAGACTCATCATTTGCAAAAGAAAACCCACAGAGTGACCAGATGTTCGGTCATGAGTTAACTGATGAGTTTAGGTAAAATTTACAGGGAGCTTTAAAATTGGATGGTGCGATATAAATGCATAGTCTTACTGCTATTCAGACTGCTACCTGTGCACGCTGTCAGACAGCAGTGACTTGTGCAGATTTTTATTCAATACGGATCTTGGTAAGCCTGGGGCTATGTGTATTATGGGGAGTGGCTGAGCATGTACCGTAGGGTCTGGGTATTGCTTAATACTGGATCAGACCAGTTTGAGACTAGTCTGAGATCAAGTGTGAGATGTGCCTCATTAGCATTCAAAACTCATCTGGACCAGAGACTGCACTTTATTTTCAAGTAAGAATCACAACTGAAAAAAGGGGGGGGGACTTTAGGGGCATTTGTAACCCTAGATCCTCAACTGCACACATACCACCTTGTCAGCCTTTAGAATGCACCAATGGAAAGCTGAAATAAATGGGCTACTAGGACCAAAAGCTCAATCTTGGCAAAGATATTTCATGTAAAAGGGCTTCAGCAATAGGGAGTCAGTCCAGTTTAAGATTCTAGGGTGAAGGATCTCCTATGAGACACTCCCAAGCCAGCCCATGTTTATGCATAAGCATATAAAACCTTTGTATCCTTTGAAAATAAGATTAGTGTTTCAAAGCTAGTATGTCTGACATGCAGAAATGCTTCCCCTCCTGCCCTGCCCCCTGACACCTATCCTGCTAGTGGACTGACAGACATGAGGCTTAATTCTGCCAGATTTGTCTGCCCTGACCAGAGTCTGATCTTCATACAATTCTCTCCGTTGCTGAATAAATAATGCCCAGGCAGCCATGCATTTTTCATGCTAAGGTTTTTAAAGGCCACTGTAGTGGTGCATGTAAATTCAATTTCATTTTCTCTGCTCGCTAAACAGCCAAATAATTATTAACATCTGAATCTCAGTACACTGAGCCGCTGCACCAGCCACAGATTCTGCTGCTGCTTAGACACTGCCCCTTCCTTGCTCCCCTCCTTCCACCCTACCCGATACAGACGAAAAGGGAGTGAGATGATCTGACTTTTTATTTTATTTTTATGAGTGCATGAAGCAGAGCAAAGTGACTGGCTTGCGGGTTTGATATTCTTCTGGAAATGTGCTAATCCCTTCCTGAAAAGCAAAGCTGGGGTCTTTACTTGTAGCTGTTGACTAATCTGGATGTCAGAGACTCAGAAGGGTCTAGGGGCAGCTTTGTCAGGAAAGTGAGTGAAGGGCTCTGAGGGAAGAAGCGAGAAGCTGTGCTGTGAAACAGGCGCTCAACAAACAAGGATAGAAAGCAAATCCTGCAAGATGGGTCCAAGGGTGTGAATGTTAAACCCTTCAGGTTAGCTCCCTATGTCTTGGAGTCACTCTAGCCAGTGCTCCCTACTAGAGCAGAGTTCTTTATGGTGAGGTAGCACTGAAGCACAGAGTAGTGTTCAAAAAATATGGGGAACTTCTTTGCCCTAGCAGGGTGTTGGCAGGGGCAGTTCTAGGGATTTTGCTGCCCCAAGCACGGCAGGCAGGCTACCTTTGGCAGCTTGCCTGCGGAGAGTCCGCTGGGCATGCCTGCCGGAGGTCCACCAAAGCCACGGGACCAGTGGACCCTCCGCAGGCAAGCTGCCAAAAGCAGCCTGCCTGCTGCCCTCGCGGCGACCGGCAGAGCGCCCCCGTGGCTTGCCGCCCCAAGCACGCGCTTGGCGTGCTGGGGCCTGGAGCTGCCCCTGGGTGTTGGGAAAGAGGATAGTGCTGGTGGTGTTGAGAATAGATGGCTGGTTAGTTTCTTCCATCTGTACTAGAAATCATTCATGAGAGCTCATTAGGAATAAGTGCAGAACTACACCAGGCTAAGCAACCTTTTCCTTGGGAAATGGAACGTAATCGCCACCATCCTGTGGCATGAGATTTACCAGACAATTATGCTTCTCTCTTCCATGAAATGTACTGTCACATAGTCTGCTTCACGTATCCATTAGGCTTTCCAAGCAAGGCATGCAACTTTCCCGGCGATTGTTACTGTATATGGAAAATACAAATTACCTTAAATACATTGCTGTCCTTACTCCCAGTGAACTAAATTGGTTGAGATGTCAGGATCTGGAACAATATAATTGAACGGTCGACAGTTACCATCTATGTGATAAGAACTTTACCCTGTGACATAATGTATTAGCTTTTATTCTCTCTGTTTAATATTAACAGGCCTGGTTTTTAAGCAAGTTAGGCAAACAAAGGCAGGAACAAAATCCATGCACAATTACATCTGCAAACTCAGTAATTGCACCTGCCAGGGGCTAACGGTGTTTATTTGTGCATTCAATTTCCTGATTTGTCCCCACAAGATCAGTCATTATGTGTGTGACAGTAAAAAAACCCAAGTGCATGATTCCCACTGTAGTACATTTCAAGGTAAGCACAGGCTTTAATGCTAGGAAACTAGGCTTGCAAACAAAGGCCTAACCTAATGAAATTTGAAGCCTAAAATCTGCTTTTAAATCATGACTTAAAGAGCTTTCAGGTTTCTTTTTTTTTTCTTTTTGTTGGGCCTTTCATATGAAGTGAATGCATGAGGTGACATTCTCTTTTTGCATAGAGCTGTGGCTAGAGCTAGAGCTCAAGGAAAGACTCAGGGTTGTCCATTTGCACAGAGAATCAAATATTTATTCAATACTAGGAAGAGAAGGAGGTCCATAAAGATTGAGATCACTGAAGGGATGAATGGAAAGGGGACCTGCTGCTCAGCTGTCTTCGTTATGCTTGGCTTGGGGAACTGGGAATAAGCAGGAGGTCTCATTTACTAGCAATCTGAGCATGGTATAATCTGGTTTTATGCACAGTTTTTAAAAGGAGTAAAATGAATCCACCCATGTAAGTCTAATTTAGCATTTATTCTTAAAGGAGCAGTCCAAGTTTAAAGATTCTGGCTAAAGCCTTTTGTGTATATATAGAAGTCTCATGTAAATTCATGCTTTTAAAGGACTCAGAGACGTACTTAAGATAAGTTATGGAAACGAATTGCTTGCCTTTCCAGATCAATGCAAGGGAACCCCTTGGTGAACAGTGCATAGATCATTTTAAAGAGCCTTGAGCCCTAAATTCAATAGGATTCTGCTGAAAGGTACGCTGGCTGATGTGAAGTGTTAGTAGTAATTTTGGCATCAAGGAATGAGTCATTTGCACATATTCCATGGACTTCCATTGCCCCTTTCATCTGAGACTTTAATTTATGGGCCTGTTTAACTGTAATGTGCATTTAGATGAATTTTTGAAAAATCTGGGGTAAGGATGGAAAAGGGAAAATGCCGCCTGTTGATCTTGACAACTCCATCAATGGCATATTGGGACAATGAAAATGATGAATCAACAGATACCCAGGGCCCCCCTCAATGTTCTGAAGCCATGTGTGAGGTTTTGTACTGCTCTATTGTTGGGGTATCCACATCCCTGACTTGCTGGAGAATTGCTTTAGTTGTTCATCTCCAGCAGGAGATTTTGTTATATACTGTGACTAGTTCAGAGCAGTCAACATCATGCAACTCCAATGGTCTCTTTATTCCAGGAACTTCTAACCAGCTTCACGGATCATACCTTGGGATGAATATGTACACGTTCCACAGGCGGACAGTGGGTTACTGTACCTAACTTCCACTTCTGCTGAGACCTGGTTTCATGTCCTGGCTTAGTACACAAATGAAATACTCTGATAGGATGCTCTCAAACTAGTCTTGTGAGGGCTGGGTGGTGGTCCTATCTGACAACTGTGCTGAATTCAATCTGTGCAGTGAAGAGGCTGTGGATTGGGCTGGAAAGGCTCTTTAAAAAATAGCATCATAATGCTTAGCATTTTTATTGGTACTTTTTATATTTAGATCTCAAAGTGCTTCACCAAGGGAGCAAGATATAATTATTCCTATTGTACAAGGGAGAAAACTGAAGCCTGGTGAGGTTAGTGACTTGCTTAAGGTCACACATTGATTCAATGCCAGTGACAAGAACAGAACCCATGTCTCACTCCCTGGCCTATGGTCTAACCACTAAACTACACTACTGCAATTTGCAGGTAAGGTCTGAACAGACTGGTAACGCAGTTGAGGCAGTCCTGGGTAAGGTGCAGTCCAGGTCAATTCATAGTCACCATTCAGTTAGGGGGCAGCATTGTCATGCTCCTCCTAAATGAAGGCTCAGTTCTGCACCCATTGAAGTCAGTGGTGTAGGATCACACTTTAAGTCCTGTCAGGTTAGGATGATCAGATGTCCCGATTTATAGGGACAGTCCTGATATTTGTGGCTTTTTCTTATATAGGTTCTATTACCCCCCCTCCCCGTTCTGATTTTTCACACTTGCTATCTGGTCACCCTATGTCAGGTTCTCCTTACTCTGAACATGGAGCTTCCCTGTGTATTAAGAAGGTGAGAGAGACAAACCATTCTGTTAGTGTCTAGTATATATGGATCATTACAAGCGATACTGAAAATGTAGACATTTTTCTTTAGAAAACCCCTTTTTTCCCGTTACCATAATACCATGCAAGCCTCGCTTTCCCTCCCACTCATGACTGTGGGACCTCCGCACTCAGGAAAATCAGACCATATATGCTGTCTACACGTTGTACTGAAGAATTGAAAAAAGAAACACAGTCTAGGTGCTGATATAGTCAATGTTTTATCATTTTCTTGGGAACAGAATGACACCCCCCCCCCCACAATCTCCAGCCCTCTCCTGTCAAGAAAAGCATGAGTCCTCTCTTCTTCTTTGTTTTGACCAGTGACAGCTTCAAATTGCTGCATCCTGTTGCTAGGTTACCAGTCTGTGTTCTGCAAATCCCACATACCTTTTGTTAACCTCACATTAAATTGCCGATCACATATTGTGCTATTTTTAGTTGGGGGTGGGGGGAAGGAGGAGAGGGAAATGAGGAATGATGTATATACCCGTTCAAGTGCCAAGATACCTCTGATCATTTGTGTATGTGAGTGGTGTTCCCTACTTAAATAGGTAGTGGGTATGTGGTACATTAATGAAATAGCTGACTGGCTAATGAACATCATCAGGTGACACCTTTTGTGCTGTTTAGGGTCCTTGATAATTTGTCTTCTGTTCAGTTAATAGCCAGAAAGGGCTGGAAACAGATTTTTGTTATGCACTGATCCATCAGGAAGTCCATAAAGACCTGGCAACAGTGGCATAAAGCTTGGCATTTACACATCCACAAAATGCTCATCCATTACTTGGATTCTGATTCTCTCTCTCACTCTCTCTGAGATTGTGCATGTGTGTGAGAGAAATGGCTGCAGAATAAATAAATTTTTTTATAGCAAAGGCTGAATTTAATTATCAAATCCCTTTAAAACCTTCCACAGTCAGTAGCACAGGACAGTGCAGTGATGCTGTTGTAGGCTGTAGTTTCTGGGACCGTTGCTGTGGAATAGTATAGCAAATGTAATACACCTCAATTAATTAATAGGAATGACAATAATGCCTACCACTTATATATTACATTTAATAATGTTTTAAATCAGAATCTGTTAGAGATGGTGAAACTGAGGCATAAATAGGCAAACATATGACTTGCCCAAAGTCACACCCTGAGTCTGTGGACTAGATCCCATGGGCAAAATCCTGTCCCCATCAAAGTCAATGACAAACTCCTATTGACTTTAACAGAGACAAGACATCACCCTGTATCTCCCAGCTTCCTGTCCTGGGCTCTGCCCATTGGACCATGTTGCTGCCGAGAAGTTCAGGGATAGACTTTGGCTAAACTAATTTATTCTAGAGCTTTTCTCTTCCTCTTTCAACCCCCTGGCATGTGTCTTCTGCCTTTCATATTTTAAAAAAAAAAAGGGTGCAAAGTAGTGTACAATAATGCGGGTTGTGCTACAACAATGGAGTATTGTAGAAAGTCTTCTGATCAAGGGGTCTTCAACTCTTTAAAAATGAAAAAAAACAGCCTTATTTTAAAAGCCACCCTACCTTTCTTTTGTCCACAATTTTTGCCCAGAGGTAAGTGTAGTCACCATTCTGGATGTGCAAACGAGTCCACGCAGCATCAAATGATCTCACTGTGATTTCAAATCGGGTAGATATCTACTTACATGACATCAAGAAGTGGGTGAAAAAAGGGGGCTGGCGAAGGCCCATTTGAAACTCAAAAACAAAGGGCCAGCTGAAACTCCCAGTAAAGTCAGTGGGAGCTTTTCTTTTGGCTTCAGAGGAAGCTGGATTCACCATTAAGTATTACCAATTATATGCAAAATAAATGTCTGGCATAAAACTGAGGGACAAGCCTAAACAAGCTCTCCTGGCCTCATTTCTTCTGTTTTTGTGAACATGAAACAACTACCCCAGGTTTAGAACTGTCCCCTCCACCTGGCGTCAGCAAGAGACTTCATATTGGTAGTAGCACTAAGGGGCTCAATCCACAGCAAAGGGATTACTTCTATTCTCTCAGCAGCAGTTTCAAGAGAAATAAAGGTGGAAGCACCTAAGGAATTAGCATTATGAAAGATATCTGAACTAATGAGAAGAAGAGGGAGTGGGCTAAGGAAAAGGACTGCACTGACTCTGTGCAGCATTCAGAGAAATTGTGCTTTTTATTGGCTCACTCTCCTTCTGGAAATTCAAAGGTCTTTTTTATATAGCAACTTATCGCCTGTCTGATTGAAGAACAAAAACCTCAATATACTGTACCAAATTGTTTTTCCTCTTTGCTTTCTTGTTTTCAATTGATGAGATGCTCAAATCTATAATGTGTTTTCCTCTTTCCCCAACCTCTTTCCCCAACCCCACTACAAAATAATTAGAGGCGAGTTAGAAACAAAAACAACCCACAGTAGCAGAGTTGTAGACTGTGCTGTAGAGCCCTGGTGGGATAAAAAAAAAAAAAACTTCTCTAGTTCTCCCAAGATCAAAGTAGCAACCCTTGAAAGTGACTGGTTGGGAACTTCTGAGAGAGGAGGTTGTTAAACCAGTCATGACTTCTATGTCTGTTTTATCAGCCAGGAGACGGCGACTTTTTTTTGAACTAGGTACCAACTTTTTTCCCCACTAAGGTTGTGCGTGATGGTTTCTGAACATGTTTCTCAAGGCTAAAGGTCTGTTCTGAGCCTAATAGTGCACTTAAAACGGCACATGCCTCCACAAACAGAGGCCCAGGTTTCTCTTTCTCTATTGCTTAAATCCACTGGCTTTTGTTGTATCACATACAGCTAAATTTGCACACATTGCAGACTAGTTAACTAGTCAATTCCACACATTTTCCTAACCCCGTTTTTTGGAGCTTTCGTATAGGCCTATATTCATTGTTAGCTGTTGCAGTTGCCTTCTCAACCCTCGTTATTCATGTTTGCTTTCATGCAGATTCAGTTGAGGTCAGGGCAGGTGCAAGGATGTTTTGTGCCTTAGGCAAAACTTCCACCTTGCGGCCCCTCCCCCGCCCCCGCCAGCCCTGTGGCAGCTCTCCGCCTCCCCCTGCCCTGAGGCGCCCCTCCCCCGCAGCAGCACCCGCCCCCCCCGGCCCAGGGAGCTGTGCGGCAGCTCCCTGCCCCAGCTCACCTCTGCTGCGCCTCCTCCCCAGCACACCATCACCGCTCTGCTTCTCCTGACTCCCAGGCTTGCGGCATCAATCAGCTGTTTGGCTCCGCAAGCCTGGGAGGAAGAGAAGCAGAGTAGGGCAGTGTGCTCAGGGGCGGGGGCGGAGCAGAGGTGAGCTGGGGCAGGAAGGGGTTCCCCTGCATACCGTGGCCCCCCTTACTTGCTGCAGACGGCCCTCCCCGCACCCCCTCCACCCCAGCTCCCTCCGCCTAAATGCCGCTGTCAACTGGGGCAGCCGAAGATCCAGTCGCCGCCGAAGAACCTGCAATGCCGCCCCCAAATGCTCATGCCCTAGGCGACCGCCTAGGTGACCCAATTGGTTGCACTGGCCTTGATTGAGGTTCCAGTGCCAAATTCAGAACTGGGGTAGGCGGGTGTAAATCCATTGGAGCCTTGTATTCCAAGGCTAAATTGAGCCTGGCATCGTATCTGACCCACCCATTTTGTGGATTCCCCCCCCCCCCATTGTTCAGAACACTGTCTTGGGATCTGGAGAACACAAATCTCTTCACGCTGATCTTGTCCCCCTCTACATGGCAAATAAACCTCTTCTGTTTGGTTTTTCTGCTAGCACTGAAAAAGGGCGCCTTATATTTATTCCTCTGTGCATTAACATTGGGTGAGTGGAGATGATCAGAACCCCAATAGTTTGCGGGAGAAGGGGTTGAATAAAGGTCTCCAATTTGAACTACTCGGATTTTAGAGAGAGACTGAAATTTAGAAATGAAATAGACCTATTGGCCACTGAATTCCTCTCCCTGAAAATGGTGAAATGCACCTTATTTTACATTTATTCACTAATCCTTTGTCTCATCCTATTCTTAATGTGTCAGACAATGGGGAGTCTACCACTTCCCTGGGGAGAGTATTCCATCAAAACAACCCTCCACCCCTATTTTTTTGGTCTGACCTATTTAGCGTCCTATAATTTTGGGAAGGCTGCAAGAGAGGAGTGTGTTTGGAGAAACGGGACCCAAATCTGAATGAATTCTGGTAGTAAGTTCACAAAACCAAAACCCAACTGATAAGGCATCTCCACCCACATTCTCCCCAATTCCATGAGTGAATTTACTCCATTAGCTGGAAACTGCACATCTCTTGGGAGCTGGCCACATGCAAACAAAATGCCAGGCACTGCTTCATCTTTATCTTCTGTCCCTGTGGTTGGGAGTTCGCTGCAGAAGAGGGTGTTACAATGCATGCAGCAGAGCTTGCCTGTATTTTTGTGATACAGCAATACCAGAATGGAGATTGTTTAGGTGTCTTTTTAAAAAACAAACATTTCTCAGCAATAGAAGATGGATTTTTGAAATGGGTATTTCAAAGGTGGAAACCATTATCCTTTAGATTATTACAATATAACAGCAGATCACATCTGATCTTTAAACAAGTTGATAGTTTCCTTGTAAATTCAGCTACCAGCACCCATTCTAGCCAAACGCTTTTTGAAGGACACTAACAAATAGATTTAGGGCTAGGTTCTCCTTTGCATTTTGGCCCCTTTGTGCAGAGGGGCTGGAAAGCATTCACATCTGGCCAGCTGATAGCTTCCCTGGCATGGGGAAAATTGTCAGCTGGCACAGAGCTAGTCAGCTCAGCTCTGTGCCATCCCCACTTGGCCCCAATGCAGGGTGTTTGTTGCGGTAGGTAGGGGACATAGCCTGAGTGCCCTGTGCTTTAGTGCTCTGCAGTTGATATATGTTCCCTTCGGCACTGTAGCCAGAAGGTGTAATTTAGAGCAACCTCTGGCTACTGTAAAGAATGACAGGACTCAGGATGGCACAGCTCTGCCCTGAGACAGGGATTCGTAACTGGTGCCCCATCTGCCCTTCTCGCCTGCTGTAATGAGAAGTCTGGGCCTTAATTTTGGTTTGGATTTTAGGATCAAATGTAAATTTTGGGGGGGTAGGGAGCCCTCAGCCAACCAAACAACTACACTGATACTCATAGACACACAACAACACTGCCCAGAAATGAACCAAACACAAACAACGAAAGGATTTTTGCAAAACCTAATTAGAATCCTTGTTCTTTGGATTTGTTTTCATTTTGAGGAGAACAATCCTGTATAGCACTGTGAACCTACACTACGAAAGTGATGAGTTAATGCATGAAAAGCAGAAAGTGGCTAGTAGCCTGCTACAAGCAAAAGCACCATGGGCCAATGTAGTTTAATTGCCCATGACAAGTGAAATGTTTATATATGTTTATATATGTTTATATATATATTAAAAAAAACATTTCACTTGTCATGGGCAATTAAACTACATTGGCCCATGGTGCTTTTGTTTGTAGCAGGCTACTAGCCACTTTTGCTTTTCATGCATTAACTCATCACTTTCGTAATGTAGGTTCACAGTGCTGTACAGGATTGTTCTCCTTATATATACATTTATAAAGACAAATGATGAAATGTAAGTAATATTTTTAATATTCTTTCTTTTGTTTACTAATCTGTGGTGGGGTTTGTAACAGAAGGAAGGAATTTGTTGAAAAATAGATGAGTTTTATGTTCCCTGGGTCTCTAAAATGTATATGAAATATTCATGGCATGTGTGGGGGAGGGAGAATCCAAGCTTGCTCTGCTGTTCAAATAAAATGAAATGAAAAAGACAATAACTAGCCAGAGATCTTTTCGTCCCTGGTCAGTGTTAAAAAGAAAATAGTGCTTTTCTCTACTCAGTTATTACAATGATGAGGGCCATATAAGAACCTAACCTAGATAGAGAAATTTCAAGCCTTTTAAAAATTCTCTGTAGCTTGCAATTACACGTAGTCTAATTTATCACAGATGCCAGATGGCACCGCTAACATTTTGACAATGACTTAAACAAAAATAAAATAAAATTGGCTGGCCCGTTCTGTTCCTCACGTCCCCTCCTCTTTCCCCAGAAAATTTTTCTTTCCCTCAGTTTCCTTTATGAATGGTCTTTATTTAAACCTGATATTTTGAGAGAGTCAATCTAGAAAGACACTCGCTCTGGTTTAATGACTTCAGGGTCCTTCAACAGCAAAGAGGTAAAAATAATTCAGTTTAGGACCTGATCCTGCAACAGAAAATACTATCAACTGCACTGGAGTATACATAGAAATGTAGGGTACGTGAATACTTTGCAAGAAAATAAACACGTACAGGACAGATAGAGCATTAGGGTGGCATTGAGGTTAAAAATTATTGCATGAGCTAAGATATTTTTCATGTAAGCAAGAACATTGTTAAAGATCCAAGGTTAAAAAGAATTTTTAATTTTACCTTCTTCCAGCTGTTGTTTCAGATTTAAAGAAAACAATACAAACACTCAGAAACCAGCCTGTGACACTTGTGGCCAGATTTCAGGTCATCTCAGTTCCCAGCAAGCTGATCACTGTTGAAAATCTGGCCACTTATTTTGGTACCTAAGTGAAAGCTGAGTTCTCTTGAAAGTCTGTCACTAAATAGTGTTTGAAAATCTCACTCAATATCCAGAAATTAAAAAGATAGCCATGCTTTTATGGCTGAAACTCTGGCCCATCTTGAGGTCAATGGCAAAACTCCCATGGACTTCAACAGGGTCAAATCAGACCCTATATGTCTATTTAGATTTCTATGTAGACCTAGTTCCAATCTACCTGCTTTAGTTTATTTGATATTTCATCATCACTGATTTGATTTTAATTTTTTTCATCTGTCATTGTCACAGCTTTTCCTGTTGCTCCTCTTTGATGCCGATAACCCTACCTATCGGGCTATTTCAGGTTAAAAGCTTTCATCTTTTTTCTCTCTCTTTAAATGCACATCTAAAGGGAAAAAAGAACACATGATGCAATCACCCTAACAACCTCTAATTTCACCCCCTTGTATACACTGCTGTTCAGAGAATAAACACTGAGCCCATAGTAACAAAGCTATCACCTCGCCTCAGATTGTTCTGCTTTTGTTTGTCCCCTACCCTGTTTGTGTGTGTGTGTGTGTGTGTGTGTGTGTAATGAGGAGTGGGGGAGAGGCTGTACAGACAAAGAAAATATGATACCTTACGCTAGCATCACTCATAGGGACTGTCACTACCATAGCTTGTTGGGTAAATGTTGGCATATTAAATCACCATTACCTATTTCACCATGTCAAAGCATAACCAATCAATGTTCACAGACTTATTTTTAGTCCTATTTTTTGAAAGACATCTCCCTCTGCCTCTCAAAGACACACACATTTTCTTTGCTCCTATAAACAGAACGCATTTGCTTCACTAAGAGGTTTCCCCTCAGTAGATTTAGGGCTAATGTTCTGAAAGGCTAATTTCTCCTGGGGTCTTTTGTTAGACACTGAGGAAGGAAGCTATGGGGAGCATGTTATTCCCAGGCTGCTCTGTACAGTTTTAGTAATTTGCAAAGGGTGCGTGTGTGCATGTGCACACATGGAAATAACTTGCAGCCTCATAGGATGAATTGGGAAATTGACACTGCACAATGTTTGACTCCTTGTAGGCTGAAATAAAGCAAAACAAAATGAATAGTTAAGAAAATAACTTGGAAGGTGGAATGAGTCAATCATTGCTGTAACAATATGTGTGAGAGACCGACTGAGATAACCCAACTGAGATAACATGTCCCTTCTGCTTTTAGAATAGCAAAACATAATAGGGTCTGTTCATTTCTTTATTGCTCACCTGATCATACTTCATTTCAGACTCATATTTATCTCTGCCATCTCCATTCCAGAGGGGTGCTATATAGTTTTAGTGAAATGCCTCCAAGTAGGGGCCCAAAACATGAGGCCCTTACTCTGGTCCTGATCATTGCCTCCCATTGGAATGTCACAAACCAGGATGTGGGTGGTCAGGAACTAGTGGTTGCAGCAGGAGCCATGCCTAGTGGTCAGAGCAGTCGTTATGAGTCGGGAGCTGGAGTCAGGAATTAAAGCTGGGGGTCAGAGTCGGATTCAGGAAGCCAGAAGGGAAGCAGGGCAGGATGTGTCTGAAGATGAGGCAGACACGGGAGCCATCGCAGCTGTGTGCATAAGCATTGAGTAGCCAGAGATCAATTGTTGCTCTTTGGCTTAAGAACAGCCTTGCTGACTTCCTCAGTCAAACAGGCGAAGTGATCTGTCAGGGTTAGCTATGCTCATAAGCAGCCTGGAGACTGTGAAAGGGGAAAATCTAGGAGACTGGGGTATGGAGGAGGAAATCTTCACATGGGGCCCTCACATACTTCCTCTATGACTGTTAGGGGGTGGGGTGCAGGATTTGGCACTCCTTTGGAAAAGGCCATGAGTTTTAACTAGATCCTGTGGATACCAGGACATCTACACTGAGGGCCTGGTGCCTCCATAACACTGGTTGCCAGTTGATTTTTTTTTTTTTTCTCAAGTGTAGCTCCATTGAAGCCAGACTACAGGGACTCTCAAAGCCATGGCTGCTTCTGGGCCCCAGATGAGGGTTTTACAGAAAAGACACTATTGATGCAACATATGATATCTTTCCCAAGGAATCTCTGCAGGGCTGGAGAGTCAGTGTGCATCTGCATTGGCCCCAGCCCATCCACCCTCTACATGCTCCCCCTATAGGGTCCCTGTGAAACATCCTTTGCAGGATGGATAGATTGGGAATGGTGTAGAGGTGGCTGACTTCTATTCATGGGAGAAGAGGAGAAATATGCATGCAGCGTGTCCCATCTATATGCATGTTGGGTCTGGGGGAAGCCTCAACTGACCAGAGTGTGCAAAATCAAATCCACATCCCAGCTTCCAGAACTCATCTTCTATCTTAAACAGAGAACACAGAAGTGGAGATGCTTAGTGGCAGATTAAGAGTGGTTCTTTTTTTGGGGGTGGGGGTGGGGGAGCATTTGGTTTTTGCACTTCTACACTCTCAGATTTACTTAGTGTCACCAAGGATGTGAGCGATTTTGAATATTGAATGTATTGGGAATTTGTAATCTGGTCCCGGACCTTCCCCAAGCAGAAGAAGAGGCTAAATTCACCGAGTGAATAATTAGCTTAGCTCTAATGATAAGCCCTTTAGCAAAAGCAAGGGTGATGTGGGCCAGGTTTTCAGTCTGTTTAGGGACGCAATACATTTCTAATTGGTGCACATACCAACTGCATGTGCAAAGGGCTAATCAGATGCATTTATACCTGCTCTCATGGTTAGGGCTCTGTGTTTATCACAGAGGTCGTGGAAGTTATGGATTCTGTGACTTTCCATGACCTTCTTGACATCTGTAGCGGCTGGTGTGGCTGACCCCAGAGCTGCCCAAGCAACTGATCCCAGGGCCAGCTGCTCAGGTGGCCCCGGGGACCACCTGAGCAGTGGTGGGCGCAGCTAGCCCCAGGGATCGCCCAAGCAGCGGCCCCAGGGACTGCTGGAGCACCTGCTGTCCGCAGCCCCTGGCAGCGGTCCCTGGACTCAGTGGCCTCTAGCAGCTCTCTCCCACCCCCGCAACAGCGAGCTCCCAGGGTGTCCCCCCCTAGCAATGGCACCCCACCCAAGATTTAGTCAGGGGTATTTATAGTATAAGTCATGGACAGGTCACAGGCTGTGAATTTTTGTTTATTGCCTATGACCTGTCCATGACTTATACTAAAAATACCCCTGACTAAATCGTAGCCTGACTCGTGGTAACTGCGTGTGCAAATGAGATGCACAATTTATACAGGTATTTGCACACTTTGTCTAAAAATCGTGTCTTCAGTTATCTGTGCTCCTAACCTTAATTTCCTCTCGTTCCCAGATATTGCAGGGAGCGTATGTACAGCTAATGGCATAACATACTTTTTTGCAATACTCAGAACAATGGGGTAAGAGACAGATAGATCAGTTGCTATTAAACTATGATTTTTCCTGCCTTTTCTTTGTTTTCTCTTGTTTGGGGCAAAGTATTACTTAGCAGTAAGTAGGCTCTTTCCCCTGCCCCCCTATTGGGCTTGTTATTGTTTTAACAGTGCAATACTCTAGTTATTAACTTTTGCCACCATAACCATGCTGCTAATGTCAAGGCTGCCTATGTAATGTCTGCATGTGGGTGAGAGCACCCTGTGAGAGAAGGAACAAGAGCGAAGAAATAATGCCATGAATAATTGCCTTGGCATCCTAGAGAAGAGAGGAGGAGGTGTATGCCTGGAAAACAGCTTGTCATTTGACTTTAATAAGGAACAATTGCAAACAGATTTCCCGGAGACACTGGCCACATATTGAACTCATTAAAAATCATGTGCTTATTGATCGTTGCTTCCTTCCTCCTCCAAGCTGCATTTCCTCCTGTATTTGGAGTCCCAGGAGCTTCCTCCCAGTGCTCAAGCTTGCAATGCATAATCAAGGGCCAAACATCACCACAGGGAATAGGGCTGGGGAGGGTGGGTAAGGCACGTAGGATGTGTCAGTGGATAGAGCAGTCAGGAGAGCTAAGTTCTATTTACAGTTCTGCAACTGACTTGCTATGTGACCTTGGGCAAGGAACTTAGCTCCCCTGTGCCTCAGTTTTCTCATCTGTTAACAATGGGCTAATGCTACCTATGCACCACTGCCAAATTCTATGAGGTTTATGGCTGAAAAGTGCTAAGTGTTACTAACCCTGTATATGAATTGCTCCTCATTGATTTAAAAGAATTACTGCTGTAATCCAGCCTAATGGCTTTCAGATGCTACCAGGATGTGCATGGTAAAAAACATGGAGGGTTAGACTGAGAGAGAAATTATGCCACACTCTTCCAACTTGGGACTTAACATTCATAGCTTGCTCACTCACTCTCTGTGGAAAAGAGTTCTGGACACCAGAAGGTGGTTGGCCCACTTTAGAACTGGTTTTGTTTTCATTGACCTACAACTAGGCTCATGTCCCTGGACAGCATAAAGTACCTACTAAAGCTCCATCTGTTGGGGTTTGGAGGAAATGATCCCTGGATCGGGCCCATATTGATGTTTTTTTTTCTTGTTCTCTCTTTTAAAATGTTTCTTTCTAGCATTGCTTTGTAACTTGCCGGATGCATGGTCTCCTGCTGAGCAGAAGTGCACAATCATACTCTCCCTCCCCTCCCGCCCCTCACCGAAGCAGGGAGTGTTGCACTTCGGGATTGAGGTGTGCTAGCAGAGATCTGTTGGGGATAGAAATGGAATTAAAGGGAGCATCAGCCTGGAGGTGCATTGCTAGGCATGCCGAGGCTACACAGAAGGTGTCACGTGATTTGGATATGTACCAGAATCTAGCCAGTTCTGTGAATCTCTTCACTTTCTTGAACACTAACAAGGCCAAGATTTTCCACGACTAGTGGTTTCGATTCAGTTTCTGAGACACATTAAAGGGCCTGATTTTCAGAAAGTGCTGAGCAAATCAGACTCCTTTAAGGTATCAAATTAGCATCTGGAAATGAACCCCTATGCCAAGTCACTAGTCCCTTGTGAGAATCTTGTTCAAAGTTCACTCCAAAATATTTTAACGAGAGAAATAAAAAACTAAAATGGTAAGGGGTAAACCTTTTCCTTATTGGCTTTCACCAGCAGCAATTTATGGCTATCAAACTGCAGAGTAAAGTGTCTCTGGAAAGAGTTAATTTTGTTCTCATATTTTTAAAAAAATAATAATTTGTTGCCGCAGTGAAGAGGGATTAATAGCAATAATTACAGCAGGAGGATAGTGCTCAGTTGCTTTCAGTCAGACATGGAGAGCACAAATCAGCTAGTCCAGTTTTTTTGAGCGCTCATAATTAGGTTCTTATAATTACCCACCCTGATGGGGAAAAAATGGGTTTCTGAAGTGTTGGGGACTGTTTTACATATTCATGGAAACTCACACTGAAGAGGCTGGTTTGAAAGTATTGGGCGGGGAGTGGGGAATATAAAACAGAAAAATCCATCTGAAGTTATCATGCCTTATGTACCATGTTTCTTTGTATTTCTCTTATACATGTGATTTTTTTTCCTACTTGCCATATACAGAATTTTTTATTGATCTAAAATTGTATTTAGTTTTACATTGTTCAGATCTCAACTGTGTATTCCTGGAAAGGTGGGGCTTATTTATAACCTTGGGCAAATCACTTAATTGTGCCATGACTCAGTTTCCCATCTCTATATTTGTCTGATTCTCCTTTCTCCCACCCTCTGACTGTCTTGTCTATTTAGACTGTAATGTCTCTGAGGCAGGCACTGTCTCCTGCTCTGGGGCTCTGATCTCAGTTGGGGCCTCTTGGTATTACTGTCATAAAAACAAAACAGCAATGATTATTATCATCATAATTATTAAACCTGGCCTGTATGTGCATGCAAGTGAGGTCCAGGGAGAGAGCACAAGCAGATGCCCATGTACAAGAGAGAGGCAAAATTTCAATGGGGAAAGGAGCACAGCAAAGGTCCTGTTTGCAAACACATGATCAAATGGTACTTCAGCAGTGTTGGGGGAACTACCATGTTGTAATGTGGCCTGCCTTTTATGGAAAAATTGTTCAGGATTTTCTACAGAGTGACAACTTCCCATAGTCGTATGCAGTGTTGTTGTAGCCGTGTCAGTCCCAGGATATTAGTGAGAGAAGGTGGCTGATAAAAGATATTACTTCACCCACATTGTTTCTTTAACTTCCAATCTTTGACACACGGCCTGCCAGTAGGGTGATTAGACAGCAAGTGTGCAAAATCAGGACAGAGGGTGGGGGGTTATAGGAGCCTGTATAAGAAAAAGACCCAAAAATCAGGACTGTCCCTATAAAATCGGGACATCTGGTCACCCTATGTACCAGGGAAATCCGTTGGCACGCCAGGCTAGTTTGTTTACCTCAAGCGTCTGCAGGTTTGGCCGATCGCAGTTCCCACAGGCTGCAGTTCGCCGTTTCAGGACAATGGCTGCAGGAAGCGGCATGGGCCGAGGAATGTGCTGGCCACTGCTTCCTGCAACCCCCATTGGACAGCAATGGCGAACTGCGGCCAGTGGGAGCTGTGATCGTCCGAACATGTGGACACTGCAGGTAAACAAACCGACCCGGCCTGCCTGAGGATTTCCCTGGCAGGCTGCGTGCCAAAGGTTGCCGATCCCTGATCTAGCCCATAGGTTTTTAGAGTAGTTTCTGTAGAACTGTGTGGGATGTGTTCCTATTAAACTCTATCGGCTTTTTGCATGAGGCCCCAACATAGTAGGCTTCCTGGAGTAGGCAGGCCCTAATAATCAGCAATGTGGAGCTTTGAGTACTGGTGTGAGGATGTCTCCCTTTTGTCCTGGTCTGAGACTACGGAGGGTTCAGGATTACTGTTGTACAGAATGTTCCCAAGGAAGCTCCAAAACAAAGGCAAGTTTCACGTGGTTTGGGTTTTTCGACAATCCCAAATCTCACCCAGTTTTGCTGACAGCCCCCCCCACCACCCCGACTGACTGGCTGGCTTTGGCATTAAAAATGTATGGCCACCTCAGCTGAGTGTTGTTGGTTGTTTTTTTTTTTTTTTTTTCCTCCAAGATCTTGCATTGTGAGCTCATTTCTGGTGGAAAGTCATTCAGACAGTAAAGGGAGGTGGCTGGATAATAATAATTTGTGCACACAACTGTTTTGAGAGAATACTACAGAATACCTAGAGCAGTGGATCTCAAACTTTTTTACTGGTGACCCCTTTCACATTGCAAGCCTCTGAGTGCAACCCTCCTAATAAATTAAACACTCTTTTAAATATATTTAACACCATTATAAATGCTGGAGGCGAGCGGGGTTTGGGGTGGAGGTTGACAGCTCGTGACCCCCCCCATGTAATGACCTCATGACCCCCCTGAGGGGTCCTGACCCCCAGTTTGAGAGCCCCTGACCTAGAAAGAAAAAAGAAGTCCAGGCAGTAAGTAGGGATGACAGAAAGCATTCCTCTGTTGGGGAGCGAGTGATTAGTCAGGATGGCTGACAAAAACACGGTGTAGGGGTTTAGCATGATAGAGGTCTATAAAATCATGACTGGTATGGAGAAAGTAAATAAAGGAGTGTTATTTACTCCTTCTCATAATACAAGGTCTAGGGCTCACCAAATGAAATTAATAGGCAGCAAGTTTAAAACAAACCAAAGGAAGTATTTCTTCACACAACGCACAGTCAACCTGTGGAACTCTTTGCCAGAGGATGTTGTGAAGGCCAAGACTATAAAAGGTTTTTGAAAAAGAGCTAGACAGATTCATGGAGGATAGGTCCATCAATGGCTGTTAGCCAGGATGAGCAGGGATGGTGTCCCTAGCCTCTGTTTGCCAGAAGCTGGGAATGGGCAACAGGGCATGGCTCACTTGAGGATGACCTGTTCTGTTAGTTCCCTCTGGGGCACCTGGCATTGGCCACTGTCGGAAGACAGGATACTGGGCTAGATGGACCTTTGGTCTGACCCGGTATGGTCACTCTTATGTCTGTGGGATACTGAAATGCACTGGAGCTCAAGCCACCCCGAGAACCACAGCACAGTTGAACCAGGGGTACCTATGTTGTTTATGTGGTACTAATATTGTTGTTGCTGCCAGTTAAAGGAAGTTGAAGTTGTGAAGGTGACATTGAAGTAGTGTTAGGATCCTATCTTAAAGTGAGAAGAGAAAATAGATACCACTCTGTGTTAAGGCTACCACTCACTCCATCATGCCTAAGTGCTGGAGAGCTCTCCAGTCAGGTCTCAGAATATTCTGGACAATACCTGCTTCAGTATCTATCAGGAGTACAATCAACAGGCCAGAGATGACCTGAGCTCCTGAAAGTTCTTGGTGCCTGGTCTCAGGGCTGTCAGAAGGCTGCTGTTGCTGCTGCTGTTGTTTTTAAATGCTGCTTCCGTGTATTAATTCTAATAGAAAGATTCATCTGAGAATCTGTTCTTGCCTTGTAGGTGTCACGTTAACTTTACATCAGAAATGTTCTGTCTGTTCAGGCCTCAATGGATGAGTGTGCTTGGGGTATGGTTTCAGTATGGTGTCCCAGGTTTATCTTGGCAATTGAAAGGTACTGAGCACCCTCAACTCCCATTGATTTCAGGTAGGCTTTCTCTTAATAACAAGCTAGCTCAAGCCACATTAAAGCTCCATGGCTACCTTAGGACTAGATCCAAAGCCCACTGAAGTCAACAAGCCCTAAGAAAGGACTACATAGGCTTCAGTTTTACTTTAGGAAATCTGTTTTGCTCTGACAAAGAGTTGAAAACAAACAAATGTTACAAAGTCACTTAAAAATTTCAGATTTCTCCTTGAATTTTGCTCTGTCAATGAGATACTGTAAATCCCTAGCTTCATGAGTCTGCAGTCTAGAAGGAAATGCAGGAAAGGGCAATGCTAATAAGGTGGAACTTTTCCCAGAACTCCTCTCTGAACTTGCAGATTAGTCTTGAACAAATAATCTGTTTATCTTTGTTGCTTTGGGTACTTCGCTGATACAGTTTAGCAAATATTGGCCCCTTTTTGGAATATGCATTAAATTATTTTTAAGTTCCACAGCCACTAGTCCCAGGGGTACGCTGGATAGAGCCAACCAATAGAGCCAATTCTTTCCAGAAATTTTGCTTTTTGTTTTCTCCAGTTCATGAATGAGCTACAGACAGAGCACAAAATGTTTGGATTTATTTGTTGTTCTAAATTGTCTGTAAACGTCTTCCATGAATAATGAAACTGGGTTGCAGATCATTTCACAAACAGTTCTTTTGTGAATAGTTGCAATTCGCTATTCTAAATTGAGGCTGTGATTGTTTGGCTAGTTAGAGATATTACATGGTACTTTCTGTTCCCAGACTGGATGATTTATGTAACTCACCAGTACACCATGAATTGTGATCATAAATGTCACAACTGCTGAGTTAATTACGAGCCAAACTGGAAAAAATCTAAATATTGTTGTGTGTTTATAATAGGCCTAATTCTCCACTGACATGGGTGTAATTGTGAATGGGAGATAACTGCACTGATGTTAATAGAGCTACAGTATAAAACTGGTATAAGCGAGAAGGGAATTATGGACCATTTTACTCAAATACCTCCACAGATGCTGCCTAAGAAATACTGAGCAATATACATAATGACAGAGAAATGACCCATTTTAAAGCCATTATTGGCTTTCTCTTTCTGTGAGAATTTGCAGATAGTCCTGAGTGCTCACATAACAGTAGAGATCAAACACAAAATGGTTCAAAGGGGCTGATCCAAAGGCCTTTTGCTTTAAATCTGAATGAATGGCTAGAGACCATTTTTCTCTCTCTACTTGATCAGCTGTAATACGGCAAATGGGTTTAGAAAGGATAAGCATTGACCCAATCCGAAGGCCCATCCCCACCCATCTTAACCCTTTCCCAAGGTTTACAACCTCATCTACCCCAGCTATTCTTTTGTACCCATTTCAGCTGCCCTTCTTCAGGAGGCTATCAGCTGATTCTTCCTCTAATCTGGACCTCGTAATTTCTATTATTGTCCACTAACTTCCCCTTCTATGATGAGTCTGCTGTTGGGGCACCGGGGCCAGTAAGAAAATGAAATCTAGGTAAATATAACTTGATGGGGAGGGGAACAGGTAAGAGAGGTCTAGTTGTACACACAATAGGTTTTCTCATCTCTGTGTCTACACAGTATCAGTGACTTTTTTTTTTTTTTTGGTTTGGCTTTCTATATTGGGTTTATCTTTATTTGTTACAAGAGTGTGGGGCAGAACTAGAGAGAGAAAGGGCTTTGAGGAGGAGAGGGAGGCTGTGTGTTGTATGGAACCAGAGAGCTCATTCCAATCACAAGAATATTAAATGTTGAGGCTCTGTAGACATAAGCACGTGTGTATGTGGTTGGATAAAGCTCCTTTATAACTTCCCAGCAGTAGGTTTCCTCCCTTGGTATTTATATCCGTCAGCCAGTCCCTCCGCTATCCAGACAGATACCAAGGATTCTCACATCACTGGCATTCTTTCACGCTTCCAAATTGGAGGGGGAAGGGGGTCAGGAAGAGGTGACAGCTCTGATCAGTGCATGTGTGCAAATGGGCTCATCTGAATGCCAAGCCACTGGCAAATACATGTGATGTGAGTTCATCAAATGCAGTTCCAGCTTGCAGGTTATTGATCCCTCTCCCCATGACCCAAATGGAAAAAGAGTTGCTGGCTTCATTTAACAGAATGATATGAATTTTAAAAAGTACCTTTTAAGAAAAGTCTAAAATGACTCTCTTTAAATGGAAGTGCTGCCTGTAACTTGACAGACTGTTTCCCCCGCCTTGCTGTGCCCTGCTAATGAAATTTCTGAAGATGTGATGGGTGGTGGTTGCTATAGTAACTTAGCACTGGTAGAAATTGTAACCATTTAAAACTGCAGATTTATTCATGCGGCTTGTTAGTCAAACTTGATGCAATAACAGCAAATTAATATTTCTATCTCATCAGGTACTTGCAGCTGTGCCTTTCCGCAGCATCTTTGGTGGGGAAAGAAATGACAAACCCTGATGATGTCATTGGCCAAATTGTACATTCCCTCATCTGGCAATGGGCTTGTTGTATTTAGTGACAGCTTTACCTGCTACAGAGTGAGGATCTGGGCCTGTTCTTGCTGATAACAATGGGAGTATTGCCATTGACTCCCATTGTGGCAGGAGCAGGTGCTGAGTAAGGACTGCACAGAAAGCCATCCTCTTTTATTCTTCTTCCCAGTGTAAACTCTTCAGGATGGGTGTGGCAGAGAATTGTTTCTCTTTAATCTGAGTCAGGCGTCTCATCTGTCCAAGGGGCTCTAACATCTTTTTGTCAAACATCCCTTATTATGTTGTCCTATAACAGGGGTTGGCAATCTTTCAGAAGTGGTGTGCCAAGTCTTCATTTATTCACTCTAATTTAAGGTTTCGCGTGCCAGTAATACATTTTAACATTTTTAGAAGGTCTGTTTCTATAAATCTATAATATATAACTAAACTATCGTTGTTTGTAAAGTAAATAAGGTTTTTTAATTTTTTGAGAAGCTTCATTTAAAATTAAATTAAAATGCAGAATCCCCCGGACCAGTGGCCAGGACCTGGGCAGTGTGAGTGCCACTGAAAATCAGCTCACGTGCCGCCTTTTTCATGCATGACATAGGTTGCCTATCCTTGTCCTATAACATAGGACAAAGCACCCTGTAAATATTAACTGATAAAGCCTAACCTGTGGGATAGATAAATATTATCTCCTTCCCCCTCCGTCATTTTAATGGAGAAAACTGAGGCAAAGAGGCAACTGACTTGCTCCAGATCACACAGCAAATCAGTAGCAGAGCTGTGATCGGAACTCAGGACCTCTTCCTAACTCACAGCCCCCTGCTTATTCCTCCAGACTGTACCACCCCACTGTGCCAGTGTGAACTTTACCTGCTGCTGGTGCAAAATGGCTCTGATCACAACAGTACATGGCAATTATGCCTACCTATTTTCAGATATCACCAGCCTATATAGTTTCTTTAAAATAATCAAAAGCAGGAGTGCTGCACATTCCATGGCATAACATCACAAACAGGATTATGGTTACAGAAAGGATGATAAGCAGCAGGTGCAAACTCCTAAGAATAAGATCATCATACAGCTTCTTATTCATAATTTCTTATCAAGTCTTTTGTCATGGACTGCCAGAGTTGCTTCAAGACTGTAGGGCTATTGAGGCCAAATTTTTAAAAGGGCCTCAACTCCAGGATGTACATGAAGATGAGATGTACATCTCAAGGCATTTTCTCCAGGTCATAGGCTATAATGAATTGACTAGTGCGCAGATGCAACATTGCTCTCTATTGGGTGGAACCAGAACTGCTCAGCTGCATGCCATTAGTTCTTTACTGCTAAAAGCCAAGGGAGATAGTCACTTAGGGCTTGTCTACATCACAAAGTTGCAGCGCTGGTGAGGGGGTTACAGCGCTGCAACTTAGGAGGTGTACACATCTGCAGGGCATCACCAGCGCTGCAACTCCCTGTTTGCAGCGCTGGCCGTACTCCCGTTTTGTCTCGGGTGTAGAGGATCCAGCGCTGGTGATCAAGTGTAGACACTTACCAGCGCTTTTCTTGACCTCCGTGGAATAAGCAGGTATCTCAGCATACCTGAGGAAGCCTCTCTGGTAATCAAGCAGGTCTCCTTCCCCGGTTTGCTCTCGCGTTCCCCGAACCCCCGTGCAAGCAGGTCTCCTTCCCTGCGGTTTGCAGGGGGGTTCGGGGAACGCGAGAGCAAACCGCGGCGAAGCTGGTCTCCTTCCCTGGTTTGCTCTCGCGTTCCCCGAACCCCCCTTGAAGCCGCCCAACAGCGCTGCAGTGTGGCCACATCTAACACCACTTGCAGCGCTGGTTGCTGTAAGTGTGGCCACTCTGCAGCGCTGGCCCTATACAGCTGTACTAATACAGCTGTAACAACCAGCGCTGCAAAATTGTAGATGTAGACATACCCTTAGCTAAAATGGTAGGGACCTGAGCCCTTGAAATATGAAGATTCTATTTTTGATGGCACCATGGGGTACATAGTGGCAAATGATTTCTCTAATATTTGTGATTTGTCTCAAATTAATTTTTTTTTAAAGATTGATGACATTTTTCATGGATGATTTTGCTTATGATAGTTCCCACAATGTTCTAGGTGCTTTCCAAACAAAAGATCTGGTCTTGCCTCAAAGGGCTGACAAGCTAAAAGATGGACAGAAAAACGGACCAAAGGAAGGGGAAGGAATGTAGCATAAGAGTGAAGTGGTCAAGGTGGTAATTAGACATATTATGTCATGGTTATGGTTCAATATATAATTATTTGAACCAATATCATGAGTTCTTTTTGCTTAGAAAGATACAGTATATAGATTGTGGCTTACTCCCCACAACTTAGAATCAGAAGGTTTTTTCTCTCGTCTCCATAAATCCTTTGCAGTTTTGCAGAAGGAATCATTGCCAGTGCTTCTTTAATGACTCTCCATTACAGGACTGTAGAGAAGATAGACCCCAGTGGGATTAGTCACACTATGCATCATAAAAGGTGGAGAAGGTTAAAAGGTGCTGAGGGGATTTTAACTGGTGAGGGTTATGTTAATATAATTGGACCTGTGTTTTAATGGAAAAACATGCATTTCTGTCAAAGAATTAACAATCTAACACTGATTTTAGCATTCCTCCTACAAAAGTATGGTGTGTGTGTTTACTCTGATGTAAATGAGCAGATTAAATTTGGGGTCATTCACTCTCAAGGGAATCTCTGTGAACTTGCACTTGTGTGTAAAGATTCTGATCCTGATCCTGCACATGACTGAGCATTTCTGACAGGTACTGAGTATCCTCAACTCCCATTGACTTTAATGGGAGTTGAAGATGCTCGGCAACTCTTGCAGGTGTTTCGGACCCTTGCAGGGCTGCGCCTTAAGGCAGGGGTACTTCAGCACCAGAAGAGAGAGACCCACCCTCCCTTATCTTTGAGGGGAGGCAATGGAGGTGGAGTGTTAGAGACAAGATTTTGAAACTTGAGTGCTTGTCAGTTGAGTTAAGATGGAAGTCAATGCATGTCTGAAAATCAGGCCATCTACTTAGGTGCACATAAATGCAGATTTATGTGTCTAACATTAAGCACTATGTCATGGCTTTGGGATACTTCAGAATGAGAGCAGCTTTAAGACATCTTGGACAAAATTCTGTGCTAATTTATACTTTCTTCAATCCCATTTACTTCACTGGAGTCTCTTACGATGCAAGTCAGTGCAGGATCTGTCCTATGGACATTAGTAAAAAGAAATTAAAAGGCTTTAAGAAGTAGACTGATTGGGAAGTGAAGTGATTGCTAGCAACTATTGTCAATACTGCACACTTGGTTCCACTTACAAGATTAATTTCTGTAACAAAGTGGATCATTTTAAATGGATATTTCAGGTGACTCTCCATGCAAATAGTCGTGCTTTTTTTTCTGAATGCTTCACAAACACATACAGGAAATGAAGGACAATGGAACTAATCAAAACGCAGACTAAACTGCACAGACAAATTAATGGACTTTTGTTATAGCTCATAGGAGTACAAATGCATATCTCTAATCTTTGAGTTCTTTGTGAGAATCCATCTCCTTGCAAACCTGGACTGTCCATAGGATCCGTCAATTATAACCTTTTTCCTTGGAACTGAAGAGCCTCCTGTTGAAAACATTGATTTCAATGGTGCAGTACTGAACTTTAATTCAGCAGAGCACTTAAGCACACATTTAAGCACATAACAATATGCTTAAGTCCATAGACTCATAGACTCTAGGACTGGAAGGGACCTCAAGAGGTCATCGAGTCCAGTCCCCTGCCCTCATGGCAGGACCAAATACTGTCTAGACCATCCCCGATAGACATTTATCTAACCTACTCTTAAATATCTCCAGCGATGGAGATTCCACAACTTCCCTAGGCAATCTATTCCAGTGTTTGACTACCCTGACAGTTAGGAACTTTTTCCTAATGTCCAGCCTAAATCTCCCTTGCTGCAGTTTAAGCCCATTGCTTCTTGTTCTATCATTGGAGGCTAAGGTGAACAAATTTTCTCCCTCCTCCTGATGACACCCTTTTAGATACCTGAAAACTGCTATCATGTCCCCTCTCAGTCTTCTCTTTTCCAAACTAAACAAACCCAATTCCTTCAGCCTTCCTTCATAGGTCGTGTTCTCAAGACCTTTAATCATTCTTGTTGCTCTTCTCTGGACCCTCTCCAATTTCTCCACATCTTTCCTGAAATGCGGTGCCCAGAACTGGACACAATACTCCAGTTGAGGCCTAACCAGTGCAGAGTAAAGCGGAAGAATGACTTCTCGTGTCTTGTTTACAACACACCTGTTAATGCATCCCAGAATCATGTTTGCTTTTTTTTTGCAACAGTATCACACTGTTCACTCATATTAAGCTTGTGGTCCACTATGACCCCTAGATCTCTTTCTGCCATACTCCTTCCTAGACAGTCTCTTCCCATTCTGTATGTGTGAAACTGATTGTTCCTTCCTAAGTGGAGCACTTTGCATTTATCTTTATTGAACTTCATCCTGTTTACCTCAGACCATTTCTCCAATTTGTCCAGATCATTTTGAATTTTGACCCTGTCCTCCAGAGCAGTTGCAATCCCTCCCAGTTTGGTATCGTCCGCAAACTTAATAAGCGTACTTTCTATGCCAACATCTAAATCGTTGATGAAGATATTGAACAGAACCGGTCCCAAAACAGACTCCTGCGGAACCCCACTTGTTATACCTTTCCAGCAGGATTGGGAGCCATTAACAACTACTCTCTGAGTACGGTTATCCAGCCAGTTATGCACCCACCTTATAGTAGCCCCATCTAAATTGTACTTTCCTAGCTTATCTATAAGAATATCATGCGAAACTGTATCAAATGCCTTACTAACGTCTAGGTATATCACATCCACCGCTTCTCCCTTATCCACAAGGCTCGTTATCCTATCAAAGAACGCTATCAGATTAGTTTGACATGATTTGTTCTTTACAAATCCATGCTGGCTATTCCCTATCACCTTACCACCTTCCAAGTGTTTGCAGATGATTTCTTTGATTACCTGCTCCATTATCTTCCCTGGCACAGAAGTTAAACTAACTGGTCTGTAGTTTCCCGGGTTGTTTTTATTTCCCTTTTTATAGATGGGCACTATATTTGCCCCCTTCCAGTCTTCTGGAATCTCCCCCGTCTCCCATGATTTCCCAAAGATAATAGCTAGAGGCTCACATACCTCTTCCATTAACTCCTTGAGTATTCTAGGATGCATTCCATCAGGCCCTGGTGACTTGCAGGCATCTAACTTTTCCAAGTGATTTTTTTACTTGCTCTTTCCTTATTTTATCTTCTAAACCTACCCTCTTCCCGTAAGCATTCACTATACTAGACATTCCTTCAGACTTCTCAGTGAAGACCGAAACAAAGAAGTCATTAAGCATCTCTGCCATTTCCAAGTCTCCCGTTACTGTTACCCCCTCCTCATTGAGCAGTGGGCCTACCCTGTCCTTAGTCTTCCTCTTGCTTCTAATGTATTGATAAAAAGTCTTCTTGTTTCCCTTTATTCCCATAGCTAGTTTGAGTTCATTTTGTGCCTTTGCTTTTCTAATCTTGCCTCTGCATTCCTGTGTTATTTGCCTATATTCATCCTTCGTGATCTGACCTAGTTTCCATTTTTTATATGACGCCTTTTTATTTTGTAGGTCACGCAAGATCTCAAGGGTAAGCCAAGGTGGTCTTTTGCCACATTTTCTATCTTTCCTAACCATCGGAATAACTTGCTTTTGGGCCCTTAATAGCGTCCCTTTGAAAAACTGCCAACTTTCCTCAGTTGCTTTTCCCCTCAGTCTTAATTCCCATGGGACCTTGCCTATCAGCTCTCTGAGCTTACCAAAATCCGCCTTCCTGAAATCCATTGTCTCTATTCTGCTGTACTCCCTTCTACCTTTCCTTAGAATTGCAAATTCTATGATTTCATGATCACTTTCACCCAAGCTTCCTTCTACTTTTAAATTCTCAACAAGTTCCTCCCTATTGGTTAAAATCAAGTCTAGAACAGCTTCCCCCCTAGTAGCTTTTTCAACTTTCTGAAATAAAAAGTTGTCTGCAATGCAGTCCAGGAACTTATTGGATAGTCTATGCCCCGCGGTGTTATTTTCCCAACATATATCTGGATAGTTGAAGTCCCCCATCACCACCAAATCTTGGGCTTTGGATGATTTTGTTAGTTGTTTGAAAAAAGCCTCATCCACCTCTTCCGCCTGATTTGGTGGCCTGTAGTAGACTCCCAGCACGACATCACCTGTGTTTTTTACCCCTTTTAGCCTAACCCAGAGACTCTCCACCCTTCCGTCTCCTATGTCCATCTCCACCTCAGTCCAAGTGTGTACATTTTTAATATATAAGGCAACACCTCCTCCCTTTTTCCCCTGTCTATCCTTCCTGAGCAAACTATACCCATCCACACCAACATTCCAGTCGTGTGTATTATCCCACCAAGTTTCAGTAATGCCAATAATGTCATAGTTGTATTTATTTATTAGCACTTCCAGTTCTTCCTGCTTATTACCCATACTTCTTGCATTTGTATAAAGGCATCTAAGATACTGGTTTGATCTTGCCTCCCAGCTTTGCCCTAACCCTCCTTCCTCTCTGCCATTATAGCCCGTGCTCCCTCCTGTTTCTAACCCATCTCCCAGGTCTTGTTCCCCACTTACCTGTGGGCTTTGCTCACCTGTCCCCGTCGAACCTAGTTTAAAGCCCTCCTTACTAGGTTAGCCAGTCTGTGCGCAAATAAGGCCTTTCCCCGCTTTGAAAGGTGAACGCCATCTGTTCCTAGCAGTCCTTCCTCAAATGGCATCCCGTGGTCGAGGAAGCCAAAGCCCTCCTGGCGACACCATCTTCGCAGCCAGGCATTCACCTCCACGATGCATCTGTCTCTGCCCGGACCCCTACCTTCAACAGGAAGAATCGAAGAGAATACCACCTGCGCTCCAAACTCCTTAACCCGTACTCCCAGAGCCCTGTAGTCACTCTTGATCTGCTCAGCGTCACACCTTGCAGTATCATTTGTGCCCACATGGATGATTAGCATGGGGTAGTAGTCAGAAGGCCGGATAATTCTCGACAAAGCCTCTGTAACATCTCGGATACGGGCCCCTGGCAGGCAGCATACCTCCCGGGATGAACGGTCAGGGCGACAGATGGGTGTCTCCGTCCCCCTCAGCAGAGAGTCTCCAACCACCACTACCCTACGTTTCTTATCAGTGGTGGCAGCAGACCTCCCAGCCTTAGGGGTACGAGGCTTCACCCCCTTAACTGTTGGGGGTGATTTCTTCTCTCCTGTATCAAGAAGAGCATAATGGTTATCTTTTACCACAACAGGAGGGTTCGCAGCAGCGGTGGAGCACTGCCTGCTGCTAGAAGTAACCAGCTGGCTGTGTCCACCCTGAGCCTCCTCCTCCACTGGTGTGTCAGATACACCCTGAGGCATCTCCTCCTTCACTGGAGTGTCAGTAGTCCTGTCAACTGGGACAGCACCGTCAGCTGTCTCCACATGGATACTGTCCAGGAATTGCTCATGGACATAGATGTTCCTCAGCCTGGCCACCTCCTCCTATAGCTCTCCCACCTGCTGCCTGAGAGAATCCTGTGCATATGCATCCTGTGCATAGGTCCCAGTGAAGTCAAGCTTAAAAGACAAGTTTAAAGTTAAACAAGTGCTTTGATGAATAGGGTCTGTGGGGCTCAATTCTACATTCTCATTATCTGGAGTAGGCCCACTGACATCAATGGGGCTTCTTACTTGGTGTAGCATACGTTTGGTAGTGTTTACAGGGTCCTTTGGCCTTTGACACTGTGTTTTGGGGATGGAAAAACTAAAAATATTAAGAGATTATGAAGGGAAGAATTTTGTAAAGGGCTTTCTGAGACCATATAAAACTTTTTCTTATGTTTCTTCATCACATCATGGTGCTCACACATAAATTCACAAGCCCTGGACTGTTTAAAATATTCCATCCATAAATCTTTGATTTAGGGCCTCCTACACATATGAAGGTTGGATTATTTATTTTTCCCTTTATGAGGAAATGTAAAGCTTAAGAAAAAATCCTTTCATATAATGTAGGTGATAGCTGTAGGTTCTGCCACTACTACTCATGCTGAGTAGCATTTACTCACATAAAAGTCCCCTTGAATTCAGTTGTGTAAGAACTACTTGCTGTGAGTAAGCAGGTAACGACTGTTGCCAAAGACTTGTTGGTCTCTAACTGGATGTTTTGGGGTGGATGGATGAGTATGACTCAAGTGCATCTGCATTCCCAGTGTTAGTTCCTATGGGGTCTGAAATCAGAATGCAGGTTTCATTGGCAACGCTGCTGACTTGCCAATGGAATCTGTCATCTGAGCATCTGTGGTAACTAACAAGTTTACAGTTAAAACCGAGCCAAGGTTTGCACCTGTCAGAAGTCATTTTACATGCTATGCATACATTTATTGCCATTGCTGTAAAAGCTGTGTGATAGGTTTCCAGTAGTCCTGATCGGAGACCAAAGTAAGACACTAAAATAATTACATATTTTTTGTAGAGGGTGTGTGGTTGGGAACGGGTTGAGGATTACAGCTGGTGTGGAATGTTATCCAGCCCAGGATAATATATATTTAGCCAGAAAGAAATTGAGAGGAAATGATATTAAAAATTATCATAAAGGGCCAATGTCAAGCAGTTTTCAGGCCTCCCATGGAAGCTAAACCCAAATGGCCAAGATCAGTGGTGATGTAAACAATGTGTTGCACTCCATGGGCCTGATTCTGAGCTCAAACCAGGGTAAATCAGAAGTAATTTTACTAAGGTCAGTGTGTAATTACACTGGTGTAAAACCAAAGTAAGTGAGATAAGAATCCGGCTCCATGAGTAAGTTGGACAGAAAACAAAGGTAAGTAATAAGGAAGTAACTTACGCTAATATACACAGTGTAGCTGTAGCTGTGTTGGTCCCAGATATTGGAGAGAAAAGATGGCTGAGGCGGTATCTTTTATTAGACGAACTTCTGTTGCTGACGGAGACAAGCTTTCAAGCCATGCAGAGCTCTTCTTCCCAGGCCAGAAGACGAGATCTGTGTGGCTCAAAAGCTTGGCTGTGGCTACGCTACAGCTTATGTCTGCATAACTTTTATCACTCAGGGGTGTGAATAAACCAGCCTCTTGAGCGGCATAAGTTACACCCATATAACCGCTTGTGTGCACAGCGCTATCTCGACAGCAGAGCTTTTCCCACCAACACAGCTTCTGCCATTTCTGCAGGTGGTTTTATTGTGCCAATGGGAGAGCTCTCTTCTCTTGCCACTGCGAGTCTTCACCAGATGCGCTGCCTAGATGCAGTTGCATTGGTACAGCTGCAGTGCTGTACGTGTAGACGTGCCCCTTATCTCTCTCGCCAAGAGAAGTAGGTTCAGTGTAAGATAATACTTTCCCCCTTCTCTCTTATACTAGTGTGGCATTCAGTGGGTGTGCAAAACAAATATAACTTCCATACTGTTGGCGAGAGAGGTGTATAGCAGGAAAAGCAATTCTCAGGGCCATATAGGATAAAATGTCTGATTCTCCTCTTATTTACATCACAGCCTAGATTTACACCCATGTAAGAGGGGAGTTGTTTTTAGAGGTGGAAGATTGCGGAAACAGGGTCTGAGGGAGGAGGCAACATCATGCCAGTATTTGGGAACCAAGAAAATGAAACTGCCTAGAAAATAGAGGAATATGGACTAATCCAAACTAATGGAAGTGCAAACACACAAATCAATGTAATAAATGGTCAAGAATGAATGATTTCAAAATATTTCATTTTTAACATAGGCAAGTGTGTATGTGTGTGTGTATTGTGACAGACCCAAACCAGTGGGGAACAGGAGTCTTGTCGAGGGCAAATATACCGGTCACTGGGTGAGTAGTTTTCTGTTCCTGAGTGACCAGAGCAGGGGCTGCACTAGAGTAATCAGGAACTTGCTAGAACCAATCAAGGCAGACAGGCTGATTAGAACACCTGCAGCCAATCAAGGCAGGCTAATCAGGGCACCTGGGTTTAAAAAGGGGCTCACTCTAGTCAGGCAGGGGGAAGCCAGAGGAGAGGAAGTGCTTGTGAGGAGCTGGAAGCAAGAGGCACAAGGAGAGTGAGAGGGTGTGCTGCTGGAGGACTAAGGAGTACAAGCGTTATCAGACACCAGGAGGAAGGTCCTTGGTGAGGATAAAGAAGGTGTTTGGAGAAGGCCATGGGGAAGTAGCCCAGGGAGTTGTAGCTGTCATGCAGCTGTTACAGAAGGCATTATAGACAGCTGCAATCCACGGGGCCCTGGGCTGGAACCCAGAGTAGAGGGCGGGCCCGGGTTCCCCCCCAAAACTCCCAACTCCTGATCAGACACAGGAGGAGTTGACTCAGACTGTGGGGAAGATCACTGAGGTGAGCAAATCTGCCAGTAAGTGCAGGACCCACCAAGGAAGAGGAGGAACTTTGTCACAATATATATATAATATGTATATATATATATATATGTATATGACTTCTATTTTGATAGTCCTTTCCATACAGTCTCAAATCACTCTGATTTCAGTAATACCAGCTGTCTGTACCCTCCCTGCCAAGCATCACATCTGAAAAACATTTCTTGTCATTGGGCAAAATCAGGAATTCTCACCATTGAGCAGATTGTCACTATTTCTGGAGGTAGGGAGGGGGAAGGCGGAGAGGACTGGGCAGAGAAAAAAATGATTAATTGGCTTAGATGACACAGTTTTGCTCTGGGCCAAATTTATGACATTCATATATGATAAGCTGATATTTCCTTGAGAATAGTAGGCAAAACAGATACTTGGAAACATTTGTCCCAGACAGAAATGTTGCAGATGTCCCAGGGAAAACAACCTGCAGCAGAATATTGGTTTTTCCTCCTGTGAAAGCTTTTCTGAGCTGACCTTCTATTCTGATATGTTCCGTGTAATTGAAGCAAGGGAGGCACGTTTCAGGGCAAATCCAAATGGGCCAGTGGAGTTGTACCTGCTGACATGAGGCCTGAGTTTTTCCCAAGGTGTTTTATTGCATTGGCCATACTGCTGCCTTCCACTGAAATCCGTGAAAATGTCAGGATGTTCCTGAAAGTTTCACCAGCACTGCAAAGGAGTCCTTTTCATTGCTGGCATGAGTGCAACTCCACTGACATAATTGAAATTGCATTCTCCTTATGCCTGTGGCAAATTCGGCTGTGTGTATTCTACTTAGGTGTGTTTTGGAGAATCCAGACACAGAAGTGCATCCTTTCTGAACCTCCTTAGAAAATTCAGCAGTACAGCAGGCCATTTTACTCTGGCAGACACAGACCCAGGAAAAATTTTCTTGATGTACCAGGAATGCATGATATCAGAACAGGTATGTTTCAGCTGGACATGTAGAATCTGGAGTGATCAACACCTCCTACCTGAACACAGCAGGAACACTTTCCAGTAATCAAAGTCTAGCAGTTAGGCGAATAGTTCCAACTGGAAAAGGGCCCAACCCACACGTTTAGATCCCAGTTCGGAACATACTCAAGTTTGAAGGTGTTTGGATGCAGATTTTGGATTCAAGATAATCTCTACTTAAAATAAACTTAGTATTTTGGGGTTTTGCTATGATTTTTTGAGAGATGTTGTCATAAACAGATAGTTAAGGGTTACTGCCTCTTTTACCTGTAAAGGGTTAAGAAGTTCACTTAGCCTAGCTGACACCTGATCAGAGGAACCAGTGGGGGAACAAAATGTTTCAAAAGGAAGGAGGGAAGTTTTCCTTTGTTTAGAGTTTGTTTCAGCCCAAGGGAAAAAGATCAAGGAACCAGCCTCTTATCAGAGTAGTATGTTTTAGAAAGGAATAAATAGGCTTATGTTTATTTTCTTTGTAACTTGTCTTGGTATCATTAAGGGAATTATCAAAATTGGGTATTTGGGTATTTTTTTGTGTAACTAAGGGGAACATCCTTGGGTATTTTTTTGTGTGCCCAGGGGAACATCCTCTGTGTTTTGAATCTGTTGTCTGTGAGAGTAGCTGGTATGCTAATCTCTCCCAGAGGGTTTTCTTTTACCTTTCTTTTCTTTAATTAAAAGCCTTCTTCTTAATCCCTGATTGATTTTTTCCTTGTTTTTAGATTCAAGGGGATTGGATCTGGATTCACCAGGAATTGGTGGGGGAAAGGAGGAGGGATGGTTAAATTCTCCTTGTTTTAAGATCCAAGGAGTTGGATCGGTGTTCACCAGGAACTTGGTGAAAAAGTCTCTCAAGGCTACCCAGGGAGGGGAAGGTTTTGGGAGAAAAGGGGGTGTTCCAGATGGAGGAATCTGGATGGTGGCAGCGATACCAGATCTAAGCTGGTAATTAAGCTTAGAAGTGTCCATGCAGGTCCTCACATCTGTACCCTAAAGTTCAGAGTGGGGAAGGAACCTTGACAGATGTCTGGGGCGTTCTCCAAGTGGAATGTTATGGCTAGTAGCTCATACAGCAGCAGTTCCTATTTTCTCCGTTCTTTGAACTTTCTCATCCCCCTGTCCACCATTTTGATAATCATTTACAACTTGATACAGTAATTCCACCACACCATTACAGAGCCTTCCAGCATGCACCCACCATCCTCAAGAAATATTGCTCCACATCGGGGTTAGATATATTGGACATCATCTTACTATTCCCCAAAACAGGCTGAGAGCCATTGGAGCCACTCTCTAAATATTAAAGAAAGAAGGTGCATCATTAACTCATTGTTAGTGCTAAGCATGCTGGGCACGGGCTGCAGTTCATCACCTTATTATTAACTGACCTGCCAGCAAAGTCCCATATCATTGGGACAAAGTAAATACAGATTCATAAGGAAAGGGAAAGAGAAAACCACAGTTTGGGAATATATTTAATCTTCTCTTCAAAAGGACTTCATAAAGATACCTATTTAGATTTGTGTAGTACCTAGCGTTATAATACCAACTGCACTGACAGTCAAACACTAAGGGTATGTCTACCCTGCAATAAAACACCTGTGGCTGGACTGTGTCAGGTAACTTGGGCTCTTGTGTCTCAGGCTGTGAAGGGCAAGGGCCCCAGAGCCTGGTCTCCAGCCTGAGCCCGAATGTCTACACTGCAGTTTGATAGCCTGGCAGCCTGAGCCCATGTTAGCTTACACGGGCAAGCCATGGGTGTTTTGTTTGCAGTGTAGATGGACCTTAAGGGGCACAGAGCTTTCTCCTGGGGTGGTCAGACTGTGGAATGAGCACCGCCCCCCAAGAACTAAGAGCCATCGTCAACTTTCAGCTCCAAGTGCTAAGCACATTTTCTTGACGTTGGTTTCTCTAATATAAACACACAGGAACAAGTTTATATATAAATAAAACCAAGACCCGCCTCCAGCACACACCCTGTCAAACCATGAGGGTCCACTGCACACACTTCTCCCTGTGGGGAGAGGATGAGAGAATAAACAACATATGATAAATGTGTAGTCATGTTTCTTAATGCATTACTGGAAGGTGCTCAGATGCTATGGTGATGAGGGTGATGTAAGAACCTATATAGAATAGAATCGAAGGAACTGGATATTGGAATTGAGAAAAGAGGCTTTAAATTCTAAGTCACTATTCTTTTGAGCTTGGCAAACAATATAGATCCATACAAAGCCCTTGATAATATTTGAGGCTTCTATCGACCCTTCCATCTGAGGATCAGAAACCACTTTGCAATGTAAGACAAGGCTGCTAGGAGTGGCATTCTGTCCCCTTGTAGTGGTGGCTAGGCCAGGTGCAGATTGATGAGTCTGCTACAGCCTTGGCTAAGAAACCTGTGTCTTTGAGCTCAGGCAGTAAAGACTCATGCATTAAGATCCAAAGGGGTTAAAAACTAGCTCCACAAGGGACTTAAGCACCTAAGTGCCTAAAAAGGCATTTAAGTCCAACATCTTGGCCTATCTTGCCTGTTGTGCCCTATCTGGTAGGCATGCTCAGAGAGCATCCTAACCTGCACAAAAGTTAGCCATGGACAAGATGTTTTGTGGCTGACTGTGTTTCATTATATCCAATAGCCTTGTAGGTGGAGCACTCACCTGAGATGTGGGAGACCTAAGTTTGAATTCTCACTCTGCCTGGTTTGGAGCACAGAGTTAAAGCCAGGTCTCCCACCTCCAAGGAGAATGCCTTAGCCATCAGGCTATTCTGTGGTGGGTCTCTCTCAAACTCTGTGGTTGAAGCTGTATCCATTTTGTATAGCTAAACATTCACTGGAGCAGGGACTTGAACCTGGCTCTCCTGCATGCAAGGAGATTGCCCTAACCCCTGGGCTATTGGCTATAATGGAGTAGGTTTCAGAGTAGGTGGCTCTCTTGCCCATGAGAAAGGGCTGACTTGGCTTAGCTTCTCAACTCTAGGGCTCACATCTGTGAATACTGAGCAGAGAGAGGCACCTAACTATCCTAGGTCCCACTCCCTCTTTCCTTGGCATTTCCTACTGGCTAGATTAGGCACCTCCCCACTCAGCTTTCTGGCTTCTACGAATCTCTTTGTTAATTTCCTAACTCTCTCAGTACAATGCATGGGGAGCCTGGGTTCCTAACTGAGGGCTGTGAATTCCACTGGGAAGCAGAATGCCTAGGAGTTAAGCATTGTAACACCTACCTACTTTTGTGGCTTGTTCTAAATGATTTTCCCAAGGTCTTGATTTAGGAAATCTATGGCAAAGCTAGGAATGGAACTCAGAAAAGAACTCTGTCTTAACCATGAGACTCTTTCTTCCTTAAAAAAAAGGAGAGCAGAGACATGAGTTCATACTGTCAGCTCCCTTTACAGCCCTCCTTCCTCTTTATTGGCCACGTCTTCCATCGACTTCTGAAGCTCCCCAGAAAGAGATTCAGGAGTCTAAAACTGCACAGCCTCTCCCCCTCCCCCCATGCCCCGAGACAACTCCTATACATTCCATATGCAAATACACTTCTGAGCCTACCCATCAAGCTGGATCACTGTATGGTACATGACCAAAGTCATCACTATCTGATGGTTGTTTGGCCATAATACTAGCTACGGTCTTAGGCCATTTCCTATTGCGCATCTGCTCACGTCACTGCTGACACTTTTCTCAACAGAGGATTGAATTAAACTTTCTGCTCACGTGACTGGCTGGGTAGTTTGGGGGAAGCTTGTTCTGTTACTGACCTCCTTATTCCTGTTCACTGGGGAAGGTTGCTATGCTAACAGCAGCAATGAAGTCACAGGTTTGTCACCCTTACAGTATGATGAGGAAATATAGAATAGGGTTTTTTCTGCCAAAAGTTTCATGTACATCCTGCACTAAAGGCTGATGGCTGTACATAGACTACTGAAGTTTTCAAGTTGCTAGCTGATAAAGCTTAACATGATTCACAGGTTATGTTGTCCAGTAGCTAATGTTAACTGAACAGTGCAGGAATATGATGCAATATCTAGTTGAAAACACCAGTGGCAAGTTGGGGAAGGATGAGGAGATCAGAGGAGCATATGGATGGGGAACTGTCATCTCCAGGCTTTCCTTAAATAAAGAATCCAGCATAATATGAGACAGCTCCCTCGCTTCTGTCAAAATACAACAGAAGGGACTCAGCCATTTCAGGAGGCTAATTATTCTGGAAGGCGCCTCTCTGATCATTTGACAAAAAGCCTGTGATGCATGTTCATGATAATTATCACTTGCTCTGTGTCCTTAAACGTCTCTTCTAACTGTCAGGCACATCAGATGAAGAGGTGTTGAAACCAATTCCAAAATATAGCGAAAGAAGCTGTGACCATTTCCACCCCTGTTACATTAATGCACACAGTATATTTAATTTGTGCGCTTGGTTGCAGAAGTATGCAAATTTATATCCAAATTACACAGAGGCCTGAGATGCAGTGACTATTGCAACTACCAGTGTCAGATAGTGTAGGGGCACCTCTAGTAAGGTATAGGAAAGTGCAGTGCAGAAAGAGTCCACAAGTCTCCATACCCAAGAGTTTCCTGCTTGCATATAGGCTGTTCAAATACTCTGCAGATGGCCAAGGGATAAAAAGGGAGATTAGAATAGAAAATGGGGCTCTTTTTAATTACTGCTTCTTATCCTATGGAGCGTCTCACTTGACTCTGCTTTCTCTTTCTTGAGTCACAAGACTCGCTCTTTCTCTGTGACTCAAGGTATATGGGATGGCATTATCAATTGTAACCAGAATGGATAGTTTTATTATTAAGGTCAACAGTGCCGTTAAAATGCTTCAAGGCATCAATCCTATGTGCCAAATTTATAGCAACAAGAAATAAATTATCTGACCACTTAACCAGCTGGCAGAGAAACAGGAAATGGACTGGCCAGGGAGGCAGGTTTATTTTCTCAGTTTGTTTTTTTAAGAAGCCAAATGTTTGGAGGCATAAATCTCTCTGTGCAGCAGACAGAGCTGAAGAAGCCTAAACATTGCATGAAATGTATTTGCACGTGACTTTATAATTCCAGCAAAATCTGTTTTAAGCAACCACTCCAGGCTACAAACAGAAACTGGATATTTGAAGGTTGTTTTCTGTCTGGTACTTATATGTGGCCTTCATTAATATAGTATCTGAGTACCTGGGTTTTAGCCTCACAGTACCCTAGTGAAGTATTAGCCCCATATTACAGGTGGGAATTGATACAGTTGAGCTCAACTACTACTACCATGCTCATGTTCACACAGGCAGTCTGCGGTTGAGTTAGGAACAGAACCCAGGTCTCTTGAGTCCCATTCCACTCCCTCATCATGAGACCGTTTGCACTCTAGTCGCTTTAGATGAAGGTGGAGGGGAGGTGTATGCAACGAGCCAAACTGCTTTGTTATACCAGTGTAACAGTTTTACCCTGATGGAAAATAGAAAAATTAAATACACAGAAAATAAAATGTACTTTCAGCTTCGCTGGCATTTAGCTGAACAAAGTAACAAGGAAAGAGAGAACAAATGTAAGCCTCCTTTAAGAGGTTGCAGATAAAGGTGGTTTCTTGTGCAGGTTTAACTGTGTAGAACTCTGTTTTGTGTTTAATAAGCATTCCTTGCGGCTTATGTTTTATGATCAAGGTGTCTTTAGTTATTTAATACAAATTCTTGGAGGTGCAGTAGGTTAGTGCAGAGGCCTTTCACTTCTGAGGAGCTGGACTCAGATCCTAGCTTTTGTCCCAAGGAAGATGGGTTTGTTCATTAGCCTTACCTTGGTCCCTCTCCTTTGCACATCACACAACTATTGATAGCCACAGCAAGATTCATTCGCTCTGCTTCTAAGAGCCCCTGAATTGTTATAAACAGGTGGTTCAGATTAGGACTGAGAAGCACTTATATTGCAGGAATTAAACAGATGGAGAACGGAAGGTCAGGAAAAATTGTGTGGAGGAACAAGAACGAAATATCACTAGGCTATAAGCCATTGGCAGAACAATGTTGGCAAAGCTTGCACAATAATTACACTCACTGTTCCTGAGTGTGGAATTTTGTGCAGTACTTATACTCACTTTTATCATGCTTGTAGCTGTGAGCAATAAAATGCACTGATAATTTAAAAAAGAGAATATGAGAAAAATATCAGTAGAAAATATTTGGAGGCTGATGAGAGAACAACAACAAAGTGTAAATATAGGCCTATGAATGGGCTTTTTGAATAAATAGGATAGCTATTCAATGGTTTCAGTCAGGATACGTCCCCTGACTGGCTCACTTAAATTCTACTTACAGTGTAACTGGTTTTGTATAGAACGGCTGAAAAAAGATTTAGGAGAACTGAATAAAAATGTTCTCTGCTCTATAAAATGTTACTGCTTTGCCTTTACTGTCTGGATAGCAGAATAAACGAGAGCTACAAAAGGTATTGTTAGAACTACCAGTGCACATCCTTTTCAGCCCCTGAATATACAATACACTTCCGTTTACCCGAAATGGCCCAGGGGACATTCAGAACTGTTGGATAACCAGGTGTTTGGATAGATGGAAGCAGCTATTAACTAGCATCGGGCTACATAGGAGACCCACTGTACGTTCAGATAACTATGATTTTTGGATTAAGGAATTTGGATATCTGGAATTATACTATGTGTGTATAAATATCATCTTTATGATGGAAAGAAATTTAAGAGAGAGGAGAAAGTGAACAGCTCTGAGGGTCTCAGAGATATCTTGGGTGGTTGGCAAAGGGAAGGACTTAAGCCTAACAGGCAAAAATATCTTAGATATTTTATAGAACTAATCCAGTCATGTGACTGCATATTCCATTTGCAAAAATAAAACATTTGTGCTCCACTAGGTCTTTACAACCCTACCATAAAACTATGCACCAGAGAATTCATTTTACATCTGAGAGCATTTGAAAATAATGTCACTATTGCAATATTTTTTCTAGTTGACTCTGTTATTGAAATATATTTTGTGTCTATGGACTTTGTTGGGAACTAGAAAGATTTGCCAAGTTTGGATCCCTGAACTAATACCTTCTTCCCTGATGCTAAACAGATTAATGATAGCATATCAAAGAATGACTAACATTAGGTTAGGAGAGAAGCTTCATCACCTTAAGCTGGATCTCAAAGGGATAAATTAGGCTAGTACGTTGCTGTGGTTTGAACAGAAAGGTACTGTTGGCTGATGGTTAGAAGGGGAATAGAAGTGAGGAGTTCTGGCATTTGGTACTCATGTGTTGGGTGGCCTTGGGCAAGTCACTTAACATCTCAGGGCCTCGGTTTACTCTTCTTTGAGTTGGCAATATCACTTAGGCTATGATTATGCTGCCCTGCAGTTTGGACTATGGGGGTGTAAATAGTGCGCACCAAAGTGCTATATTGCAGCTGCCCTGTGTGGATGCTGTGGGTGCAAACTAAAAGTTTCCTAGTTCACATTCATGTAATCCTCTTTGAAGAGAGCTACTTCAATGAGTACTGGGAACCTTTAGTGCATGCCTGCATTATTCACATGGGGGAGTTACAGTGCAGAACTTTGGTGCGCACTTCTATTCAACCCCCCTCCCGAAGTCTGAACTGCGGGGTAGCATAGACAAGCCCTTAGTTAATGTCCCACTGGTTTTCAGAGAGAGATCCAATTGATTAAGGTTTGTAAAGCAATGGATTCTTGGATGAAGAGGTACCATGTACATGCAAAGTATGATAATATGAAAGTCAGGGTAGAAAGGAATAAAACACATCATGCCGTAGTATGCTAACTAGATATGCAATCACAAAGGTTCAGAAAAATTCTTAAATTAATCCAATCAACTTGTCCACGCTCCCCATTATTTCCTGCGTGCACAATCCAAGGTTTGGGTTGAATGCTTCACTGTGTGATCCAAATTTTAAAGTTGGAAGCTCAAGTTCATTCATTAAATACTGCAATAAAAGTGTCCTGCTGATTGAATGCACAGTTATTGTGATATTCTGTACATGCAAATTGACTTAGAATGGGGTAGTCATAATTGTCCAAATGCCTTAGAAACACAACTCCCATTGAAAATCACTGGGACTTGTGCTCCTAAATTATTTAGGTGTTCTTGAAAATCCCACCTTTTATGCAAAAATGTGTCCTTTAATTAGCTATTTGTATGGGCATTTATTTGTAGACCCAATACGTGGGCAAGACCCTCAGCTGACGTAAATCAACCTGACTTAATGGAGCAATGTTGATTTACACCAGGTGAGGATCTGCCCCACAACAGTCATGTATGCAGATAAATATCTTCCGCCCTATGGAAAGCTGGTTTCCAACCATTTGCAGTTATTGTCCATCTCATTCAGTATTGTGGGCGAATTGCTTTTTCAAGCACTTGTGTTTTATGGGGATATCTTCTGTCCTCTGACAAACCCAGATTCCTTCAGGAGCAATCAGTTGTCATGGCTCCTCTGTTTCTGCTGCTGCTGCCACCGCCCAGTGCTAAGATGAATGGAGGACTAAAGGAGACAGAAAAAAAGCCTAATTATAGCCCACACTCTATTTTTCTCTCTAAGGTAGAAGGGAATGTAAATTATCATTCCTGGGTACAAAATCAAATAGAATTAGTTATCTCCTGAAATCCCCACTGATCTGGCCACTGCATAGCCAAGCAACTGTGCTGTCTAATTATCCCAATGACACACAGCTGCGGGAGGAGGAATTCCAAGGCAGGGCAATACATGAGAAGCAAAAAGGAGATGGCTTAGAATATTTATATGCACTGTTTCCCAGAAAGATTTCAGAGTGCTTTTTTTGTTGTTGTTTTTTAAATTTTGAATTAAACCATAATTGTAGCAATTCACTGCTGGATTCTGAACAAGCCTGCTTCAGGGAGAAATGTGAGCATATGACCTTTCGTAGAGAAGATAAAAACAAGGATTTATGATAAGGTTTAGATTGTAATAAGGAAAGCCTGGTCTAGAATTTCAGGATTCTCTGATGAGATTATTTTTTGAAGAGCTCTTATCCCTTCAAATTCTGTGTCCCCTCAGCCACAGAAATCTCTCAGTTTCTCCTCCCTCCATCAGTTTTCCCTCTGTTTACTCTCTTTTCCTATCTGGGGGGGAGGAGGGTGAAAGGGGAGCAGACAATGTGTCCTCACATGATGGCCTGGAATATGCTTTTGATCTGTCTAGCTGTATGACTCTATCACCAAAACATCAAGGGGCCTGGGAAACATTAAGGGTGAGATTTTTCAGAGAAGCCTAAGGAAGTTAGGAGCCCAAATCCCAGTGCAGTTCAATGGGATTTCAGTGTTTAGGTGCTTTGAAAATCCAAGATTTATTCTCACCACACTTCTAAGACACTGATAAATATTATCACCCCCATTTTACAGATCGGAAAACTGAGGCAGAGAGTGTGACTTGTCTAATGTCACACAGAAAGTCCATGTCAGAGTTGTATGCTTGATTAGATCACTAAGTCAGTGCTTTAGCCAGAATGCCATCCAATTTCTCCATACTCTCTCCGCCCTGAGGCTGATATTTTAGGGGGCATCTTTTCATGTTCCAGCCAGTGGGTGGAGAATAATGAAGGAAACATTAGGCAGTTCTCATATTGGCTGGAATATGAACAAAGCCAGTTATTATTTAATACCAAAGAACAAAGCAGAAAATTCAACTCAAACTCATTGAAAAATAAGCTTCCATGATGGGAATTGCATCATTATCCTAGCATTACATCAATTACCTGCAGTCTGTATCATATGTTTAAGCTGCTCACAACAACTCCTTGCAATTAAAGATAGGTCTGAGCCAAACCCTCAGATCTGGGCAACCCCTAACTTTGCAGATATGCAGACTATAAGCCCAGACCTCCATTTAATTTTGTCTCTGTCTTTATAATGGTCTGAACCAAGCCTGTGATCTTTGTGATGTTTTGAAACCCAGGTGCAAATTCTGCAACTAGAGCCCATCTCTATTAATAATTCTGGACAGAGAGAGGCAGGGGAGCTTTTATGAATATACAGCAAAAGGATGAATGTTAAATCTTTAAGCAAGGTGTCGCTCTTTCATCTCCTGTTTGATCATCGGTGTGTTTAATGTTGTGCATTAATCGGACAACGTGCCTTTTCTTCAGTAATACCTGTTCCAGGCATGTCAGCCGTGCACAGTCACTGCATATCCATGGAATTGCTATGACTTGGCATGAGGGGAAAAGCCAGGCCATGAATGACCGAGCTGTAAGAGAAGAAATTTTCCAGTGTGCCTGTGATTTTTCTCCCATAGAAAGAATTGGCAAGTGGATGGAAAAATCAGGGGACAATCCATCTGCAATGGATTTAGTGACATTTCTATACCAGGGCTTAGAATGAGGCACCAAAAGATTCAGTGTATCATAAGCTGCAAACATGAAATACAGCAGGGGAGCTATGTCCTCAAAACACAAAACAACGCTCCCTACAAGCATTAAACTGCACCTTTGAATACACTGAGAATAAATCCTCTTCAACCTCTGCATACAAATTCAGGGAGAGGTCAGGGAGTCCAAACTCTGTGTTGTTCTAAACATCTCTGGTGAAACTAGGTTAATACAAGTTTGCAGACTGACATTTCTATACAAACATACAGAATTGCAGCCTGCTGGTCTCCTCCTCATGCAAACAGCCTGTGCTTAACACTTAATAAAAAGTTGAGTTATGCCAGCTGTGTACTGTACATAGACAGCAAGTGAGGGTAAGAGTTTTGGGGTATGTTCTCTGTGATGGTTTCCTGCACCTTTCCCTCCCACATTAACATTTATGTGTGTGTATAAAGGAGAGAGCATTGGATCTCTGTTTCCAGCCTGCCAGGCGGTCGTGCTTACCTAGGGGAGTAGGTGTGCTGGTAGTAGAGATTATTTGTGATCTGATCCTTTATAGAATGCACTTTCCAGTTCAAATTCTAAGCAAGGAAAGAGAAGTGAAAAGACCTTGAGGGAAAGGTCAGCTGTGTAGATTGTGCCAAATGTGTGGCATTTTCCCCCTCCAGGCAGCATGCAAAGAATTTTTCAGCAGACTGCTAGCGGAGGTTGCAAAGGCTGTCTCCTTTTCAAGGAGTAAGTAATAAGGGCAGAAAAAGTGCTCGGAATAGTGATTTCTCTTACTTAACTGTCAAATGCATACACATACACCCCTCCATGAACATCCACACCACACACATACTTACCCGCACATGCAGACATAGATGCTCATGGACACCGCATATCCCCTAGCCTCCCATATATACATATATAATGCACAAATAAAGACACAAACACGCATGCATGAATGTACATACACATGTGCACTCACACTCAAATCAGGACTCCTGTAGAAGATCACTCCCACCATCTGCCATAGCCCAGTGAACAGCAGATTTGTGTCCTCGTACTGGCTATTTCAGAAAAATGTCACTAGTACTTAAAAGGACGAATAAGAGATTAGTTCCTCACCTCTTCTCTTGCTGAATAACCCAGAGTCTCCATTTAACCTTAACTTCTTTTTTGGCATCAGCTCATTATTTTAAAAATTACCCTTCTGTAATATATTCTGTGAACAGGCTGCTTTTTCTTCTGAGCAGATTCATACAGTCAGATCTGATAGAACCTAAAGTTATAGGGTTTTTTATTTCTATCAATCTTGGTCCTTTTATTTTCAGTTGGTACTTCAAAGAAAACTCAAGAATGAAATTAATTAGCCTCTGGTAATGGAGATTATCGTTTTATCTGTGTAATAGAATTCCATCCTCACAAATGAGATGCAGCTTCCTTCCTGCACAGCTGCAGTTCAGATATCTGTAACAGTGCTTGAAGGATAAAAAATGATCACTGCTGCTCTGCCCCTCATTGGGACTAGACATTAAATTTATTTCTTTTGTCAGCTTTGACTCTAAAGTGATCCACTCAGCTTGAGGTGCTGGGAAACTGCAGCAGAGTACATGCCTTCTCCCCCAGCCTCCCCAAGTATGATGGTAAAAAATGGGCTAAATGAATGCCTCTGCAGAATAATAAATGGTTTTAATGGTGACATTTCCTACCATGTAAGTCATGAGCCACTCATGATGGAAAATGGAAATTGTATTTTTTCCATTGCCAGGCAGATTGCATACAGAGTTCAGACAGGCTTATTCTACACTCATCACATCAGCTCCTGATGTGAAGCAGTCATTATAAACATGGTACTATTTCCAATGCAAATTATGATTTGCAATGCCATTCATGACCCATAGAAGATCTAATGACAAATATGAAAATCACTTATGCCTCAACAAGGCATATGCTAGAGGGGTGAGCAAGGGCGCTTAGCACTATGAATACTAGCCTCTATTTGCAATTCATTTCCATCTGACAGTGGTTACGTGCCAAGTGGGGGCTTTGACAGCCCTCTCTCTTTTTGCAGAGTCCCTGATTTCTCTTTAGGTGAGAGCAGGAGCCATGCAATTTGAAGCCTCCATGGCAGTGCCTGGGTTTCCTGTTGTTAAGTGGCTTGAAATGCCATTTCATGGCTCCCTAGTCAACGTGGCTGGAGAAGCTGATTTACATGACTGCTACAATCCCATTGAGCAGCTACGTGACTTTGCTTCAGTATAGTGAAAGCACTTTTTGTTCACTGCAGAACATCACGGGATTTCCTTTTCTCCCTACCATTTTTGTTAAAAGTTAGAGCATTCTGAGCTATGTGTGTTGGGGGGTGGGGGGGAGGAGAGGACTCCCAGTCACAGAGAGGACAGAGAAAGAGAAGGCACTTGAGAGGGAGGGATCACTCACATGACAAGTGGTGAGGAATGAGCGGGCATAGACCCATGCTGATGGGGAGAGGAGGAGACTCAGGTCCTGAGCCTTCACTATTTAAGTCAATGGGAGCTTTGTTATTTACTACAATGGATGCAGGATCAGGTCCTCAGATGGATAGGGGTAGTTTACTGCAAGGTCTTTATCTGAACAGTTGATTTTTGCATGGCAAGCCTTGGCCATTCCCTCTTTAAAGTCTGTCCAAATCCCTTGCAGCCTAAGCATCACTGCTAAACTTCACCCCATAGTCTTACTGATCATGTATCTGGCCCTGCAAGAAAGGAATGTTCTGAAACACTGTCATTTTGTGGCGGTTTAGAGATATAGCACCACAAGGCATATTTTCATTGCTTCATGTGGAGCATAAAAATAAATACTCTTTATAGAGCATCTTGGTGCCCGACCTGTACATACAGCCCCCTTGAAGGGCATCAGCTTCTGAGCCATAGCTCAGCAGTCATTTGGTGCACTGTACAGTACTGGAGGGAAGGGAACGTTTTGGCCAAGGATGCTGGATCTCAAAACAACCAAGAGGATCTTGGGTGTAGGTTTGCTATTTGTCTAATTCTTATACCACAGCATAATTGTGTTTTCTTAGCACCTTGCCTGTACAGGCAAGATTTTGGTTTTCAAAGGCAGTCTGACAAACCCCCACAAAATTAACTGCATTGGGGCTCAGTTGCCCCAGTTGGGATTCAACATGAGATTTTAAGGAATCAGGGACTTAGAATCAGTAAGCCAGGCACTGCACTCCTGTTGCAGTGAAGGGGTTATCAGACATACTTCTGACCCACTTCCTTCCCAGTACGGAAACTCAGAACATTTCTGCAGACCTGCAATATGATGTTATTATATTAGTGTCTTGGTGATGGAAATGATTCCACCCACTCAGGCCATTTTTACTTACTCCATGCTGCTAGAACATTTTATCTTAAAGACAGTTACAGTTTGTCTTAATTTCATAATTCATTTGTGTGCATTAATCCTCACACTAAATTCCAAGTGCTCAAAACCTACCACCTGAATCTTGCTAATTAAGATAAATTGTTGTCATGCTTTGAAGATCCCTGGGAAATGCATTTCATTGCACGTTACAAAAGGAAAAACAAAGCTTGCTTCTGTAACACTTATTAGCTTTGTTATTTCAGCCCTTTATTTTGTTGGCTTCCTCCTGGTTTCCAGTGTGTGTATGTGTGTGTGTGTGTGTTTATGTGTATATAATATATGCGTATATAACTGACTCAGGCATGCAGTACGTGAAGTAATTTAAATTCATTTTCATAACAAGATCTCAGGATAGATACATCATTGCTACAAACCAATCATTCCAGAAGAGTTAATGGAGCAAATACATCCCCTTATGTAATTCCCTTGGCTTTAGTGGAGTTACACGAGGAATGAATATAACCTTTGCCTAAGGATCAGATGCTCTCAAGTGTTCTGGCCCCTTTGTGCTACTCGCCCATCACAAAGATGCCAGAAGGAATCTGGGTCTGGCCTGCTGATAATTCCCCCTGTGTAAAAGAGCTCTTAGCTGGTGCACAGCTAGTCTACCTGGTTGCTTCACTACCCATCCCCACTGTCAAGGCATTCAGTGGTGGAGTGAGGACATGGCATAAGCACTGTGTACTCAAGCAATCCCCAGCTGATGTCTAGTTCCTTTTGGACTAGTCCTAGCTAATTCCCAGGCTGTTCTAAACTCTCCAGGGGCCATGCTGCAGGTGGCAGCCTGACAGCCCCCTGATCCCTTCAACAAATGGAGCTTGGCTAAAGAGAAGGTCTCAACTTACTCAGTGATCTATAATAAAACACTGTCATGTGCATCATCACTATATCACTGCTGGCAGATCATGTGGATGACAGTTCTGTATTGATCCCAAGAGGCACCAGAGTTATTCACTTAACCAATAGCTTAAGAAATGTTTAAACCTGCACTATTCTTAACCTATAAGACTATTAAAAAAGAAAAATTAAAGAGGACAAAGAAACTGAGTGGACAAGGGAAGGGTGTGGGAAGAAAGAGGATCAAGCTCATCACCGATAAAAGGCTGCGTCTTAGATGAAGTGTATACATGAATGACACTTTTGAGGGAAAAAAAATCTCTCCCTTGATCTCTCATCCATAGTATACCCACTGGATGTCCATTTCTAGAGCTGTCAGATCAACATCTTTCATGGGCACTACACTCACTGCCACAAAAGGAAAAATAATCCATTTGAAAATGCCTCACATGTCTTGTTTTTTGTATTGGCTCTGGAAATGTTTAGGCAACTAGATCTGTAACACACTTCTAAGGTGGTAGACAAATACTGTCTGTCCTGGAAGCAGTGTTTGTACAAGTCCAGATAATACTGGGATGGTGCCGTGGGTTGGGGACCTTGCTTCTGGGCCTTGGATATCACCATTCTTACTAATCCCTTTGCCCCCTCCAGACTGGATGACCTCTACCTGCTGATTTTTGGAACTTCAGCTGGAAGAGAATGGTCTCAAAGGCCATCTCCAGAAAAAAGGGTGTGAGATATGTGCAGTGGGAGATCCTTGGCTTTGGAATGTGGTTCCTTTCTTGGTCTGACATAGTTTAGAGTTGGTTGGCCTTACAGGCTCAAAGTGGTCTATTTTACAATTATTAGACATGAGCTGTAGTGTCAAGTTTGGACACAAATCTGGATTGAGATGTTTGATTTGTGTAAGGCCCAGTGGGTCTCAAAGCAAGCCCTGTACAGCTTCCAGGTAGTGAACACTTCTACGGTGCCACCCAGCAGTAGCTGTAAGCAGTTTGCACTCCATTTACCCAAGACCACTACATACACAGACCACAGGAAGTCCTGCCTCAAGGGGTCTGACAGGCAGCAGCCTCATGGTTCCTGATTGGCCTCCTTCCCTATATAATCCCAAGGGAGTGGTCCAGGAAGTGTCTAGGCAATATTGTGGATCTCCTGTCACTATCATGCCCGTTCCTGCTCTTGAAATGCTGGCTTTGATCTCTGTTTGATTTGGAATTCGACTCCTGACATGGACTATGAAACTTGACTCTGCTCTAATCCTTGATATTGACACTGGCCTGGAACTTGACTATGAACTCCTTTGCTACTCTCAGCCTCAAGTTTGACCTTGCTATGATCCTTGGTACTGACTGCCTTTGTCAGGGTCCTGATAGCTAGTCTCATTGTAGAAAATGGGGCCACCTGCAAAGCTCTGATTTAGACTTGGACTTTTCCAGAATTAGGGGTTCTTTGGAGTTGGGGTTTGTTTGGGCTCGCCTCTAAAAATTCTTTCACTAAATTTATTCAGAAATTAAAACAAACCAACTGTAATAGCTACAAACAGGTTGGGATCCAAGCAGTGAGTCCAAATACTCCTGAATAGTGACAGTGTTTGGATCAAGACCCAGGTTGTGTGGCTGTTAATCATTATGTTTGTGATGAAGGCGGGGAAGGAGGCTAACTTTGCTGGCTGATTGTTATAGAAAATAGACACTATTCTGAGAACTGAGATTATATGAATGATGGTGCAAAAGCATCTTTCTCAGTGTGCCAACACAAATTTGGGAAGTGATATTGGACTAAGTCTCAAAGGGCCAGATTCTGATACCCTTACTTACTTTGAGTAGTGTTGTACTCCACAAATAGTTTAGTTGATTTCAGTGCTCATTCTGGCTCAAAATAAAAAATACAAGAACAAGTGGGGAGCACTAAATGATGCATGATTAATCACCTCAGCATTTATAACTTTGTTCATAACATAGTATTCATGATTCTAGTGGTTCAGTAATATACAGTAAAATAATTTTGTGTTGTAACTGCAATAAACTTGGATCTACAATGCAGGGTATCCCTAATAAGGAAGGATGTTTGACTTCTTTGTGCTGAAACACAAAGAGAACTCAGTAGCATGCTGAGGCCAATATTCATCAAATGTTGTTGTCATTTAACATGAAGAACTTCAACCAAAAAACCTGCATGTGTAAATTTTAGCTTAACTGAAAACCCAGGAAAAATTTTTTGCCAATGGGGAGAAAGGACTAAATGGGGTGTGGGGGGAAGACACTTCCAAGCTTTGAAGAGGGAACTGCTAACAATTGGGCAAAAGAAAGAGGCACTATAAAGAATTGACATGAGTATCCATTTCATGCTGAGCATGTAATGGAAATTAATTTTCTCCTGGAAATGGACCTGGTAATTAGACGTATATGTCACCTTCTGTTTGCCACATAATCACAGCTGAAGTTTCAGTTCTGGAAGAAGTCCTCCTCTCAGTGTTTCTTTCACTAAAATGAAAGGTGAGACATCTATAAATTATCATCAGAAAGAAAATAATGGATGCTGACAGCTCCCTAAAAGCAATTTTTGAGTTTTTTTTCTGAGTGAATGCTAAACACTGTCCAGTGAAATTCATTAAGCAATCAGCATCCTCCTCCAAAGAGCTGACGTCAGTGTGCAGCCTAGGAGCTGCAATTATAATCCTATTCAAGTGGATGGCTGCTTAGTTACAGCATGATGTGGAGTCCATAAGGTCTAGCTGACACCAGCTGCCCTCCTTCAAAGAGTTTATAGTGGAAGGTGAAGAATTAAGACTAGTCAGATCTAATCATTTTTAACCTTGGAAAGTCTTTAACCGAGTCAGATGATTCTCCCCCTCCACCCTGTATTTCATTCCTTTCCTCCCTCACAGGAAAGAAAATGAGTAATGCAATCAATTAAAAGTATGAATAAACATCTGAACTTCTGAATGCTTATCTGAACTCTAGACTCTCTGAGCATTGCAGAGCCGTTCTCACCAGTACAGAGACGACAAAGCCGCACGGCTATTTTCTGTCTCTCACATCTGCCAGCTAAGTTCCTAGTTCTAGAATCTTCACAGCCACCGACAATGTCAAAAGTGAAAAGAATATGTCAAGGGCCAGGCTGGGCTTGTGGAGACCTGGCATTCGGAATGTTATTCTCAGCAAGTCACTATCACTGCTGGGTCCCAAGTAAGCAAATCTCTAGACCTTGGGGATGTTCACTTGGCTGGACCCAGATCCATTTTCTGGTGTCTGAGCCAATTTTGCAAGTAGAAATTTGGCTCTGCTCCATCTAGATGTACTGATATAGTGATGGGCACCAAATAAATGGCTGTACTCTATATAATAAGCTTCCAGGATTGTCTCCTGTCTGTGTGTCCCTCTGAAAACTGGTTGTTTAGTCAATATGAAGGGATAGGAACAGCTACAAGCATGGCAGAGAGCTCTTTTTGTTCAGAATATCACCAGGTTCAATCATTGCTCGGATCTGCAGTGTGAAACCATCCAATTTCTAAGTTCTCTGCCATTTTGACTTCACGAATTACACCTGTGTGGTAGTGTAGACCATTGTGATATCAGAGGCAACTCAACAAATCTCCACCCTTAGCCAATAGCTGAATTGCACGCAATTAAATAATTCCATTGGTTGTTTCAGGGAGAATGCACAGATGATGGAGTACTTGGCCCAACTGCCTCACCTGTGCAACAGCATGGGCTTTCAGCTTCTACTAGTATTAACAACACCCTGAAACCTCCTGCCTTGGGCACCCCCACTAACCACTGATGTCTCCTGGCCGTCCAATCCAAGAGTCTTTCAGGAAGTGATAGCTGGCACAAGTATCCCCCTTCCATCCTCTCATCCCAACTCCCACCATACAGTAGGATGAGCCCCCTACTCATACCATGCACTGGAACTACTAATCACAGAAGCCCCTGTGGGGATAATAGTAGGTGGGTGAACACTGCAGTGCTGAGTTGAGGCCCAGTGGGAAGGAAGATGCTGGAAGTGGGAGGATAGAGGGAAGTGGAAATATAGTTCTCATCGGGGCGGCTCTAGGTATTTTGCCTCCCCAAGCACGACAGGCAGGCTGCCTTCGGCAGCTTGCCTGTGGGAGGTCCCCGGTCCCTCGGATTCGGCGGCATGCCTGCGGGAGGTCTGCCGAAGCCGCGGGATCAGCGGACCCTCCGCAGGCATGCCACCGAAGGCAGCCTGCCTGCTGCCCTTGTGGCGACCAGCAGAGTGTGCCCCATGGCTTGCCGCCCCAGGCACACGCTTGGCATGCTGGTGCCTGGAGCCACCCCTGGTTCTCATGAGATGTCTGCCATTTTGTTTCAGATGTTAGAAATCTCAGTGTGGACCAAGATTGGGATAAAAATTCACCCCTAAATTTAGACTTTGGTGGTATCCAGATTGGACCATTATATATGTAACCTACAGCTAAAATATTTCAAAGGCTGTTGTGCTGAAAGAGGATGACTTTGCGATGGAAGATGCTCTTTTATAAATGCCTAGGAGCAATGTTATTGCATGTATGTTAACCTGAAGGCTGAGGGACAACTTTTATTGTACTTCATATCATAGCTTCCATTAGTCTTTCATAACACTTTACACAAATGACTTGCATTTGTTTGATGAATATCTAGTACTGCCAGGCATTGCTAGCTCCTTTCCTTTCCAAGGCATTTTGCTAACATTTGGCTGATATTAATTTTATTACATAATGGCCTGATATTTCTATTCACTGCATTATACCATTCATCATACATGCCTGATCATTTTTTGTTTTGTTTTGATACAAGCTCATTGATCAGACTGCTGCAAGTGTTCATTACTATCTACTTTGTTTCTAAATGTTAGGTAAGCATATATTTAAAATAGACCGTATTCCTCTACTAAACATGGATATGATCTTTTTTTTCATGAGTGCTTTCCCAGCAAATCCCACTTACTGGTATTTATTATCAATTAATGCAAATCATAAGAACCTAAGAATGGCCATATTGGGTCACCCCAAAGGTCCATCTAGTTCAGTATCCTGTCTTCCAACAGTGGCCAATGCGAGGTGCCCCAGAGGGAATTAACAGAACAGGTAATCGTTAAGTGATCCATCCCCTGTTGCCCATTCCCAGCTTCTGGCAGACAGAGGCTAGGGACACCATCCCTGCCCATCCTGGCTAATCGCCATTGATGGACCTATCCTCCATGAACTTATCTAGTTCTTTTTGGAACCCTTTTATAGTCTTGGCCTTCACAACATCCTCTGGCAAAGAGTTTCACAGATTGACTGTGTGTTGTGTGAAGAAATACTTGGTATTGTTTGTTTTAAACCTGCTGCCTATTAATTTCATTTGGTGATCCTAGTATTTGTGTTATGAGAATGAGTAAATAATGCTTCCTTATTTACTTTCTCCACACCAGTCACAATTTTATAGACCTCTATCATAGCCCCCCAATCTCTTTTCTGAGCTGAAAAGTCCCAGTCTTATTCATCTGTCTTCAGATGGAAGCTGTTCCATTCCCCTAATCATTTTTGTTGCCCTTTTGAGCCTTTTCCAATTCCAGTGTATCTTTTTTGAGACGGGGTGGCCACATCTGCATGCAGTATTCCAGATATGGGCATACCATGGATTTATATAGAGGCAACATGATATTTTCTGTCTTATTATCTTAATGATTTCCAACATTCTGTTTGCTCTTTTGGCTGCCACTGCACATGGAGTGGATGTTTTCAGAGAACTATCCATGATGACTCCAAGATCTTTCTTGAGTGGTAACAGCTAATTTAGACTCATCGTTTTATATGTATAGTTGGGATTATATTTTCCAATGTGCATTACTTTGCATTTATCAGCATTGAATTTCATCTGCCATTTTGTTGCCCAGTCACCCAGTTTTGTGAGATTCCTTTGTAGCTCTTCACAGTCCGCTTTGGACTTAACTGTCTTGTGTAGTTTTGTATCATCTGCAAATTTTGCCACCTCACTATTTACCCCTTTGAATAGTACTGATCGCAGTACAGACCCTTGGGGGACACCATTATTTACTTCTCTCCATTCTGAAAACTGACCATTTATTCCTACCCTGTTTCCTATCTTTTAACCAGTTACTGATCCATGAAAGGCCTTCCCTTTTATCACATGACAATTTACTTTGCTTCGGAGCCCTTGGTGAGGAACCTTGTCAAAGGCTTTCTGAAAATCTAAGTACACTATATCCACTGGATCCCTCTTGTCCACATGCTTGTTGAGTCCCTCAAAGAATTCTGGTAGATTGGTGAGGCATGATTTCCCTTTACAAAAAAGATCATGTTAACTCTTCCCCAACAAATTATGTTCATCTTTGTGTCTGACAGTTCTGTTCTTTACTATAATTTCAACCAGTTTGCTTGGTACTGAAGTCAGGCTTACTGGCCTGTAATTGCCGGGATCAACTCTGGAGCCCTTTTTAAAAATTTGGCATCACATTAGCTATTCTCTAGTCATTTGGTACAGACGCTGATTTAAATGATAGGTTACAAACCACCGTGAGTAGTTCTGCAATTTCACATCTGAGTTCCATCAGAACTCTTGGGTGAACACCATCAGGTCCTACTGATTTATTACTATTCAGTTTATCAGTTTGTTCCAAAACCTCCTCTGACACCTCAATTTGGGACAGTTCCTCAGATTTGTCATCTACAAAGAATGGCTCAGGTTTAGGAATCTCCTTCATATCCTCAGCTGTGAAGACCGATGCAAAGAACTCTTTTAGTTTCTCTGCAATGGCGTTATCATCCTTCAGTGCTCCTTTAGCATCTTGTTTGTCCAGTGGCCCCACTGGTTGTTTAGCAGGCTTCCTGCTTCTGAAGTACTGTACTTAAAGAATTTTTTGCTATTACTTTTTGAATCTTTGGTTAGGTGTCCTTCACATTCTTTTTTGGCCTTCCTAATATATTTTTATACTTCACTTGCCAGACTTTATGCTCCTTTGACTTCTGCTGAGCTATGATGCCTCTGAGGATCTGGGGCCAGATTTTCAAATGTATTTAGATGCCTAAAACTGCAGTTGGGTGCTTAGTGGGATTTTCAAAAGTGTCAAAGAAGGTTAGGAACCTAATTCCTGATTGAAATTAATAGGAGTTAGGTAACTAACCTGCTTATGTGCTTTTGAAAATCCCACTAGGCAACTAGCTGCATTTTTATAACTTTGAGCAATCAGACCCCTGGACCGTATTTTGAGTCAGTAATGCTGTCCATCCAGAAGGATCTCAGAGTACTTCACATGCAATAAATAGTATGGGTTGTTTCTTCCACCATTGAAATTCAACCTTTTCTGGGATAGAACACAGCATATATTTGACAGAGCACATCATTTTAGGACAGGATGTGAGGAAGGACACCATGCCCAACTGAAATAGGGGGAATTTAGAGCAGCAGAATGTAATCTGGCTAGAACAACAATCCTCACCTTTATCATTCCTGGGAAGAATGCCATGGGATCTTTTAAAGGCCATAAATGGTCAAGACATTTCTCATTTCATGAGAGATCACAGGGAGAGAGCTGAAAATAGTGGTGTAGACATTGTGCTTGAGAGCCTGAGCTCCAGCCTGAGTCACAACATCAAAGCAACATCTAAGCAGCTATTTTTAGCACGCTAGTTCAAGCCCTGCTAACACAAGTCTGTTGACCTGGACTATGAACTCGCTCCCTGAAGCAGTGTGGACAGATCCTTGGAGGGATGTGAGGAACGACTTGAGACTCTGCAATCTCTTGGCAACAGGGATGAGTGAGTGGATTTACTCCTCCGACTTTAAATGGATTAGGTTTGTAGATGATGCTAAGAATATAGGCATTTTAATCCTTTTAAGGTTCTGTTCTGCCCATCCCTAACACCATGCTGGAGCTTCATAAGATCAGTTAGTGTGCAATAATAACAAGAAAAAAGGTCCTGTGAGATGGGAGCTATTTTCATGCACCATGCTCATTTTCTCCACCAGGTGTAAGCTTCCTATTTCTCATAGAAATGCATCCCTTACAGCACTGCTGAGGCAGACTCCAGATCAAACCACTAAAAGCCCTGGGAGCATGTGGATCAGGCATGGAGATCTTCCTAGTACAGGTTATGCCATCTCCAAAGGACATTCTGCAGAAGAATAAGTGTATAATAAAATATGAAGAAACTAGATCAGATTTTTTCCAAGGGGATCTCCTGTATCATGATTTGTACTGGGCACAAATAGCACTAAATCATTTGAAATAATACAAGGAGTTGGAGAACTGCAGCAGCTGTCACTTCCTGAAGAACAATAGTCATGTACTAGTCCCAATCTCTAATTCAGATCAGCAGTCTAAACAGATACAGAGCAGTTCCTGAAGGGCATCCAACCTGAAAAGATGCGCTCTTGAAAGGATAGGTATTCATGGCTTTGCTTACTCTTGTATTTCTCACACAGATCCTCGTCATGATGCCGTGTAACAACTTCCTTTTCAGGCTGCATTAAGCACGCCTAGTCTGCAAAGGTCTAGCGAGATGGGGCAGCTTTCAGTGATGTGCTGTGTCATCTGCTCACAGTTGCAGCAGTCATATAGAAGGCCGTCCCTGAAGGACTGTGCTGTCTTCATCAATTTTCCACAACCACTCACTGGGCCAGTGATACCCAGAATACTCTGCTGTCTATTTTGGCTCACTGTAGTCTCACGGTGAGCCTAAGGGCATGCTACAAAGAGCTGAAGAATGTCTGCTCAAGTAGAGATAGCTTTGCAGTTGTATCTCTAGTTCAGAAGGACAATAGGTAAATCTGTCATTAGGTGACTAGGATGGAAAATATGATAAGCTGGCATTTTTGGAGTTGTTTTAGAAAGACCACCCAGCCTCAGCTAGGAATCCCAAGGCTGCTGTTATCTGAGAAACCTGAACAGGGAAGCTGTAAGAATGATGTGATAGGAGCTGGATAAATGATTTCTCCTCTAGTTACAGATCTTTTAAGTCAATGGGGTCACCACAGTTTAATGGTAAACATGAGTACAAGCTTTCCTTCCATTCTCCAGCCCTCAGGAAGTGCTACAAGCTCCTTACTGCCAGTGCAAAGACAGTGGAAGAAAATTGCTAAGAGCAAGTGCTCTAGACAGCAGATCCCAGAAGTATAGCAGGAGAATCAGACCTTCTCTGTGATGGTGAGAGGAGGGAGTGGGGGAAGAGAAGATGATTCAGAGGAAATAATTATGATTGCCACACAGCCTAAAGAAACTAACAGGATGATGTAAGAGCGGCTTTAAAGAAGAACCGATGACTAGCATATATGGTACAACTGGATACAGCTTCCATGGAAGAGCAACTAGCTAGAAATGCCATGCACCCGGAAGACAAATTGGTGACACATGACTTCCTAGAATTTAAGGTCAGAAGGGACCTTTAGATCATCTTGTCTAACCTCCTATAGAACACTGGCTAGTCCATTTCACCCAGATACCCCTGCACAGAGCCTAATAACTTGGGTGAACTAAAGCATTCCAGTCCTTACGAGACTAAACTGTAGTGTGTCGCAGGGAGAGAACCTGCGAATGGCTCAGTTATCTTGTCAGTGTTCTTTGCTTACAGAGTTAAACTAGATGAGATGTACCTGGTGAAGAACATCTAAGAGGACTAGCAGAAGGTGGGAGAATGATTCTATGCCCTCAGATTATATTCCACATTCCAGATCCAGAATAGGATCCCTCTCAAAAGAAAGCAAAATCCTTCTCAACATAGTCCCAAAAGTAGAGATCACCCAGAGTACAGAGGGCATTTCTTCATTCCTGATACTAATTTCAATAAAAGTGTTCTAACACTTGAGTCTGTTTTGGCTTCACATGTCTCCTGTCTCACAGCTCTCTCAGCTTTTATTTTTACTTGAGTCTCTTTCTTCCATCCTGCCAGCTTCCCTCAGGTTCATGGCTTCCGCAAACTTCCTTTTCTCTTTGTCAGCACCTCTCTGCTTCCCATTCCATGTTCGTTCGTTCGTTCATTTTCTCTCTCTGCTTCATTTAATCTTTCATTTTTATATTCTGGATTCATTTCACTCCATTTGTCCCTTATTCTTTCTCACTCTGATTTTGATTATCCCTTTTCCTCTGCTTCTTTCTGGTTTTATAGCCATTTTGGTGTGTCTCTTTTTTTTCCCTCTCTTTCTGTGTGGTGGTATCTTCACCTCTATTTGCCCCATTTTTTCTTCCCTTTTTCTCTCTGTATAATGAGAATGTAGCTGTTTCACTACCCTGCTGTTTCCTTCCTCTCTCTTCCCGGTTCTGTACCATTTCTGTTTCCTGAGTGTGCTCTCCATTAGTGAGCTTCACTGGAATGAGCCTGGAACATCTACTCCAAATAAGGCATTAGAAATTCCATGAAAATAACCAGTTTGCTGGTATTCACACTGATTTATCTAGCATTTTATATCACATTCAGTGCCAGGTTAGCTAATGATGGGACATCATGTTGTGATGCATTGCCATGGAGTTCATTTTCAATAGCTGGTGCAGGACATAGGGATGAGGAGCTGATTTTAAAATGGGCCATGCTCATACTTGCCATTTAACTGCATAGAAACTATCTGTTCCTCTGGACTACATTTTGCAGACATAAAATAATGCAATTGCCATGCAGTCTGGTTCAGGGGCAGAAGTCAGCTTGAATCACTTTAGTTCTGTTTATGTAGCTGTGCCGTATCACATGCATTTTTCTTGACCCTTCTGGTATGTTACCAGGAAACTTTTTTGTTTACATTTGCTGTATCCTTGTGTGATATTTGTGCCTTGTCTGCGATGCTTTTAATTGCAAGCTCCTGCCCTCCTTTGGGTGACAGAATGGTTCATTGTAAGTGTGTCCTTGTCACTGAACTTAGGTGCAAGATCTACCTGAAGGTTGACTTACCAGCCTGAAAAATGGCCCCTGGAAGGGGAAGCATGGCCTTTTAATTATGCTTTGCCCTTTCACTCAGAAAGTAAATCTTCAAGTCTACAGATTACCTTCTCTATTACTTGTTGTTTATCATCTCTAGGGACTGCAGTAAGATCAACCTTTCCTCAAACTCTCCAGAAGTTCCTGTTTCCAAGTGCTCTTGATGTTGAAGGGATGTTTGTTAGCCAGGGGGTGAAGTATTTGATGCTGAATGCCTGCAAGACCAGGATCTGTTCCCCTTGTGACTGGATAATTAAACTGTTAAAAAGTGTGTGCGGGGGAAATTACTTTAATTTGCATGTTCTTACATGCTCCAGCTAGTTGCTGGTTTTGCTACTCTCTCTTCTGGCCTCTTGGGGTGTGAGTGACATCATCTTAAGGTCTAGCTACACTAGAACTGGAAGTTGTGAATTCCAGCTTGACTCATTCAGAATTTGGCCCATAATAAGGGAATAGGGAATATAAAAAATGAAGTTGTCTCATTGATTCATCTTTCTTGCATCATGTGTATGGAATTACAGGTCAGGATGGGCATTAAAACTGACCTGAACTTTCTTGCAGAACTCAACCCAGACCTTTTCTGAGGGTTGGAAAAGTTTGGACAATGTTTACACAGACAAGGGCCTGAACTGGGACATCAAATCTGAATTCCTTCAAACTCTGGGAAAGTTCAGATTGACTTCAGACTTCGTGGCTTGGGCCCATCTCTATGAGAGTGACCCAAACCTAGAGGATCTGAATCCTTTAAACTTTGGAATGTATCCAAATTTCATAGCATCAGCCAGAGAAGACCAAAAGCAGAAATGGTGAAAATAGTGCTGTTCTTGTCATATTCCCAGCTTGACTACATAGGAAACCTCACAAGAAAAGTAGTTCTGATAGGAAATCTATCTAATTTCTGTGCAATTCAGATATGGTTAGGATAAGCCGTCGAAGTGGGTGTTAGCTGGAAAAAAATCTGGTATTCTTGATGTTTTCCCATCACTAGTCCGATAGCTCTTGGTGTAATATGAAGTAACAGCTAAAAATGAAATAAGACAAGAAATAAGTTGGAGAACAAGTCCCAACCATTCTTCTAATTTGGAATTGCTTCTCTTAAAATCTGTTTCTGCTTATAAAGACATCTTGGATCAGGCTTCATGTTTACTTTCCCTCATTGACCTCCACATCAGATTTAGTCAGCTGAGAAGTCAAAGCAAAATTTCTCAAACTTTTGGCACTGTGAGCTCTGCCTGGAGTCTAAAAATCAAGCTGTGCTTTCTGCTTCATACTGTTAATCTCCAACAGCAAAGATCCTGGAACCAGAACCTGCCTGGCAGGTTTTGCTAATGATGTATGAGGCAGGGTAGAATACAGATTTGCAGCTGTATTAGATCCACAGGGCTGATGGGCTTAAAAACTTTCTTCCTCATTAATAGAAGAAAATTGAATGACTCAGGGGAAACACAGAGAGCAGATCACTAAGGTGCTATTTTCATAGAGTTCATTTTGTGATCAGAACCACATTTGAAAGTCACTTTCCCATAATAGGCTTTGAGTTATTTGCATTTTATATAAGCGATAAAACATGGCAGATTCACAGGGACTCTGCCAACTTGTTTACTGGGCTCAAAATCTAAGTTCTCCCTGCTGTTTTGTAGCAAGCAGTAAATAAACAAATATTGGGCACAGCTCTGGGAACATTCTCATTGAAATTACCTATGATGCTTATCCACAGAGGGAGGAGTAAACAAGAAAGGAGCCAGGTTTTGTTACTTATATTTAACCTGCATTTGTCGGGTTACTGGGGCATGAGTTAAGCACATTTTATAAAGTGAAATAATGAAACATGGGTTACAGCACTAGTAAAACCAAAATAAAATAAAACAGCTTCCCTCCTGATTTGGAGTGACCACCTATGTAGGTGTGAGAGGAGTTGTCTATATGACCAATACATCTACTTGGATTGCTAAAAGTGTGTCAATTATGAGGTGGACGCCTGTCCACTAAAAAATGAACTGAGACCTACAAGCTCATTTCAGAGTCCACCACTTGGCTGCAAGAAGATGGTGACTTTTGATTACTACCATTGTGTCTACTTGGTGCTTGCAAAAAATATGCCAAAGCCAGTAGTTTTATAAGTGATGGCCTAAATTATATATTAGATGCAAATTAGTTTGGGAATGGATGTAAATGGGCACAAAGTGGTGGAACTTGCACCAACTGGATGTTTGGTGGATGATGGTCAATAGTATAATTTACTAAGGGAGTGGAAGGAGAGAGGCACAGCAGGAAAAGCAGCTAGCAGATGGGTGTAAGAGAAAGTGGCCCTAAAACTTCATGGGAGTTTCTTCAGCTAAGACTAGGCAAAAATTCACCTTGTCTTAATGGTAGCTTCACTTTTCCCTTTTTTCGTGATGAGCTCCTGGTGAGCTGGATCAATACAAATGAAGTGTTGGTCAGTTACACAAGCTTTTCACTCTTTCTGATCAATTATTTTGTGTGTGTTGGTTGAAGTAATGCCAGGAAGCTGGAAAATGTTTTGAATCAACCTGTTAGGAAAAGTAGAAGAGTGTGACTGTTAGAAAACAAAGCAAAAAACTCCCTAATTTAAAAAAAATTGTTTCTGGATGGTGTGATCTTATTGTTTCTGGGCTACTTTTGTTGTTGTTGTGAGTGATTTGTCAATACCGGTCATTTGGCCAATCAAAGGGTAATTAATACCTCTTGGCATTTGGTCACTGAAGGCAACCTCTTAGCAGAAAGAGAGGATTTTTGGTAATGGGTTGGTGTTCTTTATATAACTCCGCAGAAAGAAGGTAGGTGTCAAAAGGGGGGGAGGGACTTATTCTTCATGTTATCGGAGAACGGGTATTGCTTTAGAATATGTTCACTATAATTTATGTACACAGCGTTTGGGTAACAGGCTGTTAAATAAAAATGAGATCAGAAAAAGTAATTATAAGAAAATCAGAAGTAGCATTTCAAAAGCATAACCCCACACCAGCTTTTTATAAACAGCATCTGCTTGAAAATTAAATCCCACTGTATTATACGCATAAAAATCTGCACCTGTGAGTAAATCTGGACTGGGAGCCAGAATGTTTGCATTTAGCTGTATCCAATAGGATCAGAGTTGAAAAGGGCCATTGTGGCTAATTTCCCTACTTTGGATGCCCCATGGTTGGCCTACAAGAGGAAGAAATACAATTCTTCTAACTTGGTGCGGTGGAGTGGCAAAGCATCTAATGCTGAGCAACGCCGGCTATCTGCAGACAGGAGCTTGGGGGGAAACCCTGAAGCTACTGTAGAATACTTCAGAGATAAACTGTAGCCAGAGTAGGAAACAAAAGTACATGGTGCAGGATGGTTAATGTGTTGTGCACTAAGGTTTTACTTTAATGAGAACATTCCTGCTGAGCCAAGACAGAGAGTGGCTAATTAAATGTTCAACATGCATTGTGGGAAGGCCTGGGACTCTCCCGTATCTTTCTAAGTACAATAGTTTGTTGATTTTCTTTTTCAGGCGCACAGGAGAGATCTGAGCACAGGTTTCCCTTTAGTGAGATACAGGTCAGCATTTGTTTCAATCCAGATAGCGAGTCAGTACATAAGCTCTGCCTGAATGTGGTCTTCTAAGGTTGCATTGCCTTTGTCTTGCACTGACTTTCTTCCAGTTTAGCTTTTCACTCCTCTCTTGCCCTGATTCTTCTGTGGCAGCAGAAGTTTGTGGCTGGGAGAGTAGGCAAGTTTTCCTTATTTTTATTTTTACCTATCTTATGGTACTGCCTGGATGCTCTATTTGGGCTAGGTGTGCTATAATCACATAGTAAGAGACGGTTCCTGCTCCAAAGAGCTTGCAATCTAAATCAATGAGAGGTGAAATGACTTGTAAGATCTTATATACAGATGAGTCTGTGGCATAATTGGGAGGAGAAGCCAGGCCTCCTGAATCCCAGTCCAGTGACCTGCCCACTAGACTATGTGGCCCCTTTCCTGATGCTGTGGTGCTTTGTGAGCAGAGTTTTCCCTTCTCTCCTCTCTTTTCCCTTCTCCAGGCTATAAGCACAACTTTCTCTTTACCAGTATGGGCCTCAGTTTCCCCTGCTCTTAAAATGGGGAGAAAAATAGTTACCACACAGAGGTGTTTGGGAACTAAATTTGCATTTGTAAAACTCAGTGAGCTCCTCAGATAGAAGAGGCTAAAGAAATGCAAGGACACCTTATGTTCTAGTATTCATGAGACCCTTACATCTATGGGCTTTGACTGGAACAGGCTTTCTTCAAGCAGGGACATTGAAGGAGCAGCTGATAATGATTGTGAACCAGATTCTGTCTGAAGGCCAGATCCTAGAGTCTTGATTTACTGGCTTCTATAACAGCCCTCAATGGATATTGACCCCTCCCATGTGAGAAGGGTTTAACCATTAGTAAACCCGACCCATGTCATGTACCTTGTGCCAAGAGAAAAAGACTAGTCTCTTACCAGTACTCTAGTGTGACGCACATTTATTGCAACTTTTCAGTGGCAGTTGCACTGTGGGAAGGAATGTAGGTTTTGCCCCATACTGAAAATGCTCATACAGTCACTACTTCCTGAAATCCATTGGAAGAAAGATCTTGTTATAAGAAATTAATCCTAATACCCTTCTCCCCCAGTTATAATGATCACTTGTGAGTATGAGTTATTTTAATAGACACATTGTTTCAACGAAGCACCCAACATCTCTGCTGCCCTCTAAATACCAGTACAAAGAAAGGCACGAAACGAAAGAAACGAAACATGATGCAAGTGAGCTGCATGGGTGTGAATGTGTTTGCTATTCATTTCAGTATCCACCTATGCTTCTGGAATGGGTGCCTCATGTTTTAGGTGCAAATCAGGTGCAGACTGCTCTTGCTTAGTGCAAAGAATGTTTTCGTAAGGGGGAATTTAAGGGAAAACATTCTGCAACCCTCCCTCACCTAGTTTGCCACAGAAAAGAAACTCAAAACACCCACAAGCAGGACAGGATATCCTTTCCATCTGACCTCAGCAAAGCTATGAGCCCAAAGATCGTTAGCATGGAAAGACGCCAACTCCACTGGCTTTCCCTGTAGACTTGCAGGAATCTGTTGTTTTTGTGATGCCAAGATCATGGTTTAGTGCGAGACGGGACGTCCTATGGAATCAGGGAGTAATATGAGTGTGTTAAGAAACAGCCTTGGCACCTAGGTTTTTGAGTCCTTCTTTGGATTTTCCTGATTTCTTGCATAATTTAAAATTTTCCAACCCAGAGACCCCAGCCTCTCTCCACAGGCAGAATTGTAAACAAATGTTTTTCATCTTTGTTTGATGGCTACTCTTCTCAGGTGTCTCACTTCACGCTGTTCAAGTTTGAAATTGGCTATAAGAACTTCTTGGGGCTCCCTGGGGTCAGAGAGAAAACATTTCCGCCCCAAAATCAAACTGGGTAGAAAGTTAGTCTTGTGGCTAAGGCATTGGACTAGCACTCACAAGACATGGTTTCCATTCCTAGAGCTGCCACAGACTTCCTGTGACCTTGGGTGAGTCACTCGGAGCCTGACTTTTAAAGGTAGTTAGTCACCTAACAATGCAGGTAGGCACCTAGTGGGATTTTGAAAATCCCACTAATTCTTATTGAAAGTAGTACAAGTTATGTTCCCAGGAGCATTTGAAAATTCCCCCTATGTGCATCATTAGGCACCTAAATACCTTTACAAATCCAGCCCTTAATCTTTTCATTTTAAGTGACTTGGCTTTCTGCATTTCTGTTTGGCATTTCAGGGGTGGGTTAATTAAAAACAAACTGGCCTAGATCTGGGCATTCCATTCTGCTCCTGGCCCTCACCCTCCTCACCCCCTTGATAGTGCAAGAAGGATGGACAGTTGCAGCCCACAAGTACTGTCAAGCCTCTTGTTCCCTCTTCTTTAATGCCCCTTACTGCCACCCTCTTATTTTCCTCTTGCTCTGACTTTGTGCCTCAGTATCAGAAGTTGCTTTTGGCCTTTTGCTTTTGTGAGTGTCTTATCTCCCCAGATCTGTGTCATTTGTTTGAAAGTTTTTGTGCGCATCGAAGCGGTGCGAATTCTATCCTATCTGATTTATCTTTCCATTGATTTCATGTGGCAAGCAGCACGTATCGCCAGCCCACATGAATTGTGCGGCATGATCCTCTCTGGCTGCAGAATGGAATCTTGAATCATGCTGCAGGCTGTCTAAACGCATTCACGCACGCACATAGCCCTTCGTTCATCAGCACTATCAGTTGTTCCTACAAGTATCCCAATTGACGCTAAGCTTCTGGGGGAGGGGAAAAGGACAATTTATTCTTTCCTCAACATTTAAATGAAAAATGTACTGGAGACAAGCTAACAGGGCAAAGACTGTGAATAAACTGTTCATTACCTCTGTAATACATGCCTGATGTCTTTAAAAGTAATGGAGAAAGTGTTATTTGGAAGATACTAGACAGCACTGAGAGAAAATGCAATCTTTCTATTATTTAGGCAAGACGCTTTCAAGGATGTAATTTCCCCCCATGTTATAGCCAGTAAGAACAACAGTATCGAAGTTATCCCTGTGCAGGTTGTTCAGAAATTTTGCTGTTTGAGTACTTAGGGCTGAACTGAAGCAGTGTCTGAATGCTGGTGTACGTGGCTGATAGGCTCAGACAGAAATACGCGTTATAGGTGAAACCGTGTTATGTTGAACTTGCTTTGATCCACCGGAGTGCGCAACCCTCCCCCGAGCACTGCTTTACTGCGTTATATCCAAATTCGTGTTAGATCGGGTGGCGTTATAGCGAGGTAGTGGTGTATCATGGAACAGGAAAAGAGAGAAACTAGGAGCCAGATCCACTTCATGAATCTATGCAGATTTCTAGACATGGAAAATGATGTTTGCTCTGTTGCACAATCATAGAAACAGCCTGATGAAATTGGGCATGACATGGAATTTTGCCATGACAAATAGTGATCTGAAGCTGCTCAGTTTAGATCTGTTAATTCTGAATGACTTTTGGGAGACCATATGATGTAGCGGGTTGGGACTGAGACTGGGAGACCTGAGTTCCGTTCCCTGTGCTGCCACTGACCTGCTGGGTGAGCTTCAGCAACTCACTTCACCCCCCTGTCCTTCTCTTCCTCCTCCCACTCTTTTTCTTTGTCTATTTAGATCATAAGCTCTTTGGCACAGGGATACTCTCTTACTATGTATTTATGCAGTGCTTTGCACAGTGGGGCTGTGATCTCAGCTATGACTGCCAAGAAGCTGGGAATGAATGACAGGGGCACTTGATGATTACCAGTTCTGGTCATTTCCTCTAGGGCACCTGGCATTGACCACTGTCGGTAGACAGGATACTGGGCTAGATGGATCTTTGGTCTGACCCAGTACGGCCATTCTTACGTTCAAGTGCTCCTGTAATCTAAATAGTAAATTTTACGAGGCTGGATTTGGATTGAATCAGTTACAGTTGAGCCAAGCACTGTATCTGACTGAGCTACAGAGGAGGCTGGTTGTGTGGGGTCTTTCCACCTCTTCTGGGTCACAACTTCCTATCTCACTCCACCCTCTAATTTTTAAATAGCTGTTGCCTCAGTCTCTCTCTGCTAGTGTCAAAGCGTAACCATTATTTATTGAGCTCTAAGGAAATTATCAAGAAAGGTGTGCTAATGTGATAAACTATTCCTGTGAACACCTGTGAACTGTTAAATGTTACTGGGCTGATGAGTCAGACTCAAAATAGGATTAGACATATATAAATTGGATTAACACCTGCACCATTTACATTGTCCTGGATAAAAAGAAGAGGGCTGCCAATGCTGATGCTTCAGGACATAAACTGATACCACCTGGGGACAGAATGAAAGGTTTCCTTATATTGGTATAATGTTGCTTCACTAGCCAAATGTGTTATCTAGGCATTTCACCTCCTTTAGAAGCATCTGGTCCCTGCCAATATCAGAGACAGAGAGCTGGAGTCCGCAGACCTTTGGTATATTGCAAATGTATATACAACAGCAGCATCTTGTTTATTTTTTAGGCATCTGGGCATTTCAGTGGCTCAGATTTTGATAATTAGTAAAAGTTTCTACCTCACGAAGCTAAAAACTCATTCATATTCTGACCTATTCATGATGATGACAGCACTTCCTTTGTCAACCTTTTTTATTATGATGTCATCTACCAATGTGATGTATGCCAGCAATGCCCCTCTGCCATGTACGTTGGCCAAACCGGACAGTCTCTATGTAAAAGAATAAATGGGGCACAAATCAGACGTCAAGAATTATAACATTCAAAAAACAGTTGGAGAACACTTCAATCTCCGTGGTCACTCGATTACAGACCTAAAAGTCACAATATTACAACAAAAAAACTTCAAAACCAGACTCCAACGAGAGACTGCTGAATTGGAATTAATTTGCAAATTGGACACCATCAAACTAGGCTTGAATAAAGATGGGCCATTACACAAAGTAAAACTATTTCCCCATGCTTACCCCCCTCCCGCCACACACAGTTCCTTACATCTCCTTGTCAATTGTTGGAAATGGGCCATTTTCATTACTACTACAAACAGTTCTTTTTCTCTCCTGCTGATAATAGCTCACCTTAACTGATCACTCTCCTTATAGTGTATATGGTAACACCCATTGTTTCATGTTCTCTGTGTATATATATCTTCCTACTGTATTTTCCACTACATGCATCCGAAGAAGTGAGCTTTAGCCCATGAAAGTTTATGCTCAAATAAATTAGTTAATCTCTAAGGTGCCACAAGTACTCCTGTTCTTTTTGCGGATACAGACTAACTTGGCTGCTACTCTGAAACCACATTAAATGTGTTCCTCATGGGAAACTGAGTAAGAATTGCTTTAGTGACATCCTAGTGAAATAAAATGGACTGCAAAATTGAACAAACCTCGACAGACCTGTACTTACAACAGGGATATCTTTCTCATTTTCGTTTAAGGTGGGTGACACACTTTGGGGATCTGTCTCTGTGAGTTTATGAAATCCAGCCTGATTTTATGAATTTTCTGCAGAGTCTCATCTGAGAAAAGGGGGCTGGTTAGGATCTGAACCCTGAGAACTTGCCTAGAAGCCCAGAGCTTGAGACAGTGACTGGACACTGTGCAGACCCAGCCTGCCTAAGAACATGTGGAATCCATCCAAGGTTTGGGTCTGTTACAGCTGCCTGATGAGCATCCCCCAGGGGGAGCTCAGCCATGGTTGTAGCAGTGACCACTCAAGAGAATGATAAATGTTGATGATTGTAGCAGAGTTGCTGGCTCCCTAATACACACACTCTGGGACTGCCCTACAAATCCTCAGACAGTGACGCCTTTCAGCTGATGCAGTAGCATTTTGCAAAGGTGAAAATAATTTTTTGCCCCCAAAACCAAAATACTAGATGCAACAACATTCCAGCAATGGCAGCCTACGGAAGACTCATGCACAACGAGCAGCGAGAACTCAGAAAGGTTCAGGACACATCTCAGTCTCAGAAGGCACAGTCCAAGAACAGGGCTGAAGGACTACTCTAACTTTTGGGAACCATACACAACTGCCTCTGGGCTGCTACGCTGCTCAGCATATCATTAGCATAAACCTTTTAGAGCCCTTCCCTTTGCCACAGAAAGGGGCCACAGTCTAGTCTGTAGTTTCGATCTCTCTAACTTACACTTATACGGCATTACACAAAGATAAATATTCTGTATTTTTCATGGCTGCTAAACAAGACACACATTGGCCAATTATATTGTTCTAATCTCTCTCGCTCTCTGGTTTTTCTTTTTTATTGTCCAAATCTCCTGCTGCTTTTTTGAATTCTTGAGAGTATTTCCCTGACGCTCTCTTCTTTTCTTCTAGACTTTTCTTTTGCTCTCTGTTCCTATGAAAGTCACATTCTGGTTGCTGCCCTACTCGAGGAATGCAACTGCATTTTACCACTAACAGGGCTGGGTTTCAGGATTACAATCCAGCCTTCAGTAATTAGCCACATTTATTTGCCTTCTCTCTCTCCCCCTCCCCGCACTCCTATAAGCCTTGCTCAACTCATTATGGCTCAACAGTCTGCAGTATATTCTCACAAAGTCTCAATTCTCTTACGGCATTTGTCTTCCCACACTACCACCTACTCAGTGTTGCTTTTCGCATTCTGAGGAAAGAGAAGCAATGTTTGGCTGAAACTCTGACAAACCTGCTATCTCTTGTTCTATATACTGAGTATATCAGACTAATCATTCCCCTCCTCCACGTTACTCTGTCATGATCAACTGAACAGGCTGTTCTTGTGCCCATCAATTGTGGGGGAGGATTTAGATCATTTTATGTGTATCCGAATAGCAGAGATTGATCTGGAAGCCCAGACAGTATTGCTTTTTTACTCGTGTCTGTGCAAGCACTATATGCTGCAGACAGGAAGCAGTCTTGGCTTGTTTCATTGTTTGAGAAAGATGCACACTTTAATATCTACGTTTATTACATTTCACTAACGCAGTGCTTTCTGCATTCAAAGGCTGTTAAAGTATTTTTCATATTTTCCCATGTATAAGCATCATTTCACGATCTTTAGTATATAACCAGAAGGTCAGATCTGTTTTCTTACCAATTTAATTTCAAGTCCATCATGTGGACATGTTGTTTTTCTATTGCAGGGTTAGTACTGAGTGCCAGATTGCGTACCCCGGTTTGCTCTTGCAGAGCACTCAGAAGCAGAGCGGGTAGAATAATTAGTTGGAATTAACCTATCTGAAAATTTCAGCTTTTTTATAACTCTTCCACAAATGGGCTGTGGCTTTTCAGTTATTATTTTGTCTTACAGTATGATCTAGAGCAGAGATCCCCAAAGTGTGGGGTGCGCCCCCCTAGAGGGGCACAGAGGAATGTTGCAGGGTGTGGTGGGGCTGGGATAGGGGTGGGGAGTGTGTATCACCCTGTCCCTCCCTGCCCCCAATGCGGCTCCAGTCTGCCTCCAGCCACGTCCCTGGCTCCCATCTCCACGCTTGGCCCTGTCCCCAGCCTAGGCATGGCTCTGCTCCTGGCCCCACGCCAGCCCCCAGCCTCAGCTGCTGGCTGTGGCCCCAGTCTTGGACCCCTTACCCGTGTCTTTATGGCCCCTCTACCTCTGAGCCATGCTCTAGGCCCTGGCTCTGGGGGATGGGGTGCAGACAGGGGGAAGGGGGGCACGACCCTCAAAAGTTTTGGGACCACTGACCTAGAGACTTTGTTGAGCTAGACATTGGAAGAGAGGTCCCCTGCATCCTAGAGCTTCCACTCTAAATAGCCACAGCCAGCAAAAGGTGAGAGGGGAAACAGAGGAAGTTTCACGCTCACGCTGGAAGTAATTGGGTAGAGTCAAGAATAGCCCCCCGGTGCCCTGTCTACTGGTCCGCCTGCCCCTTAATTTGGTTCTTAGTCACAATGGTTTGATGAATAGTTTGTGTGAACAAATTTACCATGTGGTTTATCAGCTGGCTGTTCTAAATATTTGCTGCTTGTCATTCACTATTGTTCCCTATGTCACATGGTGTCATTTCTGTTCCTTATACTTTATTACCAGCAAGAGTCCCTTGTTCTGTTCCTCAGTTGTCTGCCAACAGCTGTGTCTGTTGGATTAATCTATTTGAAGAGAATTAAAAGGGAAGTGTGAATATTCTTGCAAAACACTTATTCATGATGCTTTTGCTTTCCAGGAATACTGCTGTGAATATAATATTCATAAATAAAAGCCTGATCCAAATCCATAGATGTCAATAGAAAGACTCTTATTGACTTCAGCAGACTTTGAATCAGGCCCTAAATATACAAAAGGGCTTGCAAGTTGCCAGGTTTCAGATGCACAAATATCCCCAAACACATTTTCTGATGTGGATTTTCTTTTCCAGCTCTTGTTAGGAGTGATGATCTCAAGACCTATGTGTTGCTTAGGTGAACACTCATTGGTTATTGCAGGGTTGCTCAGGCATGTTGAACTGCACACACTGGTTTATTTTTGGAAAGAAGAGCATTGATGGATTTGTTTGGAAACAGCATACAAAGACTTTCATGAACTTTGCAAACAGTACAGTGTTTCAAATTCTGAGCCTATGAACCTTGACCATGTCCTTTTAAATAAATTCCTTAGAGTAAAACTAATGTTGACTTCCTCTCCCCAAAAGAGAGAAAGAAAAAGTCATCCCAGTAGTGTTAAAGGGCTGTATTAAACCAACTGAAGCCTACAGGAAATTCAGAAGTAAGGCTGGCACCAATATGTTTTTTTGTTTTGGCTCTCGGTGCTTTTGATGTTGTTTGTAACCTAGGCTGAATTGGAATAGAGTGACCGTTTTAAGAATGGCATGGCTGCTATGAAGGCAACAACTAACCATGCAAGGTGAAAAAACAGGTCTAGAGCAGTGGTTCCCAAACTTGTTCTGCCGCTTGTGCAGGGAAAGCCCCTGGCAGGCCGGGCCAGTTTGTTTACCTGCTGCGTCCGCAGGTTCGGCCGATCGTGACTCCCAGTGGCCGTGGTTTCTGGTCCAGGCCAGTGGGAGCTACTGGAAGCGGTGGCCAGTATGTGTCTTGGCCCATGCCACTTCCAGCAGTTCCCATTGGCCTGGAGCAGCAAACCACAGCCACTGGGAGTCACGATCGGCCGAACCTGCGGACGCGGCAGGTAAACAAACAGGCCCGGCCTGCCAGGGGCTTTCCCTACGCAAGCGGCGGGACAAGTCTGGGAACCACTGGTCTAGAGCAAACAGAAATAGGCTATTGACTTTTATGCAATGGATTAGTAGAGGATAGAGAGGTGATGGGATTTTCAAAGGAGCCCGAAGATGAGGCACCCAGTTCCCATTTGAAGTTGGGTAGCTAATCTCATAGGGTTAGTGTATACAAGAAAACTAATCTGGAATAAGATAGGGTATGGATTAACTATTCCTGATTTAACTCCCTGTGTGGATGCTCTTATTCCGAATAAGAGTGCCTTATTCCAAATGAGGCCTGGTCTGTGCTGAAAAGTTAGTTCAACCCAGCTATGTCACTCAGAGAGGTGAAAAATCCACCCCCCTGAGTGATGTAGGTAAACCAACCTAATTCCTAGTGTGGACAGTGCTAGGTCAATGGGAGAATTCTTCTATTGACCTAGCTACTGCCTCTGAGGGAAGTGGATTACCTACACTGATGGGAGAATGCTCCCTATTAGTGTGGGTACCATGTACACTTGAATTGTTACAGTGGCACAGCTCTTAGTTTCTTGCTTGGGAAAGCTGCTAGGTGAAATTTTTTCAGCAAATTTACTTTTTCCTTTTTTTTTTTTTTTTTCCTTCAGGTCACTGAAACTATTTTTGTTTTGTTTTGTTTGTGGCCAAAATTCTCTAAACTGTTTGAACCATTTTGAAATGCAACATTTAGGCTTCTCGTTTTGAAATGTTTAGAAATTTTGCCATTTTTTTAAAGGATGAAAAATACCTTAAAAATTAAACTAAATGAAACCTGAAAAAAACCCCAAATCATTTGATTGGTTTTCTTACTTAGTTTTGGGTGGTTTTGGGTCTGAAACATTTTTTCCCTGGTTTTTTTTTCATTTTAGAGAAAACTGAAAAAAAAAATTGGTTTTGAGATGAAATAAATGTTTTTTGGATGTTTTTTGCTTTGGTCCCTGCAGCAAAAATCACGTGTTTGCTCAGCTCTATGCTGGATAGGCCCTGCTGGCAAATGGTGCTCTTTGATTAGTCACAGAACAAGTACTGCTCAGGCACTGCCAGTGGGAGCTTCCTGCCACATAGCTCTCCTGCCAAGTTGTCTCCACTTTGGTCAGGAAAGCCTGTTTCTAGGACGAGTAAAGAAAATTCATCCATCCACATTCAAACCGGTGGCATCTCTGCTGGGATTGCCTTCCAGTCAGGGTGTCAAGTAGTGCTATTGTGGTGGTGTTTTTGAGGATATAGGAACCAGACTAAGACTGCCAGTTCATGTAGGCTACTTTACAGCTGCAAGATGAGACCAAATTTCAGTCACTACTAGATCAGTAACCTAGAGGTGAAAGGCTCCATAGCCCATTATATAACCTCCCTGAGCAGACAAGTCCACTTGTCATTTTGGGTGGTTTGACTGCTAATCATTTTTGGTCATAGAATTTATAGTATTAATTATGAGTCCTCATTTAGCCCACAGAAATGAGCAGACACAGCAGCTGCGATTGGTCTGTTGACTTATAGCTCTCAGAATTTGTCTTATCCCAAAGGGCAGAGAAGGAACATGGAGAATCCAGGACACATATGCGTCTCTGGAACTCAACAAGATAATATTGTTTTGGCAGCAATGTACTTCTGCTCTACAGAGTTATTCCAGTAGCGTGTTTCCATTTAGCACAATAAACTCATCTTTCTGCTTTAATGCCTGAGCTGCTAACAAATTACAATTACACTTCTAGCTGAACTGACCTAATTAGTTTTTGTTTTGTGCTGTTACAAGAAAAAACTTCCACAATGGAAGCACTTTCCTCCTCCTTTCCACCCCCCAATAGATCAGAGTTTAAATTTGCACCCATAAAGCCTCATTTAACCAGTTCCTCCCATCCTTGCTTCAGATGTTAAAATCCACAAAGTGTAAATACAATGGATTTGATTCTGATCTCACTTACACCAGCTTGAAATCGGCATTACTCCTATAAGCCCTTGGGCTTGAAGCTCTAGAGGGAAGGAGCTCTCTGATTTTATTTGTTGGTAAACTGTGGGGAGAACAGCCAGCTGCTTCCTATGCATAAGTTATTTACCCAGAACTCAGGATGGACAGAAGCTCCAAAGGTGAAGGAGCCTCTGTCCCCATCTGTTGGTGAACAAGGGAAAGTGTGGCTACAGGAAGCTTCATTTGTATAAGCTTTCTACCCAGAATTTCTCCACGGACACTTCGGAAGTCACAATAACTGTGTATAAACTCAGAATAGGTTGTGGAGGGGGGGTTGGAGATGAACTGAGAGATAAGAGAAAGGACTCTACTCAAGGGTTTCTTGCTGCTGAAGTTCCTGAGGCATTGAGCAGATTTTCCAATGAGGTGCCATGCAGAGGTGGTTCTTTGGCAAGGTGCAATGTAGCGAGGGCTCTTTGCTGAAGCTGTAGAGGACAGAAGTAGAACTTGCTGAACTCCAGTGAGGCCTCTCCTACCCAGCCGCTGAAGAAAGTTGAAATCACTCTCGTTATGCAAGATGGAGGAACATCAGGAGAGGGCTAGGCAGCACTTTGCAAGGGATTAGGGACTGACCTGCCTGAGTGCACCTCAGGACTTTGGGTCTATGCTGCCCACTGAATGGAGTTTAGCAGATGGGAAGGGTGAAGTGATTTGGTAAAGGGACACTTGCCTATTGTTTATTCACACCCATGAGTAGGGAACCAAGACAACTGTCTCCTGGCAATGTGGGGTGAGTATTTTATTTATTTATTATTTATATTATTCATATAGCTGTATTGTCCTACACTGATGTTGTGTTCCCTTTCCCTAGCAGTTTTCCTTGTATAATACACAGACTCATGGGGGAAGTATTGCCTAGTAAGGCTGCCCAGGGTAGCTATTTTGCAATCCCAGAGATTCTGGGTGAGGTCTCAAACCAGTGTTGTGCATTAGTTTTAAGAGGAACCTCTGGCTTTTGTTGCTGCTGACAACACCTGGCAGATAGGTTACACTCTATTGATTTCAGTGGAGTTGCTCCTGATTTACACTGTCAGATCAGAATTTGGCCCAGCGTATGTGGAATCTTTGCTACTTGCTCCTGATAGCTATTCTCTCCTATTACAGCAACACCATCGTATTTCCAATCCACTTTGGGCAGCATGAGCTCATCTACACTATGGAAGAGTGATGGGCTTACACCAAAATATTGAGTGTTGCTGTAAGAGAGGTATTCACTGGAGGTGGATGTTAGTCATTTTGAGGAACCATTCGTTCCCTGTGTATTTAGCTTGAATATTTAGCTCATTCTTTTCTGACCACAAAATCAGGCTCAAAGCAGGGATGAAAGTAACTTAAAGGACTTACCAGTACGCCGGAGTCCTGAGTGGGGGCGTGGCCTCAATCAGAAGAGGCGTGGCCTCAACTGGAAAAGGTGGAGCCTTTAAATCACCCCAGAGCTACCAGCTGCAGAGGTGGCTGGGAGCACTGAGGTTCAGGGATGAATTAAAGGGCCTGGGGCTCTTGCTGCTGTGGAGCTCTGGTGGTGATTTAAAGGGCCCAGGGCTCTGGCTGCTACGGAGAGTTCTAGGCCCTTTAAAGCACTGCTGGAGCTCCGGCAGCTGGGCTTAGGTGGTGCTTTAAAGGGTCCAGTGCTCCCCGCAGAGGCCAGATCTCCGGGCCCTTTAAATCCCTGCCTGAGCCTGGCTGCTGGAGCTCTGGGGGTGATTTAAAGGGCCTGGGGCTCATCCTGGGGCAGTGGCTGGAGTCCTGGGCCCTTTGAATCACCACCAGAGAAACCGGTCCAGTCTGGCAGGGCATACCAGATCTTGCAGGTATGCCGTACCATGCTGGCTTACTTTCACTTCTGTCTCAAAGTGATAATCAGAAAATAACCAAACCACAAAAAGTAAACAAAGAAGGACAGATCAGTCCAGACATTGGCAGCAGTACACTTCACGTTGATGGTAGGTAGAACCCAGCCAGCTCCAAAGCAAACTAATTTAACCTTTCCAACCATAAAGTCTTCCTCTAACTGGCAGCTCAAAAACAGGATGTCCTCTAAGGCCTGGTCTTATACCAATTTTGTAGTGGTATAACTATTTTGATAAGGGGTGTTTTTATTAAATACGTATTCTAATACACCTCTCATGTGGATGCATTTACACCTATCTAACTTACCTCCCTTCCAGATAGCACTTTTATATCGATATAACTGTGTCCATAATAGGTGGGTCATACAGCTTTAACTATATGAATACAGTTAATATGGTACAACTTGTGTATGTAGACAAGGTCTCAGTGCTGTGATGCTGTCAATGTCAAGTTTCTTGTTGGGCCTCACTTAAAGCTCGCTGAAATTCATGAAAGGTTTTCCACTGACTGCAATAGATTTGGGATCTGCCCCTTTGTGAAGAATGAGGGAAGGTTGGAAGTTGGAGCCTAGTGGTTTGTAGGAGAGTTCCTTCATGGAGATTATAGGGTTGGGGTGTGTTTGTGTGTGTGTGTGTGTGTGTGTAAAAGCTTGCCGGTAAGTGAGTTCAGCAATTGGGAGGGATTAGATATGTGGGGTGGGGAGAGGTGGGAATATGATGTTGGGCGTTGGTACGGTTAGAGCAGCTTCTGGTGGTATGAAGGAAGCATCACTGAATGGACAAGTGTATTTGTCTTCAGCACCTCAGTGCCATTTTGTGGAGGATAAGTATACAAAAAGTTAGGAGGTAGAGAATAGACTGGATCTATTCTCCTTAATCTCAGTGACCCACCACTTCTGAGAGCTATGCATGGTTCTCCTCTGCACGTACTAGCTTGTTTGGACTGAGATACTGGCAATTCTGTTTTACAGACATGGCTGCAAAGCAGTCATCTGCAGGAGAAGAAAGAAAAAGCACTGATACTCCGGGTGAATGCCCCATGTAACTTTCTGATGGAGCCAGTGTACCAAAGGAGACAAAGCTACCAGCTGGGACCAAAACAAGAAAGTACTAATAAGTAAACCATTCCCATCAAAAGGGAGATAACAGTGGGTCGCTCTCGTATCTGCTATTTTTAATAATACATGGAGATTGCTAACAAATCAGCCATTTTCAAACTGTTAATTGCAGAAATGTTTGTCACCTCCCCAGGACATATCTCACTCACATCGTCCTGAAATATATTTTCTCCCTTTTATTTTTTCTGCTTTTCCATGGGAAGATTTTAAAATGACAGTCACTCTCAGAATGCAAAACAACATGGAGAAAGAGAGAGCATGAAAGATAGTGATAAAGGTTTTAAGTATTAAAATGATATGCATAGATAGTCTTTCCTTCAAGGGGACATTCTGAAGGTGCCAGAAAAGATTTATATAATTAGCTGGCAATGAGTTGCACAGTGAGTTTTTGAATAAAATAAATATTTTTAGTACAGACGCGCACCCACACATGCAGCATAAGCCCTTGGGTCAGCAAAGGAAAATCTGAAAGCTCAAATACTGCTTGACATCCCACTGAGAAGAAAATCACCAGCTTTGAAGCTTTCTGGACTTTACAGTCCTTCCAAAAACTCCCTCCCCTCCACCACCAAAAAACCCTGTAACACCCGATCAAATTCCTAAGTGTCATCAGGTATGACAGACATTGCAGCTATGATCTGTGATCAACTGGCATAAAACTCTGCTCCTAGGTATATTTGATCGGGGGGACAGACTATAAATAGGTATTCATAAAATATTTATGGTTATTTTAAAAATATTTTAGGGGAGGAGAAGTGAAAAATTATACTGTAAAGTTCAACAAAAATATCACACGGTTTTGTTGGTTTATTTATTTTTAAATTGCATAAAATGGTAAAAGGAGAAATCACGAAGGAGCTAAGTTAGACTACAGTCAGTTTTACTCTCTGGATAGAAAATTCTGTTAAGCCCAGCCTAGGCTTCACCTTCTCATTTGGTTAATCAGTATGTCCCATGACTAATGTAACTTGATTCAGTGGCCATGTTCAGCAGATAGAGAGACAGACCAACTGGCCAAACCTTGCACAACCAGTCTTAAATTATTCTGGTCAAGAAATGGCCTCTTCCTGGCCAGTTGAGGCTGAAATGGATGAAATCGTCTTACATTTCTTGAGTGATGCCCCAAAGATCTTGAAGAATCTGAGTTTGGAGACCCACAGCCATGCAGTTGTATCTTGTAATCTACATGTGTAGCAACTTTAGAAAGAATCACCCTTGAATCGATAAGGCCCTGATACAAAGCCCATTGAAGTCAGAGGAAATTTTCCTTTGGCGTTAATGGACTTTGTATCAGGTCTTCAGAGACTGACTAGCTGAATGAAGAGCTACAAAATAAAGATAGGACAAAAGCAGCATCATTTATTTGAAAACCAACCTCTCGCCATGAACCTTTGGAGGTTCCGACCATTTTCTGACCACAAAAATTACTACACAACCTCAGGAGGGGAGACTGAAGCCTCAGCCTACCTGACCCCCGCCACTCCGGGTCGGGGGACCAAAATCAAAGCCTGAGTCCCACCGCCCTGGGAGGCTGGGGGAGGGGAAGCAAAGTCAAAGCCCAAGGGCTTCAGTCCCAGGCAGGAAACCTGTAACCTGAGCCCTGCTGTCCAGGGATGAAGCCCTCGGGCTTCATCTTCGGCCCCAGGTGGTGGGGCCTGGGCTGCAGCTTGGGCCATGGCAACCCCATTAAAAAGGGGTTATGACCCACTTTGAGGTCCCAACCCAGTTTGAGAACTGCTGAGTTAGGAATACCCTGTGTGGTGACACTTGGTAGCATAAGCTGTGTGAAATTCATCAGCTAGTTAAAAAGTGAGAGGGAACCACTACATCTGTGTGTGTCCAATGGCCTTAATAATGAACCCTCTTTTTATTCATTACAACAAAATTCAGTTTCTTCTCCGGCATGAGGCTGTAACAAGTTGTTGACTTCAATCTGGTTCCTACTGGGCAGCTGTCCACATCATAGTCCCAGCAGAGAAACCAAGGGCCAGATCCTAGCATAAATTGGCATGATGACTTCACTGGAGCTGTATCAGTTTTCATAAACTGAAGATTTGGCTCCAGGAATTTAAACTCACTCCTCAGTACACATGTAGCCCCTGTGGGTTGAATCATCTTGGCTGAGTACTAGATTCTGCTGCTGCCTATGCTGTACCTGCTCAGTGGATGAATAAAGAATTCCAGCCTCCAGAGCTGTCAGTCCAGAACCTTTCCGCATCTGTTTTTCACTGGAAAACTACTAAAGAAATCACCTCAGTTGGATTCCTTTAATGGAATAATAGACTCCTTAATGTGGCCTTTAAAGAAAGGCCCTGATTCTCCTCTCACGCGCATTGAAATAGCCCTGCTAAAGTCAGTAGCATTATGTGGGCATAAAACAGGTGTAACAGAGCAGAATTGGCTCTCCCTGCTATTTGAACACACAGTTTGAGCTCCATGTTACTGCAATGAATGCTTAAGTACAATAGGCTGATTATTGGTTCAAGGATTAAAGACAAAGTCAAGAAATAAATAAGGCAGTGGCAATTCGAAAACTGCTCAACACAAAATATTCAATGAATTTCAGGTCAGGAGAGCCGGATTTCCAGTTTCAGAGCCAGTCACATACTAACAGACTTGAAATGTGCATGGTAAAACTCAGCGCTATGCAGAAAGTGATATTTTATAAGGCTCTGCCTTTATCTAAGGCAGCTTCAAGTCAACATTCTTCATGTTGCTTATGTGAGATAATAGAAAGCCATCTGCTTCATCGTACCCTCCAGTTTTTCCTAATGTAAAGATAAACGTTTACAGTCACTTTCAACTGCAGGGGTCCAAGAAGCAGCTGCAATGAACAATTCTCAGCAAGCTAAAAACGGCATTTGTAAGTTAACTGTGCTTAATCTGGGCATTCTTCCCCATGTTGCACTATGGAGAGAATAAGAATAATAAATAGAGAGGGTCAAAAATAGTAAATGTTTCCAAAAATTTTTGAATTCTTTTCATTGTCTCCATGTCACATGATTTCTTTCGTTTTTTGTCCAAAAAAAAAGCAACAAAACTGAATATTTTCTTTTCAGCTTTGGGGCTATGAAAACATTTTCGTCTTTTTTTGTTTTTCAGTTTTTGTTCCATCTCCCCGTTTTCCTTCCCACTTTTTATCTCCTTTTTCCTCTTTTTTCTCTTTTACCACGAAAAGGTGTGAAACAAGAGGGGAAAAGGCATAGAAATATTGTAAAACCCCAAATAACTGAAAAGCCAATTTTTTTCCATTTGTATTTTTATTAAAAATCAAATTTTTTTTAAACAAACAAAAATGGAGAAAAAAAGTCATTTTTGCTTGTGGAAAATTTCAAATAAGACATTTTGAGCAGTTCTAATAATTATGATAAGAATCAACAAGGTAGGTGAGGTATTATCTCCTTTTCTTCAGGTCTCTTTAACCTCAAAAGCTTGTCTCTTTCCCCAAGAGAAATTGATCAGATAAGATATTAGCTCATCCACCTCGTCTCTCTTGTATCCTGGGACCATCATGACTACAAAAACACTGCAGATAATATTAATGATGTGCAGCATTATTATGCTTATATAGCAACTTTTATCCAAGGAACTCCAAGCACTTTATAAATAATTATTTCTCACAACATCTCTATGATTGAGATGGGAAACTAAAGAACAGTCAGATTGCATCCTACCCAAGGTCACACGTGAGTGAGTGCCAGAGCAGGCAGCAGAACCCAGGAATCCTCACTTTGTCTGCTACTCTAACCATTGGACTTAATCTGTCTACCTCTCAATGTTTCCGCATGGTGCAGCATATGAGAAGACTATTGCAAACAATTATGTTTTCAAGGTAGGTTCTCTTTAACATGGAGGTTTATGAGAAGGGGAGCTCTGTGAAGGGTCTCTGGAGAATTGGGTCCATTCTGTGTAAGGATTCTAGAGATTTATTAACAGAATTACACAGGAAACTCCCTTAAGGGAATAGGTTACTGTATATTAGTTCCACATGGAATTGCTAAATTAAAGTGGCAGATGCATGAAGGTAAACACATCACCTTTTACATGTCTTGTCATCAGTTTCAACTGCACATGGCCAAAACAGAGCTCCTTATCTTTCTGCTGAAACCTTCTCCCCTCCTCTGTCACTCTTGACAACAGCTTCCCATTCACTCAGGCCTACAGTCTGAGTGTTATTTTTGGCTCCTCCCTCCCCCTTGTCTTATATCTAGGCTGTATCCCAAAGCTGGCTGCTACCTCCTGCTCAAGTTCAACATCAGCATGGTATGTCCTTTTCTTTCCATCTCCCCAGCCAGATCTTCTGTTCAGTCCTCATTATATCCCACCTTGACTACTGCAAGGTCCTCCTCTTTGGCTCCCAGACACACACATCACCCTCTTGAGTCTGTACAAAATGAAACCACTTAACTCCTCTTCCTTCTCACTCTCACTGCTCTGCTTTGAATCCTTCCATAGGCTGCTGTCTTCTGCTGCGTCAAATGTAAGCTGCTTGTCCTGACCTGTTTAAAGCATTATGGCTCAGACCAGTGAGGAGCTCCCAAAATCCTAATAACTAGTTCCCTACCGGGTCCTCTGCGGCACTTCAGCAGCGGGGGTGGTCTTCACTTGCTCTGGGTTTCAGTGGCATTTCGGTGGCGGGTCCTTCACCCGGAGTGAGTGAAGACCCTCCCCTGCCACCGAAGTGCTGCCAGAGACCGAGTAGGGAACTGCGCGGTGAGTACAAGCCCCAAGTGCCTGTCTTTTTCCCTCCCCCATCCTACCCCAACCCAACCTATGTCCTGCCTCTGACTGCCCCTCTCAGAACCCGTAACCCATCAACCTCCCCTGCTCCTTTTCCCCTGACCACCCCCTCCCGAGGCCAGGGTGAAAGTAAGTCCAGTGACTTACCGGTATGCTGGGGCCAGCTCTGGTCCCCAGGAGGGGCGGGGCCCAGGGCAGAAGGAGCATGGCTGAGGGAGTCAGAGCCATTCCCAGCCCACCTTGTAAGGTAAGTACGCCCCTCACCGGGATAGCAGCAGCAGCCCACCCGCTGGCCCCTTTAATAACCGATTCTACACCGGCTTCTAAATTTGACAACCGGTTCATGCGAACCGGCTCCAGCTCACCACTGGCTCAGACCCTCAAAGGTATTTAGGTGCCTAATTCCCAAATGATTTGAACTGGAGTTGGGCCCTAAATCCCTTTGAGAATCTGGGCCTATCTACCTATGTTGCCCCTAACTCCTTTGTCAAACTTCACATTGTCCCTCCTCTCTGACACTGTCTCCTGACTTATTCCACCCATTCATCAATGTCTCACATGATCACCTCCATGCCTTCTTTCATGTGCTCTTCCAGAAGGACCTTTGTCCGCATTTAGTCCTCCTTAATGATCCGCTTCTGTTGTGCTGTTTGCTATGTATCAAATGAATGTGTAGATAAATTGCCTTTTGCTGAGTTTCTTCCCCTAATCTGTGCCTACTACTTTGCCTGCCTTGGAGCAAGAGCTATCCTGAATGTTAAGTGCCTTACATGTCATGGGTGATATGGTAAACAGCTAGAGAAGAAGGTGGCTTGAGGATGTTTCCTCTGTGAGGAAATTACAGTAAGTCAGTTCCAGCCCCAAGGATCTTAAAAATCTTGGTTAAAAACACAATACAATAGGTGGCTGAAACAAACGAATGGAAGGGAGGATGAGGTAACAGTAAAATTAAGATGTTTTCACATAGACCACATGTGCACACGGTGTAAAACTGCTAAGTATGTAGGACTCTGTCAGTAAAGCATGAGCCATGTTCTGGTTTAGGCTCTGAATGTGAGTGTCCCTCCCCAGGGAACTGCAGGTCACAAATTGTCCATTAAGGCTCCCCCCTAACCCACAGGCTCCTGCAGTTTGAACCAGAGGGGTTTTAGAGAGCAGGGGTGTGGTCACAATCTGCATGCTTTAGGATGTTTAGCACCCCCTGATTTAGCCTCAGCCCAACATCCATCCATTTTTCACTCTGATGCTAATGTTACTGGCCCAGGTGGGAGACAGCAGGACCACAGTGGTATTGCTGCTTTTATAATGTGTGCCATTTGAAGGGCAATTATGCCAGCTCCGTGCTATGAGTCAGTACATGGGTGTGTATGATACCGAAGCTTCATTTCTCAGACGCTGTGAGTCATTATATTTCTATCAGTTTGCTTGTGCAGCTCTTTCCTGTGCAGAAGAGCTTGCTAAGAAACAGAACTGGGTGCAGGATTTTCAAACCATTTGTTCTTTCTGGGTGGTTATAATACTGTCCTTTTTCATGGAAAGAATGGCGAGTGTGCACCACACAGACTGAAGCAATGATGTTTACTGCAGGAAAAATGGGACTGTCAGTAACAGCAAAAATCTATTCTTTCAAGCCTGTCTGCAAAGGGGGTGCTAACCAAGGAAGCCATAGTGCACAATCCTGGCCCTATCCCTGACATGCTATTATTTACTATTACTCTCTTTCAGTCACCGTAAATCTGAGCAGAAATGACTTACTTAGGAAATAATTAGGTTGGGATTATTGCATATGCAATTCTTGCTGGAGCTTATAAACGTGACAAATTCTCTGAAATATAGATTGCAAAAAGAAAAATGGAGCCTTTATTGAAATACTCCACAATTCCCTAATTACTCTTCTACACCAGTGGCCCTCAGTGGTGGATAATAACAATTAAGAAACATTCTCTTTTCTGCCCTTTCATCCTGCCAAACTTACATCCTCTTAGGGGACTCAATTTAACAGCAGCTGCAAAGTAAAAGACTTGAATGAAATTAGGGTGGCTTATGAGGCTGCATGTACCATTGCAACAAAGGGAGATGGCATGGTATATTTTCCTGGAGATTAATCCCCATTGCCTTGTGTTCTGTTACCATTAATCATAAATAGCGAGAGCTGACCAACCATTTCTTAGCAAAATTTCTTTGGACATTGAAAAACAGCTACAGTCTCCAAGATGCATTGAATGTGTTCTCTTTCTCTCTATCCCTCTCTCAAAGTCCCGCTGAAAAGCTGACTCCTATGTCAGAACAATTTTGGAGACTTTTAATAGAGGGTCTGAAGAGGAATAAGAATCTTAAGATTTTTTTTGTAAGTGATCCTTTATTTGGATGACACCTAGACCCTCATAATAGGAAAAGGTTTTGTTTGTTTGTTTTTAAATTGGCCCCATACCTCCCTAGCTCTCAGACTAACTCATCTTGTGCTGTCTATTATCATCAGACAGGTTCTCTCCCTAAATCCTGGGTCAGACCCAGCAGCCATGGACAGATTTTATGTTAATGTGTTAATGTTAATATCTCCCTGGCGCTCTGGGCAGCAGTGGTGCTATATATGTAAATATATGCAAGGTGAGTGGAAGAAAAGGGTTCTTACTTTTTCAAGATTTGGACCGGGCATAAACCACCCAGATAGCCAGTCTTTCTTCCTTAAGTCTTCCTGATATTTTCTTTATCTTGCATTAATACACTAAGGGAAAGCAATAAATAGATATTTAAAACTGGTTCCTCTGTAACTCTCCCCTCCTTTTCATCATGATGACCCTTGTTAGTTACGCTGTGTTTAACATCCTCCTCTTCACCCCTGCCCCATTGCTTTGAAATATTGCCTACTGGGATCTGGGAATAAAACATGGAAAGTTTTCTGCTTTGACTTCTTGCCAAATCCATTAAAATATTCTCTGCACTGTCACAGCTTGTGCCACCTCCCAGGGGAGTTGGTTTAAAAGTAAATTACATGTAAGTGTTGGATGAAAGGAACTTCATTATCCAATTCTTCCTACACCAGCATTTCTTAAATTGCTTACTAGCGACAGAAGACAATTAGACATGTTTGAACTGAGAGGTAAAACGTATCTGTCGCTCCCAGTAAATAGAGATTACTTTTTTGATATGCAAATAAACTCACTTGCTAAACCCGTTGGTGGAAAAATCTGCCATATTTACTATGGTCCCATATGCAGTGAAGTTCTGAGCATGTCCTGGAAAGGGCTGAGCACCCTTAATTACCACTGATGTCAATGGGAGTTGAATTCATTAAGCACCTCACAGGGTCAAGTCCCATATGCTGACTTGGCTTTGTGAAAAGTAAAGGTGGGCATGGAGGTGGGTGTGTGGGGGGGTGACCTGGGGGAAAAAGGAGGAAATAAAAACTGGAAAATGCCATTCTTTGGTCTGTCACTGCCCATAATTGGGCATAATGCTTTCACCTGCATCCCCCAGTACAAATTTCAAAAGCTTCTTAGAACCTGATCCAAAGTCTACTGAAGTCAGTGGGAATGTTTCCCCCTAACTTCAATGGGACTTGGCTCACTGGTAAATTCTTTGGGGGCAGCACTGAGAACAATGGAGCCCTGACCCTAGCTGGGGCCTCTGGGTGCTATGGTAATATAAATATTACATAGTGATGATAATGATAAATGTTCATTTGAAATAGCTTTCATTGGCAGTCAGAGAGAAATGAGCAGGAGGGACACAGGTCTACACAAAAGCATGTTAGCCTAGGGACTAGACACTTCTTAGCAATCAGTCTTACCTGGTTTATTGCCTTTTGCTTCCAGTCATCAAGAAGGGTCTGATCCCATCCTCAGACAAAATATTCACAGTTACAAGGTTAGTGCCACTTCTTTGCTGCTGATTGGAAAACCAAATAATTTGAATAAAAGAAAAAATTAAAATTCAGTCTAATATAATTTGTGAGATACAAGATGGACTATCACCCATTAGTGGCACGTTTGGAATCTTCATCTTTCCTTGTACATGGACTGTACATTGAGATGGCCACCTTAAAACAATTAGCAAGGAAAAGATGTTGAAAAATGTGCTGCACTCAAGGAAGTTACAACATTGCAGGAAAGAAAAGAAGGGTAGGCTTCTGACATGGGGCAGGCAGGACAAAGAGTCAAGAGACTCTCAGGATCTATTTTGGGCTCCGTCGGTCTACCTGTGTAACCTCAAAGTAATTTGAGACTCAGTTCAGCATAGCACTTAACCATGTAATTAAGTGCTCTGCTGAAGAGAGATGGACTTATGCATGTGAGTAAATGCTTTACTAAATCCGAGTCATAAACTTCTCTGCATCTCCTTTCTTCATTAGTAAAATGGGAACAAGAATACCTACCTTATAGGGACGATGGGAGGCTAAATTCACTGATGTTTGTAAAGCACTTTGAGATGTTTTCCCATAGCACCTTCCCTTGAAACAACTATTACATTATATTTTATCACAGTTGATAACAAAACAAACATTTGTTGAGTTTTTAAAATGAATTCACTTGACAGCTCTGCCACTGCCCCTCCGTAAAGACAAGCTGCTCCTTGTATGTGCCATTCCTTGGAATTTTTCCCTGCTGCAGTGGTTTTATGCTGCTGCAAAGGTGAACCTCGCTTGTAACTCAAACCAGCATTTGAACCGAGAATATACATCTCCATTTAGAAACAATCTATCCTGTTAGGTATGCATTAGATTGCAGTGTCTGGCATGGAAGTAGAAGGGGAGGGTGGAGGGAGTATGAATAAAGCTAATTTAGATAAAAAGCCATTTGTAAAATCTAAAACTTCCAAGTACAATGAGTGAAAATCTTGAACATGGTGATTATGCTGAATGTGTTCACTGAAGTATGTTAAACAGTAGTTTGATTAATTCCAATATCGTGCAACTTTTGATTTAAAGAATTAATAGTTGGCAAGAGAATATTGAGGGGTGTTCAGTTTGCATTTTCTTGGTAATATTTGCCCAAGACTTGCATAGAATATAACTAAACACCGAGAGCCACCATCAAATTCAGCAAAGAGTCTTGTGGCACCTTATAGACTAACAGACATATAGGAGCATGAGCTTTCATGGGTGAATACCCACTTTGTAGAAGTGGGTATTCATCCATGAAAACTCATGCTCCTATATGTCTGTTAGTCTATAAGGTGCCACAAGACTCTGCTGCTTTTGCAGATACAGACTAACACGGCTACCCCTCTGATACTTGACATCAAATTTAGTGTAGCCTTAATATCAGATTTTATTGTCTGGATCCCCAAGAACACTCAAATAAATAAACAAAGGAGGAAGAGTGAGATAATTTATAAAGATTCGTATCCATGTTGCACATAAAGACGGCCATTCTTTTCTTTTTTGTCTCTTGGAATTGACCCAACTCATGATTTTTGCTAGATGTGGGTGAATGAGAAATCTGTTGGTTCCATGGATTGAGCAGAGTTCCTGAATTCTAATCTTGGTACTGCTACTTGTTTCTGCTGTGATGTTAGGGGAGTTCCAATTTCTCCATACCTCAGTTTCCCCATTTGTAAAATAGGGATAGCACTTAGAAATGTGCAAATACCTAATTTTTTTTTTCCATTTTGCTGCTGTTCCAAACCATTGACAAAATTGTTTTGGGTCGACCTGAAACTAAAATATTTTTGATGAACTGAAAAGTCAAAACATTCACTGCAGGTTGACTGAAATGTTTTACTCATAGACTAATAGGTCAGAAGGGACCAATCTGATCATCTAGTCTGACCTCCTGCACAAGGCAGGCCACAGAACCCCACCCATCCAGTTTTATAACAACCCCTATCCCAGGATCGAGTTATTGAAATCTTCAAAACTGGTTTGAAGACCTCAAGCTGCAGAGAAACCACCAGCAAGCGACCCGTGCCCCACGCTGCAGGGGAAGGCGAAAAACCTCCAGGGCCCCTGCCAATCCGCCCTGGAGGAAAATTCCTTCCCGACCCCAAATATGGCGATCAGCTAAACCCTGAGCATGTGGGCAAGAGTCACCAGCCAGCACCCAAGAAGGAATTCTCTGCAGTAACTCAGTTCCCATGCCATCCAACATCTCCCCGCAGATCATTGAGCAGACCTATCTGGTGGTAATCCAAGATCAATTGCCCAAATTAACAATCCTATCATAACATCCCTTCCATATACTTATCAAGCTTTGTCTTAAAGCCAGGAAAGTCTTTTGCCCCCACTACTTCCCTCGGAAGGCTGTTCCAGAACTTCACTCCCCTAATGGTTAGAAACCTTCGTCTAATTTCAAGTCTAAACTTCCTAATATCCAGTTTATACCCATTCGTCCTCGTGCCTACATTAGTACTAAACTTAAATAATTCCTCTCCCTCCCTAACGTTAACCCCCCTGATATATTTATATAGAGCAAGCATATCCCCCCGCAGCCTTCTTTTGGCCAGGCTAAACAAGCCAAGCTCTTGAGTCTCCTTTCATAAGGCAGTTTTTCCATTCCTCGGATCATCCTTGTAGCCCGTCTCTGAACCTGTTCCAGTTTGAATTCATCCTTCTTGAACATGGGACACCAGAACTGCACACAGTATTCCAGATGGGGTCTCACCAACGCCTTGTATAACGGTACTAACACCTCCTTATCCTTGCAGGAAATACCCCGCCTGATGCATCCCAAAATCGCATTTGCTTTTTTAACAGCCGTATCACATTGGCGACTCATAGTCATCCTGCTATCAACCAGCACCCCAAGGTCCTTCTCCTCCTCCGTCGCTTCCAACTGATGCGCCCCCAACGTATATCCAAAAAATGTTTTCTGTGTGCAGAGTTCAGCAGCCATTTTGAAGGGAATTGCTGCAGCCTGTTATGGAGGAGACACACATGCTGTCTTGGGGAGACTTGACTTTTGTTCTTTCTGGTTGGTTGTTTCTCTAGCCAAAAAGCCATGTGCCATATCAGTTTTATGTATTGAAGATGTACAAATTTAGCATCATGCATATGCTGGAGAAAATTAACTGCTTGAATAAAATTCCTGAACAGCACGAAAGGCTAAACATTAGGCCGTGCACATAGCCTTACTCAGGGTTGTGTGCAATGTCTACAACGCATAGCACTGACAGTGGTGTGTAGGGTACAGGTAGCTACACCCCGCTGCGTCTACACTGCAGTGTGTAGCAGCACATCAGTGACAGGCTCTGGAAGGGGAAGGCAGCAGAGAGAGGTTCCAGCAGTGGGGATCTGCTAAAGCCTTTCCCGGATGCTTCCCCCATGCCAGAGCCTTTCGCTACTGCTGGAGTCTTTCCCTGCTGGGATGAAAGGCTCCAGCAGCTCAGCTACCTCTGGTGAGGAAAGGATCCAGCAGTGGGGAGCTGCTGGAGCCTTTCCCTGTTGCCTTTTCCCACTGCTAGAGTCTTTCCTCACTGCCGGAGCCTTTCCTGGGCAGGGTGGTGGTAAGATTCCAGCAGCAGGATACTACACTAAAAATAGCAGTGTAGCCTGGGGAGGCACTGTTGGATATGTAGGGAGCAGTATGGAGTTTATACAGGGCTGTCCTTAGGATTTATGGTGCCCTAGGCGGGTTTATTAAACTGGTGCCCCTATGCCTGTCTTGCTCTTAGCAGCACAAACATAAGCTTACACTATTGGAAAACTTTCCACATGCATGTTATTAAAACCAGTTTAACTTAATTAAGCACACTGTAATGCTGATGGACTAGCACTAAAGAAGTAGCACTATAGAAAAAATTCTGATTGGACAGAATGATGCAAATAATATAATTTTTTTAATTTGTCAACATTTTATTGGAAATTTATATGAAGAGGTATTGAAACAAGGATTTGTTTTTAATTAAAAGCAATCTTTCTGGCTTTTTTGGCTGCAAAATCAGTAATAATGTCATCGTATGACAAAGACAAAGTGATGTCTTGTTTGGCTGCAAGAATAGCAAGACCAGTCAAGTGTTCCTGACTCCTTATAGAGCGGAGATAGTTTTTAATGAGCTTTAGTTTTGAGAAATTCCGTTCTCCTGATGCTACTGTTACAAGAATTGTCAGTAGAATACGAGTGGCAACGTACACATTAGGATATATGTCAACAAGTTTGCTGGTATGAGTAAACTGTACAATGTCCATCATTGATTTTGCATGTGGCAACAACTCAATTCTTTGTACAGTTCAAGTCCATTTAAATCAAAAAGATCGCTGTGCTTCAGGAGGCTCTCTAGGTCAGGGGTCGCTAACGCGGTGCCCAAGGGTGCCATGGTGCCCACAGGGGCCTCTCAATGCACCTGCGTACTGGCCGGCAGATGAGCATCTGCCGAAATGCCACCGAAATTCGGCATTTCGGCAGCAACGCCTCTGGATGACGCCACTTGCTGCCGATAAGCAGCGTCATCCAAAGGCGTCGCTGCTGAAATGCTGCCGAATTTCGCCGGCATTTCGGCGGATGCTCGTCCACTGCCATGGTCCTTCGTCTGGTGACCACCAGACGAAACAGGTTGGAGACCACTGCTCTAGGTTCTTGCACTTTGTCATTAGTTGCTCTTGTTTTCCTATTTCGTTGAATTTAGTCCTGCTCAGCCCACCTACCAGCTGAGTGAATGGAACCCCAGGCTGACAGCGGGTTGAGTGGCTCAGCCAGGGTATCAGCTGTTGGCCTGCTCAGCCTGCTGCCAGCCTGGGGTTCCTTGGGGGTCCCTAGGCCAGCAGTGGGTGCTGAGTGGGGCCGGTGGCCGGGACCTCGGGTGGCAATGGGGCAGCAGCCAAAACCCCAGAGCAGTGGTGGGCTGAGCCACTCAGCCCACCACTGCATGCCATCAAAAATCAGCTCGTGTGCCACCTTTGGCACATGTGCTGTAGGTTGCCAACCCATGCTCTATACACTAGTAAGGAGATGGGCATATTACAGTTGTTGGAGGGCTCTATTTAGAAGTAAAAGGGCTAGTGGAAAGTCAGTCAGCATTTTTTGTTTCTCTGATGAAAACTGGCCCACTCCCTTCCTCATACCAAACTTGTCACAAATAATTGTCAACAACTTAATTTTCTGTTTTTGGCTAAGATATTGATTTTTTTTTTAAAAAAAAATTGAAATTGAATTCAGGATTGTTAGCAAGCATTTTTGGCGAACAAATTTGTTAAATGACATTCTAAATGGCAACACAGTACTGCTTTCATGCTTGGTTCACTCCCCAGCCTGCTGGTTCAACAGCTGCAGTAGAGGAGGAGACAGGTGGAAAACCGCAGGACCCCAAAATCCACCTCTTGGGGTGCAGAGTGGCAACAGCAGCAGCAAACCCTCAGGTCTGATCACACGCCAATGGGCACCACCGCCAGCCCAACAGACCATGGTGAAGTTAGCACAGCATCTGATCTCAGGGACAGGGCACCGATGGAGCCACAGCAGCTTATCCTGCCCTGTGCAGCTCTCCCCGGAAGAGATGGATCGCTGCCAGCCCGGGGTAGAGACGTGCTCCCCAGCTAGGGTGACCAGATCCAGATGTCCTGATTTTTATAGGGTCAGTCCTGATATTTGGAGCTTTGTCTTATATAGGTACCAATTACCCCCACCTAGGGTGACTAGACAGCAAATGTGAAAAATCGGGATGGGGTTGGGGGGAATAGGAGCCTATATAAGAAAAAGACCCCAAAATCGGGACTGTCTCTATAAAATCTGGACATCTGGTCACCTTACAGGTGAGTTCCTTCCCCCACCTCTTCCCAGAGACCCCAGCAGCCAATCCCCTCCCTCAGACTGTGCTGCATTCGCTCTCCCTAGGACCCAGCAGCCCTGCTCTTACATGCTCCACTGCTTCCCACCTGTCTGGGCTCTCAGCAGAGCAGTGCCCCCAGACCTAGTGGTGCCCTAGGCGGCTGCCTGTTCTGCCTATAGCTAAGGACGGCCCTGGGTTTATACCCTCCGGGTTCAGGCATATCTTTTCTCTGCTCTCCTAAGCAGTGCCTCACCAGCTACACTGCTATTTATACCTGTGCTAAGGGGGTGTGCAGAGTATGTATTCTACATGCTGCCATGTGCAGCGTGCATTGTAGACATACCCTAAGAAGCGATGCATAGCCGTAAGCCTCTGGGGCAGATTGAGAAGGGGTGATGTCTCTCTGAGTGCCCTGGCAAACCTGGAGAGCACTTCTGCTGCTGCATCTTACCCAGGCGGGTGCAGCACACTCCATCATTGGGGTGCTGGACCTGCTATGAATTTGCTGCCAATTGTTTGCTCAGCTGTGCATGGAAAAGATCCTGCTGAAAGCCTGTTCTGTTATCTGTGCTTTACACAGCCTAATTGCTCTGCCAGGCTGAGTATTCCTTCTCCTTTTCCCACCACAAAGCACACACACACACACACACATATATATATATATATATATAAACACTAACTTTCTGGAGGGTGGCAGGATTGGTTTTAAAAGAAAAATAAAACAGCAGAAGTATAATTAACAATGAACTGGCTGGATCTTTGTGTTTGAAAGGCTTCCAGTTGAATCTAATTAATCCCATTGTTGATGTTAATGTGGCTCTTTTTCAAGACTTAAAATTTGATGCTCCAAGCAAATTTCTCTTTGATCTTTAGCTCTGAGAAGATTATTGATGTCTTTATCAATGCATTTGGATGCCTGTGGCTCATGTTTAGAGTGGGGCTGGGCTAAACAGGAGGTCGCCAAGAATAGCATGCTTTTGTGTTGAGAGGAAAAGAGAGCTGGGATGCTGGGAGGGGTCTGTTGTTAGTGGCCGACTGGAGCTCAGCAGGGATCCTGCTGGCTCTGTCTAAGGGAAATTTTTGTTGGGGTTAATCTACTAATGCTGCAACCTAGGGGGCATGAAAGTGGTGAAAAACCCAATAAAGGATGTGCCAGTCCTGTGGCCCAGTTTTGTCAACAGCCCAAGTCCTCCCCCATCCACTGGCCTGAAGACCCCCTGCGGTGCTTCCCTTAGAAGATAAACTGCAGGAGATCAATCTGCCCCCATTTCCGGTTGTTGATATTTTTCCTGTCACCTCCCTTGCTACTGATGAAAACGTTCTGACCCCTGCCCAGTAATAATCAGTGCCCTGATCTGCCCACCTAAATAGCTAAACTCTTTCTACACCCACCTAATAACTTGTCCTTGACCCTCCTCCTTGCCAAAATAGCCTTCCTCCAGATGTGCTCTGCATATTTTGGGCAGCTGCTCAATAGGCCTTATTTTGCCGAGAGCCCATGTAAACCTTGTGAAGTCTCTGCTCAGCTGGATAACACGAAGGACACACAGACGTGGTGAATCCAGCCACCAGCCTGGGCCTGATGGAATCCACTGATTCGTTAAGTCAGCTCTTTCATCTGACTACTAGTTGTAAGATGCCACCCTCCTTGGATGTTTGAAGAAAAATCTTGACCTCTCATGCTGACAGCCTGGGAACAGGGAGCTTTCATTGCAGTGGCTAGGGGAAATGGACTAGGTAAGGCCAGCTTAGAAACAGAGCGGGTAAGGCAGTAGTATGCATTAGAGACAGCATGATTGTCAGAAAGGTCTGGAATGCAACTGCTAAAAGGAAGAGCTGAGAGGGCATTTGTGTTTCCCCAGCTGGGCTCTAGCTAGCCTAGCACTAACTCAAAGCAAGATTTCAATGAAATGAAAAGTGTGCTCAGGTCTGTAGACTATATGAACGTTCATAATAGGAAAAGATGAAAGAGCGACATGGAACTTTCTGGCAAGACCATGACTGCAGGGCCAGGAACTTCTGGAATCTATTCCTGACTTCTCCCTTGACTTACTGTGTGACTTAGAGCAAGTCGCATTGCCTTTTTGTGCCTCAGTTTCCCTATTTGTAAAATGGGAATAATACTTATTGATTAGTTAACACTTTGTAGATATAAGGCATTTACAGTGCTTGTGTGTTTGTGTACACACACACACACAGAGAGTAATTATTAGATACTTTTTAAAAAGCCCTCCATCCATCCATAGTTGCAAAACCTTTCTTGCAAGGTCACAGCCTGTTCATTATGCAAGTAGATGTCACTTGTCTGCATTCTCACCTTGTGGTTGAGAAGTTTGAATCCTGCAGACAGACCTGAATAGTGGATCCCAGATGCAGGGCCAGCGCTTCAATTTAGGTGACCTAGGCGGTCGCCTAGGGCGCTAGGATTTGCGGGGGGGCGGCATTTTGCCACCCTTGGCAGCAATTCGGCAGTGGGGGGTCCTTCCGTGCTCCGGGTCTTCGATGGCAATTCTGCAGCGGGTCCTTCACTCGCTCCGGGACCCGCCGCCAAAGTGCCCCGAAGACCGGGAGCCACGGAAGGACCCCTCCGCCACAGAATTGCCGCCAACAACCGGGAGTGCAGAAGGACCTCCGCCTAGGGCACCAAAAACCCTGGCGCTGCTCCAGCCCAGATGTTTACTACCCTGGAAAATGTATCACCCAGAATTTGCCAGCCATTTGACTGCCAAAAACAGGTTGTAAGGGCTCTACCTGGCATCTCTTCGTTGCCTGAATGAAAGGGTTAATGGTGGAATGCTCTGGTTTTTGTCTGTGTTGTTTTTAGAGGATTTGTCTCTTCTCTTGTTCCATTTCTAGAGGTATGATCTCCCATGCTCTGTTCCATCACATGGTGCCAGTCACTCAGCTCTCTTCCATAGGTTCTCTAGGCAGAACCATGTAATGGATTGCAGGATAGTGGTAGATATATCCTGGAGGGCATTGTTCTTAAATGGCTCAATTGCTGTGCATTGGCTAAATGATCAAAGATGTGACCGGTATTACAGGGTTGGGGCACTCTGAGAAATTTACTTCTTTCATTATATTGTGGATTTTACCTGCCAAAAATAACCATTGGCCAAATTCTGCCTCAACTTTATACTGTCTGCAGCCCCCACTGGCTGCAAATTCTGTCTCATATTACTCAGACTCATATGATGATTCTCTATTTCACTTCCACCCACCTTCACTATAAAGGGCCAGATCCTGGCCCCCTGATCCTTCCTTTTTTTTTTTTTTTTTGGCTCCGCTGTTGCAGTACAAACAAGGCAGCCAAGAATTTTTCTGGTGTAGGGTAGTTCCCAGCAGATTTACAGCCAGTGCAAACTGCTTCTGCTTCCAAGCTTAGGGTACATCCCTTCAGACATGGCCTTGGAGGGCACAGAGCTGGTATACACTCTGCTTCATCAGTTTCTGGCCAATGGAGTGGTCCCTAGAGAACTGCAGCAGCTGGTGTAACTTAAAGCAGCCTTGTACTGCTATAGGTTATATCAGACTGAGAATTAGGGGAGCAGAAATATGGTGGAGGGCAACATTTCCCACCAGCTGGTGTCCTGCTCTGAATATACCTTGGCAAGACATGTACTTGGCCTCACAATTCATTTGGTCACAGAGCTATCTGCTCCACTGTTACAGAGGTTTGGGAATGGTCAAAAGATGCTGGTGGCATCTGAACGTGGCCATTGACCAACCCCGGTATACAGCAGCAGGGTCATACTGTATGTGTCTCAAAACAGGAGAAGAGATGCACCCGCCTAGAACAGCGATGTCATGTCCCAGAGCTGGTAATGTTTGGTATGAGGACAGAGGATTAAAGGCGCTCAGAGAATAAGGGCTTTTCTTGGAAAGGGTTGTTTCCTGCCAGTCAGTACAGAGCAGCACCGGTATCAGCCTGGCCCTTCCAGGGTTGTGGCTGCAGCTTGTGCTACTTGTAGAAGGAAGAGAAGAAGTGGTGGCGTGAAGAAGGAATGAGTTGGACATCCTGAGGGCCACATATGGGGCTGCTTTTCTGGAGTGGGGGAGAGAGAAACCACAGTAATGTCTGGGGAGGTGCAGTGCAGGGATCAAAGGGAAAAAGCTTTCCCTTCCCATCGTTTCCAACCTCAGGTTTGTCTTGCTATCGATGGGGGGTGGGGAGGCTGCGGGGGGTGAGAGATCAATATTTATAGTTCACCCTTCTTGCCAGAGAAGTCAGAGAGATGGGAGGTCAAACAGCTTTGCAGAAATGAATTGGTGGAGTGGGCAGAGCTAGAGGAGCTGCAGAGCTACTCGATGGATTATTTTATCAAGTGTGCAAAGGGCTGACATCTGAAAAAGCACCCAGAAGGTCAAAAGGCCACCGTGAATTCATGACATTTACACTATAAAGGTAGCTGCTTTTTATGATTAATATACAGGGACAGCCTGCTGGCCGCCTTTATAGACTGTGTAAACGCAGTGGTTTAACCCTTTATGGACCGTGGCTTTTTGCACCCTATCTGCCCCTTTTTAAGTTATTATTCATGATCCTGGACATATTGAAACATTCATATAGTATCTAAATTTGTGCTGCATTGTATGGACAAGCTATGTTCTCAGTCCTGGAGATCTTGCAATCTACATAAGACAAGACAAATACACAAGACAGACAAAAGGCAGCAGTTCAGGAGAGGGATTCATTATTGATGAGAAGAAGGGACAAGGGACTGTTTTAAAAGATAGGATTCAAGGAAGGCTGCAGGGAAAAGAAAGATGGTGCTTGGTACATAAGATCCATCACTGGATTGGATTTTGGGCACAGAACTGTACGCTAACTCTAAGAGTTCATGTCTCCTGCTTCTCAAAAGGTTATAGCTAAGGGGGCTGCAAAGATTTCAAAAGCCCGGCAAAAATTCGGTTTGCCATGAAAAAGCACCAATAAGTCACTCTGAGGGAAGGTGGATATGTGCCAGTTCTTTGCTGCCAGGCAGTTCAACTTTGTAGGTGAGCCTGTCTCTCTCAGAAATCATCCTGTTCTGGTAACATTGCCAAGGCAGAATGTAGGGGTGGGCTTGGATAGGACAGGGACCAGTACGCATTGCTCAATAGCATGGCCTCTCTGGCTAACCAGGTGGAGATCTTGATGCTTGGTTTGGAGGCATGATGGGTGGAGGCAGGGAGGTCACTCCAAGGAACATGGCACACAAAATGGGCTTTGTCTAAAGAATGCTGATGCTATTGATGCAAAAACTTACTCTGTAAGTGATCGGAGCTTAAGCTAAGGCATGACTGGTGGTAAATAATGAGTTTGCCCCCATCTTCTTCTTTTCAAAATCAAAAGGGTTAGTCATCTCCGGTGTAAATCCCATTCACTGTTACAGACTAGGGACCGAATGGCTAGGCAGCAGTTCTGCAGAAAAGGACCTAGGGATTACAGTGGATGAGAAGCTGGATATGAGTCAACAGTGTGCCCTTGTTGCCAAGAAGGCTAACGGCATTTTGGGCTGTATAAGTAGGGGCATTGCCAGCAGATCAAGGGATGTGATCATTCCCCTCTATTCGACATTGGTGAGGCCTCATCTGGAGTACTGTGTCCAGTTTTGGGCCCCACACTACAAAAAGGATGTGGAAAAATTGGAAAAGCGGAGGGCAACAAAAATGATTAGGGGGCCGGAGCACATGACTTATAAGGAGAGGCTGAGGGAACTGGGATTGTTTAGTCTGCAGAAGAGAAGAATGAGGGGGGATTTGATAGCGGCTTTCAACTACCTGAAAGGGGGTTCCAAAGAGAATGGATCTAGACTGTTCAGTGGTACTTGATGACAGAGCAAGGAGTAATGGTCTCAAGTTGCAGTGGGGGAGGTTTAGGTTGGATATTAGGAGAAACTTTTTCACTCAGAGAGTGGTGAAGCACTGGAATGGGTTACCTAGGGAGGTGGTGGAATCTCCTTCCTTAGAGGTTTTTAAGGTCAGGCTTGACAAAGCCCTGACTGGGATGATTTAGTTGGGATTTGGTCCTGCTTTGAGCAGGTGGTTGGATTAGATGACCTCCTGAGGTCTCTTCCAACCCTGATATTCTATGAAATACATTGACGTAATGTTTGTTTGGTCCAAAGCAGGGGCCGGCTCCAGGGACCAGCCAAGCAAGCTGGTGCTTGGGGCGGCAGATTCCAAGGGGAGGCATTCCGACCAAACCTTTTTTTTTCTTTGTTCTTCGCTGCTTCTACCGCCCCTGCAGGTTTTTTCCTTTGGTTTGCTGCTCGTGCCGCCCTGGAGGGGGTGGCGGCGCGGAGGAGGGGAGCTGCTGGGAGCAGTGCCAGGTCTGCAGCAAGCCCAGCATGGCAGCCCGCATCCTTCTCTGCCTGCCCCCCAGAGTGACTCGGAGCCGTCCCAGCAGGCGGCGCAGCATGAGGGGCCGCATGGTGAGCGCCTCGCTTAAGGAAGCCCTGGCCGCCCCCTTCTCTCCCCCCACTCCCAGCAGCTGGTGGGCAGGTAGGTTGGTTTCCCGCCCTCCCCCCGCCGTTTGCTGCTCCAGCTGGACGGCAGGTTGGTTTCCCGCCCCCACCCCCCGGCTCCTTTGCTGCTCCAGCTGGTCGGCAGGTTGGTTTCCCGCTCCCCTCCCTTGCTGCTCCAGCCAGCCGGCAGGTTGGTTTTCCATGACCCCCCCCACCTTTGCTGTTCCGGCCGCTGCGCAAGTTTGTTTTTTTTTGCTTGGGGCGGCAAAAAAGCTAGAGCCGGCCCTGGACCAAAGACAGTAGTTTAATAAACATATAGCCATGACAGACCTTCCTGTTTAATGGAAGGTGGCATTAGTTCCTTAGCTAAGGAAGAATCCAGGAAAAGCAGTGTGAAAAAAGTTTACATCAGCAACCGTTCTGATCTGGTGAGTAGCAAAGGACTTCTGGTTCCCCCACCATTTTGTTTTGCCTCTTTCCACAAAAAAGGAAAAAAAAAAAAAAAGATTTTGCTGGAAAGTTGGCAAATGCATGAAGTGTTGTGGGAAATGCTGCCAGAGTTTTCTCTGCCAACCATCCGAGTCCCTGGGTGGAAATGGTGACATTTGGGCCTAGTTCAGACATGAAAATCAGCTTGTCACATATCATAATGAGAGCAGGTCCTGCTCCTTTTGACTTCATTGGGACCAGGCTTGGCTGCTCAGCACTCTCACAGCAGGTTACATGTTCAACACGCAGTACAAGCATTATTCCTCACAACAGCCCTGATGGATAATAGGTGAATCAATAATGTGGTTAACCCAGCAATAGAGAGGATAAAGTTGGGATCTTCAAAGGCATCCAAGGAAGTTAAGCACCCAACTCCCATTGAATTGGGCACCTAATTCCCTCAGACAATTTTGAAAATCCCAGACTAAGTGATTTGGATAAGGCCACTCAACAAGCCAGTCTGAGGAGAATGGTTAAAATTCACAAGGGGCCTGACTCCTAGCCCTGTGCGCCTTCTACTAGACTGCACTGCTTCTCAGTGAATTAATGTAGTTGATTGCTTGGGTTTTTTAAATGGTTTTTCTATACTCAGAAGCTATTTAGGACTTACACTTGTAATGCCTTTTCCAGGAATTTATCCTACTTTTCAGGTATGCTTTCATGCCTTTATTTGACATTCCTTGCCATAGTTTTTAATGTTCAGAAGCTGACTGGTGAATTGTGTTTGTATAAACACCCTGCAAAAGATAAAACCTGTGCATTGAAGTGACTAATAAAATGAGCTCTTTAGAATTGATTAATAAGCAATATGGCCAGAGCATTTCTCTCAAATACAAAGAACACAAACAAAATACAAGAACACAGACCATTGTATCCAATGGCACCTGCTGAGATGGAATTCAATTTGTTTCCATTGGGCTGTAACAAAAATCTTTTTTTTTTTTTAATCTGCTCCCTCGATCCTTTCCTAAAGAAACCCAATTTCACAAATGATGCATAAGCAATTTAAGTCAATAAATATGTTCTTTTTTTGTAGTGTGTAATAATGGTTCCTCCAAGGAGCTACCCTGGCTTGCTGACTTGAGGTCCTGGATAACTAACAACTGCCCTACTTCAGGCAGGCAGTTTTTTACATACCCAATTGTGTTGGCCTGCAACTGAATCATTACTGGGTTTAATGCCATGGATTTTCTATTGGTTAGGAATAACTAACTCCTGATGAGATTCATCATGAGCAGCCTCCATGCATATTGAGGAGGGGAGCATTCAAAAGGCCTCTGTATGTCACAAGATGTTTCAGTGTGGATGACATGATTTGGAGTTTTCAGTGGTGGGTTTCATTATCTTAACTGCAGCCATTGCTGACTGATGTGTTCCAAACCTACAGGAAGGAGGAAATCAAAGCAAAGAGAGAGGAGTTTTAGTTTTACATATTTGCAATAATAAAGGAAACGAAGACATTAAATTCTCCTCTGCTGTGCTTTAGAGAGAAGCCTTTCTGCAGCAACCTGTCTATTCATATGAATTAGGATGGACCAAGAAATCTACAACTGGGAGTAATGAGATGGAGTTGAGCAAAGATGAAATTTAGGTGGGACACTGGCAAATATTTAGGCTTGATTTGGCTACCCTTACTGATGTTGGTTTCAACAGGTCTATATATGCAGTAAAATGCCACTTAATGAGATAAAAGAAGGTCTGATAGACCTTTAAACGTTAAAACCAGCTGATTGTAGAATAGTCATGGAATCCCCATGGTTATAAGTCAGTTGCATCCCTTGTAGTAGAGAGGAGTGAAAACTCATTTGTCAAGAACACACAGGAAGTTCTTCACTCAGGCTGGTGGACACCAAAAGACCCTGTAGGCCACCCTGTCTCTTTACTTTACAGACTGACTACACAGTTTGTGCTACCTATTGTCACCACACACTCTCCCTGACTCCTCATGAAAGGGACTGTGAATTGCTGACAACTACATGGACTCAGCTAAGCTGTCATGGGGGGATGTTCCTCCATTTGCAGCATCGAGCAGGGTGAAATACTTGATCTACACAACAAGTATTTTTGAATCTCTTAAGACTTTTGATCCTGTGATTCAAGATTGGTGAGCGGGAGTTTCTCAGGATGACTGACTAGACATTGTTTTGTGTGTTTATGCTTTCTGTCTCTAGTCCCATGGTCCTTTGCTCATTTTTTTTTCACTCTGCTTTGAAACCAGAAGCCTCTGACTGACAATAACTGCCTCTAGGCTCCCATACTAACTTTAAATTGCATTTGATTTAAGGATGTTAATATGTCAGGGGATGGTGACATTTACTTCTACTTGGAACCAGTCACCTCTTCACATTAACATCCCTTACTTTGGCCTAGTCCACAGGGACATAAGCATAACACTTGTACAGAGTTAATTCAGGAGAGGTATATGACAAAGGACAAGATGGACAGCATGTCAGAACACTGCAGTCTGCACAAGCATCTTTTTATGAACAGTGGTGACCCTTGTCTCATAGAGAAGAGAATTAGAAGAAGCCTGTCCCCATACAGAGTATATCAGTGTGCATAAATAAATCCCATGAATGGGAGCTTTGTCAATCCAGTTGACAAAGTTCATGGCCTTTTAGATAAGAAACCCAGCCAAAAGCACATTTTTCTCTGGTCCTTTTTTCATCATTAGACTTGATAGCTTGGTGATATACAACAAGTCAATGAGATGAAAACCCACTGTAGAAGGAAATTCAGACAAGGACCATAGAATCTTTTTCTCTTTCCCCCACTGCAACTCTTTTTTTTATAAAAACATATTTTTTGGCTCAGCCAACAATATCTACCTTGATATCCAGAAACTTGGTGTCCAGAGGACAGCAAGCACTGCAGTCCTTTTACAGTAAAAACTATCACCTGCCCTTATTTATATTTAGGGGCATCTTGGGCACAGAAAAAATCCTGGGTTATGAGTGTGTATATGATTAGGTCAGTGGGGAAAGATGATAGGTGATAGCCAGGAAGAGTAGTATAAAGATAGCTGCAGCGGCACAGGAGCCAACAAACAGAGTTGTAAACAGGAGAGTTTGAGTGGGACTTCTGTTGGAGGAAAAGGCATTTGTAGAGGCTGGTAGGGGCAGTGTGCTGGGAGAGAAACTGAGCCCTGCTTAGGGGGTAGGGCTTCTCTGATTAGGGGTCCTATAAAGGTAGCCAGCTAGTCAGGCAGCGGCACAGACAGCTAGCAAACAGAGCTGTAAACAGGGGAGTTTGGGGGAAGATTAGGAGAACTAGGCAGAGGAATGGACAGGCTAGTGTGTGGTGTTCTGGCAGTGTTGTGGTGCTCATTGGGGGTTTGCTTGCTGTGGGCAGCGGTGTTTTGGTTTGGTTTGTGTTTCCCAGACTAACAGGTCTTAGGTGAGAAGGCTATGACAGATACAGAGGCAGCAGTGCTAGTGATCCAAGCAGTGGAAGACACAATGAAGATGACTGGATGTGAAAGCTGCGGCATGTACATGATCCTCGAGGGGGGTACCTGAAAAGAGTTTTGTCTGCATGAAGGGCCGCCTGGTACAGCTGATGGAAGAAAAGATCTGAGGATTGGAGATGCAGGTGGAAACTCTGGTTGAGTTTAGAAGGGGGTTCGAGCAGATGATGGAGCAAAGACATGAGGAGGCTGAAGGGAAAAGCTCAGACTTGCAGATGAAAGCAGGACCAAAGAATTCTGAGGGGAGACTGCTAGGTGAGGAAAGTGGATAGTGGAAGCATGTGACTAAGAGAACCAGGGAGAGGAAAAGACGGGCTAGTGAAGGAGAAATAGAGCTCAGGAACAGGTTTGCAGAGTTGGAAAATGAAGAAGGGGCACAGCAGGTGGTCACTGAAGGTGGGAGGGCAAGGAAAAAGAGAAGAGCAGCTAGTTCTATAGGAAAAGGGGAAGAGTCAATGGAGATAACACCTAATATGAGCCCCAAGAGGATACAGGATGGGTTGCAAGGGAAAATACGAATTGAGAGAACTTGCAGCCAGAGGGAACAGGGGACAGAGCGGAGAATCGCACCATCACCAGGAAAAGGCAGGTCTACATGATTGGAGACTCCTTACTGAGAAGAATAGACAGGCCTGTAACCAGAGCTGATCCAGAGAACAGAAGGGTGTGCTGTCTGCCAGGTGCTAAGATACGGGATGTGGACATGAGGCTGAAGATGATCCTAATGGGAGCAGGAAAGAATCCACTGATTGTCCTTCAAGTGGGAACAAATGATACAGCTAGATTCTCACTGGAACGTATCAAGGGAGACTATGCCAGGCTGGGTAAGACGCTTAAGGAAATCGAGGCTCAGGTGATCTTCAGTGGGATTCTGCCTGTTCCTAGAGAAGGGCAACAAAGGTGTGTCAAGATTATGATGATCAACAGATGGCTCAAGCAGTGGTGCTATAAGGAAGGCTTTTGGGATGTATGGCCACCAGGAGGCATTCATGGACAGAGGACTGTTCTCTCGGGATAGACTGCATCTGAGTAGGGAGGGAAATGGACTTCTAGGATGGAGGTTGGCACAACTGATTAAGAGAACTTTAAACTAGGAATTTGGGGGAGATGGTTGGGAGATGTCCAGGTAATCTCCACACTGGATTTTAACATTGAGAGGGAAGAAAAACAAAGTAAGAGAGGATACAGCCATGGGTAGGAGAATGGACATAAGGAGGAAGGGTAGTGTAGATACCAGTCTAATAGGTGGTGCTGGCGGTAGAATGTCTGTGCCTAATCGGGTAATAAAGGAGCGAAGCCAAACAGCAAGAATTTAGATGTGTGTGCACCAATGTGAGGAGCCTAGGTAACCAAATGGAGGAACTAGAGTTACTGGTGCAGGAAGTGAAACCAGATATTACAAGGATAACAGAAATATGGTGGAATAATAGTCATGACTGGAGTACAGGTATTGAAGAGTATGTGCTGTTTAGGAAAGACAGAAATAAAGACAAAGGTGGTGGAGTAGCATTGTATATCAATGATGAGGTAGGCCAAAATGAAGTAGGAAGTGATGGAATCGATAAGACAGAGACTGTCTGGGCAAAAATCACATTGGGGAAGAAAGCTACTAGAGCCTCCCCTGGGATAGTGCTTGGGGTGGGCTATAGACCACCAGGATCTGATTTGGATATGGATAGAGACCTCTTTAATGTTTTTAGTGAAATAAACAGTAATGGGAATTGTGTGAGCATGGGAGACTTTAACTTCCCAGATATAGACTGAAGGACAAGTGCTAGTAATAATAATAGGGCTCAGATTTTCCTGGATGTGATAGCTGAGGGACTCCTTCACCAAGTAGTTGCTGAACCAACAAGAGGGATGCCATTTAGATTTGTGTTTGGTGAGTAGTGAAGACCTCATAAAATGGTTGTAGGGGACAACCTTGGTTTGAGCAATCATGAGCTAATTCAGTTCAAACTAAATGGAAGAATAAACAAAAATATATCTGACTAGGGTTTTTTATTTCAAAAGGGCTAACTTTCAAAAATTAAGGAAATTAGGGAAGTGGACTGGACTGAAGAACTTGTGGATCTAAAGGCAGAGGAGGAGGCCTGGAATTTCTTCAAGTCAAAGTTGCAGAAACTATCAGAAGCCTGCATCCCAAGAAAGGGGAAAAAATTCATAGGCAGGAGTTATAGACCAAGCTGGATGAGCAAGCATCTCAGAGCGGTGATTAAGAAAAAGCAGAAAGCCTACAAGGAGTGAAAGATGGGAGGGATCAGCAAGGAAAGCTACCTTGTTGAGGTCAGAACGTGTAGGGATAAAGTGAGAAAGGCCAAAAGCCATGTAGAGTTGGACCTTGCAAAGGGAATTAAAACCAATAGAGAGGTTCTCTAGCCATATAAATAAGAGGAAAACAAAGACAGAAGTGGGACTGATAAACACTGAGGATGGAGTGGCAGTTAAGGATAATCTAGGCCAGGCCCAATATCTAAACAAATACTTTGCCTCAGTCTTTAATGAGGAGCGTAGGGATAATGGCAGAATGACAAATGCGAATGAGGATATGGAGGTAGATATTACCGCATCCGAGGTAGAAACCAAACTCGAACAGCTTAATGGGACTAAATCGGGGGGGCCCAGATAGTCATCCAAGAATATTAAAGGAATTGGCACATGATATTGCAAGCCCATTAGCTAGAATTTTTAATGAATCTGTAAACTCAGGGGTTGTATAGTATGACTGGAGAATTGCTAACACAGTTCCTATTTTTAAGAAAGGAAAAAAGTGATTCGGGTAACTACAAGCCTATTAGTTTGACATCTGTAGTATGCAAGGTCTTTGAAAAATTTTTGAAGGAGAAAATAGTTAAGGACATTGAGGTCAATGGTAATTGGGACAAAATACAACATGGTTTTACAAAAGGTAGATCATGCCAGACCAATCTGATCTCCTTCTTTGAGAAGGTAACAGATTTTTTAGACAAAGGAAATGCAGTGGCTCTAATTTACCATGATTTCAGTAAGTCATTTGATACGGTTCCACATGGGGAATTAAAGACTAAGCTTGATAAGTTTATGGAGGGGATGGTATGATGGGATAGCCTAATTTTGGCAATTAATTCATTTTTGACTATTAGCGGTAAATATGCCCAATGGCCTGTGATGGGATGTTAAATGGGATGGGATTTGAGTTACTGCAGAGAATTTTTTCCTGGGTGTCTGGCTGAGTCTTGCCCACATGCTCAGGGTTTAGCTGATTGCCATATTTGGGGTCAGGAAGGAATTTTCCTCCAGGGCAGATTGGCATAGACCCTGGGGTTTTCTCGCCTTCCTCTGCAGCGTGATATGAGTCGCTTGCTGGAGGATTCTCTGCACCTTGAAGTCTTTAAACCATGATTCGAGGACTTCAGTAGCTCAGACATAGGTTAGGGGTTTATTACAGGAGTGTGTGGGTGAGATTCTGTGGCCTGTGTTGTGCAGGAGATCAGACTAGATGATCATAATGGTCCTTTCTGACCTTAAAGTCTATGACCCTAAAATATATTTTGGTGATAGATTGGGGCACTGGGAACAGGCCTTGGAATTAAAAATGGTTACTCATTGGTATACTTCCAAGTGTAGAACAAGAAAGATACAAGATTATAAATAGTACAGGTAGTTTAAAAAGGCACATGGAGTGGATTTCTTTAGCAAAGTACAAACTAACATTTTGGCAACCTCTGTTTCATGATTCTGCAGTGCCGATATAAGTAATTTTCAGCCTGATCCAAGTGAGATATTTTGTGTGAGCTGGAGGTACTGGATCTTGAGCAGGAAGGAGGACTAGCTAATGGTGAATCTGCCACCTCTTACTAGTCCTGGCTGTAACTGACAGAAGCTAAAGAGATTTATATAATACACTGGTACTGGCACAATATTTTAAAAGCACATGCTGACTCTTCTCTATAGTTTTGGTCTCTAGCCCACTTCGAAAGGCACTGATGTATCTGTAGCCACGTGGACCAAAGCCACTATACATGTCCTAGTGACTCTGAGTGAAAGCACTGACTCCCAGCTGAGGCAGGCCTCGTTGCCATAGCATCTGAATATTTCATCATCTTTACTGGATTTGATGCTCACGATACGCCTATGAAGTACAAAAGTATTATTCCCATTTTACAGATGGGGAACATAAAGTACATTAAGTGACTTGCCCAAGGTCATACTGTAAATCTGTGACTAAGCTGAGAATTTAACTGAGATTTCTTGTCAATCCAGTACCCTTTCCACAAAACCATCCTTCTTGTGGCCACTGTGGGGAGTATTGTACACTGTAGGAAACCCTATTAAAAAAACTAGACCATGGTGTATTTTAAAAGATTTGTTTAAACACTCATTGTTTAATAGGAGAGCCTTATATGCAAATATAAAAGATCTCCTTGATCCTGCTGCAATCTGTAGGAAAATAATAGCATCTGACAGGTGACCTAGTTTACATTCTGCTTACTTTACACTAAGTAACAACTGTAAGAGAACAGTGTGTTCAGAACGCTGCTGCTGCTGCTTCTCCCCTTTGATGCAAGTGACAAAGGGAAAACTATTATTTCTACAAATACAGGGTGTTCCTGCTCCACAGATAAACCAAGTCTGCAGACTAGCTATTGTCAACCTTTGCTAAGGTGTCTAGCTTAGGGTGACCAGACAGCAAGTATGAAAAATCAGGACAGAGTATGGGGGGTAATAGGTAACCATATAAGAAAAATTCCCAAATAGCGAGACTGTCCCTATAAAATCGGGACATCTCGTCACCCTAGTTTTAGCTGCATGATGCTTGTACAATGCCATTAGAAGCTCTTGTCATGTCCCAGTACACTGTGGTTAGAGAGAGGGCAAAGTTCTTAACTGCTTATCGCCTCTTAGGCTTTCACCTACCATGAATATCTCAGCACCCATTGGGAGCTGAAAGTGTTGAGCCTTTCCCAGTTCAGGGTCTTAGAAGACCTTGCAGAATCTTGTCTTAGAAATACTTTTGACTTTGTCCAGTATGATCCCATTTAACATGGATCTGTGGTTGTATTCGTTAACTATTCCTGGACATATTATGTACTGACAGTGGGGAAAAATTAGGTACCTACAATTTCTGCTAATACAATATTTTAGACTTTTATTTCATTTTTTTTAGTTGATTGCTGTTGCCACAGGGGCTCCTGTGCTTAGGGTTCTCTGTAGATTTGTATTCTGAAATGCTGTTAAAGTAGTTGCTTATTAATACTCTATATTAAAGTCTTCTAGAATCAAATCTTTTCTAATTAGTAATGTTTGAGTGCCTTTTCCATTATTCATTAGGGGAGAAGAAATGGGTTACTCCTTCACAGCCTCTTGCAGAGTGCAGAGTTATTAAGGTTACTCTGCTACAATTCAGGCAGCTCCAACTGCAATGGTAAATTTCCACTCAGATTTTCTGAGAAATTAGGGGGTGGGGTGGTGGTGCAATGTGCTTGTGCTGCTAATTCCTTTTGCATAGACACTTCTCTTTGCCCACTGGCCACAAACATGCCCACCTCTTCAGACACATTAAAACAGACATGCATTCAGACTGTGTATGTGTAGGGGTGAGACGAACATTCATGCACACATGTGGTACTCCACACACACAATATATGCTCTTCCTCAGAGCCATGACTAACCAGACATTCCCTTATTGTGCAGTCCCACAAACAAACACACACAGACACACACACAGATTTAAATACGCACATATATATCCGCTTTCACCTTCATACCCAACACACACACACTCTGATTTGGTACAGGAAATTTATCTCTTATTTCATTTCACAAGTAACAGGTGTTTTATCAGGGGAGGATGCATTAAAAAGAAATTAAGGATGGTAATAGGTGCTATGAATATCAGGCTTTTGACAGGCAAAATAAAATATTTAGGCTCAGGACCCTAAACCTAATTCCCATTCCATCCATAGCTAAACAGCAGCTAAAAACAATCATTTATGCCAGCGTATCTATTCTTGTCCTTACTGCTAACAATCATAGTCTGTCTGAGGAGTTTTCAACACTCCGTAGGTTCAGAGAAAGGGGAAGGAGGTCAGACAGGATGTAGTCAGATGTCTTCTTCTCAGCTCATGTATCACGTATAGTTCCAGACAGACCAGATGAAAAGCAAAAGAGGGTGGAAAGTTCCTCTCTTGGCAGAGATTAATAAATTGTTTCTGATGCCTTCAGTCTTCAGATTCTTGCCTACTGGCAGAAGCAATCCAGAGGGATAAGCAACAGAAGCAACGTTATGGGCACCCGAATTCTTTCTCTCTCTAAGGTCAAATGTGATTTAGGGTAGGCTTTCTGGTTCAGAGGAGAGAGGTTGTGGGGGAAGTTAATAAATATGTACTTTGTTTTCTTTTCAAAGCTGGAGATTTTCTGCCATTAACTGTTTATATCTATTCGGAGTGCTTCGCTACTCAGAACTGGAAACTGGGCTGTGTTCAAGCATTTTTAATGTGAAGGATCTCTGGAGACTTTGACTGGGGCACTTATTATGGGCGAATGCAACACTGATGCTGTGTGATGGATGGGAAGGGCATCCACCTGGAAGATTTGCTAGGTGTAGCACTTGTGCAACGCATCCTGCCTTCCACAGCTGCCTTCAACTGAAACCGGCTCATCATCATCTTCTCCTCCCGGGCAGCATGATCCCAACTCTGTTGAAGTAAACAGGATTCTCCTAGCTGACATCAGTGGCTTTGGCTCAATCCCTGGGAGTTTAAGGCCTGAGCCAAAGCTTGTTAAAGTCAGTTGAAAACAGATATAGTTGTGAATTTTTGACAAAATGTTTTTTCTTTGGAAAAATGCTGCTTTGCTGATGTTGTAATTCTTTGAAGGAAAGTGAAGGTTTTGACTAATTTCCTGTTTGGAAAAAATGTTTTTTTTAATTTTTTTTTGAAATTGTTCAAATTTCCCATTTCTTCATTTTCAAATTGAAAACTCTATTTTTGGGGTTTGAAACAACTTTTCAAATGTAAGTTTATAGTTAAATCAACACCAAATGGTTTGAAATGATCAAAACAAAATAGTTGGACCCAAAATGAAATTTCTTTGGATTTTTAGTTTGTGAAAATTTTCCAGATTTCAACTTTTTGTCCCATTTGGGATGGGGAGGGGCATTTTTCAACATCTTGAAAATGTTCATGAGCTGAGAGAACCATTTCCCTCCCAGCTCTAACTGAGAGACTCCCATAGACTTCAATGGGCTTTGAATAAGACCTTTAGGTTATGCACTTGTCAAGGGACACATTTTATTCAATGCTTAGTTAACTCCATGTTGCACTCTCTGTTGCAGATAACAACCCTTAGAAAGCTTGAAAATGAAATATATTTCCTTAACAAACATTTGCATATACAGCATATGCGTGCAAAGAGAACACCAGCTTGTTAGGGTAGGGTTACTCATGGCCACTGACCTGCACATGAGGGTTTATTAAGTGTGCTGGGGTGTGTAAATCTCACACTGGCAGTGACAAAGCTAAAGGGAGCCAGAAAGCCCAGTCAGCCCATTCTGTGACACCTGCCCCCAACAGGTAATTAAGGATTACACTCAGCTATGTAGAATTAGACTGGCTGGGGAGGACTTCAGGCCAATAGGGGGAGAAGATCCAGGAGAGAGATAATTGCAAGTTTCCTCTCTGGGAAGGGACACAGAGGTATCTGCAGGAAGGAACTTGTACCCTGGGACTGAACCTGAAGGAAGAGGGCAGCTGGGGAGAAGGAGACTCCTAAACCAGGCCTGGGAGAGGAGAGATTCCTAGGAAAAAGCCTTGAGGGTCAGTGGTTTAGGAAGAACTGGGCCCCAGGGAGAAAGCCCTGGGAAGCAGTGCTCTGTAATAATAGAGTGAGGAAGAACTTGGCAGAGCCTGGGAGATGAGTGAAGAATCAGTGTAAGATTGACTGTAGGAAGGCTGGAAGAGCTTTTGTTCTTTTGATTTCTGAGTTGGGACATCGTTACCCTAGAATGGGTGGAACTCTTACTGAGACCTGTCTGGAGGCTTACGTCAACTCTCAGACCACCAAAGTCCAGAGGAGGAGGGTGAGGCAAAGAGGCTGCAATGCTGGATCTTGCTATGAGGAGATGCTCTGGGACGGTGAGACAATGACAGTAAGTTAGTGCTATAACCCTCTCTTCACTCTCATTTGATGGGTTCTAATTTCATTTACCAGTACATGGTGGGGAAAGTGGTCTTTCTAGAAGATTCTGATGTTAGTGTTCTATCATCCACTGATGAAGTTCAGTTTGAAGTACTGCCCTCAAAATATTGAATTCCTACCCAAACCTTACTTGAACAACCTTTAAGATGATCACCTTGATCCATTTCTGCTTTATCACCAAATCAGTCTTGTCCCTTGAAAATACCCCAAACAATTAGCTTGTGGCAAAGATGCCAATAACCAGGCTGATTACTTGTGGCTTTGGGATTTTTTTTTAGTCATTCAGTGGTGAAATGATTAAACTGAACAAAGAACAAATGGGTCTCAACTGGCCATGTATAAACTTATGCTGGAAATTAGGACCATGTTTCTATCCATCAGACAAGTTCTGGAATGGCCTTTTCAATAGGAGTACATGGAATTGTGATGATTTGGGGGATCTATCTGTATAAGTGAAAACATTAAAAGACAAATAAGGTGGTGTGTCCTTGTAGGATTTGTTTTTTATTATTATTAATGTAACCATTGTTCTTAGGATACACAGGCCATCATTTCCTGTCTGAGCTGGATGGAAAATTTGCTGCTCTTAAATAAAATGGCTTAAAAATGAGGTGGCGAGAAAGTTTGTCCTCTGCTCTTTCATGAGGAATATTGCAGTACAAGCCACTATATGAAACATCTATGTATGTTGAATTTTGATCCCAATGTTCATTCAAAGCTCCCTGAATGTTTCAGGGTCAGTGGATTTGTTCCAGCTCAACTTGGCTGAAAATAAATACCAGTAGGGTATTTTGCAGTTGATGCTTAGAAGCTGGGCTCTTGGGTTTATATCTGATCTCATGAGAGTGAAAAAGAGGAGAAACTCTATTAAAGTCAGTGGATTTACAGCAGTGTGAAAATGGTGTGACTGAGATCAGAATCAGGCTAGAGGGTGATTTTAGGAAATACGGACGTCCATTCATGATTGTGTGCAGTATTGTTGTAGTCATATTGGTTCCAGAATATGAGACACCCAAGGTGACTTAGGTAATATCTTTTTTTTATTAGATCAATTTCTGTTGGTGGAAGGTACAAGCTTTCAACCTACACAGAGTTCTTCAGGTACAGGGAAAGAAATAAGAATATCTGATGATTGACAAGGTAGCCTTGTGATTTTGAGTTAATTATTTGACAATAAATAAAAAGTGACCATTATCTGCAGACAGCAATTACTTGTCATACAGAACACGCATGACCACTGTCATATGTCCACTGGACACCTATTTTTGATCTTTTGGACATGATTTTCAAAAATGTTCTCACAAAGCAGTTTTACACAGATGAGGCATGCAATTTCTTAGTTTTTTTCTATGGAAGAAATAACAAATGAATAGACTTGACCACTTCTTTACTGGTAACACAATCAGGTACACTGTTGACACACTAATGGAGACCTTCCCAGTGCTCCAATGAAACCAGATAGAGCACAGTCAAGCACTGTGAAAGTTCTGCCCATCTCAGCTTTGCCACTGCACCTCTCTCCTGACCTAGAGCAGACCTCTAAAACTTCAGTCCTGGAGTGCCACAAAGCATTTTGGGTGCATCTCAACCCTTGCCTGGAGCAAATTCCTGACAGTTAGGTCCTGAGCCTGTCTTGACCACAAACAATCAATCGAGCCAAATAATGCAGAAAGATGTGTTAAATGTAGAAAGACGCATAAACTGGACTTCTAAGTTGTTGATAATCTTTTATTTCTTCAGATATCTTTCAAGAGATCGCAGGAGTGCTTTTTCTCTTTGTAACTGATTATATGATCTGAGAGAAACCAGGTAAGAAGGGAGAGAAGAGAAACCCAGAAAGACTTTCAGTGTGTTTGTGCTCTGAAGAACAAAGGCATTTTAAGTTCCTTTGTGGGAAATTTCTACATTCTTCCAAAGATTTATTTTGTTTCTGTATTAGAGAGATGGGGGTGAGCTGGAGTTTGGCTCTAGAGCTGAGCTTTCTCAAACCTCAGTGGTATTTAGACTCTGGGTTTTGAGTTTAGACTCTGGGTTTTGAGTTTAGATACATTACAGAGGTAAGACCCTCCATGTGTGTTTGTGGGGGGAGCGGGGGAGGGAATAGGGGGTGAACTTCATATCCAGATTCAAAGTTTTCCTCCAGTTTCGGGATGTTTGGGTATGGGGGTTTGGTTTGGAACCATCTCTAAGCTCAGACTCAGACCAGGCAGAGAGAGAGAGTGAAACTTCTGTGAGTTCCAAATGCCTTGATGGCTTGTTTTCTGAGGTCATTCAGGCAGAGAACAGCAGTGAGTTCATGTTCAGGCCAAAGACCAGTGGCTCAAGACTCGGATCTATTTTTAAAAACAGGAAGAAAATCCCAGCGAAGAAGCTTGTCCATAATCCAAGTTCCTAATTTTGCAGGCTCTTCAGAGTTCTAACATGACTGAAAATGGCTTAAATTCTCAAGGGATAAGTGTCTTAGAAATAATATGCTAGATAGAGCAGGCCTGCTACTCCTATTACTAAACCTGCTGCCACTGAGGGCAGTTTAGCAAAAGCAGACTTAATTGGTGTTGCACCAGGGAGGATTTTGGCCCACTTTAAGTCTTAAGCAAACATTGACTCTGCTTCTGCTCACCATCCATACCTGCTAAGTAATCAGCACAATTTCCAGTGGCAGCTTAGTTTTGTCCTTATGCGAAGGCACCATCCCTGGATTGAGAACAGCCTACAGGGTTCCATTGTTCAGTCACTTGTAGCATTTCCCCCCTTTGAGGAAGAACAAAGGTAGTGGGATAGATTTCAATAGTCCAGTCTGCCTTCCAGGAATTCCTTTCAGTGGAATCTGTTGATTTATTCCTAAATGACTGGGACTTTTTGACAGGTCTTCACGACACCGTTTCAGTGCCTCCCTACCAGCATCAAACCTTTTGACTGACTTCGATGTAAATCTCACCAGAGGAGTAGCCATTAGCTAGCACTGATATATGAGCTTTGAAATCCTTATTTGTATAGTTCAGGATGTAAAATCTATGCTCATCAAAGCAGACTTACTTGCAGTACAGATTTCCTAGCATGGATGCAGTTCAGAAATAAAGCTTGTGAGAAAGTGTGTTGCCCCCAGTCTACAAACTTTGCTAATTCTTGGGGCAACCTTTGCACTGTCACTTAAAATAACTGATTTGTAATATGGATACTGGGATCTCTCAGGCTTGACAAATGAGCTTTCAGGAAGGTTCTGTGCACAAAGAAAGCCCTCTGAAGTTTGCATAATAACCCCCAGCCACGGAGTATCTTTCATAGATGTCTTTAAAAAATTACGGTTCTGCTTCTATGCACAATGAGCAAAACATGTACTTTTGGGTTAACAAGCCTTTTATCTTAGATCTAAAAACCTCAGCCATAAGGAACAAAAGTAAAGCCTCCAGGACAGAGCACTGTGTGTGTCCTCTGTAACAGGCTCAGTCATATGTGAGGATCAAATAGCTGCTGATCTCTGTACAGGTTGCCCATATGAGGAAAAGGTGGATATAGGGACAGTCCTGATATTCAGGGCTTTTTCTTATATGGGCACCTATTACCCTCCACACTATGTCCCGATTTTTCATACTTGCTATCTGGTCACCCTAAGGCCAGCTGACTCAGGCTCATGGGACTCAGGCTAAGGGACTGTTTAACTGTGGTGGTTTAACTGCGGTTGCACCCAAGCTCTGGGACCCTCCCAACTCACAGGGTCCTAGAACCCAGGCTCCATATATAAAACATACATACAGTATTGTATGTTTTATATAGGGCATTGTACTCCAATTTTAAGATATATTAGAACTATAAAATGTACCTGCACCCAGAGGCTGAACTAATCTATAAATGATAAATCTGACCCCCTACTATATACAGCATATGGCACAATGTATAAAATCTTAAACAATCCTCATGATTGTTATTTTAGGTCCTACCCTCACATAAGCCCCATTTACTTCAGTCTGTCTGGCTGCAGAGAGCAGCTTGCAGAAGCAGGGCTGTAGCCAGTATACAACACATGGTTATTTAAGATGTGGCATGGTGGACTACAGGCCGGATCCTCCCCTGCCTTGCACTCTGTGTCATCAAAGTGTGCAAACAGAGCCACTCTGATTTGTTGTGACCAGCTGCCAACTTGACCAACTCACTGTGTATTGAACTAGGTTTATCAACAGCTACAAGCAGGAGTCTCTACAGCTTAAGCTAAAGAGTTAAACTCTTGCACCTAAGACTATAACAGTCTCACTGCACCTAAGACTATAACAGTCTCACAGCCTCTGTTAATTGGGTCTAGGGGGGGATGTGTAATACACACTGATCTGTGTGGGTTACACTTGCATGTTATACTCCTTTTGCACAGGTGTAAATGATGAGGTGCAAAGCAGAAAGGAAGCGGGGCCTACATGTTTTGAATATAACGAAAACTGGACACTTTATTAATGCTTTAATGAGCCTGAATGGATCTTTATTAATATTCTACAGTATATATTTAGGTTTGCGCTGTTACTTTTTAGGCTCATTTGAATATCTTGAGGAAGAGGCTACTTTTCCCTGTACAAAGTAGAGTGTGACTTTACACACATTTCTGAGTGGACCCTACCCACTTCTGCTCTCAAAGTATGTTTTCTTTTTATTAAGTCAGTGGAGAGTATCACTTGCCCAATTGCAGCAAATCTGCAGCCAGATGTCAGCTCTGATTCCATCACTACATAACTAGGACAGAGAAAGGACAAATAGGTTACTCTGCACTTCAGCTGTGGGAAGAATTAACTTCGCTCTTCCTTACAGCACCATCTGGGTTTAGTGAAGTTAATTCTCCCCTGTGCCCGGAGTTCATTCCCGTAAATAATTTTGTTTTGCAAATGCTGTTCCTTCCTTTTTCTAATTGATACATAATGGCTGACTCCTTGATCTTCTCCTTCCGTCTTCCTTAGTCCATCTTTAATCGCTCTCTTAAAATGAGAAGTTGCATGAACAACTGCCAGAGCCAATGTACAGTGTTTAATGCATGTTTTTAAATATGCAAAATTAGAGTGCTGAGAGTTCCTTGGTTGGAATGATAGCGAAGGAGTGTGACCTACTGCTAAGAGCAGTAAACTGGGAAACAGGACTCCTGAGTTTTAGCCTTGGCTCTGCAATTTGACTGGGCTGTGGATTTGGGCAAGTCATTTAACCTCTCTGTGCTTCGTTTTTCCCTCTGTAAAATGAGGAGTGTAAGCAGTGGAATAGATAGTTAGCTAATATTTCCAAAGTGTTATGGCCCAGATCTTCAAAGGCATTTAGGTGCCTACCTCCCACTGATTTCAATGAGAGTTAAGCAGGGGTGTAGCCATGAGTGGGCCGCAGCCCACACACTTATCATCCAGGCCCACCCAAATCTGAGCAGGGGTGTTGTGCTGCCACAGCAGCCCGAAGTGTCATTTGGGCCCCTGAAATCCAGAACCCAGCTTTGTGCCTGTCCTTCAGAAAGCTATGCTCCAGCAGCTCTGCTTTGCCATTTTCTGAGCCGCCCCATGCACGTGCCCAGCTTGGGAGCCCTGTATTTGGGGGAACCAGGGCTAGGAAGAAGATGTGGCATCGGGGGAGAAGCTGGGCTAGCACAGTCTGTCATTGCCTGTCCAACCGAAAGTTGGGGCCCACCCAAATTTCCACTCCTAGCTACGCCACTGGAGTTAAGTGCCTAAAAACGCTTAATGATCTGGGCCTATTCAATGAAAGGCTCTAGAGGAGTGTAAAGTGTTACTGTTGCTTTGTATATGGCTGTCCTTGAAAACCATTCCTAGGTAACTTCAGGGCCTTCACCCACAGTACTGAGTGATACAGCCAGGCTCCATGAACTGCCATGTTTGCCTGTTATCTAACAAGCTTACTTAACTGTCTTAAAGTTAGTGTATAAAACATTGAAATATTTTCGCACCATGAATACTGTCTGCTGCCATACATCCCATCACAGTAGTTAAGATGCACAGAGCGGGAAGGGCTCTCTGTCCAAAAGACAGGAGGCGGGGCCTTTATTATTGGAGGCTGCAAACCTGGAGTGTTAACCTCACTCAACACATGCCCATTTAGGGCCCCCTTCTGGGTGAGGCTCACTGAAGTTACTAGAGCCAACTAGTGGAATGCTGTGAATTTGACCCAAGGTATTTTTTTGTTGCTGCAGTGAATTTTATTTTGCATGTTGGGAGACAGGTGGCGTGGTGTGATGTTGCATTATTTCCTTCATTAATTGCTGTCATGACTGATTTAAAAAAAAAATAAAAATAAAAAAATAAATAAAAAAGTACCCCACTAGGTTTCAGGTTTTTGTGTCATGCCACCAAAAGTCAAAGGGAAACCACCATCCTGAATTCAGATGTTGGCAGCATAAGGAGAAAAATTATTTACAAATATTGTTTTAAAATATATTCCTGTGGGTGTCTGATCTTCTGCTGATTCTTACAAACTTTTGCAGTTCACCTTTTAAAGGGCATGTATTCTGAAACCTGTGGATGTGTAACCAGACTTAGGGTTTTAGATGGATTGACTGCATCATGTTCTGTATTTGACCCAGCAAACACTCCATATTTCTTGAAAGCCTTGTAACAGCTGTCCTGCGGAAGGTAAACAAAGTATGACTGAACATATGTGGATGCCTCTGAGTCTGATCTATCAAAGATGCTGTTTTGCAGCCTTAGGAGGGTTCACAATAGTGGGGCTGCATTCGCTTTTCCTTTCACTAAATTTGTCTCTGTCTATAGGTTATTTGCCTCCCTGTAGAAACCTGGGCTCTTTTATATGCAGTAGTTAGGGGTTTTTGGATTTTAAAATGCCAAGTGTTAACTGTCCATATGGAAATAAAATTGGGTCTTGAAACATACATATGTATAGCTAGCTAACTACATACATATGTAAACATATCTATCTAGCAAAAACAATTTTTGTTGTCTTGTAAATAAGGCATAGAACTGGGAATGAGGGAACCTGGGTTCTTTTCCTGGCTCTGCCACTGATTTTCTGTGTCACCTTGGACAAGTCACTTCACCCTTCTGTGCTTGTATTTCCCCTCCTGCCTGTTGTGAATTTCATTATTTATACTGTAAACTCTTTGGGACAGCAAATCTCTCTCACCATGTGTTTGTACGCTGCCTAGCACAAGGGAGGCCCAATCTCAGTTGGGGTCTCTAGGTTATACTGTAATATAAATAGTAAGAAGAGCAGCAAGCAAAGTGCCTAGCTCATGCAAAAGGTTTCCTTGTGTTCAAGAAATCTGTAGTGTGCTCATGTACCACTGAATGTAATACAAAAGCCTACATGATGAGCCAGAGTTAGTATTGGAACACGGGATCCCTGCCTCTTAGCTCCATGCTCATGTCTCTGCCCCATACTGATTCTAGTTCTATGCTGGCTTTCCTCTTGGATGCTGAAAATATATTTTAAATAAGCAGACTAGGATGCTTTTATTTATTTATTTATTTATTTGTGTTTAGCTGAATAGTTTAAATGATATTGAAATTGTTCTACTTGGTGAGGTAAGAGCAGTGTTTTCCAGCTGGGATTCAGGAGACTGGTTCCTGTTGGGATAGCTTAATTATGTTTTTGCTAATTATCTTCATATCTAAATCTTAATTTATTTAGCTTTAATGAAGTTGCTCTAAGTCTGAAGCTTTCAAGCTATTATTTCTAAACCTTGCTCTTTATCTCTGTTCCCGCTTCTTATCCAGCCCCAGATTGGAAGTGATAGAAAGTTCTTGTTCTCTGGCTGTTATGCGATGTGTTGCTGGCTCTCAATCCAGTGCCTTGTGGATATCTGTTTACATTGCAAAAGGTACTGTGAAAGGAAGCCTTCGCTGGTTCCCCAGGGAGAACTGGATATGACATTCTTCAAAGCCCATCAGTTCTGCTGCTTGCACGGGCTGGAGTGGTTTTATAGAAAATGATCAACTCTTTATTCTTTACACAGTCTGTAGCCCCTAGATTGCTGTTAGTCACCTCAGAGTATTGTGTAGGGTAGATGACACCATGTCAGCCCACTTTGTTGGGTCAATTTTAGTAGGCACCCAAATTACTGGAAAGATTTCAGAGAAGAGAAAGAAAATGAATGAAGGGTCTGATTAGTAAACAGAGATTAAAAGAACTAAATGTTAGGTATCTTGGCTAAGTGACCGAGAGAAGTCACAGTGACTGTCTACAAGTATTTGAAAGGTTTATACAAGCACCAACAGGAATTGTTTAGTGTGATCCAATGAGGGTGTATTGAGAAGCAATGGCATAGCATTAGGTAAAGAAAAAAATCTCCAGGCTCATCAAGAAACTATTCTTAATAGTGAAATCTATTAAGAATAGTCTTCCAGGGAGAAAGATGAACTCCATTGTTGAGACATTTTATGGACTGGGAAAACAGTTGGTAACTCTACTTTAGGGAACAATCTTGCATAAGTAAGGAACATGGGCTAAATGAGCAGCAACAGGTCTTTTCCTCTAATTTCACTGATTCCATGCTTAGTTGAAGACTAATAAAGATCAAAATATTTCGGGTATCATGAATGGCTAGTGTTTTTGGTGTTTGAAGTCCCTGTCACTAAAGAACATTGCTGCTATTGCTGGGAAAAGAAATTAGAATGAAATTTCATCTTCTCATTATTATTTGTTTCCTTTTCCCAAAACAGAAAACACCATCTACAAAGACTGCAACTAGCAAATAGTATGAATAATTCATTCTGTCTAATTTCACACTATTTCAGCTTCTTTACTGGCTTCTAATTAACATGTGTAGATTATTTAAGGAAGAGAAAATTGCTTTTAAATGAAGGTAAGGGTAAGCTGAATATCCCCGTGTATAATGTGAGATGATGTCGTCTTCAGGACCCAGCTGTGCTCATGAGCTTCCAAGGGGTTTTATGTTGAAGAAGAAAAGCTTATTTGTTTTGATGTGTGGACTAATGACATCACTGCAGAAACCATGAAATGTCCAAGATTGTGTGCAGATCAGAGTTTTAAAGTTTTCTATTTCACAAGCCTGCCAGGGCAGCAGAGACAGAATGCATTAAAGCGAATTAATGTTTTACCTCAATTCTCAGTTTTAAAGCTGAGAATTGATTTTTGTGTAGAGATTGGCCCTTTCCCCTTTCCTACTGTCAACAGAGAGACATCTGCATAGACTACAAAGGAAGTTCATGGTACTTTTGTCCACTATCTTAAGAAAAGTGTGTTTAAATAGGTACATTTTGCAATTTGTCTTTAAAATTCAGCTAACTCAGCCTTTGGTTGACAGTAGAAAGAATGAATCCCAGAGTCACGGACTAAGCCATTACTTCCGAACCCAGGACTCCTGAGCTGAAATCTGAGGCCCTAACTGATCTCAGCTATCAGGATGATTGGTGGGTTCTCACTGACCCAAGAGCATTTCTCTTTCTCTAGGCCCTGCATTACAGAAACTTTTCTTTGACTTAGGAGAGCGGGATGGGGAATGCCCTTTGGAAACATCAGGAATTTTTCAGATGAGTTAGAGTAGTTGCTGCAGATTGACTGAAAATGAACTTTCTTTCCTCACCTGCGAGCTTGAGCTCTCTACCTCCACAGTGCTCCTAGCTCTCAATGACCCAGGGAACAGCAGCCAGAGTTCTGAGGCCAGAGTTCATTTCATTTCTGACACCTAGGGAAAAAGCATATATTGCGCCTCTTGCTTGTAATTTACAAATGTCTTTTTGCCATGATACAAGCGCCACAACTTGGTAACGCCCAAATGTAATGAGTTCCCCCAACCTTTAGAGGCACATTCATTCCTAGCCATTAGAAATAACCTTCTTGTAAATGTATTCAGGCAGTCAAATGGCTTCTAGAGCTTCTGGGCTTTGGTCCATCTCTTTGCAGTGTCTATTCTAGAGTGCATGTGCTACTCTCTTCTGTCGGTTAGAATGCCAGACCTGCGCATGTGTATGTGGTCGCCACTTTCTAAGGACTGTCCCACAAATACGATATAAGCCATAATACTTATACTACACCTAATGGGGAATCTCTTTCTGCTCAAGTGTTTTGGGGCTTTTTTTGGACAGGAAGGTGAATTCTGTCCTGACGTATGTAGTCCACGTGGCCATGCTGGATAAGTGAGGACAGAAAACTCTAGGCAGCCATAGAATTGTTACACTTATCAGACCTTCTTTGGGCTATTGTGAAAAAAAGAAAACCTGCCCACACCATCCAAAAGGGAGTGAAATTAGTAGTAGTGAGCATTGGTCCAGCAGCTGGCCAGTGATTTCTGAATTTGCCTAAAGGTTAATAAGATGGCTAATTATAAATAAATTGCATTCCATAATTAAAAAGATAAGATCCAAGTCATTTATTGTATCTTCAAATAAAGTTATACCTGAGGGTTGGGTTTTGATTGTTGCTAAAGGAGATTGTGTTTATCAGATTACTAGCAAATGCACTTGCAGGCTGATTAGTTAAAATCTAAGGAAATGGGAAGCTATTTATACAGAACAGTTCCTATATTTCCATACTGTTAAATAAAAGGCAAGATAATAAAATTCTCATTAGGCTGCTGTGGTTTATTTCTTCTCTCTCTCTCTTTGTTAAAGGAAACATTTAAAACTACCAACAAGCAATGACAAAACTTGAGATATTTCAAGGGCTTAATTATTGTCTGTGAATATCTTGCCAGACTCCATGTCAACTTTTGTAAAGCTTTTACCTGTCACAAAGTGTGTGTATGATGCTCCCTTCATTAAAAGTCAGCTGCATGATCAAAAGGGGCTGTTGGTGTGCGAATTAGAAAATGTTAAAATGATAGCCGACTACTCCCATTGGTTCCAGATTACTGAAGTTTTATTGCACCTACTACTACATCCTACTCTGTATGTAGATCAGAACCATAGGGGGACTAGTAAATATAAATAATGAGCAATTTTGTCCTTGTCCCCCCATATTTCCCCAGTGGGAAAAAGCCTTATTGTCAGTAGAAGTCATGATGATTATTGATTAGGATGATATTTACAGTAGTGCCTAGAAGCCTTGACTGGGGCCTAACTGAGTTGGGCATTATATGTGGTAAGAAACAGTAGCCTGCCTCAAAGAGTTTATGATCTAAGGCCCTAATCCTGCAAGAACTTATTCACCTGCTTGCCTTTCTTCTTCTACATAAGCATGTGCGTAAATCCTTGTTGGATTGGGGACAAGACAGGCAAATGATGGGAGACAGAAAGTAGTGTTATCCCCATTTCACAGATGGGGGAAGTAAGGCACACACAGAGCTTGATTTGACCAAGATCAAACAGGAATCTGTGGCAGAGATCAGATCTGAACCTTGTTTTGGGGAAGAGAAGGGAATAATGCTGACTGAAAGTGTGGAAAGGTTTTCATGAAATATTTTGTGTGTTTATTTTGGAACATCCAAAATTTCAGATGTTCAAGGTTAACACTAGAGATAGGAAAACACTGAGGGGGAAAAAAGTGTGTATTCATTTTAATCTTTAACCAAATTTACTGTAGGTTCCTTTTGAGTTTTGCTTTTCGTGAATATTCTAGCTAACACTTGGCTGAAAAGAATGTTCACAGCAATACCAAATTTTAGGAGAATATTGGAAAATGTTTGCGGAAAATGAAAGCTAGCTTGCTAAGTAGGTGGAGTAATTTTTCAGTATAGTTACATTTTGTATAGCTAGATCCTCAGCTGGAGTAAATCAGTATAGATCCATTGACTTCAACTGGGCTAGATTAGTTTACATTAACTGAGGATCTGCCCCATTATTTTTAAATAAATTGCATAATTAACATTACCAGGAATATACAAATAGATGAGGAATGTATGGTTAATTTTCCTATCAGACACAGTGGTATGTATTTCTCAGCTATCACGATAAAGGGAATATAATAGTAGAATATAGGCCAATTAGACAGAATGCATCAATTGTCAGCCTTTATCAGTTTAGCTCAGTACAAGTCTACTTGTTTAGAATTAGTACTAGTTTTTCCCCCTGCCACTATTATTTCAGGAATTAATTGATTCAGTTATTGCATCAGTGAGTAAAGGTATCCCCTTACAACAAATGGGAAAACAACATCAGAACTACACTAAGAACACAATCACATAAACGAAGACAAATGTTAAATGTAAAATAGAAAATCTATAACATTGCTTTCCTCAGCACTGCAACCTCCTACCACTTTTTGTTTTCTTTTACTTCTGGGGAAAAGGCCCCAAAAATGTTTTAATAACTAAAACTCATAAGTATCTAAAAGTTTTGGGGACACTTCAGAAGCATGTGAGATTTTGCTCATTGGCCCTTGCATTGAGGTTGACACACCTCACTTAAGCAAATGGAGGGGGCCCAGGAAAAATCTTTACTTGGGTTCTGTAGAACTGGATGAACTGATTTTTCTAGCTCAGGGGTAGGCAACCAATGGCACGTGTGCCGAAGGCAGCACGCAAGCCGATTTTCAGTGGCACTCACACTGCCCAGGTCCTGGCCACTGGTCCAGGGGGCTCTGCATTTTAATTTAATTTTAAATGAAGCTTCTTAAACATTTTAAAAATCTTATTTACTTCACATACAACAACAGTTTAGTTATATATTATAGATTTATAGAAAGAGACCTTCTAAAAACATTAAAATGTATTACTGGCATGCAGGGCCGCCCAGAGGATTCTGGGGGCCTGGAGTCTTCGGCGGCAGGGGGCCCCTGCTTCGGCAGTAAGTTGGCGGTGGGGGGCCCTTCCGTTATGGGACCTGCCGCTGAAGTGCCCCAGAGACCCACGGCGGGGACTCCCCCACCTCTGAATTACAGCCGAAGCGGGACCCGCTGCCGAAGTGCCGCCGGGTCTTCGGTGGCAATTCGGCAGTGGGGGGCCCCCGCCACGGGTCTCCAGGCACTTCAGCGGTGGGTCCCAGAATGGAAGGGCCCTCTGCCACTGAATTACTGCCGAAGACTTGGCGGCGGGTCCCGCTTCGGCGGTAATTCGCCGGCGGGGGGTCCTTCCGCAGTCGGCGAAGACTAGGAGCGGAGGAAGCTCCGGGGGCCCGGGTCCCCCAAGAGTTTTCCGGGATCCCCGGAGGGAGTGAAGGACCCCGCTCCAGAGGCCCTGAAAAACTCTCATGGGGGCCCCTGCGGGGCCTGGAGCAAACTGCCCCTCTTGCCCCCCCCCCGGGTGTCCCTGCTGACACGTGAAACCTTAAATTAGAATGAATAAATGAAGGCTCGGCCCACCACTTCTGAAAGGTTGCCGACCCCTGTTCTAGCAGCTCTGGTTTTAGTACAAGTAAAGCTGATCATTTTTCAGTGCTCCCTATTCCCTCTTTCTCCGCTGTCTGGACAGAGAGCAGACCAAGTTATGTTTACTTTGAATCATGTAGGTCTCAGAGGAAGGACACTTCAATCTAGCAGTTTCTGTTGGGTTGGAAATGTTCTAATTTACTATGGATTAGACCAGACTGTGCTGGCATCAGCCCAGGAGCTTTATTAGCTGAGTTATGAGGCATGCTGCTTACCTTTAGTTCCCCCAAGCCAGTTGTTTTCTAGGATGCTACCATCTTGCAGTTATAGGTAATGTGATAGTTGGAGTGTTTGACACTCAGTGCTGCTATTAGCTCCTTGCTGTATCATGATAGTGTAAATGTCAGGTGGAGATGAAACCCATTATGCTCCACAGCAGTATGAACACAAATCCTCGGGCTGATTGATCTCATTTATTCCAGTGCAGATCGAGTTCTCTCCATTACTTCACTTACATTGCCCTGACTTTTAAGTTAAAGGTTGGGACAACTGTCGGAATTGTAATTTCAAACCTGTTTATGGTACTGTAGAGAGCCTCGTACAGTATTTGTGTACTCGGTTTGCATGGGAGAGTTAACACTATTTTTTAAAATTTTTTTAAATTAAACATGCTATTTATTTTTATATTGCACTGAGACCTCAAGTAAAACTTTCAGGGCAGCTTCATTGAGACACTGCTCTTTATGGAGATCAGACTCCCGATTCTTCATTGCTGAAACTGGCTTAGAGCATAACATGTGACCCAAGTTCATCCCTGATATTAACCTCATCCTCTTACACCTCTCCCCCATCTATAAAAAAAAGATAGATGAATCTCTGCATCTACTACTAAAATGCCCTCCACTGAAGCTACCTATATCAATTTCAGCAGCGCTCTGGATTTTCCTGGGAGGTGTCCCAGCCAAATACTAGCTAGGCGTTATGCTGCCTGATTTATGAAATCTGCTGAGGCCACGGGCTGAGGTGATTGTGGCTGAAGTACGGGTATGTGAATTACACAACTATGTCTTATAAAGGTCACAGGCTGGCTATGTTACACTAGGCCCCCGCAAAGTGAATGTCAACAGCTGGATGGAGGGAAAATAGATGAAAAGCACTCTCCAAAATGTCTGTATTTACACTTTAAACAGGGTGCACTGAAGCCCAACGCTATTATCAGGCAGTGGTATTTATTGCCATTATCTGGCTTGACAGCTCCAGGCCTCCAGCAGCCCTTCCAAATACTGCTGCTGATTTGCTGCAAATGTTAAGCTGGCACACTGCAATTATTTGTCAGCACTATAGCTTTCCCCTTTTGCCCCCGGTCATCAGACACATATGGCGATGTGTGAGCATCATGTGAAATGATTCACTCCTAAACCTGGAAATAGAGCGCTCCAAAAGCCCTATTCATGACTGAATAATTAGATGACAAACATATATTAGCAAGAAGTGATTGCCCATCACAGAGGGCTCTCAGCCTTGTGGCATATACAATTGCAGTCTTCCAAGCTTTTAAAAACGGATGTAGGGTTCTTTCCTTGGTCAAGTCTATTTGTGTTCTCATTACTCTGGCTGCACTGGCAAAGGGAAGTTGTTAATCGGAGGGAATTTTCGAGGTAGAGGGAAGTTTTTAATCAGTGTGTGTATGTAGAGCTTGTACTGGTTGGGACCCTGATTCAGTAAGGCTCTTAAGAACATACTTAACTTTAAGCATGTGGCGAGTCTCATTGAAGTCAGTGGAGGACATCTGAAGTCGATGGGTCTACTAGGATGCTTAAAACTAAGCACGTGCTTAAGGCCCAATTTTTTAAAGTTATTTAGGCAACTCCTAACTGATTTAGGAGCCTGAATCCCATTGATTTTTGGTTCCTAAGTGCCCAACTCCCTCCTGTACATGTAAACTAGTCTCCTAACTCAGTAATGCGTTGCAATGCTGAGTGTTTTGTGGAACTGGGACCCTGATACCTATGTGTGAATCTCTAACTCTTTAACGGAGAAGTCAGTACCAGTTCCAAACAAGTAGACTTGTACTGAGCTAAATCATTTTCAGTATGGGCCAAACCCTGAAGTCCTCAGTTTTTCTAAGTTAATAGGATTTTTGAATGAGAAAGGAGTGTGCAAAACCCAAATCTGAATCTAGTCAAATTCTGTTTTTGCATACTCCTATAGTTCTCCTTTTAAAAAAAATATTGAGTCCAGAATGGTGTTGCAAACCCAACATTTAGTCTGAGAGAGTCACAAAACCTCAAACTTCCAGAGGTTCAACTCCCCACTACCTACCTGAACTTTGGTACTAGGAGGAGGTATCTGAAGATGACACTGTGGATCCGATGAGTTGATACCGGTGGCAGTGTTCTCTGGAGCTGTTTGTCTGCTTCACCTGCTTGTGTTGCACTATGAAGAAATAGCAGTGACCACTGTACCAGACAGGTTTTCTGACTGACCAATGATCTGACCACTATAGCAAATTCCACTTCAGATTGTTAAAGTAAATCAGTCATGAAATGAAGAATGGGGTAAGCCTTTCTGCTTGCTGAAAGATCAACAGGACCAGGCCTCTTGCCAGCCCCAGCTGGCTAAATAGTCATTTAAATAACATAGGTGGTGGCATTTTTCAGTAGTGCTTAGGGTTGGCCTTACTTGAGTCTGACTGAAGTCATTAAAGCTTCTATTGATTTCAATGGAAGCAGAGTTAGGCCAGTGCTGAGAGCTTTTGCTCGTCCCACCTGTGAAGTCCCTAACTTAAGATCATACCCTAGCCCATGTTCCATAATGAAAAATATTATTTTCACTGAAGCAACCAAGTCTTTCAGTCCCTTGTTAGCTGAGATCCTATGTCTGAGTAATAGCGTACAGTCATTACTCTGAATGTGTGCCTGCAACCAGAGGAAAAGACAAGTGGCAGCACTTTGGTAACATTTCATGATATTGATTTTGGATGAAATTATTTTTAATATACTAAAAGTTAAAGCTGGATACAATGGGGGCATGAGGTAATTTCATTCCCCCTCATGAATATATCATACATTAGCCCAAATTTTATTGAAAACTATTATGCTCTATTAAACAAACAGTACAGAAAGTTCTCACAAGAAGCCTCGTGGGAAGAGTCATTTGCAATTTTTTTGGTCATGGTTCTGAAATTAACTAGTGTCAACACTGTATTTAATTTATTTTATCTGCCCTGCCCGTAAGAGCACCTCAAGACCATGCATTTATTCAGGACTAGAGTGTGTTTTATATAAATAAGAAAGAAATCTGGGTCAGGCATGATCATGGTGCTGAGCCATCTGTGAATAAAGGCAAATTATTCACTTCAGAGCCACTCATTATTTGCTCAAATTTAAAAGGGAAGGATGATGGTTTTCCAGTCAGAAAAGAATAAACTCAGATCTAGCACTGAGAGATGTATACAACATGTCGTCATACTCCCAGGCTGCAATGTTTATTTGAGTAACACTAGCTTCTGAAATTTAGACAGCTTTTTCTCCAACATGGCGTCCTTGCATCACCAGTAAATAGTCAACAGTTTAGGAAGAGAGATGAAACAATGGACGACATTCTGATACCATCACTCCTGGTGCATAGTGCCTTACTCCAGGAAGAGTCCCACTGTAGTCATAGTGGAATGAAGTGCTACCCAACATGACTAATATAGCCCAATGGATTTAGTTAGCTTCTTTCTTATAAATCTCCCTCCTGAAGCCCAGATACATTAAAGACTGTGAAGTACTCAGATACCACAGTAATTGGAGCCATAGAAATATCTTAGCGAGAACTATAACACTACTACTGTGTTCTCATTGCTTTAGCTCCACAGCAATGATTTTCCAAGGCTGAGAAAAGTTTGTTGATCAGCATGTATGCGTAGAAGATGACACTGTTTTGAGCCCTGAATTAATAAAGCACTTAAGAAGGTAGGTGCTTACCTTTAAGCACAGAAGTAATCTCATTGAAGTTAATGGATAACATCTAAGGCGCAGACATGTAGAATGCCCATTTACTGATTCAATGTCTATAATCTGAACCGCACTGAAATATGCATAAGATCCAATCCTAGTTTCCTTGCACATGAAAAATTCTCACTGATGTAAATATTTGTGATTTTCAAAGCTGATTACTGGATTTAGCCACGTTGCTTCAGTTTATTTCAGTGGAGAGTAGTGGGGGTAAATTCCCTAATCAGCTTAGAAATTCTCAACCAATAGGAGTATTTAGATCCTAAACTATTAGAGACTGGGACTGTCTATTACTCTGTTAATACGGTGCCTGGGGTAAGGGGCCACATTCTTGGTTGGTCATTAAGCGGTATGGTAGTAAATATGAATAATAATGAATATGGGATGCGAGATAAAACCTAAAATTCCTTATCCAAAGAACAGAGTTACAGAGAGAGGGAGTGCTGAGCAAGAGACCTAGGACTTCAGGCAAGAATAAACAGTTAAAAGGAGACGAAAACATGGGATATAAGAAATGGGCTATAGGTACAGTACGCCTAGGACAGAATACATAAGGAAAGAATTTACTGCTTGCCTGGGAGAAACCTGTTATCGGTAATGGAATTAGTACATTAACTCTTCACAAAATCCACCTCTCGTACTTAATAAACAACAACGTAAAAACTCTTGTGCACTCATTCAAAAATCAGTGAAAAAGGATGTGTTCTGTTTCCTGGTTCTGAAATGGCACCTTGGTCTCCTCTCTCAGCCACACATCCCTTCATTTCACCATCCTCCTCACTGGTAATTTTGGGGTATATTCTGAAGGTCTGAGTTTAAAAAGGATTGGACCATAGTTTTTTTTTTTTTAACTTTTTTTCAACTAATAAGGATATCTTGAAATATGAAGGATATTTTTTTTATAACTGCAGGGTAAAAAAGACCTGAGTTTTATGAGTCAGCTCTGCTTATCCATTTAATTCAAGGCTGGAAGAGGACCTGTACTAATTTCCTAATAGTTTTTTTATGAAGATAATCAGTCTTCTCTCTCTCTCTTTTTTTTTTTCTTTTCTGTGTACCTTATAAGCATACTAAGCCTAGAATTATATTGATTTCTGTTAGGTACAATGTTATTTATTTCATGTCCTGTTCTGTTTTATAGTTTTGCTATGTACTGTCAAAGAGTTGCTGTGCTCCATCTCAGACACAGCTGCATTTTATTGGTGGCTGAAGGGATTCCTGTGTAGGAGCTGATTGTAGATTCACCACTAGCTCTGAGTAAGGGACAGGGCAGAGCAGTGCAAGGACAAACTCACTGCTCTGTGACTCACGCTGGGGTCTGGGGGGTGGGGGAATAAGCCCTGCCTAGGTGACCAGATCACAACACTAAAATATCAGGACACATTGGGGTGCCATCAGCCCTGCCCACAGTCCACCCCTCCTCCTCCCAGGCTACACCCTGTTGATTACTGATTACTCTCGCCCCTCGCTCCACCGATATGGTCACAAGGTGCCCGTTATCTACCGGGTAATGAGCATTGGGATAGGGCGGAGGTTCGATCACTGGATGTCCTCGGGAGGGGTGACAAGTGCCCCGAAGGTAGCAATGGGGATAACGCAAACAATCAGTCGTGGGGTTAAAATTGAGGGTTTATTAAATGGGTCACAGGTGAGGATAAGGAACAACTTAATACTAGTTACAACTTGGGCTTACAATATAATACCAGAACAAATAATAAAAATACTGCAATTACAAACAGAAGCTGACCCTGGTACCTCTCTAGGTCCCAGTAGTTATTCAGGTCCTTCCAAGGGTTAGTAAGGGTGCTGTTGGTGCTATTATTAAGCATAAGTGCAATTACTCGTCTAAATAAAAGCAAAATGCAATAAGACAACTAAAGCTTGCCGTGAGACTCCGGCTTACAACACGATCACAGATTCAGTTAGCTAACAAAAAAAAATAGCAAAATCAGCAGCTATGCATACTCACACACACAAACCACAAAAGTTTCATTATCACCGGCAAATGGGTAGGCTCCTTAAAACACGCGGCCGAGGGAGTCCTCGAGTTGATCAGGCTCGGTTTCGGGAACAGCTTTCTGCGTCTCTCCCTGTCCACTGCTTACACGGTGGGCAATTTATAAGGGTAATGACGTGTCCAATTTTTTGGCCAGGTTTCTCCTAATTAGGAGATTTACAGGTGCCTCGTTACCACCCTCAGGGAGGTGGGGGGGGGGTTTCCTGGAAATGGCTGATCACAAAATTTGCCTAGCCCCAACGGAAACTTTCGGAAATGTTTCTCGCTTGAGTACGTGCAGGCTCGTTTCCTGAACATGGAGGCCAGGGCAAAAGCTGCTTAAAGCTGCAGCACTAACATAGGCACTAACATGCCCCCGTGCCCTGGGCTCCATGTGAACGTTATGCCTATACCTCAGATTCCTCGTCCGACTCGCCGTCCCCTTCTACAAGAGGGCGTGTGTCGGGGGAAGAGGCAATGTAGGCCGACCCGATAACACGATGGACTCAGGCTTTTAAGCAGGCACAGCCAAGGCAGAGCAGGATACACCCGACCAGGAGGGAGATAAGGAGAGATTGGAAATAAGCCTTGTAGGCTCCGAGACCCAACCAATCGAGCCAGGACCAAAATCGGAAGGTCTCCCTGGACTCACGCACGGCGGTTCCTAAAGCCCTGAGGTTATTAATTACTTCCGTTAAGTTTCCAGATACAGAAGAAACAGAGACACAACACTTATCCTTAAACTGTGGGTACATGGATATGAGGGTCTCACAAAAATCCCGTGATTGTAACAGAAATTGTATCATTAATCGGTTCTGAAAAGAATAATCTGATAATTCTGTTAGCTGCTGATTAACTAAATTAAAACCTTTTGCAGTGGTATTTGCCAGCGTTTCAATAGCCAGTGATTGGAATAATACTTGCTCACGTAATAACATATATCCAACGGGGTTAAACGAGACCACTGAAGACACTACAGAGGACAGCGCACCCTTTGCCTTCTCCCACCAACCCCAGGAACGTCGAACCCGTCTGGCTGAGTAGGGATGCCAGGTCTTAACATAAATACCACCTTCTTTTATCAGGATAGAGCCAATGGTACATATACCTCTAGGGATAGGGGGGAGCACCGTATAGGCTGCCTCGCCACACAGCCAAAAGTGACCGGGTCTGGGGGACCAAGGGGAAAAGGCAGAGTTCTGGCATGCCGAGCCTCCCTTAAAAACTAACTTCTTAATGTGGCTGTGGGATAGATATGTGTGTTTAAGGGGCTGATAAATTTTTTTGCCGCTATAAGTGATGCCGCTGGACCCAATTTTCCGGCTGTGGCTACCGCATAAAACGGGGGGTGGGGACGTACGATTGAAAATAGGGCTGCTGGCCGTCTCATTTCCGTCTACAAGCTGCCACTGGGAACAATTGGAGTAGACCCCAACCCAAATGGTTTCTGTTCGATTATTTCCCAAAAAGGCCCAACAGTGGGATGCCATGGGCCTTTCCCCAGGTGACAAGGGGAGTGGGCCCATATGACGTACCCTAGTTTCATTAAAAATAGAAAAAACAAGGGGGGAAATGGGGTCGAAAAGATCGTTTGTGCAACCTGTCCATTGTACGGTGGGGAGCCACTGAGCAAAGGGGGAAGAGCAATTAAGGGGACCATTAATGCTACTAAAATTAAACACTAAAGGCAATAAATCAAACAAAGGCCTATTACAGACAGCCTATTTGAACATGCAAGGCAGTTATCAGGGGTCAGTGAGGATAAGTCGATGTTTCCTCCCAGGACTTCCTGGATCCAATAGGCTGCGAACATAAGCCGATGGGTATTTTCGCCCACAGGATACGGATGTCTTAGGTTCAGCAAATCTGGGCTCTCCTGGTTGTCGTCCCGGCTTCCTGCCACTATGGCGAGCTGCAAGACAAAGCAGAAGGCGGCCTTATAGGCCCCTGTTAGTTCGCTCCTGATTCAGAACGTTTGCTTATCCAGTTATGGTGGACCAAGGTGTGGTTGCCCTGGACATCTACAACCGTATAGGTATTGGGATATTTACCTGCAGTTACAATTTGTGCAGCGGAGGGTTCTCGGTGACCTGAGGCCTGTGGCTCAGCCACCCAGACAAGTTGGTCAGGGTGATATACGGGAGTCCAGGGGCCTCTAGGCCTGGGGCTGATTTCAGGCCAACGAGAATAGTTTGCATTGAGGGAGATAAGAACCTGTGGTAATAGCGCACTCCAACCCTTATAGTCAACGTTGGGATTAACTGAACGTATCATGGTTTTCAGAACCCCGATTTTCCGCTCTACAACGCCATTACTTTCGGGGTGATATTTTAAGTGAATATGGAGAGAGGCCCCCCATCCCAACACCAATGCTTCAAAACGTTTGCTGGTAAAAGGGGGTCCCCCATCTGCTTGAACTTCGGAGGGCACACCCCATGCCGCGGCCACCTGTTGCAGCGCCCCAGCCACAGCCGCAGCCGTGGTGGTATTCAGGGGGATGCAGTGAGTTTGACGGGAGCCCAAATCCACCACTACGAGAGCCTTTGGGTGGCGACGGGCTCCGGGTAGAGGTCCCATTAAATCTATTTGCCACACCGCGCCGGGAGGAAAGTACTCAGCAGCGTACGCCCACCGCTCGTAACGCGGGCGGTTTTGGGACTTGATTTGTGCACACTTAAGGCAGGACTGTACTATTCTTTCGCAGTCCTGCCGCCGTACCTCGGGTTTTCCCTGAGCACCTAGGGCTAACTGATTGTATAGGCGGCCGCTAGGCAAATGCCCCCAATCCTCATGAAGCCATCGGAGGAATGGATCGGTTTTGAGCTGGAGCTGTTGCCCCAGGCACACTTGGGGCACTTGAATTTCCCTTATTTTTTGGTCCAATTTGGAGTGGAGGGGGTTAGAATCAGGACGATGCGATGGGCAATGGGTTATAAACCAGGGCCGGGAGAACTTACGTACCAGGTTGAAAATAGTGTCCCACGGGCCTAAATGCTGTGGGGTTAGCCTCTCCCGTGAGAATGCTGAGACAAAATTGTGAGTCTATGCCCAACACGACTTGAATAGAAACGGAATGGGCCTGGGTAATGTGCTGGGCAGCGAGAAGGACCCCATGGATTTCGCTATGTTGGGCCGATGAACCCGGGGGAAGGAGATCAACCTGGAAGTGGTCGCATTTAGCACAGAGGACTCCTGCCCGGGTGGTTGGGGAAGTGCCCCCGTCGGACACAATCCAGGGGTCATATTTTGTTTCTATACACAAGGGTTCCGAGGCTGCTGGGAATCGGACATCGTTTGGCAGCGATTTAAGCGTCCATTCCCGCCACGTGATTTCCCCCAAATAACACAGCTGTTGCCAAGTTAGGCTGGTCCCGTGAAAACTAGGGGGGGGCAGCCGCGTGAGCCAAGGAATGAGGTGTACCTCTGGGCCGATCAGGGTTCCTTTACTAGATAGCGGAGCCCAAATGCGTGCCTCGCCTGCAGCTAGCAACATAAGTCCTATGGGTCCATATCGATACTGAGGGCCCTTGAGCCGTCGGGCCCAGTTATAGACCGGTTGCCCGTCTTGTGATACTGAGTACCCATAGTGATGTTGTGTAAAGAAAAGGGTAATGGTAAAAGGTGAGTCCCTTTTATATTGCGCTAGCCGTGGGTTAAAGGCAAACCAGGCGGCTATTCGTTCCAGGCTTTTTTGGGCCTCAGGACTCCATATTTCCCGTTTCCGTTTGGACGAGAGGGGTTCCTGGATCATTTCAAGGTCTACGAGGTGTTTATCCGAGATGAAGTGTCGGTGATAATTAATTAGGCCTAAAAGTCTCTGTAGTTGCTTTTTATTTTCGGGCGGGTCTTTTACCCAAGGGTCTAGAATTCCCGAGGTGGGTTGGCCACAGTTGTAGGGGTCATAATGTTGGCCTAAAAAGGAAAAGCTTTGAGAGGGCACGAGGTGGCTTTTTGTCTCATTAATTCGCCACCCATTGGCCTTTAGTTCGGCTAACACGGTGTTAGTTACGTGTTGGACTATGTGTTTGTTGGGCCCAATTATGATTATGTCGTCTACAAAGGCTAAAATGGTGGTGCCCCCAGTGGCTTCTACCCCTTTTAAGGTTTTTGCAAGAGCGGACGTGGCCAAGGCGGGGGAATTACAGAACCCTTGAGGGCACACCTTCCACTGGTACTGTGCGCCCCGGAACGCGAAGTTTAGGATTTGGGGTTTGTCCTCTAACGGGATTTGATAGAACATATCCTTTAAATCCAGGGTGCAGGCCCACCTCCCACTGGCATCGCTTAGCTGCTGCCGTATTTCTGGAATGGTGGCTGGGCCCACAAATGGAAGGTGTCGGACTCGACTGTTTGCTTGTCTATAGTCGATGACCAATCGAAATTCAGAGGGGTTGCCAGGCTTGGGGATACCCCAGCCGGGCGATAGATAGTTTGACGCGGTTGCCTGCGTTATCCGTCCCTCCTTTAATAATTGGTTGAGCAATTGCTTAATGAGGGGGATGCCTTCAGGCTTCGTGGGAATAGGGGAAAATTTCCATGAACTGTTATTAACAAGCTCGGGGCTATGGGGGGTGAGGGGCATCGGGCGACAGGGTGACAGGCAGGGCCTGACAGACCTGTTTTTGTAATCGTAGTCGTTTTATATCCCCAACCCCCGGCAAATTTGTTCCTCCCAACAAAGCCTTAACTTTCCTCTTATACCCTTTGTGAATCAGAGTAAAGCAGACTACGGGTTTTTCTTCAATGCTGTTAAGACCCTGAATAAACATAGTAGAACTTGTGGGTACATGCGGTACATCGGGTTTAATAACGGAGATTTGAGCTCCGGTGTCCAACAGGAAAGATACAGGGGTGTGAAGGGGTTTGGGACCGGCTACCAATAGGGTGTAATATGGTCGCTCATCCCATGTCTCCATGGAGGCCGGGGCGCACCCGGCCTCTACTCGTTTTTTGTTCTCAAATAATCGTCCCAGTCCTTCCATCCTAACTGTTTCCCCAGATCTTGTTGTTGGGAGTTAGACATCTTCCGCAGTGCTTCCTTGGGCATCCCCTTATGTAATAGGAACCCAAAAAGCGCCCTTTCAGCCTTGGTACGTTCAGGGTGCTTAGGTTGACCCTTATTAACAGGGTTCTCAGCTGGAAGGGCTGAGATGGGGCTCTTGGGGGCTTGTGGCATTCGAAGACGGGACATGGCCTCATATAAAGTAATAAGAGGTTGCCCAACCCACCCATGCAGTAGTAGGGTTCCCCCTGTGTCAATCGGTGGGGCACCGTCTATGGCTAAGTCCACTGCATCCCTGTTGACCGGGATCTGAGTGGGGTCCCCGACATAAATGAGTGGCGTGTTGGATTGGGTTTGCTGCAGATTCAAGTTCAAGGGCACCGTCTGTGGGTCCCACATTACGATGGATGCCCCGGCAATAGCCCATATGACCTCATGGGGCGTCTTTATGCTGCCGGGAGGTATATACATGCCCTTAAAACTGCCCTTCATGGCTAAAGAGGCTGCGGCTGGTGTAGTAAGTGGCCAGACCCCATTTCTTAAGAGGTTATGGCCTGAAAATCCTCCCGACCAGGTGGACGTTTTGGCCAAGAGACTAGCCTCCTCCCTGTCCACTATCTCTGCCCCGTGATCCAGGGCCAGACGGCCCAGCCAAACGAGGGCGGGCTCGCTCTCCCCACGCCTAGTGTCTACCATAAACTCCTTCAATTCTGCCTTAGTGCGGGTACGATATTCGGTGGTAGTAGTAATTTGGCCTGTATTAGAGTCCACCTTGCTTTTTGTAATAGCAACAGGCATTGCCTCCATCCGCATCTCCTTCTCAGGCGCAGGTGGGGCTGAGGGGAGAGCAGGATAGATCGAAGGGGGAGGCGGGGCTTCATAGGGGGGTGGGTTTCTACCAGCCTGACTCCTGTCCTCCTCCTCCTTGTCACTCATCTCGCTTTCTGCTCTATCGGTGCCGTTCGCGGCGGCCTGTTTAGCGGCAAACATAGTGCTTCCATGAAGGACCGCACAGAGGTCCAGCGCTTTGTTTAGTGCGCTGAACAAGACCGTGGACACGTCTTCCGACTTATACTCGTCCGGTCTAAGTTTCTTTGACCGCTTGGTCTGTTCCAATTCCTCCATTAATTGGGTTAGTAACCCGTGGGCTGGGTCACCCGGCTGTACCTGGGGTGGGGGTATGAGTTTAGAAACGGTGGCCCCGGATTTTTTAATGATACGGCTACACTCCTTCCAAATGCTGGACGGTGTCTCGGTCCGACTAGTATCCGCAACCCCCGTGCACTGGGGTTGCAGGGAACTATCGGCCGGCTGACATTTAAATGTGGGATGGCAATGGAGGAGACACCCTACGGCGGTCAGGGTTAACGAGGTCGTATAGCTTTTTGACCCTGACCCTGACTCTATAACGCAAACCCAATCTAGGGTGGGCCTCTCAGATTGTCTGCTGGCCACTTGGTGAAATTGTAGGTGTTGAAATTGCTCGAGCTCAGACTGTTCACGGTCCCCACTACGCCACGGGCACTGACCCTCCCGAAGGCATCCTGTTCGTGACGCCATGTTGATTACTGATTACTCTCGCCCCTCGCTCCACTGATATGGTCACAAGGTGCCCGTTATCTACCGGGTAATGAGCATTGGGATAGGGCGGAGGTTCGATCACTGGATGTCCTCGGGAGGGGTGACAAGTGCCCCGAAGGTAGCAATGGGGATAACGCAAACAATCAGTCGTGGGGTTAAAATTGAGGGTTTATTAAATGGGTCACAGGTGAGGATAAGGAACAACTCAATACTAGTTACAACTTGGGCTTACAATATAATACCAGAACAAATAATAAAAATACTGCAATTACAAACAGAAGCTGACCCTGGTACCTCTCTAGGTCCCAGTAGTTATTCAGGTCCTTCCAAGGGTTAGTAAGGGTGCTGTTGGTGCTATTATTAAGCATAAGTGCAATTACTCGTCTAAATAAAAGCAAAATGCAATAAGACAACTAAAGCTTGCCGTCAGACTCCGGCTTACAACACAATCACAGATTCAGTTAGCTAACAAAAAAAAAATAGCAAAATCAGCAGCTATGCATACTCACACACACAAACCACAAAAGTTTCATTATCACCGGCAAATGGGTAGGCTCCTTAAAACACGCGGCTGAGGGAGTCCTCGAGTTGATCAGGCTCAGTTTCGGGAACAGCTTTCTGCGTCTCTCCCTGTCCACTGCTTACACGGTGGGCAATTTATAAGGGTAATGACGTGTCCAATTTTTTGGCCAGGTTTCTCCTAATTAGGAGATTTACAGGTGCCTCGTTACCACCCTCGGGGGAGGGGGGGTTTCCTGGAAATGGCTGATCACAAAATTTGCCTAGCCCCAACGGAGACTTTCGGAAATGTTTCTCGCTTGAGTACGTGCAGGCTCGTTTCCTGAACATTGAGGCCAGGGCAAAAGCTGCTTAAAGCTGCAGCACTAACATAGGCACTAACACACCCCAACGCTGCCCATGGTCCCGCCCCCTCCCTGCTCACCCCCCGCCCCCGTGCGCTTCCTCATCCCCCAGCCCCCTGCTGGCTTGCTGCATCCCTCCTCAGTCCCCAACCCGCCACTTGCCTCTTCACTCCCCCCCCACCTGCCACTCACCCCTACAGCGCTGACTTCCCCTCTGTTGGGTGGATGCTCGCCCACCCCCTCCTCTTTCCACCCCCATTCCACCCCTTTCCCCCATGTTCCCACCCCTGCCCTGCCTCATCTTCTTCACCTCCTCCCCTGAGCGTGCAGCATCCCCGCTCCTCCCACCTCCTTCCTGGAAAGCGCTAAGTGCCACCAAACAGCTGTTAGGCGGTGGGAAGGGCTGGGAGGTGGGGAGGAGTGGGAAAGCTGCGGACTGTGGGTGCTCCAACCCTGGAGCACCCACAAAGTTGGCACCTCCCTCCTGCTCGCCTCCTTACCTAAATATCGGGACAAATGGTGTCCCGATTGAACATTGATCGGGACGCGGGACAAAGGGTTAAATATCAGGACAGTCCCGATTTTATTGGGACATCTGGTCACCCTAGCCCTGCCAGCCCTGTACTTGGTGCAAATTACTTTTTCCTTGGCCCAGGCTCAGCTGTGTTGGCCAGTCCCTTGAGTCAAGGCTCCCCCAACTCCTGCCTGCCCATTCCTCACCTCCAAGAAATGGAAGTTCTGCAGAGGCTGGTCTCCCCCATACAGGGGGCTACCAGCGGCATCTTATTTCCCCTTACTCCTCTGCACAAGAATGTTGGGCAAGTGACAGGCTTGTTCATAATGAAGTGGAGTTTTAACTGGGTAAGGACTGCAGGATTCGCTAACGTGCTTTGGATGTCTCAGGATGAAATAAAAGCAAGATATTGTGGTTACCATTATTACAAAGCAGTTTTATTCTTTGAGAAAAGCCCCCAGGCCTCAAACATTAATGGAATTAATATTATGTTGTGTTCCAGACTCCCCCACCACTTCAGTGGTTCAACACCACGCAGCAGTTGGAGCTGTCGTCTCCTCTGAGTGCTGCTTTTGCTGCTTTTGTCCTGGTCTTTTTATCATTCTTTTTTCCCCTTTGCTATCTACTGCTTACAGTACTGTGCGATTTGTGCCCTTAATTATGCGTGGACAACATAAAGCACCCCACAAACAGATATTGATTTATTTTTAATTATAAAGCTCCTTAAAATGGAGCTGGCACAAACTGTATAATATTTTGGCACATCTCTGTGGGATGCCCATGACAATAATAAAAATAAATCTCTCTTAAAAGGACATCTTAAATGAATTGTGTGCTCATGTTGGTGTTTAATTTTTTTTTTTACTAATTAGTTTGAAACTCTGTCTTGCATCAATTTGCCATTTTTCAGCTCCTGTTTATTGCTAGCACAAACAGCGCCTCAAGAATTTATGGCGGTCTTGTCATAAACATTTTAGTAGGATGTTGTGGAATTATTTTTCATTGTTTGCTCATTGTCACTTCGTATTTCAAGCCCTTGGGAGTTTGTGGGAACTCCCCCTCCCATCCCTTTCATTGCACGTTTTCTAAAAGACCTTGGAAAGAATTTACTTTTTAAAGGGTTGGGCTCTGCTTTGCATCAGGAAACGTATATATTACGTGTTTGGGGCTATACTCTGGTAGTCTGCTGTGCCTTTCAGTATGGCACTTTACATCTAAAGTATAGTACTTTACATGCCTTTAATGATTTAAGCCTCATAGTTCACATACACTGGTTAAGTACTAGTAACCTCACTTTATAGGAGGGGGAACTGTCATAAAACCGGGGCAGAGTCAACGTTTATTTAGATGCTTAAAAATTACAGATAAATACCTAAAGATGCAGATAGGAGGTGCCTAAATATCTTTGAAAATCTAGCCCTAAGTGTCTTGTCCCAGGCATCACAGCTATCAATGACAAAGCTAGGACTAGAGCCAAAATCTTCTGTGTCTCAGCCCTGTGGGTCAATCACTAGACCGTTTCCTCCCCATAGGATACTTCATGCTGCATAATACACTGGCTGACTTAGTCTTAGGAAACACCAGCAGGCTGCACTGTTTCATTATTCAGGCAGGTCATGTATAGAGATCAAATACAAAAGCATTTTTTTTTCCTTTTTCTAAAATACAAAAATAGATTAATTGTTGTCTGATCCAGCTTTAATCTGAATTAATGTTTTCACTCAAGCAGTAGCTTCTCTAACATGGAGAACAGTGGTGCATTTCTAATTTCCTTTTCACACTAAATTGCCAGCATAATCTGCTGGCGGAGTCATAACTGCCGAAACGAAGACAAAGAAACGGGTTTGCGGAGGAGGAGAAAAAATATATGTTCAGTCAAACATTGTTATAATGTCACTTGGGGGTGTATGAAAACAGATGATGGATCCATGTGATAGGAAAGCCAGATCTGAGGTGCGGGAAAAGATTAGACAGATGGTTTGCTGAACCTGCTGCTTATTACACTGATCTTTATCATCTCTTTGTTGACTTGTGCTACTCCCGCACTACCCATCCATCTGCTTGTTGTATCTTCCTGTTGTCTCTGATCATATAGTTAGAGTGTAAACTCTTCAGGGCAGAGCTGTCTTTTTGTTATGTGTGTACTTCACTGTGCACAATGGGGCCCTGATCTCTGGCTGGGGCATCTAAATGCTATGCAGTGCAAATATAGAATAATAATAATAATAATAATAATAGCTTTTTTGCATTATTGTACTGTACTTTGACATGATTGCTGGTAAATACCCTTTTGTTGCCTCACCCATATTTAATTCCACATATTATCATTTAATACTTATTTTGGTAGCAACTAGAGGTGCCAGTTAGGATTAGGAGCTTAGAACCCCATTTGCTACAAAGGTAGACATGGTCACTGGTCATGTGGGCTTACATACTCTGCTTTCTGTGTTATGATGAGCTTACATTTGTTCTTTGTTTTCCTTAACCTAAGTCGTCGTCATTGTTAATACATAGTGTGCACGTGGTGCTTTATAAGAATTAACGAATGATCTAGTTCTCCCTATGTCCCTGTGGATTAGGGAAGTATTATCTTCGTTTTTGCGATGGAGAAACAGGGAAGTTTGCGTCATACACATGTCTACAACATGGGAATTCTGTATGAAAAGGAATCTTTCTCCTTGTAAATAGAGCAGATATTATCCAGATGTCACTGAGGCCTGGTTTACACTTTAAATTTACATCAACCTAGCTACATCACTCAGGACTGTGAAAAATTTCACTTTCTCTGTGATGTAGTTAGATCAACCTAACCTTCACTGTAGACGTAGCTAGGCTGACGGAAGAATTATTCCGTTGACCTAGCTACGGCCTCTCAACTGGATTTGTTACCGTGACAGAAAACCTCCATCCATTGCTGTAATAAGTATCTACAGTACAACACTACAGTGGTGTAGTTGCAATGTCACAGCTGTGCTGCTCTTGCACTTGAAGTGTGGACATCTCATGAGTAAGGCTACAATTTAATCCTGGGTATTTTTAGTAAAAGTCACAGACAGGTCACAGGATCGGGAGGAGCCCGCGGCACCAACTCCCAGGGAGGGAGCCCTGGGTGGGTGGGGGCGGGGGGGGCCTGTCATACCAGCTGTGGGGGCAGGGGAAGTCCTGGGAGACCTGCTGCCGAAGGGGAGCCCTGGGGGAAGGGGGCAGTGGCTGCTTCAGTCATCACTGGAGCGGGGGAGCCCTGGGGCCAGCTGCTGCTCTGGTCCCCCCGGGACTGCTGCTCAGGTGGTCCCCTGGGCTTCCCGCATCGGCTGCTGCTTGGGCAGTCCCTGGGACCAGCTGCCCTGGGCCACCGGATCAGGGGCAGGTGCTTCTGGCCCCAGTGGCTGGTGCAGCTGGTTGGGGGCCACCCAAGTGGCTGGCTACAGAGCTGCTCCAGCAGCAGCTGGTGTGGTTGTTCCCAGGGCTGCCTAAGCAGCTGGCCCTAGGGCCATCTGTTTGGGCAGTTCTGGGGTCAGCCGCACCGACTGCTGCAGAAGTAATGGAGGTTGCAGGAAGTCACAGAATCCGTGACTTCTGCGACCTCCGTGACAAACATGGAGCCCTACTCATGAGAAATAATCGATTTGGAGCCTCCATCCATGATGCCATTTTTACATAGTTGTTCTTCAGAATAGAGCTGCACTTTAAAGGTCCAAATGAACAGTTATTAAGAATGCTTTCACCCAGCTCTATCCGTGACCATGACTGATGCTATAGCAAAGATGATACTAATGTGCTCCCAGATGTGATGGTGACAGCCATTAGTAAGGGTGCTCATGCATGAGAAAAATTAAATATGGTAGTGTATGTTCTTTAACATCTAATAGTCCTACTTCCTTGACTTCTATCGAATGACATTGAGCGCCTGCGAAAGAAGGCACTCCCATCCAAAGCCGACTGCAAGTTGTTACAAAGGGATCTCAGAAAAGTGGGTGACTGGCCAGATGAAAATGGCAGCTGAAATTTAATGTTGATAATAGCAAAGTAATGCATTTTGTAATGCGTACAAAATGATGGGGTTTAAATTAGCCATTCCAACTCAAGAAAGAGATCTTGGAGTCATTGTGGATAGTTCTCTGAAAACATCTGCTCAGTCTAGAGTGGCAGTCAAAAAAGCTAACACAATGTTGGGAACCATCAGCAAAGGGATAAATAGAAAGATAGAAAATATCATAATGCCACTGTGGTGTATGCCCATACCATGAATACTGCATGCCGTTCTGGTCACTCCATCTCAAAAAAGATAATAGAATACGGACAAGAGCAACAAAAATGATCAGGGTATGGAACAGCTTCCATAGGAGAAAGGTTAAAAAGATTGGTACTGCTCATTTTTAGAAAAGAGACAACTAAGGGGGGGGATATGATAGCAATTTATAAAATCATGAATGGCGTGGAGAATGTGAATAGGGAAATGTAATTTACCGCTTCATATAACAGAAGAATTAGGGGTCACCCCATGAAATTAATAGGCAGCAGGTGTAAAACTAACATAAGGAAGTACATCTTCACACAATGTACAGTCAACCAATGGAACTCATTGCTGAGGATGTTATGATGTTGGGTTAAAAAAAATTAGATAAATCCATCAATAGGTCCATCAATGACTATTGTCCAAGATGGTCAAGGACACAACCCCATGCTCTGGGAATCCCTAATCCTCAGACTGTCAGAAACTGGGACTGGAAGACAGGGGATGGATCACTTGATAGTTAACTTGTGCTTTTAATTCCTTCTGGGGTACCTGGCACTGGCCATTGTCAGCGGACGGATTACTGGGCTAGATGGACTATTGATTTGACCTAATGTGGCCATTCTTATGTTATGTCTTCCAGAAGAATTTGGAAGGCTGGATCTGTATATCATTTTCATTGAGAAGACAGAACAATAAGGGAACTCGGTGAGTTGTCATTCAGTAAATGTACACAGAGAAATGTCAGAGCCCTTTCAGAACTGTGGGGAACCGTAAGTCTGTCTCCATCTCCCTCGTTTGTTCTACAGGGCTGAGGTCCTCTGTGTAGCAAGACAGCCTAATGAAGAGAGACACTTGGAAAGCTCTGAAAAAATTCTTTAATTTTAAAAAAGTCTGTGCTGCAAGTTTTTAGTTCATTATTACAGCTGGTTCAAAAAGAGAGGCTTATTTGTTCTGTGCTTCCAACAACAAACGTTGCCTTGGAAAGCACCACTTACATTAACTGCTGGGTTGTTTTTCTTATGGTAGCAGAAATACAACATGCAACAGCTGAATGTCTCTGCATGCCCACTCTGTGGACTTTCTGTTGGAGCCGAGTGAGAGAACCCTACAGGGCTTCTCCTTCACTGTGCTTTCCAGTGATTCTGCCTCCTCCACCTTGTGCATTAGTTCATACTGACTTTCTCCATTGGAATATGTTATTTATACCCTATGTGCAGCCAAGCCATGTTCTCTTGTCCTTTAACAAGAGACGTGAAAGAGAATTTCTGGCATTTAAATCAGAAACAGATCATGGAGGGAAAGAGGAGGTAGGGGAAGGGGATGAAGGTCTCTCCTCAGTTGCCTGGAGCTGTTAACTCTCCAGATTGCCTGTTACACAGTGATCTTGAGTCATGCAGAGACTGGCCAGTGATACCCATGCCTCCTGTCTGGAGCTCAGGGAGATGGGAAGTGAATTGTGGTGAATCTTAGGCTAGCCCTGCAGTGGGAGGTGGCTAGATCTCGCACACAAACTCTTTCCTGCCGTAAAAACCATCATGAAATAGACAACTGTGCAAATAGGCCATCTTGTTATTGGAGTTACATGAAACAATCATATTTTCACTTGGTGAGTATTTACATGAAAGGGCATATACTTCTGCCTGTATTAAAATCATTCACTCTGACTGCTATCTATGTCTTCTCTTGCCAATGGGACTCAAATGCAACTATCTGCCCTTGTAATATCTTGAGGAAATCCCCTTTAAACTCCTCACCATGACAATGGAACAACCAAAGAAGTGACTGCTCTTCAGAAAAGCCATCCCAGGTTTTACATGGACCACAATGCATGTTGAGTCAGGACTGTGAGAGTTTAGTTGGTGCTCTGTGTGTATTTATGCAGTGCAGACATGATCAATAAAGGTCCCATAGTAGTTTATATACTTTGCTATCAAGTCTCCATGCTTTGATTTTAAACCTATAAAGCAGTATCAAGCTCTTCTTAAACAAAATCATTAACTTATCCAGGTGAAAAGCTACCTCCAAAATTGCATGCACACGTTATGCAAATGCACCCAGTGTTTGCATGAAACTTGCATTTGCAAATGAAAATTGTGTCGCTAGGCATGTCATAATCTGAGCCTTGTGGGATATTTTCAGAGGCTGTTTGGAAAACTTGATCCTAAGTTTCTTCAAGTTTTGAGTGATTGAAGATGATATTGTAGTCCAGCAAAATGATCATATTTTAGGGTGACCAGAGGTCTCGATTTTATAGGGACAATCCCGATATTTGGGGCTTTTTCTTATATAGGCTCCTGTTACCCCCCACCCCCATCCCAATTTTTCACACTTGCTGTCTGGTCACCCTACCATATTTCCAAATTTCATGGTCACAACAAAAGAGAAACGTTGCTGCTGTGTTGTTTTGATGAGGTTTTCTGTCAGTGAAGAGAATTATTGTGCTAGGTGTTCCCTTTATTTTATCTTTTTTCAATCAGTGATGCTTCCATGGTTTACAACAAGATGTAGAGGTTTACAGAAGGGCGAGATCTTGTAGTTTCTCAAAGGGGGATGTAGATTAGGAAACGGACACTGGAGAAACTCTGACCTCAAACTGTCGGATTCTGCAGATAGAATAGAGTTCTACAGGCAGCTTATCATAAAAGTACAGGGGACATTTTACAGGAGCTCTTTCGGCTATTTTTTCCCCTTCCTGATCTAGGCCATGAGCATCCAGTGTGCTTTGTTCTTGATTAAGTAAAAGCCTTCAGGGAGAAAAATGCAAGGGCAGCCATTTTTATATGCAAATATGTGCAGGTAATACCGATTTATTCTGAGACAATGCCTTGCCTCTGCAACTGGGGGATAAGACTTGGCAAAGTTAGACTTTGTTAATAAAGGGAAGTGAACACATGAACTACAATCTCCTGCTTCACACTGTAGGTACTGATAGTCAGTATAATGTGTTCCCAGCGCTGTATGTGTATATTTGGTCATTACATGGTAGTTTTTGCTTTTTTCTTTCTGGTGCTTTGTGCTTTTCTCACTGATGCCTGTTTTTCTTCATTGAAGAGGAAAATGTTGTATTTAGGGTGACCAGATAGCAAGTGTGAAAAAATTGGGACAGGGATGGGGGGTAATAGGTGCCAATGTAAGAAAAAGCTCCAAAAATCAGACTGTTCCTATAAAATCGGGACATCTGGTCACTCTAGTTGTACTGTGAAATGTCAGCAGGCTTAGTTAGAGGCTAAGTATATTTTGCACCTAGTAGCTTGGTCTGAGCCGGAGAGACTCAGATGTCTTGTAGTCTGACTACTCTTTCTGCAGTTTCCATTGCATTTGCTAGTTTATCATTTATTTGTCTTTGTGATACTCGCTTTACAGCACTTCTGAGGGAGGCAGAAAGAAGCCACACACTGAGACATGGAAGGGGATGAGCGGTTCAGAAAGTCCTGTATAAATGACGATGCAGTAAGGTCAGTACTACTTCCGTTTGTAATGAGAGAGCTAAAGATTACCCTTAAAGAACAACCACACATAAAGAATTCCACTGAAGAGGAAGGACTTCAACTGGGATTCATTTTGTGACAGGTCAAAAAATACAAGGCCTAAAGAAACACTGTGTTTTGAGGGGAACCTGAATGGTCCTGACTTATTGCCTCTGGCTCAGCAAGCTTCAGTGGATGGACTTTTGAATAAGAAACAGAAATCTATTAAGAAGCAGGTTGCAACAGACAAGAAGGCAAACTTTGATGGAACCCCTATGACCAGAAACTCCTGAGGGGAAAGAACTCTTTACTCCGTCTATTGGTGAAGAGGAAAAAGTGTTTCCATAAAGAGCTTAATTTGAATAAGCCATCTATCGACCATTCCAGTTGAGAGGTGGTCATAACTGCATGTGAACTGGGATTTTGAGGTTAGGGTCTCCTAGAGAGGCTTGAAGAGAGAAAAGAGCTCTTACCTCGTGGGAAAGAGCTCATGACCAAGTAGCCAAGACTCTGCTCAAGAGTCCTAAATGGTCTTTGCTTCCCTTCTGTGAGGACTTTGTGGTGAGAGCCAGCACAGACTGAGGACTTTGCTGTGAGAAATGGTGCAGAGGACAGTAATAGAGCTGACTGGACTCTGGTGAAGTCCCACCTTCCCAGCACTTTTAATAAAGTTGGGTCAGATGGAGGTGCCTCCACATGGGCCAGGGAAAATAGCTTCCTTGGGACTGGAGGTAGACCTACAAAGAGACACTTGTACTGCTGCTACTCACTGATCCAAACCGTGAGGGGGGTATACTGGATGAGTGAGGTGGTGAGGCTGAGGCACTATTACATGTGGCACATTCTTATTAGCATGCGAGAAGGGAATCAGGCTGAGTACTGCCAAAGTTACTGGAATAGCTTTTTACTCATTTGGGACATTTTACTCATTTGCGTATCAATTCTGATAGTGAGTTTTCCCTTGTTTATGACTGTCTCCTTTCCCCTAATACCGATTCCCTTGTTTATACACCGTCTGAGAGCCTGCGAGTGGGGAACTTCTGACTTGTTAAGGGCACCCAGGGATGGTGCATTTTGTTTCCCAGGTTTCTGGGTGGGGTTTCAAGCTGGTTTAGCTATTTAAGAGGGACCCAAGATATATTGAACCTGGCCCTTATTGCTGCAATCAACCACCTGGCAGAGGGGTTACACAGTGTGAAGAGTGATCAGCTTCTGAATAGTTCTAATGAGGGAGTGGCATCCTATGGTGTAAAATAGGGAGCTGAGAATCCAGCAGGAAGAACGGCCCATTAGCTAGAGCATTAGTCTGGTCCCTGGGAGACCTTGGTTCAATTCCTACTGCACCACAGACGTCATGTGTGATGGTAGTAAGTTGCTTTGTCTCGCTGTGCATCAGTTCCCAATCTGTACAGTGGGTATAACAGCACTTCCCTACCTCACAGAGGTGTTTTTTTGAGAATAAATACATTAAAGATTGTGAGGTCGCAAATGCTATGGCAGTGTGGACCATGTAAACACCTTAGATAGAATGTCAAGGAAGAGTGGAGATAATACCAGTGCAGCAAAGGAAAAGACTGAAGGAGAAGCAGAAAGGAGAAACTAACTGACTACTTTTAGGTGTAACAGGATTTAGAACTGATATGGCTCTGGATCCGTATCTCAACATCCCCAAAATGTAGTTGTTTCGATCTGAGGTTTTGGTTCAGGGCTGTCTGTAAGAGGGGCATTGTGATGGGGCAGACAGGCCCCATGCTGGCAAGCAGAAGGTTAATGACAGTCTGTAAACTTAACTGGTCCCACCCCAGGATACCTCCAGCAGATGTCAGGCATGGAGAGAGGCAGTGAAAGGAGGTGACCTAGCCCAATTCAGGACTGACCAGGAAGGACAGCAGAGCTCCACTCCTTGATGGGAGAGAAGCCTGGTTGCATCGCAGAGCCTGAGCTAGATTGCTGGTCAGATGAGCCTCATGCCAGAAGGGATCCTCAGATGCTGGGAGACTGGCCAACATACTAGGTGGTTGAAAAAAAGCCCTGAATAGAAGGATGGGGTCTTGCCAAGGGTTCATTTTCTTGATTTCTTTAGGACTTTAACACCTGTAAGGGGCAGGACTGAAGGGTGCCTTGGCTGAGGGCTAGCACATCATTACCCCAGCCCTCAAAGCAACAAAGACCTACCGATGAAGATCATGTGGCTGAGTGAATTGTGTCTCAGTCGGCCACACGGAGATGCTACAGAGGCATACCCAATCACAGACATATGTTTTTATTATTATTCCGCTAGCTTATTTAAAAATGTGTGTTGTCTCCTTTCACCATGACATCCAGAGAAGCCCCAGGAGAACCAAAAGTACAAATTCACAGAAAGCCAAACAGTGCGACTGAAAAAGACAAATCTGGTTACTAGAGCTGACATGTGCCTGAGGAGGGCTCCAGACTCGACACACATACAGAGTGTGCCACACTGCCAGAGGTGTCAGAATTGGAGCTCTTTCAGTTCTGTTCACACGCCCGTCAGGTATTGTTCAGATAGCAAAGAAAACTACAAGCCTTGTTCTGGCAATGTGAAGCTTAGTAATAATAATAATAATTAATAATAATAATAATAATAAAGGCCTTTATTGTCACTGGAGACAACTCTCATCTGCTCTCTTATCGGGACTTCTTTCTCTTTTTAAGTTTAAAGAGTCACTTTTACCTCACCCGCCTGATCAGTGGCATGACCTAAACTCTGCCAGTTAAGTTCTTTAACCTCTTCACTGCTGCCTAGAGTATAGTCATAAGAGCATGAGAACTGCTATGCAGGAACAGTCCAAGCTGTCCATCCAATCCAGAAACCTGACTCTGACGACGGTCGATATCTGCTGCTCCAGAGCTGTGGTTCTCAGACTGGCCTGGAGACCACTCTTGGTCCACACTGGTGGTCTGCAGAATGATATATTTTGAGAACCAAGTGCTTGGAGATTGTGGTTTTGGGAGAGGGTTGGCTTTGTCTTTCTCTCACCAAGTAGACCACAGAAAGGAAAGTTGGAGAATAACTGTCCTAGAGTGAGGCCATGAAGAGCCCCCATTCAACTCCTAATTATATGATACTATACTACTGTGAGAGCTTTTTTTTCTGATCCCAATTTGTGAGCATCTTGTGCCTGAAGCATGAGTATTGTTAGCTCTCTGACTTGTATCCCAGCTAGCACTACGCATCCACTTGGTGCCATTTTTCAGTGTTATTTACCCCTGTAATCTGCGTGACAGTGAGTTAGGCAGGTTGGTCATACATAGCATAAAGCAGGGGTTTCAAATTGTGGGTCGGGACCCCACTGTGGGTTGCAATCCCATTTTAATAGGGTCACCAAGGCTGGTGTTGGCCCGGGACCCTAGCAAGTCTCACGCCTAAGCCTCACCACCCAGGACTAAAGTTATATGCCCCCTTTTCAGGACAGAAGCCCTTGGGCTTCAGCTTTGGCCTCCCATCCTGGGTGGCAGGGCAAGGGTGGGCTTGGTCTTCGGTCCTGTAGTAATTTTTGTTGTCAGAAGGGGGTCATGGTGCAAGGAAGTTTGAGAACCGCTGGCATAAATAATATCTCTTCTACCTATTAACTTTTATCATGTGATCCTGAGGCACATTGAGCGGCCACTGATATTGGGAGGAGATATTGTCTTCATGCAGAAAGGCATGAACAGAAACTTGGTGTGTGACTGTGAGTGGAAGACAGGTCTCCTGTTGAAGTGGAATCTATTGCATTATGGTCCTAGCGATGATAGAGGGGATGATGATGATAATAGCAAGCATTACGATTGACTGCAGTCATTCCCCAAATGAGCCAAGACCAAATGCAAAAGACGACCTAGTTCTGGTCCCAAAGAGCTAACAGCATAAACAAGGGGTGGTCAAATTTACTGATCCTCCAAGCTGCATATGACAATCTTCAGAAGTTTGAGAGCCAGGGTGTGCCTGCCGGGGCTCAGGGCTTCAGCCCTGCTCCCGCTGAAGTTCCAAGCCCTGGCAGGTGCCTCCTGTGGGGCTGAAGCCTCGAGACCTCCTCTTCCCCCACTGGACAGAAGCCCCTAGTCCCACCACCTCGCCACAGGGCAGAAGCCTTGAGCTCCCCCAAAGAATCTGGTAGGCGGAGAATGTGGGGGAGTATGGATGGCTTTGCAAGCTGCACTTTAACTATAACTGTAAAAGAACCATATGTGGCTCACGAGCCGTGATTTGGCCACATCTGTCATAAACTGACCAAGCCTGATGAGGGGAAGGTGAAAGAGGTGCATCGTACAAGCACAGTGTTCAGGATGGCTGAGGGCACAAGGCTTTGGGTTCCCTGTTCTGGTGAACAGCTTTATACATCTTTTCCCATTTTCATTACACTATAAAATCTTTAGTTTCAGGAGGTTTGGGGTGGGGGGAGTCATTGCGGTTGAAGTGGGGGAAAGAATGGTGGGAATAAGGAAGGGGGAAAGGAATTGACATAGAAATGGGAATAGAGAGAGATGGAAGGTAGGAGATATAATGAACAGGGATAATGAGGCTGAAGAGCAGCAATGACAGGAGAAGGGTCAGGATAAAGGGGAACAACAACTAATAGTAACAGCAAATGGAGAAAACGAGCTAACCAGCATATTTGACCATTGACTTTGCTGAACTATGTGCACAGAGAGTTTGGACTCCAGAGGGCAGGTTTCAGAGGTAAGTGCCATCGAGCTGTCCAAAGAGGGCGCATGGGAGGGTGCTGGGCCTGCTGCCATAGAATAGCCCTTACTGGGGGCCTAACGTACCCTCTGCCCCTTTGGCTGTAGCTGGTGCCGGGTGTTTTGAGGAAGGAGCCCTGAGATGTTGGGATTTCCATATGCAATTATTATAGAACTATAATAGAAATGTGCCTTGAGGGCTTGCTGGCTTCTCAGTGGTGATATTCTCAGGTAAGCATCAGCCCAGGCAGGTTCTCAAAGGAATATTTAATATGTATTTATTTATTTCTTTGTCACCCAACTAGGATAAGATTTCAGGCAAACAAAAAGTCAACATGAATTCAATCTTTTTAATCTCTGAATCTGGCAAATATTATATGCAGTGCGCACCATGTGTCTGAACAGATTCTTAGTAACAGGCTGCAATGCAGCACCCTCAATCCGAAAGGATTTTTGGGGGAATGGGTACACAGGACCAGCGTGCTATGTTATCTTGGACTCATCATGCCCATCAGCACACTAGTTCCCAGGGCAAAATGTTACCTCCAGTCCCATGAGTTTAAGAATCAGTCCCAACTGATTTGGTGAGAATTCAGACTCCAGGGGATCCAACCCAGAGCCAAAATAGTAGGGGTGGGTTCAGATGCAGGGATTTTTTAATCAAAATGCCTTTCAAATCAAAGGAAATTAAGAACGGAGGTTCTTGTCTTGACTCAGGATTAATTATGTGCCCTGTGTCTGTGGCTCCTGGAAAGTTTCCTGGAAATCTGTGGTCTCTTGAACAGGAGTGTGGAATGAGAAAGACATTACAGGCAAGGGCGGGGGGGGGGGGCACGTAACACATGGTAACAGAGAAAACTTGGCTCTCCATTATCACTTTGCATATTATCTATAATTTCATACTATTCAGACAGTAACATATTGCATCTAAGGGATTTGAAACAGTATCACTGAAAATCCTATTGCTCAGATTAGACAGATAGCTTTGCTGTTGTGTTTTATGATGGCCATAGAAGCTCTCCAAGGAATTACAGCCTTCTGTCCAGTTAGGTGCATGTAATTCTATATATTATTTATGTTCTTACATATACACACAGTACACTTCGGTGGCTCACAGTTCACAGGGAAGTGCAGCCTCCTTTTAAAAAATATTCTTTGTCCAAAGTGGTTGGAAAGCCTCGTAAATTGCAAGTTGGTTATGCAGCTGCAGCCAAAAGGTTTCAGCTGTGATGAAGAAACAATTTATAGGAACTGAGACAGTGGTTTCAAGAGGGCAAAGGACTCCACTCAATTTCCAGAAATATATTCCCTTATTAGAAGCAGCTTTATGGCTCTCCTCAAATCACCCAGGAACAAAGGTACCTATAGTGCAAGCCTTGGACATCTGTCTCTCTTGGGTGTATTATTAGTGCTCTTGGAATCTTTATGCCCTTTGTGTCTGTAGAATAGAACATGTGTGTATCTTGTGTGCACCGCCTGTCTGCTGTCCTGTGCTACATCACAGCCCTCTTATGAACCATGTGCCTGGCACACATGAATACAGCTGTCTAATTTCCCCCTGCGCACACAACCTGCAAAAGACATGCTTATGTAAAATGTGTATGTACTGATGATGTGATGCATATTCTGATTTTTTTGAATGGAACTGTCCATTTAAGGGGATTTTTTCTCATGTACTGTTGCACCAGTGCCTACTGTACTATAGATTTTTAAATAAATATATTATGTTTATATAGTAGTAAAGGATCCCAAAGCACTTTGCAAAGTGCATCCATCTATCCTAGGTTCGTTTTGTCCACCACTGAAAAGCAGCCACTTCTGGGAAGAAACACAGCATCTGTTAGCGTAACAACTCTACATAACTGAGTAGGACAGGAAGTGGCGAATAGCATGTCCAAATGGAACCACAGGGGGAAATTAGGCAGCTTGTAATTATCTAGAATGGGACAATGGGGCTAATTACCTGTTTTCCTCTGGAAAGTGATATGGGAGCTTGTCACAGATTGTCAGCTTTCCATCTCTGAAAAGACACTGCCTCCAGCACATAGCACCATATGAGGAAAATTGTTCAATATAGCCTCGGGGAAGATGTCACCAACATCACTTGTCCTTGTCCTTGGGACCCCAGTCAAATACTGACCAGAGCTAATGCTACTTAAGTTGTGAAATCGGGTATGATTGCAGCTTGGCATGCTATGTTTGCAGCTCTCCATACCTATCTGCTAATCTCATTTCTTGTATAACGTTTAATAACTAGCTTCTGTTTTCTTGTCCTAAAAATGGGTCATATTGGACTTGATATATTTTGACACTTCAAAGCATTAGTGGGTTTCACGGTGGGTCGAGTATTTAAGCTAGCTCCAGACTGTGGGTACCAACTCCTCAAAGGGGGTATCATTTCGGCTAGGAAAGAGTGCCCAGAAACAATGCCTTGCATGTTATAAGCCAATGAGAGTTTGCTGTGATTCGGCAATGCTTCTAAATCTGAGTTTCATTCATTAGTTAGGTACATTAACACTTGATATTCTGATGGAGAAGGGGTATCATGTGGGGGGCAGCATTCTGTGATAGAAAAAGAACAACAGAGTTTAATAAGAGCTTAATTGAATAGCATGAAGGAGAGGAAGACTTGTTCAAACTTGGCTTTAGATCTGCAGGCTTGATCTGTGGTGCAGCCAAGTAGCGCACAGCATCCTTTAGAAGTGAAAGGCTGTGAATCTGTCTTTAAGCCATCTTACACTCCTCCACTTGTGGGCCAGTTACGTAGGGGCTGGTCCTCTGGTGCAAGTTAGTTCAGCCTGAGGGCTGCTTGAAATTACACCAGCTCCGAGGAGCCATTATAACAAGTGAGGATTGCTGGTGTGTAGGGGGAGCCATCTTAGCCCCTGCAGGGAAGGATATGACGTACAAGCTATGCCAGTTCTGTGCCACCAGAGGAATCCCTACACTGGGATGATTCTCTTGAGGCTGCCTATGTTGGTTTTTGGCCTGATTTGTGCCTGAGGCATAACGCAAAACAGTCCTAATGCTGTCAAGAATACTGACCTTCATTTCAAGCCATCAAAATACAGTTTGCTATATTCAATATTGTAAATTTTCAGCCGTGTTAATTTTCACTGGCCACACAGGTCATATGGTATCGGTTTTGGTGCATGAGTGAGTTTAACTTGTAGGATCTTGCAGTTACATATTTAATGCTCCCATGAATATTCTGTAATAGTTTGTTAAAGTGTGGTGTTCCTGCAAAAATTCTTGCCACCAAACTCCATTGGCTAGAACCTGCGCAGAAAGCAGACACCAAAAGAGTATGGACAGAACCAAAGCAAATCTGATTTTTTATTCCAGTGAAAAATGGTGGGAAATTATTACAGGTCTTTGTCCAGCTTCATACCAACTGCTAGACAGACAGATTTAGTGATCCTAGCACGCACCTGGTGTATGTTGGGTGAGGCTGGAGAGAGTACATGTAGGTGGATGAGTGCATCCCAATGCCACCAGTCAAACAATACCTAGGATTCCTTGGTGCCCAGAGTCAGTCTTTAGACCTGCGTGGCAGCTTTCAGATTTTTGGCTGATTGGGGAGGGTCTTATCTTTCCTCCTGAAAGAACACGCCCCTATACCAGCGGTGTTCACACCTTGAAGCAAAAATGTAAATAAAGAGACGGAGAATATTATGGAAGGATTAATTACAAATAGATGCACATCTCATCAGGGATTCATAGATTTTTTTTTAAGGCCAAAAGATCATGTTGCTTTTTTATTACAGCAGTGTCTATGGACCAACCAAGATCAAGGCTCTGATGTGCTATGTGCTGTACACTGTAGTAGACGGTCCCTGTCCTGAAGAGCTAGAGAACAGTCTGTCTGGCATCCCGTACAAGATTATACTTCATAGCCTAGTTTGGCTGCATGATGCTTTTTCTGATCCCACCCAAGAGACAGGATGTGCATTCGGTATCATTACCTGCATCACCCTGGATCTCTCCCATTGCCTCTTCTACAGTGTGTTCAAGGAAGAGGAGATTCTTCCTTTGAAAGCTTTATTTTCATATCAAACCTTGGTTCAGCTTCAGCTCTAAATGATGGCTACCCAGTGCAGGTAAAGCCCTGCTGATTCTCGGTACCAGGGATTTGGCTGAAACATGCATCCCTACTCCATTTTACACCCTTGCCAACAAAGCATTCAAATAACATGTCTCTATTGCCCTCTAGTGGTGTTAGGTAAGTTTAACAGCAGCACCTCTAGAATGTCTTCTCTTCCCAAGCTGGGTGAGGTAATATCTTTTATTGGACCGACTCCTGTTGGTGAAAGGGATAAGCCTTCAGGCTATACAGAGCTCTTCTTCAGGCTAAGCATAATTTCCAGTTGCAGATACATTTAGATTAACGTGTAGCATTTTATTTTGCTAATTAAAATGCTTATTGTTGACTGGATTGAGACTGTGGTCTGACCAAGAAGCAATATCTTGAATCAAAGAGGAGAAAAAGCTGTTTAACAGAGGGAGTGATCTCATCATCTGTTGAGCTCCATGGCACAGATTATTCTATCAATTTTTCTGAGCCAATTTGTAAAGATTTCTCAGCTGTGAAAGTTCTTCAGTGATTGTAAAGGGGCTGCTGGTAATTCTCACCATATGGCATTACAAATCCTGTGAACTGGAGAATGAATTTGTCAGTCCAATCAACAGTAGTTTAGTAGTGCACAGGTTTTCATGAACCTGCCTACAAACCGTGCAGGCTATTGCCTCTACCTGGAACAGAGGCACCATAAGGTGTCAAATTAGAAAAACTGAGCGTCACTCCTCATAGTAGACTGAGTAAAACTTCCTGATAAGATCACCCCTCTTCTGTTGTGCATGATTTGATCAGTCCTGAAATACTTAAAGGGGCTGACATCTAACATGTTGTTTTTAGGCTTCAGAGTTAAACCCCCCATTGTGATAAACTGTGTAGCTCACCCATCTCTCTAGAACTGGTTTACCTTTACTTCATATTTTGAAGTGTTTTTGGTTTGGTTTGTTTTTTTGAGAGGTGGTAACCATAAGAGCTGGCAACTTAAAAGTAAAACAAAACAAAAAGGTTAGATTCTGGAGCTTAAGATGACTGCAAGAAGGAAAAGCATTGGGTCACTAATCCAGCACTGCCCAACCCAACCCAGTTGAGCCACTGGACACTTTACGTAACTGCCATCTAAACACTGGTCCTGGGAACTGTAGACCTTATCTGCTTGAGTGTGCTGCACAACAGCTACTGACTGAACTACACTTCTCAGTTAAGCTTCCATGGTTGTTTGTTAATTACATACACAAGACAATGGATATGGAACTTGGGGACAAATTTAGTGCTAAACAAACCCCACACTTGTCTAATCAGAGAACTGAAAGAACAGCTTTACTGATAGAGGGAATGTATAAAATACAGAAGCTTGGAAAATAGGCTTTTTAACTGCAGAAAATGTCAATGAAAATGAAGAAGAAAATCATTTTGTTGAAATTAGAAAACTCAACATTTTCATTCAAAACTCAAGTTTTCAGCTTTTGGTGAAACCTTTTTTGGTTTTCTATTTTTTTTTAATGAAAAGTCAAAATTTTCTGTGGCAAACAAACAGTTTTTGCAAAAAAAATCTGTTTATTGAAAGCCCCAATTTTCCATTGAAATGGTTAGGGCTGGTGGTAAGTTTTCCACCAGCCCCATCAGCTAAGCTGGTCTGCCAAGTATGTCCAGTAGAGGGCAATAGTTTACATGTTAATAGATGAATGGCATCCCTAAACTCTTGTGTCTGGGAAGACCATTCCATCATAAAATTCTTAGTCATTTAATGAATTTTAATTAGGGTAGTTTTTAAAATTCTGCCTTTATTGCATATTAATCATGTTTCTAAGTTGTGCAGCAACTTGAGTTCTTCAATGTGTTTATAAAAGAAAATTGTTTTCTATTATGCCTTGTACCATAGACTCATAGAGATTTGTTTGAGTGGTAGCCGTGTTAGTCTGTATCAGCAAAAACAACGAGGAGTCCTTGTTGCACCTTAGAGATTAACAAATTTATTTGGGCATAAGCTTTCATGGGCTAAAACCCACTTCATCAGATGCATGGAGTGAAAAATACATGGAGATGTGTGATAAAAAAGATCTGATATGTCAAATTCCACCAAGATTGTGCTGTGTATCATTCCTGAGTGTATCATTCCTGTTGGGGGAATATTAGTAAGTAAGGTTTGCTAGGCTCTGCCAATAAAACATCTTAACATGCCTGGATTTTCCCCCAACTATTATAGACCTGACTTTTCCCCTTAAATTGCAGTTGCATGCGTTTGTATTTTCTGTAAGTCCTTGGGGAAGGGACAGTGGCTTTCAAATATCTTTGTAGAATACCAAACACTCTGCATTCATTACATAAGACTGATCCTTAATACAATTCCTCTGCTTCTTCCTTGTGCTTTTTGATAAAAGGAAGAAATGTTTGTTCATTTCAGGAAGAGTCTATCTAGGTTTATAGGAAGGGTGGAAGAGAGGCTTGTATCAGGAGATTGCAGGTCTGTTTGCTCTCCATCTAGTGGACAGTTCTTTGTGTATTGCATTCTTCTTACAAATCCCCACATATATTTAACAACAGTGTCCTCTAGTGGAGTTAATGCTAAACACTTGTCAGTCCTAATAAATTACTGTTGGTTAGACTGACTATAATTGTGTGAAGCCTGAAGCTCAGAGATGCACCTCTAAATCCTGTTACCTCCTTATAGGCAAAATAAAAGGCCCTTATTTAATGCTGAGAAAACTTTAGAGCAGGTGGTATTGTATATTAGTGATAATACTGCACTCGTAATCACAAGATTGCTGTGAGAAATTGCTGGAAGCCACCCCTCTTGTGCCCCTTCTCCAAAATTATCTATCTAGCCTCAGTAAAACAGTATAGGGTGAGCTTCGTGATGTTGAAGTGTTTATCAACTAGTCTAACTATGTTAGTGTAACTAGTCAACTAGGCTCCAATTCAGCAAGACATCTCTGTTCAGCAAAGCACTTACGCATATATTTTTCTCATAAGCAAACTAGAGAAATATAGTCTACTATAAGATGGGTGCTCTACTGGTTGGAAAACTGTAACTCACAGAGTAGCTGTCAATGGTTCATAGTCAAGCTGGAAGGGCATAATGAGTGGGGTCCCGCAGGGATTTATCCTGGGTCCGGTTATGTTCAATATCTTCATAAATGATTTGGATAATGGCATGGAGAGTACACTTATACAGCTTGTGGATGATACTCAGCTTGGTGAGGGGTTACAAGTGATCGCCATATTTGGGAACGGGAAGGAATTTTCCTCCAGGGCAGATTGGCAGAGGCCCTGGAGGTTTTTCGCCTTCCTCTGCAGCATGGGGCACGGGTCACTTGCTGGAGGATTCTCTGCAGCTTGAGGTCTTCAAACCACAATTTGAGGACTTCAATAACTCAGACATAGGTCAGAGGTTTGTTTACAGGAGTGGGTGGGTGAGATTCTGTGGCCTGCATTGTGCAGGAAGCCAGACTAGATGACCATAATGGTCCCTTCTGACCTTAAAGTCTATGAATCTAAGTGCTTTGGAGGAGAGGATTAGAATTCAAAATGATCTTGACGAACTGAAGAAATGGTCTGAAATAAGTAGAATGAAATTCAATAAGGGAAGGTATGATCAATTGCACAAATACAAAATGGGAAATGACTGCGTAGGATGGAGTACTGTAGAAAAGGATTTGAGGGTTATAGTGGATTACAGAGTAAATATGAGTCAATAATGTAATACTGTTCTAAAAAAAAAAGAAGATAAAAAAGAAAACAATTCTGGGATGTATTAGCAGGAGTGTTGTCAGCAAAACTACTCTACTCTGTGCACTGATAAGCAGGGCCGCTGGGGGGAGGGGGGGCGGGCGGGCGGAAGTGGGGCAATTTGCCCGGGGCCCCAGAGGGGCCCCCACGAGACTTTTGCGGGGCCCCTAGAGTGGGGTCCTTCACTCGCTCCAGGGGCCCCGGAAAACTCTTGTGGGGCCAGGGCCCCTGGAGCTTCTTCCACTCCCGGGTCTTCGGCAGCGACAAGTCCTTCCGCTCTGGGTCTTCAGGGCACTTCGACGGCGGGTCCTGGAGCGGAAGGATCCCCCACCACCGAATTGCTGCCGAAGACCCCAAGCCCCCTGAATCCTCTGGGCAGCCCTGTTGATAAGGCCTCAACTGGAGTATTGTGTCCAGTTCTGGACACCACATTTCAAGTAAGATGTGGGCAAACTGGAGAAAGTCCAGATGAAAGCAACAAAAATGATTGAAAGATTGAAAAAATTGGGGTCTGGAGAAGAAAAGACTGAGGGGGGACATAAAGTCTTCAAATACATAAAAGGTCTTTATAAAGAGGAAGATGATAAATTGTATTTTTTAACCACTTACAGCTGGACAAGAAGCAATGGGCTTAAATTGCAGCAAGGAAGAGCTAGGTTAGACATTAGGAAAAACTTCTTCACAGTAAGGGTGGATAAGCACTGGAACAATTTACTTAGGGAGGTTGTGGCTTCTCTGTCACTGGAGTTTTTTAAGAACAGGTTAGACAAACATGTAAGGGATGGTCTAGATAATTCTTAGTCCTGTTTCAGTGCTGGGGACTTGATTAGATGACCTATTGAGGTCCGTTCAGTGGCACATTTCTGTGACTCTATATATTTAAACTTGGGCATCTGCTTAAATCCCATTTACCTCAAATTAACCTCTTGCTTATATGCTTTGCTGACTAGGGATGGATTTATGCACATGCTTAAATGCTTTGCTGAGTTGAGGCCTAAGTTTGTGAAACATGTTCTGATGTTCTAATCATTTTCTCTGACAATTTACATTCACTTGCTTATTTCCAAGGATGATTCAGTTTTTTTATGTATTTATTTTGGTGCTAAATGGACAGTACTCTATGCAGTCTATGGACCCTTCCCCATCCCCCCTTCCCTAGAATTTCTCTCTCTTTGGTGTGCAGCATAGTTACAAAGATGAAGTCCAGGAAACACAGCTTTTTTGCCATGTGTACGTACGTACTTATAAGCAACCAAAATATTCTCCAGAGAAAGAGGCTTTGGGAGGATGAGAAAGGGAATCTACAATAAATGAATTACAAATTAGTATGCTACAAGGGTATTCCTTAAGTCTTCAAACAGTGTTTAAACCCTACAGTTTGCTCCCAGAGCAGTGTGTAACATCTAGCTCTTGAACCTTTTTTCATCCATACGTCTCAAAACGCTTGACAAAGGAGGACAGTAGCATTTTACAAGTGGAGAAACTGAGGCGCAAGGACTTACTTGCCTGAGGTCATCCAGAAAACTAGGGGCATAGCTGGAAATTGAACCTAGGTGTGCTGAGTCCTAGTCCAGCCCCTAAGAAGTAGGAGCACTGCCTTGCTGTATAGAATCTGGGGTCTTTCAGGATGCATTATGAGAGTATAAGATATTGGGTGTTAGACTATTAGGAGCTGCTTATCGCAGTATGGTCTTAAACATCTAGCAAAGCAAAACCTGTTTTGTTCTATTAGCTTTTCCTAAAACCTGAGTATGCTATGATAAACTGTGGTGAGTCACTGGGGGTTATATATTTGTATTGAGAAGGATATACCTCTCAGTTTTTGGGGACACACTCAGCATTCACCCTTGAGCCTGCCAAGTATGCAGGACATAAACATCTCATCATTTATTTACTCAGCCAGCACTTAATGACTGGAGCTTTCAGCCAAATACAGGATTCTAAAATGAAGCCATCATCACCCAATTATTGTTGGTATTAAAAATACCATGTAATCATAATTAGCCACTTTTCATGTAGTGCTGCCGAAGGAATACCCCTAAAACCACATTATTATATGTATAAGAGATCATGGAAGTCCTATCAGTGGAGATGGGCCCTAAAAATTTGTCCAATGCCCATCTCACCAATCCCCAAATTACTGATTGGGATAAAATTGTACTTGGATCTGAACTACCCCTGGTTTTGGTTCCACATGTTGCAAATCCAGCTTCCTCCGCCCATCTCCTTTAAAGAACACAAACTCCAGCAGCAGCATCCAGGGTTTTTATAACACCAAACTAAATAGTTCAGCCAGCCACCCTCCATCTGTAAAAAATCAAGCCTTCCTTGAGATGGTAGGCACTCTGTCAGAGATCTCCCCTTGAACATTTATTCATTAATTGTTATTACTAGTAGTATTACCATAGTGTCTAGTACTTACTGTTTAAGGTGCTGTATAAACACACAACAAAAAGATGGCCCCATTTCCCAAAATCTTACGAAATATAAGACAAGAGACAACAGATGGATGCAGACTGACTGACAGGGGAGTACAAGAAAACAATGGGACAATACTGGTCAGCCTGACATGCGATGATATTTCCCCCCACATGTGAACAATTATCCCATCAGACAGTTCCACCAATCAGCTGTTAATGCCTTGCAGTGTGAGCCAACAGGTACAGATCCCAGTCAGCTCTGGGTTCTTTTCCTAGCTCTCTCACTAACGAGCCATAAAACCTTTTCAGTTCACTTCACCTTTTTGAGCCTCAGGTTCCACATCTGTAAAATCATGATAAGGATCCTCATTCTCCTTTCTAAACTGCTTTGGGATCCTTGGATCATAATGCTAATTACACTTATGTTAGATATTATCATTATACTCCTGACTGATAAGTTACCTTGGACATACCCAGGATCCCATGCATGGAGGTCCACTTTGTAGTCCAAATAAGATGCTGCACAGCACTTTCACAGAAAGAAATAGTCACATGCCTCCTTTGACATATTCTGATGAGCTGAGTATGAGCAATAATTTCTGTATCTTTGCAACATACTTGCAAAACCATGGTCCTTTGAAAATGATTAAATGTCATATTTTGGCTCAAATAATCATTCAATCCCAGAATCTACTTTATTGCTTTATATACTGGAGGGTAACAGACAGCGTAAAAAAAGTCCTGATTATCACGTCTAGTCTGAAGACAAATGGAAAAGGAGACTTGTATTTTATCAAGTAGCTGGCATTATCTGATCCAATTCCAATATTTGTTTCCAGTCATTATCCAGTACTAACTAGAACTAGGGATCATGAAAAAGCAACATTGGATTACAGATCCCATGAAATTATGGGAAAGAAAATAAATGAGGTGCAGCATAGAATGGATGCATTGGAAGCCCTGCGATGAGTTAGTGAAGAGAGGAGGAAGTGGGCAATAAAGAAAAAGAAATGTCTTCAACGAGCAATTAAGGCGGCCCATTGGAACGACTGTAATCAGTGGTGGAATAGAATGGCACAGCACATAGAAGAAGCATCTGAAAGACGTGTGTTTGAAACTTTGAATATCATAATCGGATGTCCATTCTCGCAACGTCTACCAATTAAGGACAAAAATGGAAAATACTGCCAGGATACTGATGCACAACTTAAGCGTTGGCATGAGCATTGTTATGAATTAATGGATGGATCCCCACCAAGATGTAAACTACAATTTAATCCAAAATGAATCCAGCAGAAACTAAACCGGTGACATTAGAGGAAGTAATACTTGTAGTCAGTTATGAAATGATAAAGCACCTGATTTTGATAACTTTTTAGCAGAACTGCTAAAGACTGAAGAGCTGGATTTAGTTCACTGGCTTCATAGTCATATTAAAAGTTTGGGAAACTGGTCATGGTCCAGAAGATCTGAAAAGGGGGTGCATCGTTGCTTTTTTTTCTTTTTCTTTTTTTAAATGGATAGTAATCAGCTTGATCAAATTATAGGGAAATAATGCTGCTATCTTGGAAGGTGTTTTCAGTCATACTACTGAAATGACTAAAGTGTTGTCTGAACTCCAAAATGACAGACAACCAGGATGGCTTCTGTACAGACCGATCTACAATCCATGCTATATATGCCTTGCAGAATGTCATTGAAAAATGACTAGAGCAGGGGTAGGCAACCTATGGCACGTGTGCCAAAGACGGCACGCAAGCTGATTTTCAGTGGCACTCACACTGCCTGGGTCCTGGCCACCGGTCCGGGGGGCTCTGCATTTTAATTTAATTTTAAATGAAGCTTCCTAAACATTTTAAAACCTTATTTACTTTACATACAACAATAGTTCAGTTATATATTATAGATGTATAGAAAGAGACCTTCTAAAAACATTAAAATGTATTACTGGCATGCAAAACCTTAAATTAGAGTGAATAAATGAAGACTCGGCACACCACTTCTGAAAGGTTGCTGACCCCTGGACTAGAGCAACACAAAGGGAGTGGGGAGAGGGGGGCACTGGGGAAGCTCAGCTCTGCAGGCTGCCATCCTCTCCAGCTGCCCAAGCACAAGGGGAGCAGGATCAGGGACCAGCCAAGGGTGCAGGAGCACAGGCGCCTGAGGCCGAGCTGTGGGGAAGCTCTTACCTTGCCCAACGCCTGTGCGTTGGGGTCCTCTTTCTTCCTCCGCTCCACCAGACCACCGCCTGAGGCTCTTTTCTTCTCCATGTCCCCCCGCTGCGGCTGACCATGGAGGCTGAGCCAGGAGGCAGGCACCCCTTTCCTCCAGAAGCCCTGCTGTTGCACCTGTCGCCGGATTCGTGCCACATGCGATAAGCAGAGCTGTGGAGCTCTACCCAGCCGCCAGCGCCCCTGCCGGCAATGAGAAGAATCACATGGGATGGAGTGGCCGTTGCACTGGAAGGGAGAGGGAGTTTGAGCTGCCGGCAGGCAGCCCAGTGGTTTCCCTGGGTCAGCGTGCTGCTGCTAGCAGCCTGAACAACTGAGCTGTCGGCGGTGCACTGACCCAAGGGAACCCTGGGTCTGGCTTCCGGCGATGGCACGCTGACCCAGGGGGAATCCCTGGGCTGCCTGCCGGCACCTCAGACTCCCTTTCCCTCCCAGCTCAGTCGCCGCTGAAATGCTTTAAAAAAAATTGGGGGCACCGCTTTTTGGCACCTCCCAAATCTTGGCACCCTAGGAAACCGCCCAGTTGGCTTAAATGGTAGCACCGGCTCTGGCCATACACATTTACAGTAAGAGTTCTCCATCCAATTACACTGCTCTACAGCCAAAATGCTTCTGAAATAAATGTAGTCCAACTTTACTAAATCTGGGTCACTGAGAATGAAAATGATGCTTAAAATTGTTAATTGGCTCTAGTTTTCAAGATATGCTATTGGGTCAGTATATCCGACCCTTGACTTGGAAATGGCAGAGGATAAGTGAGTTATAAAGGGAAGGGATCTCAATTTAAACCAGAAATGACTAAAATACATCTTTGACTGGATCTATGAATAAATCTATGTTTGGGTTTGGACAGTACTTGCTTTTTAGGCAAAACAATGAATGATGCAATCTGAAGCTGGTATTGCATCATACATGATATGAATTGCATCATGTTATTCCTAGAAGTCATGGATAATGCAATCATAACGAAGCTTAGATCACTCTGCTGAACAAATTGCCCTATATCAGCTCTAGAAATCATACAGTGTCATGCTCTCTTATTTGTTAGTGTTTGATTTTGCAAAGGGACACATTTCTGTTTAGCCAAAGTGAGCAGAGATGCCTTGTACTTGTGTGAACAGTGCAGATAACTTCTGCTCTGTTTGTGGTGAAGTGACTTTTGCATCACAAAAGCACAGTATAACCACTATGGTTAAGAAAGCCTATCACCTTTCTTTTGGCTGCAAAATTGGAGATCAGGACAAGAGGTGGGCCCCACACATGCTGCAAGACTTGTGCAACAAATCTTCGCCAGTGGTTGAATAGGAAAAAGAAATCTATGCCTTTTGCAGTGCCAATGATTTGGAGAGAGCCAACAGATCATACCAGCAATTGTTACTTCTGCATGGTGCCTCCAGTTGGGAAAGGTGTGTCAAAGAAGCAAAAGTGGACTGTGCATTATCCAAACATTCCATCATCTATACGCCCAGTACCCCACGGAGAAGGACTGCCGGTTCCTGAGGCACCAGACTCATTCTCACTTGAGTCAGACGAGGAAGAGGATGAAACTTCTGGTCCTGAACCATCAATGTCACAGGACCCACATTTTCTCCCATCCTTCTCCTCTGAATCACACCTCATAACACAAGGTGAACTGAATGACCTTGTCAGGGAGTTGGAACTACTCAAGAGTAAGGCAGAGCTGTTGGGCTCCAGACTACAGCAGTGGAATCTCCTGGCAGGCTATCAGGGCAAATGGAGCCCATCAATGCTTGCAGACTATTGCTGGACAGTGACAAGAGATGCTCCATTTAATGAATACAAGAGATAAGCCAAGAAGCACCGAGTAGACACTGAATAGGACTAAACTATGTACATAATAGTTTTTTGCCTTTTGTTTCATAATAAATTTTATTTATATAACCCTTTTGCTGATTTTTAAAGTGTTACATAAACAGGACAGGCGAAATATTATCATGTAAAGCAACCATAAACACATGAAAAGACCTAGGTTTACAATTTATGATTAAAACTCTACTATCTACACAATATACATAGACATAAACTGTAAAAACTTAAATATCTTAGAAACAGTAGCTAATCAGTTGTTTTAATTGTCATATTTGAATTCAGCACATCAAAATACATAATAAATATCACATTTTATCTCTGAAGCAGACGACTTCTCAAAAATTGTAGACCAGTGTTATCAGATATTTACAACCCCACCAAAATAGGTGGATTCCCTCAACAAATGAACCTTTCATAGATCCAGTTTCCACATGATGTTTCTTTGGCTTAGCCCAAGTGCTTCACCCCCACAAACACTTATTTTCTGGATACCTTTTGCCTCACAGACACTTAACTTGGCTTTTCACCTGACCGTTGATCAGCCCCGAAAGGAATTTTAGACTCTACTTGGGTTTCTTCCTTTTTTTGCTTTTGTCTCAGTCTTGCAAGAGAGGTGCTCCCACCAAGGGAAATCTGGTGCCCAGGTGGAACAGACTTACATAAAGGCAGATTTGGTTTTCTTACCCAAATTGGTTATTCTAAATGGCTCCCACTATATATATGACTCTTACTGTCTGAGTGGTTTACTTTACACTGCCATTCAAGTTGGCTCACACTATTACAAGGGGCTTGCACTATGCATTATATTACCTAAGAAATGGTTGAAATGACTGGGGAGCACCAGAGGGAGAGAATGGTCTAAAATGAGAAAGAGAGACTAATTGATAAAAGTAACAGGTTTTTGTTCAGTTTTAAGGTTTAATTTGTGTCCAAACTTGTTATTGAATGAAAATTATACTTCCTAACAAAGTTCTCTGATTCGGGGACTGGCAATGGGATATTGAATTTCTCCTCCTCTACTGTAGGTTACCAGTACAAATCTGATGAAGGGCACTAACAACCAAAACGGTGTTGCCATCTACATGATGATGAATGATTTATGTGAAGAGAATTGGTAGACACAGGGCAGCTCAGGCACTTGGATGGGGAATGCTGGTAATACTACTTCCTAGGCTGTATATATTTTGGACACAAAGAGAGACTGCAAATATCTAAGGATACCACTTCAGTGGCTTTTGCCAACTTGTACAGAGAAAGGACTGTATGTCAGTCTCTGAAACTGAGATGACTCTTTTTGTCTTCAGTCTCCACCAAAGCTCCATTGTAAATGTCTGTTTTATTTTATGGAATGGCCTTAGGAAATTCAACTTAGTAATGACTCAGAAGAGTTATTCTGAGACGCTCTATATGGGTTGCACTGCCATGAACTGATAGTGTGAGTGAGATTTAACCCCAGAGGGATAGGAGCATGTGTGTAGGCATGAGCCCTAAGATTCAAGATAATAGTGCTTAATGAAAGGAACGGAATTAATTAGTGTGCTGGGCCCTGTGAGTTTCATGACATCAAACACTGGAGAATAACTACAATCCCTACAGTTGTAATCAAGTAATAAGAAGTAGTGCTGCTTTTAGTGTGATGATTTCATTGCATCACAAAGAGGTCATGTTAGGCTGGGAGGACAATTCTTTGCTTGGAGGGCGGAAGCGAAATGGAGCCAGTTCAAAGATCTGGAACCAAGAACTCCTCAACTTTGGGGAAGTTTGGAACCCAAAACTTGTGGCTGGCTCTTATCTTTACAATGGACTGAACCAACAGCTCAAGCACCTCCAAACTTTGGAGTGAATTTGGATCTGGTGCCGAGTGGTGTGGCCTCACCCATCAGTAGTAAAAACCACAGTCAAATATTCTTTGGCTGGAGTAGAGTCTTTGTGAGTTGTGCAAGCCTGAGATGGGAGAACCTATTATCTTTCTTATGTAAGGAATTTATTGGAACACCAATTTATTGTTGGTGAACATCAAACTATAGGACCATAGGCCCAGTACCCTTAAAGAACAGACAATGACACTATCTAGATGTGAACAGGGAGCTAGTGCAGTTTTCAGAGTACTGGTTTCATTCCATCCCTTTGGCTAATGCAGCTAAAAGAGTGAGTGGCTGCATTCTGAACGAGTTGGTAGCCCCATGTAAAGTTCATTGCAAGAATCCAATGTGCAAGTGGCAAAGGCAAAGATGTTTGTGAAAAACCCATACCAACAAAAACACAAGCATCACAGTACACAGTCCTTAAATACACATGATCCTTGTATGTTCATTGCATCTTGCATGTGCTCTTGCCACATCAGAAATATTCCTGATCATTATGCCAGCCAACACACCTGAGATTCCAAGAACCAACAGGGATTCAGGCAGACCCCCTTCACCTGTGAACCTCATTTACAGAGAGCGGTAAGATCCCTTCAATGATATGGAGTGGGAACTATTTGCACTGTACTCTTTGCACTGTGTGTAGAATACAGCTTCTGTGCAGAACAATATGAGGGCTATGCACCAATCAAGTCCCATTTAATCCCTCAAAATAAGGCTTAAATCTTCCTTCTTGGGCAGGGAGGCAGTGAAGAAGACCCTTGATTTATCTCACTTCCCAGCCGTAAATAGGATTTACATAAGGCAGGAATCCTTTGTTTCCAGTGGAAAAATACCAACAGTGTCCAAGGTGGTACTCGTACCAAGTTAAATCATCACATGACCTTGCAGTGTTACAAATAAACCTTGTCCCATGGTTGCTTTAACATCTACAAGAAGGAACTCCAGGAAGATGAGCGATCAGCATCTTCAAAGACCCATTGTCTTTTCTAATGGCTCATCCAGGCTGATTACATACTGTCTGGTGGGTGTTTCCCAAGTGTAACCACATTTGTAATTGTTAAATAGTCAATTTTCCTAACTTTAGATACAGAAATGATACATGTATACTAATAGAATAATCATATTCAGTAAAACAACCACATATGACCCCTCTTGCATAAAACATATACAAGTTATACCATATTCATATCATAACAATATTTCTATGAAGAATATGGGGTGTAGTGTCACAATACTTATAGGATGGAAATGAACAATTGAGAGGGGCATAAAAGTCATGGCTGATAGCCAAACTGAATAGGAGCTCGCAGTGTGATGTGGTGGCTAAGAGCGTTAATGTGACCCTGGGATGTAAAGGCAGGGGAATATTACATACAAGAAGGATAGTGGCATTATCACTGCATATGGCATTGGCGAGACCATTAGTGGAATACTAAGTCCATTTCTGGTGTCAACTCTTTCAAAAGGACACTGACAAATCGGAAAAGAGCTCCAAGAGTAATTTTAGATCTAGAAAATCTGCCTTATAGTGAGAGACTAAAGAGATTATTTAGTTTACCCAATAAAGATTAAGAGGCGACATGATCACAGCCAGTAAGTACCGAAGTGGGAGGAAGATTTCTGATACTGTTGGGCTCTTTAATCTCTCAGACAAAGGTATAATAAAATTGAGTAGCTGGAAACTGAAGCGGGACAAATTCAGACTAGAAATAAGATGCAGATTTTTTACAGTGAGGATAATTAACTATTAGACCAAATTAGCTAGAGATATGGTAGATTCTATGATTTTAAATCAAGATTAGGACTCTTTCTAAAAGATATTCTCTAGCTCAGTCAGAAGTTATGGGTTCAATGCAGGAATTACTTGGTGGAAATTATAGGGGTCTGTGTTATGCAGAAGCAGCAAAGAATCCTGTGGCACCTTATAGACTAACAGACGTTTTGGAGCATGAGCTTTTGTGGGTGAATACCCACTTCGTCAGGAGGTCGAAGTTATGTTATGCAGGAGGTCAGACTAGATGATCAGAATGGTCCCTTCTGCTTTACAATCTATTAATTCAATCTGATTATCAATCTGCTGAAGGCTGGAATGGCTGGATGCTAGTCAGCACTGAAGAGCATTGGCAGAGCTGGTGATGATGCTGGAACGGACTAGCAAGGGACGTCAGAGCAGATGAGGATAGAGGAGCCTGGGCAGAGATGTAGGGATATGGGGGAGAAGTAACATGTAACAAGATCAAGGTTCTTTTACCGAGTGATATGTGGGAACTTAGAGAGCACCTGTCCACATTTTATAAATGCAAACCACCCAACTATGCTAACACCAAACACCAGCTTTAATATATTTTATTCACTCTGCATATTTGGGTTTAAGATGAAAGCTGATCATAGAACAAAATGAAATATTATTGTATTAGACACTGCAAGACGGTGGAGGCAAAAAGGCATTTGGTTTCAATCCCAGCTGCTCACTGAGGCAGGGTTTGCTGCAGCTCACTTTGTAAGTGTCAGTCAAAGGCTTTGATTGCCATCTCATTCAGGCTCCCCGTCAAAGCCTCTAATGAGTTCTGTTGCACAGGACCCTGACCCCTCTCCTAAGGATCTGACTCCCAGCCAAGGAATGATTTGAACACCGAATAGGTACCTGACATGATGCATAGATTGACTAGAATTGGGTTTCTTGAGAGGCATACTGACTGGTGTAAAAATCATTCAGCACTGACAGCCTCTCTGCTCAGATCAGACTTAGGTCTTTTCTTCTTTTGATGCCTGTAATATGTGGTTTTTTTTTGTTTTTGTGTTTTAAAACCCAATGGAACAAACCAAAAGAAAAACTGAGGGGGGGAAATAAAACACACTTCCAAATATATTTGGCTTTTTTAGTTACTCTAGTGCAGTGCATCATTTTTTTTAATACAACATAAAAACATGTAGAACTCACTGATACCAGAATGTTGAAACAAATAGTTTAATAACTTTAAAAAAGATCAGTTATATGAATTAGCACTCATTTCCACATAGCAATTACACTACTTAACATAAAATAACACATATCATAGATTCATAGATTTTAAGGCCAGAAGGAACCATTCTGACCATCTGATCTGACTTGCTGCATAACACAGCCCATAAACTTTCACTCAGTGGTTCTTGCATCAGGTGCATGACTTCTAGTTGAGCTAGAGCTTATCTTTTAGGAAGACATTCAATCTTGATTTGAAGACTTATTCACCACATCCCTAGTGTGACAAAGTTCCTCCTCTACCTTGGTGGGTCCTGCGCCTATTGGTAGATTTGCTCACCTCAGTGATCTTCCCCACAGACTGGGTCAACTTCTCCTGTCTGATCAGGAGTTGGGAGGTTTGGGGGAAACTCTGGCCTACCCTCTACTCAAGGTTCCAGCCAAGGGCCCTGTGGATTGCAGCTGTCTATAGTGCCTCCTGTAACAGCTGCATGACAGCTACAACTCCCTGGGCTACTTCCCCATGGCCTCCTCCAAACACCTTTATGTTCATCACAGGACCTTCCTCCTGGTGTCTGATAATGTTTGTACTCCTTAGTTCTCCAGCAACACACCTTCTCACTCTCCCTCTCAGCTCCTCACACACACTTCCTCTTTTCTGGCTCTCCCCCACCTGACTGGAGTGAGCACCTTTTTAAACCCAGATGCCCTGATTAGCCTGCCTTGATTGGCTGCAGGTGTTCTAATCAGCCTGTCTGCCTTAATTGGTTCTAGCAGGTTCCTGATTATTGTAGTGCAGCCCCTGCCCTGATCACTCAGGGAACAGAAAACTACTCAGCCAGTGACCAGTATATTTGCCCTCTACCAGACTCCTGTACCCCACTGGTTTGAGTCTGTCACACTAGGTAACTTGTTCCTGTGATTAATTGCCCTCACTGTTAAAAATGTGTACCTTATTTCTAGTCTGAATTTGTTTAGCTTCAGCTTCCAGCCATTGGATCTTGTTATGCCTTTGTCAATTAGATTAAGAAGCCATCTACTATCAGAATTTTTCTCCCACCTTGGGTTCTTATAAATGTGAACAAGTCACGTCTTAACCTTCTCTTGGATAAACTAAATACATAAACTTCTCTGGTCTCTCAGAAGTTCAATTCTCTTGATCAGGGCATAAACTAACTATCACCATCTAGGATCAAAAAGATTTTTCTCCTTCATGTTGTAATATGGCCGTTCTTATTGCACAGCCTATGAGTATTATTGGAAGGAAGATGATTAATAGTTTTTGATGGACCATGTGTAAAAAGATGCCATCCCAGAACGGACTTACATAGACCCCACAACTAATTTTGTAATAAACAGTTTATCTGATAAATTTCATTTTTGCATAAATTGTTTGCAAACAGACTTTAGAGGTGGGTGGGTTTTTTTTTGTTTTTTTGTTATTTGGGTTGATTCAAAGAACATTTAATGGGGAAAAAAGATGATGAGTTCCTCTTGAACCGTTTTGCTGTGTGGACTCATTGCTGCTATGTGACTGCTCACCTCAATCACATAGTAGTTTCTGCTCTCTTACTAGATTAATGTAAGTGTAATAAGGAGGGACAGGGTTTAATTAACTCACTGGGCCTTTGATGATCTCATGAACAGGGTGGGAACAACTTATGGCGTTAGGAGTTAGGCCAGCAGCAGCATATGGAATTTTTCTTTTCCAGACCACATGAATTAGGCCTTTTCCTGAGAAACCATGGCTAGAAAAATGAGGCTATCATCATTCCATAGACTGGGGTCAGAGATCATGATCTGCTGCAAAACAGCAGCAGTTGGGCTTTGGACAAATGGATTGGGAAAAAACAAAGGGTAAAATCCCGGCTCCATTGAAGTCTGGTAGTCTACTACTGCTTCTTTTACCTTCAATGAATTTTGGCTACACATTTGTTTCCCAGGAACAAAACTGTACTGCATGATTGTTCCCAGAAAGTGAATGCAAGAGGGGTGCAAACACGGTGAATTAAAATTTGGCTTGTTTATACTTCTTCGTATTATTCAATCAGTTCTGCAAAGCAATAACCTTCCTCCAGCCTGAGTCAGTACACTGTCTGGCAAAACTTCCCCCGCGACTAATATAGCTCCTTGTTCCATGCTGTGCACAGGGGAAAAAAATCCCTTATTGACCCCTGCATGTGATCAGCTTAAACCTTAAAACGCCTGGGTTTCACGTTTTGAAAATAAAAGGGAAGTTTTATATGAAAACAATATGAATTGCTCCCATAATTGTTGCAGCCATGGAAAATGCGTCAGATTTTAGAAAGTTGCTTGTGCTATCTGAACCAGTCTGGCTGTACTTGAAGTCTGATAAAAGAAATGACATTTCCTATCTTATAATCCATTATTCATCAAAGAGCAGCATGTAATGAAAATAGAAGTACAAACATCTGTTTTCAAGTTAGATCTTTCTGGAGATTTAATTCCTCTGAAGAACTTAAACCCACAAGCAAAATATCATAAATAATTAGACAAGGGGTGTTGGAAATTGCAAAAGAGACAGAGGTATCTCCTGTCCCTTGGTATACATTTTTGGTTTGATTTTTATGTTAAGACTTTAGGTTTCAGGTCAAAATAATGTCATACAACATAACCAGCTGCTGCAATGCTGTGCCATTTCTGAACAGGAGCATTATAGTAGAGTTGTCCTGTCTGGAGTGTTTACCTCTCTGTTCTCTCTTAGCCCTCGTCCAGACTAACCCGCGGCATCGGCGGGTTAAAATCGATTGCTCGGGGATCGATATATCGCGTCTAGTCTGGACGCGGTGTATCGATCCCCGAGCGCGCTTACATCGATTCCGGAACTCCATCAATCCGAACGGAGTTCCGGAATCGACACGGAGAGCCGCGGACATCGATGGAGCGCCGTCCAGACTGGTGAGTACCTCGATTTTAGAAATTCGACTTCAGCTACGTTATTCCCGTAGCTGAAGTTGCGTATCTAAAATCGATTTTAATTCCTAGTCTGGACGTGGCCTTAGTGACAAGGCCTTAGCTCTGAAAGATGAGATTGTGAGATCTTTACCTCCAAAGGTGATACTGGATTTGCAGTGTTTCTAGTTGTCCATATTGTTGGGAACGATTTAGAGAAAGAATTGACAATACAACTTGAGCGGCATCTTGAATACTTCCCTGTTAAAAATGTTATTTACAGAATGAGTCACAGGATATTAGGTGAGGAAATATCTTATATTGGACCTGAAGAAGAGCTCTATGTAGCTCAAAACATTGTTTCCGTGGACTAGCAGTTTGTCCAATAAAAGATATGATCTCACTCACCGTGTCGCCCTATTAAAAACATCAATCAGATGTCAGTGTGTGTTCCAGTCAGGCTCTTGTCTGGCTATGGAAGAGGGTGGTAACACCTGCAATTTGCATAAGATCATCACATTTCTCAGCTGAAATACCATAAATCTCAGTAACCCCAGTAAAGGGTATTGAAAATGGCTTAAGCTGCAAAATGTTAACGTCACCTAATGCTAAGAGGGAGACTTTGCAGGCTAAATATTGCCCTCATTTTCATCTATAAGGTTTCATGAGTAAGAGCAGAATGGCTGGTGGTGTAAATATTTTGAATATATTCTATGACTTATGATAGCAATTCCTGTGTAATTTTCTACCTGCCCCTTTGAATAGATATTGTCACAAATGACCAGAGATAACCTAGGGCATTACATGTATGAAGAAAGGACTTGTGCTATTTTACACTAATGGTCCAAAACACCACCTCTTACAACAGTGATCATGCAAGGATTTGGACAATGCCCATAGACTCCTGTAGGACAGTGGTTCTCAAACTCTTGTATTGGTGACCCCATTCATACAGCAAGCCCCTGAATGTGACCCCCCCTTATAAATTAAAAACACTTGTTTATATTTAACACTATTATAAATGCTAGAAGTGAAGCAGGGTTTGGGGACGGAGGCTGACAGCTCACGCCCCCCATGTAATAAACTCGCAACCCCCTGCCGGGTCGCAACCCCCAGTTTGAGAACCCTGCTGTAGTATATTTTTATGAGGATAGATCCATTATTTCTCTTGGACCAAGGAGATCATTATGGGCTTGATTATTCTCCCACTTACCTTTCACGCTGGTGCAACTCCATTGATTGGACTGAGGAGAGACTCGGGGACCAATACCTTGACTAAAATGAGTAATTCACTTCCTTTTTACTCATTTGCTTCAGCAGAGGGAGCTTCAGTCTACAACAAGAAATAGCTGAGAGCTTTACTCTAACATGTTTTCCCTAGTCTGTCATCACTGACATACTCCATCGTGGGGGTGCCACAGATATTTACATTTGAGAAAGGAAAGAAATAGTGGCACTTGGAGAGCAGGTATTGCATGTGCTGTGCTGAAAACCATCCCGAGCAGAACAGCAACATGTAAAGGATTCAGCGTTAGGTTTGAAATTGGGCAGTTCTTTTTTTGTTGAGTTTCTGAGCTAGCGTCAAGCCAGGGCACAATTTTGGAGTTAGGTCATCGCTGCAGCTGAGGAGAGTGGAATGGAAAGAAAGGAAGGAGCACTAAGCCACCTTTTCAGTGCCCTGATCCTGGGCCTGCTGGGGGCCTCAAAGCAACACCCAGCATAATTTTGAGCAGCTGAAGGACTAAGCCTAAAGGCAGCAGTCCCATAGGTGCCATGTCACTAGCTTAGGCTCAGGTGGAGCCAACTGCACTTCATTCCACTCACTTCTGTCCCGGGCATGCCCCAGCTATACTTTGTCATCCACCTCTTTGGTAGGGGGAATTAGCAGCTTCTTTAGTGACCCCACAAAGCAGCCAACACTGGGGGTGGGGAGGTGTCAGGATCAGGCCGTTTGTCCTCTTAAGAAAAGATTTGTGTGCTACTCCACCCTGCCCTGCAGGTAGAGCTGGTGTAGCTATGCTGAGAGGGGTGGACAGTGACTGAGCGCTGAGGAGCTGGATACATTAGACAGCCCTTCTGGAAATTCATCTGCATGGCTCTACTCTAGGGTCGTCTCCCACTATGCCCTACAAATCATTTGCATCACTGAGGGGACTTACTCATAAGAATAACGAACATAGCAAATGCGGTGTTTCCACTGTATATCATTAACCAGCAGAGCATTCTGGCTATGGAGCTTAAACCCGAATGTAAGAGATTTAGTGCTGCATTCTGCACTGACCTCTCCTCCCGCCCCCCAAGTCCCTCTGAACTCAGTGCTGAGTTTGGCCTTTAGAGGTTTGAAACCAGGTTTCTGTTCCACCCAGGGTGAGTTAAACCTTAAAACCCCATTGAGTGTCACACCTGTGAGGTACCTGCAATTCCCATTAAAATCAAAGGGAGCCGTGGGCTTTGAGTACCCATAAAAATCATGTTACTGACTTAGATGGCTGATCAGAGTAATCAGTTCACGGACACAGTATAAAACCATTGACCTAAGTATATTAATTTTTATAAACACGGCAGTAGGGAGTTTAGACTTGTAACACACTGGTGAGGTAAATGAGTGAGGTAACACTAATTTTAGATGAGAAAACTGAGGCACAGAGAGTTTAAAAACCAAGGTCATTTAGTGATTTAGTGCCAGATTGAGAACTCAGAAGTGCTCATCTTTAGTTCAGTGTTCTAACTATAGGAGCACTGTTTTGTTAATCTTATAGTTCTAAAGGGCCAGGATAGGTGGGAACATATCCCATCAAACAATAATGAATTAATAATTTCCTGGCTACAACTGACCTTTAGTGACCCTGTTTCCCTCCGGAGCCATTATGATCCAAAAGGGCCATCAGAAGCTGTACACAGAAGGTAACATTAGGCTCTGTCTACACTTATGACAGGGTATAGAGTACAGGTATAAATAGCAGTGTAAACAGTGATACGTGGCTTAGGGAGGTAAAGTGCCCTACACACCTGAACCCCCAGGGTATATACCATATACGCCCAAGCAGTGCCTCTCACGTCTTTACTGCTGTTTTTAGCAGAGTAGTGTCCTGCTTCCAGAGCCTTTCTCCTCTGCATTGAAAGGCTCCATAAGTGGGGAGGCAAAGGGGGAAGTTTGCAGCAGATCCCTCTGCTGGAGCCTTTCCTCACTGCCTCCTCATTACCAGAGCCTTTCCTGGTGTGTCTAGGGTGGCGTGTAGCCATAGATTTAGTCTCGGATTCCACTGATGGGCGTCTCACTCATTAATGTGTCACAGGGTGCTGAAAGGACTATCTGCTACCCATTTCTCAATATGTAAACTTGAATTTTACTCAAGGCAAATTAAATAAATTGCAAATCTAAATGTAAAGTTAAAGCCCATTGAGGTCAATATGGGTATGGTGTGGTGGGGGAGGTCTTTCCATTGATTTCTATTCTATTTTATTCCATGTAGGTTCTTATACTATGCTCAACACTGTAGTATTTGAGCACCTTACCATAGTGCACTAAGTAACATGACTACACATCTGTCAGGTGTTGGTTGTAATCACAATGTCCCTACCGGGGGAAAAGTGTGTGCACAGTGGAGTATCTTGCTCTGGTTGGGTTTTACATGGTCTCCCCACCTCTCCACCCATGGGCTTTGCATTAGACCCAAAATGCATGATGTTTTCTCAGTTTGTGAACCGATGCTAGTGTGCGTTAAAAAAAATACTGAAGGGTCAGTGAATCCATCTTAAATAGTTATATTTTAATTTGCATAATTTAACATGATTCAAAAAATGGGTTAGCAAAATATGATTATACAACATTCTAAGAGGTTAGACTAAGTTGCTGTCAGTATTTGCAAGAAGCTTGGTCTAGTGGTTAAAGTAATCCTGGGAGGAAGGGAATCTAAATTTGCCACAAATTTATGCAAATCACTTAACCTTCCTCGTTCCTTCACTGTCTCTGAAATGGAGATAATAATACATATCCAATCTCACAGGTGCATTGTGAGACATAATTCATTCATATTTGTAAAGAGCTTTCAGACCAGAAGGAGATGGAAAGCTCTACTGAATGGTGAATTACAATCTGACTCTCTCCCATATATACTTATATATGCACCGTATACAGAGCACACAACCGGATATGCTTATGATACAGATTTTTGATTTCATGAGCCCTACTCACTTTTCATGGACACTCATGGTCTTAGTTCCTGAGAATATCTCCATCAAAAGGAGGTGTCTCCTGAGTATTTATTCCTCTTGGTGGCTTGTGAAGCTGTCTCATATTGTCAGTGTTATATATATTTTCACCAACAGAGGGGGCCTAGGTTGTGGATTCTCTTTCATTTATGACAGTCTCACCGCCCCAGGGGGTATTTAACTTTCTGCCCTGGTTGCTGTAATTCTCTCTCCAGTGGATATACAGTTCAGATCAGGTTCCTATTGCTGTGATGACAGGCATTCAGCAGGCACTGTAATTGCAGAGTTAAAACAGCTCATTTTCTTACTGGCAAGCTGTAGTTAAAGAGGTGCTAGGAGGCAGCCTGGCTGTCTGCAGAGAAACTGATCAAAGCACTGAAAGGCATCTGGCTTGTCTCTGTTTTCTTTCACCACCCCCCTTGCTGGGGAAAAAAAGATGGAGGGTGGGGGGGGAGGGAAAAAAGAAAAAATGGTTTAAAAAGTAATTTAGGAAAATGAATACCTGTCCCCTTCCTGAGGCTAAAAGGCGAGCAGTTATTAGAGATATTAAACCTATGTGGGTTGGGTTTATTTACACATCAAACTTTTTTTAAATGAGAAAATTGGGGCTCGTGAATGCTCACTTAT